>NC_066584.1:375988818-376638818 GCF_024323335.1 Lathyrus oleraceus | reverse complement strand
TGAGATTGTAAGTCTCTCATACTTCATGGTATTATATGGAAACTTGACTTTTTTCTTTCCTATGGAAGATGTCTTGGTTTAAAGATCCATGCTTGTGAATGGATGGTTGAGTGTTCTCCAAAGAATGACTTAATCAATTAAAAAAACATCACTAACACTCGACTAACATTTGACTAACTCTTATTAATATTGATTTACTTTCAAGTCATTTACTTTATGTAATTTAAATTTCAGTCATTTACCATTCATTGCCATTTACATTTCATTTAACTTGTTTATGTTTATGCCATTTTGACTTTGCTCATTTGAGCCATATCTTGTGTCTGTATATATTGTTTGTGCATTTTGATTTTGTTTGTGGTCTTAGGACCTTAAAACACTTAATAAACAACAAAAACCCTAAAAAACATTTGGTGGACTGTTGATCTTTTTCTGAACTTTTGGACTTCGGGTTAGGTAATATCCCCTGTGCAAAAAGGACTTGGCCAATGCCAACATTTTGAGACCAAGTTATTATGAACTGAGCCTTCATCTGATGCAATCCTTGGACTTTATTTTCATCTGCTACTTTATCTTTGTGCTAATTGTTATTTTGATCTTGTGTCTGATGCTTTGTTCTGAGTTGATCAAGGAATATTTCATCTGGTACATGAGAAGAGAAAGAAGACTGCTAGTTATGGGGTTTGCTTGCTTGGATGTGGCTATCTTTATTTGATGCCTTGATCTTCATGATGTCTGGATATTGTAAATTTCTTGTTGATTACTGCTTGATTCAAAGTCCAAAGGGAAAATGGGTTTTCTATATGACATTCTTGTCTGTTGGATTGCATCCCATTGGTCAGTTCTTTTCAACTCTTAACTTTTAATTTTATGCTTAGGATAGCCTCTTCATCTTCTCCCACTTCTTAAATTTCAAAATCTCTCCCCCTTTTCAAAAACTTTCTTTGCTTGTGATTTCAAATTTAGACATGTTTGATGATTATAAACTTTGGCCTTATGCCAATGAATTTTAAACCTTTTTCTTAAGTCAAATTTGTAAATAAACTTAATCTTATTGACTTAAAATTTCAAAATACAAAAAGAACTAACAACTTCATTCAAATTTTTGGCCCCTTTGTGCCCTTCTCAATTAAATTTTGTTAAAAAAGAAATTCACCAACTTTGAAATTGTTACCACGAACTATGAGATTTTGATCCCTCATTTTTATGTTGGTACGTAGGTACAAGTCCGAAGGTCTTGTCAAATACAAAAATATAATCAATGAATTCTTTTCTCATCCCCACACTCTATTTTTCTCAAACATCTTTTATACCAAAAACACATACGCACATAAAAAAAGGGCTCCCTAAAAGTACCTAGGATACTTTGGGTGCTAACACCTTTCCTCTGTGTAACCAACCCCCTTACCTTTAATCTTTGGCATTTTGTTAGTTTTAATTTTAAAACTTCTTATCTTGGGGTTTTGTTCGTACTTTTCCCTTTTACTTTGGAAATAATAAAAGTGGGGTGGCGACTCTGATTTTATTGATGCTAAGCTTATCCATAGCTTGATGGTCATGAATTTACCGCTACACCTTGATCTTCATAATGTATGGATATTGCTAACTGCTTATGGTTAATTGCTTGATTCAAAGTCCAAAGGGAAAGGGAATTTTCTATATGAAATTATTTTCTGTTGGATTGTATCCCATTGGTCAGATCTTTTCAACTCTCAACTTTTAATTTGTTCTTAGGGTAGCCTCTTCATCACCTCCTACTTCATAAATTTCTAAATCTCTCCCCTTTTTTCAAAAACTTTCTTGGCTTGTGATTTCAAACTTATACCTTATTTTAAATAGAAACTTTGGCCTTATGCCAATGGATTTTCAAACTCTTTCTTAAATCAAATTTGTAAATAATCTTAATCATATTGACTTAAAATTTCAAAAGACAAAAACAACTAACAACTTCATTCAAATTTGTGGCCCTTTGTGCCTTTTTTATTTAATTTTTTGTTAAAAGCAATTCACCAGCTTTGAAATTGTTACCACGAACTATGAGGTTTTGATCCCTCATTTTTATGTTGATACGTAGGCGCAAGTTCGAAGGTCTTGTCAAACACAAAAATATAATTAATAAATTCTTTTCTCATCCCCACACTCTATTTTTCTCAAACATCATTTATACCAAAAATAGATGCACACATAAAAAAGGGCTCCCTATGAGTACCTATGACACTTTGGGTGCTAACACCTTCCATCTATGTAACCAACCCCCTTACTTGTAATCTCTGGCGTTTTATTAGTTTTGATTTGAAAACTTCTTATCTTTGGGTTTTGTTCGTACTTTTCCCTTTTCCTTTGGAAACAATAAAAGCGCGGTGGCGACTCTGATGGACAGTAATCCTCAGTGGGTTTAGCCTACTTTTTTATGTGTATATATTTGTATATTTGATCTTTGCATATTTGTTTGTGTGATATAATTTGTCTGTTATGCTTGGTGACCTCTGAGTGGTGAGATAAGTTCTAACCCGGACTTGAGTGCAATTAAGATAGGAGGATGGTATAGTCATGTTCAAATTGTGTGGAGTAGTCCTTAACAATTTGGCTTGAGACCCATCTACTCAGTGGAGACCCTTTTGAAGTTACTGATGTCACACAAGTTATTTGTGGTTAGGCATTACTTTCTCTAATGTGGGGTCCGACAAGTTGAGGAACGTAGTGCAGAGGCTATTCAGGTGTAGACCTGATAATAGTTGTTACGCGATACTACACTCAGACGAGTTTCTCTTGAGAATATTATGGGTTGATGAGTCAATCATCCTAACCTGTAATATCCGATATATGGGATTATGACTCTGGGAACTTCTTAGAACATGATTTATAGGTTTTTATCCTTAGTACACTCCTTTGGGATGGTTCTTAACCCGACTCCATGCTCGTGACTCACAAAAAACCCTTTGATTCTTGGTTGATACGATCAAGTCTTTTCAATATCAATGGAACTTGGGTGTTGATAAGGTGAAAACCATAATCCACCAAAATGGATGACTGATCTTGATAATGACTTGATCCATCCCTTGACCTTTGTTTATGTTTACCTTGTGTGTGATCCCTTGTTTATGATTATTGCATTCATGCATACATGCGCTATATAACATTCATCACAGAGAAATAATTTCAAGGAACTGAGGTCTTGTTTGTAAATATTTTCAGACCATAGATTGTGCACGAAGGAACACTAAGAAGTACGGTTTCAGATGTCCTGATTTGAAAGAGTTAAGTAAGTTGTCATCCTTTGTACTAGATCCTTTAGACTTCAAGCAACAACATGGGAAGCTCTTGTCTGTGTTGTCTGCGGATGTGGTTGAAGGACTTCTGAGTATTTTGGTACAGTTTTATGATCATCTCTACCGGTGTTTCGCTTTTCTCGATTATCTGCTTGTGCCTACTTTAGAGGAATATGCCCATCTCTTGGGAATACCCGTATCTGACAAAGTACCTTTTAGTGGATTGGACGAGATTCCCATACCTCATATAGTAGCTAAAGCTCTTCATCTGAAGAAATCTGATATTGATACTCATTTGGTGAAGAAAGGAGGTATTCTTGGGATGACTTCTGAGTTCCTCATTGGAAAAGCTACTGTCTTTGCTCAAGCCGATAGTATGGATGCTTTTGAAGTCATCTTTTTACTGCTCATCTATGGTCTAGCTTTGTTCCCTAACATTGACGACTTTGTTGATGTTAACGTCGTTAGAATCTTCTTGATTAGGAATCATGTTCCTACTCTGTTGGGTGACATGTATTTCTCTTTGCATTTGAGGAATTCTAAAGGTGGTGGGACTATTATTTTATGTGTTCCTCTTCTGTACAAGTGGTTTATTTCGCACTTGCCTCAGACGCCTTCTTTCTTGGAGAATAAGCAATGTCTACGGTGGTCTCAGAGACTTATGTATCTCACTAATGATGATATTGTTTGGTATGATTCTGCATTGAGTATGGATATTATTGAAAGTTGTGGTGAATTCTCTAATGTGCCTCTCATTGGTACACAAGGAGGAATCAACTACAACTTTGCTTTGGCTCGTCGTCAATTTGGGTTCCCCTTAAGAGACAAACCTAATAACCCTCAGTTAGAAAGTTTTTTCTATCAAGAAGGTAAAGATCCTCAACATTTGAAGTAGATGATGGTGCATGCTTGGCATAATGTGCATAGGAAAGGAAGATCCGAGCTTGGTCCGTGCAACTGTGTAACTTTGAAAGCTTACACTATTTGGGTGAAAAAGAGAGCTTTAGAGTTGAAGATGTTGTATGCTTGTGAAAGACCTAAGTCTTTGGTTGTGGCTGAGCCATCAACTCTCCCTAACCAAGATGTAGAGGAGTTGGAAGACGCACTCGCCAAGATGAAGCAAGAGAAAGATATGTGGGAAGAGAGGTTCCATGCTTTTAGCCAAAAGCATGAAGAGTTGCAGTTTGAGTCGAAAGATAATTATGCAATTATTGAGATTCTTGAAGACCGAGCAGTAAAGAGACAGAGAGAGCCAGAGGGTCTACCTTCCTCTGGCATGCCTCAACCTTCCGGTGATTGGAAAAAGATTTTTTATCAGCTTGTCCTTGAGAAGACTCAGATAAGACATCCTTTGAGTCTGAGATTTGACGCATCCGAAAGAAGTACGCGCCCACAGCCAGATCATCTAATACCGTTTCTAAGGGATCCATAGGATGATAGTTTCCTTTTCTCTTAAATTTGTACTTTGGTTTCTAAAATTGTACTCAGTGTAGTCCTTCCAAAATTTTATGAATAAAAAGGGATTTTTATTTTCAAAAAAATTGTTGTTATTATTATATATTTGCAAATGGAACTTCATATATTCCTTGAAATTAAATAATAAAAAACTTTGCATTTCATGAATCATTTTCATAGCAGGTTTTCTTCCGCCAAATGTCTTATCAGTTCTTCTTCTGCGCATCAGCCAAGCTGACTCACCGCTATCACACTCGCACTAATCAACTAAGGATCATGGAACATCTAGAGAAAGAGAACAAAGAGTTGAAGGATGAGATTTCCAGGTTAACGGTGCTGATGGAATCTGTCATTGCTGCGTAAAACCAATCTTCACCAACTCCCGCAACTCCTCCCCAGAGGTTTGATATTTCTAAGGTTGCTACCTCAACTGTTCCAGAAGGGTATGCGTCCACCTTTGTTTCTCTGTCAGTATCTAGCCCGGTCATGTCAGTGCCACCACCTGTTGTTCATACTATGCCTCGTGTCGAGGACACTATCTACCATTCTGAGCCATCTGAGGGTCTAGACGTGTATGAGAAAATGGACGAGATGAAAGATCAGTTCCTCGAGCTGCGCAAAGAGTTGAAGACTTTTAGAGGAAAATACTTGTTTTGGAAAAGTGTTTCTGAGCTCTTCCTGGTCCCCAATGTTAAGATCCCGATGAAGTTCAAGGTCCTCGACTTTGAAAAGTATAAAGGGAATACTTGTCCGTTGAGTCATCTCGTGATGTATGCCAGAAAAAGGTCTACTCAAACTGATAATGATCAGTTGTTGATTCACTATTTCCAAGACAGTTTAACTGGAGCTACTTTGAGGTGGTATATGGGTTGAGATAGTGCAAGCGTTTGTACTTTCAACGACTTAGGCGAGGCCTTTGTTAAGAAGTACAAGTACAACGTGGATATGGCGTCCGATAGAGACCAGCTGAGGTTTATGTCTTAGAAGGATAAAGAGACATTCAATGAGAATGCCCAGAGATGGAGGGAGTTGGCTGCCCAGATTAGTCCACCATTGGAAGAGAAATAAATAACAAAGATTTTCTTGAAAACACTGAGTTCGTTTTACTAAGAATGTATGATTGCAAGTTCCCCCAATGAATTTACTGAAATGGTAAATATGGGGATGAGGCTAAAAGAAGGAGTCCGTGAAGGACGTTTGTCTAAAGAAGAAGCATTGTCTGGCAAGAAATATGGTGGGAGTTTCTCCAAGAGGAAGGAGAGAGAAACTAACTCAGTATCAATGGGGAGGCAGAGGAGGCATCATGTCCGAAAGAGTTCTCAACCTCGTAAACATCAACATCAAGTTTCATCAGTAATGCCTGTATTTTCCAACTATTCTAACAATCAATCAGTTCCAATTCAACAATAACGTCAACAACAACCGCAACAAAGAGCCAAATACAACAACAACAATAATAACCAACAAAGCTATGAGAGGAAGAAGGTCTCCTTTGACCCTATTCCTATGTCGTATGTAGAATTATACCTGTCCTTGGTTCTCAAGAACCTCATTCAACCAAGAAATCCTCCATAGATTCCTGAGCCACTTCCATGGTGGTTCAAACCTGAACTTCACTGTGCTTTTCACCAGGGAGCCCCTGGCCATGACATAGAGAACTGCTATCCATTGAAATATGAAGTGCAAAAGCTTATAAAGAGTGGGATGGTGTCTTTTGAGGACAAAGCGCCTAATGTGAAATCCAATCTTTTGCCTCCTCATGGTAATGCTTCTGTCAATATGGTAGATGGTTGTCCTGGTGAGTTTAAGGTTTATGATGTTCGCCATATCAGACAATCTTTGGTGGAAATTCATAAACACATCTATTTGGTAAGTGAATTTGAGCATGACCATGATGGTTGTGTGATTTGTAATGTGAACCCTCGTGGATGTGTTATTGTCAAGAGGGATATTCAAAGGTTGATGGATGAAGAACTTATTCAGATTTGTCAGTCAAGGGATATAGATAATGTAAATATGATTGTGCCAGTATTTAAGACCTCTGAGCGGATAATTATCCAGTTTGATAGCAGTAACATCAATAATGTCAATAGATCGGTATCGCCGTTGATTATACGGTTAGTGGGCCTTGTTTCGTATGCATTCGATAAAGTCGTGCCTTATAAATACAACGCTATAATGATAGAAAATGGTCAAGAGGTTCCTCTACCAGTTGTAGACACCATGGTGAATATCGCTGATATTGCAAAGGTGACTCGTAGTGGTCGTGTGTTAGGTCCGGTATTTCCAAAAGAAGTAGAAGAGGTTTCAGCAAGTAAGAAGTAGACATTCCAGTAGCGAATCTTGTTAGTACTTCAGTGTGCCAGTCTAGTGAATCCAGCAAACTGAAGGCTAACGATATTGATAAAGTTTTGAAACTAATCAAAAGAAGTGAGTTCAATGTTGTGGAGCAGCTGCTCCAAACTCCATCAAAAATCTTCGTGTTGTCACTGTTGATGAACTCTGAAGCACATACGGAGGCGTTGCAGAAAGTGCTAGAGCAAGTTTATGTTTTGCACGATGTGACCGTGGATCATTTTGACCACATTGTTTCCAATATTATTTCTTGCAATAACTTGAGCTTTTGTGATGAAGAGCTTCCTGAGGAAGGCAGAAATCACAATCCGGCATTGCATATTTCGATGAATTATACGGAGGACGCTCTGTCCAACATGTTGGTTGACACATGGTCATCTTTTAATGTGCTTCAAAAATAAACTCTTTCAGGACTTTCTTACCAAGGAGCCCCAATGAGATATAGTGGCGTGATTGTTAAAGCGTTCGACGGTTCTTAAAAAACTGTCATTGGTGAAGTGGACCTTCCGATTAAGATAGGTCCAATTGATTTCCAAATTACTTTCCAGGTAATGGATATCCACCCGGCCTATAGTTGCTTGTTGGGAAGGCCATGGATTCATGAAGCAGGAGCCGTAACATCCACTCTACACAAGAACGACAAGCTTGTCGTTGTTGGTGGAGAGAAGGCATTATTGGTGCGTCATTTGTCACCTTTTACATATGTTGAAGCTGAGGAGGAGGTTGGAACTCCTTTCCAAGCCTTGTTTATTTCCGAGGAGAAGAAAACTGGGGCACCCATGTCTTCTTTAAAAGATGCACAAAAGGCTATTGAGGCTGACAGCATTGATCAGTGGGGTCGTATGATAGAGATTGCTGAGAACAAGAATAGGGCCGGATTGGGATTTCAACTAGGGCCGTTCAACGTTAGAAGTAAAGATATGCAACCAAGTTTCTGCAGTGGAGGGTTCATTCATGGGAATGATCAACACTTAGTTGCCGTGATTGAAGACAATGAAAATGAAGATGAAGTTTGCGCCAACTTTGTGACGCATGGCCAGACTTGCAACAATTAGGTTGTTGTTGATGTTCCTACTGTTATTCATCGCTCTAAGTAATTTGTTTTCATTTTTTAAGAAAATCCTTCTCTTATATCTAAGGGAGAAGTTAACATTGTTGGGCACTTTTATTATCATCATCAATAAAATACAATTTTGATTCATCCACATCTATGATGTTTTCTTTTTACTTTTTTCTTTTCTGAAAATGGTAACCAGAAAAAAACCTAAATAAATAATAATCTTCCATCTGCATAATATTTGGTGCGCTCCACTTCTCTAAAATCAAAATGTCAAATCATTATGCAGGTTGGTTCTCAAACCCATTGAATACAATGATCCTACTCCTTCTCCAAACTTTGATTTCCCTGTGTTTGAAGTTGAGGAAGAGAATGATGATGAAGAAATATCTTATGAATTATCTCATTTACTTGAGCACCAAGAAAAAGCCATTCAGCCATTTGAAGAGAAGATTGAATTAGTCAACTTGGGTTCCGAGGATGATGTGAAGGAAGTCAAGATTGGGTCTCAACTATGTCATGAAACTAAGAAAGGGTTGATTGATCTTCTTCGAGAATATTCTGATGTGTTCGCTTGGACCTATCAAGACATGTCTGGTTTAGATTCTGAGATTGTAGAGCCTAGATTCTCATTAAAGCCAGAATGCCTGTCGGTCAAGCAGAAGTTGAGAAGAACTCATCCTGATATGGAAGTTATGATCAAAAGGGAAGTGCAGATGCAGATTGATACTAGTTTTCTTGTAATGTCCGAGTATCCGCAATGGGTGGCTAATATTGTTCCTATTCCAAAGAAAGATGGAAAAGTCCGCATGTGTATTGATTACAGAGATTTGAACAAAGCTAGTATGAAAGATGATTTTCCTCTACCACACATTGACATGTTGGTAGACAATACAGCTAAATTCAAAGTCTTTTCGTTTATGGACGGATTTTCCGGTTATAATCAAATCAAGATGGCACCCGAAGATATGGATAAGACCATATTCATTACACCCTGGGGAACATTTTGTTATAGAGTGATGCCTTTCGGTTTAAAGAATGTTGGTGCGATATACCAGAGAGCTATGACTACACTTTTTCATGATATGATGCATAAAGATATTGAGGTTTATGTTGAGGATATGATTTCCAAATCAAGTGATGAAGAAAAACTTGTTGAGCATTTGTTGAAGCTATTCCAGCGTTTGAGGAAATACAAACTCCGCTTGAATCCCAATAAGTGTGCTTTTGGTGTTCGTTCTAGTAAGTTGTTGGGCTTTATTGTCAGCGAGAAGGGTATTGAATTTGATCCTGCCAAGGTCAAAGCAATACAAGATATGCCTACGCCAAAAATTGAGAAGCAAGTCAGTGGATTTCTCGGCCGCTTGAATTATATCTCAAGATTTATATCGCATATGACTGCCACATGTGCACCTATATTCAAGCTCCTTCAGAAAGATCAGTCTTGTGATTGGAACGAAGATTTCCAGAAAGCTTTTGATAGTATCAAAGAGTATCTGCTTGAGCCTCTTATTCTATCTCCGTCTGTTGAAGGGTTGTGTTCTTGGTCAGCAAGATGAGTCTAGAAAGAAAGACTATGCAATTTACTATTGTAGCGGGGTATTCGGTACCTTTAGATTTATTGACTAAATCAAAAGTGAATCATACAATTCGAGTTGCCACCGCACTTCTATTTATCCAAAGGAAAGGTTAGAAAGCGAACAAAAACCGAGAAGTTTTATCAAATCAAAAACTAATAAAAATGTCAGAGATCTGGGTAAGGGGGTTGGTTATGCAATGGGAAGGTTTTAAGCACCCAAAACATCCGTAGTACTCTAAGGGATCCCTTTTTACAAATGTTGTAAGGTAGGTTGGTATTTTGTGACAAAATATTTGTGCAAACAGGATTGGGGAGATGAGAAAAGAATATACAATTTATTTACAATTTTGTGTTTGAATGGATAAACCCATTGCCTACGTACCATCTTAAAAAAGATTAGAATCAAAACCTCGTAGTTCGGGGTAAAAATCTCAAAAGAAGTTGGTGAATTGATTGGTCAAAAGCCTTAAGGTCTTTTGTTATCAAAGGGAGAAAACTCAACCTAAAACCACAAATCCACCATGTGAGGAGAGCTTAAACATGCTAGTGAGGGGTTAACCCCATAATAAGCATGGAAGTCTTATAGTCCATCACTAAGGATACAGGTGAGTATTATATCAACCTCTAGGATAACTAAAACCTAATAGCTAATGTTTATGAAAAGCTTAAACAAAAATGGTCATTGGAACCAGAAAAACAATTGAGTGAGTTGTATTTACAAATGAAAAGTATTCACAAAATAAAGTCAAAGTTGACTTAATATTCAATTCAAAATAAGTATTATGAAAAGTGTTTGAAAAATCAAAGGCATAGTGCCTAGGTTTCTAGTTTTGAAAACAATGTTAATGTTTGCACAAAAGTTTGGCTTGGGTTAGAGTGGAGAGAAGAAGAGAAGGGCTAGGTCCTAAACATGCAAAGATGAGGGAAGAGAAATAAAACCACTCAGAGTTGCCTTCTTGAGATCATAAAGATGATCCAAGTTGCTCCCATTCCTTTGGACTTAGCAAGCAATAAGAAAATAACACAAGCAATCAAGTTCTAGGATAACTCAAACCTAATAGCTAGTGTTTATGAAAAGCTTTGGTAAAAGGTGGCCATTGAAACCACAAAAACAATTGAGTGAGTTGTATTTACCAATGAAAAGTATTCACAAAATATGGTCAAAGTTGACTTAAGATTCAATTCAAAATAAGTGTTATGAAAAGAGTTTGAAAAAATCAAAGGCGTAATGCCTAGGTTTCTAATTTTTGAAAAAAACACAATGTTAATGTTTGCACAAAAGTTTGGCTTGGGTTAGAGTGGAGAGAAGAAGAGAATGGTTAGGTCCTAAACATGCAAAGATGAGGGAAGAGAAATAAAACCACTTGGAGTTCCCTTCTTGAGATCATAAAGATGATCCAAGTTGCTCCCATTCCTTTGGGCTTAGCAAGCAATAAGCAAATAACTCAAGCAATCAAGCAAGCTTATAGGAATCTTCCAATTGGCTTTGTATCTCTTATCTTGGATTGCTCATGACAATGGTTCTTCTACTTGGCTCAGGTTTAGGATCCCTAGCACACAAGAACACACAAATCAAAATGTTCCACAAATGCAATAGAAAGAATGGACAATAGTGAGTTTATAATTAGGGTCCTTTCAAGTTCATCTTCAAGATTAAGCATTCTAAAGGCATGAGGCCTAGTTGCTCTTTGACAATTTACAGCATTCTAAAGGCATGAGGCCTAGTTGCTCTTCAAACTCCATTAGCATAGGTAAGGTCCTAAATCTAAGTCCTTTCTCCATTTGCATTGGGTTCAGACAATCAAAACAAAACAAACACAATAGTATATACACAATAATGTGCTCAAGTGAGCAAAAGGCAAATTGCATTAACATAAACATGAGCTCAAATGAGCAAAGGGCAAAGGCAAAAATGAATTAGTGAGCAATAAATTAAATTACATTAAAGTAAATTGTAAGAATTAAATGCTTGAATTAAAAGTTAGTAATTAGTAGTTAGTATTAGTGTGCCATAAGGCAATTTAGCGCTATGTTAAGCAATCGTAAGTGGCCTAATGTAGTAGTCACACCTATCTGAGGCCGGTCAATAAAACTATAGGCAACAAACACAAGTTAGAGACCATGACTAGTAAGCCAAGCTCCTACAACTTGCCATGCCAAAAGAAAAGAAGAATGATCTTGTATTGATTTAGGTGTTTTTTACTTGACCAAGAAGCAACCTATCCTTAATGCAAAGCAATTCACTTGATCTTTGATCAAGATGAATTTTATTTGAATCAAGGAAGGTTAAGCCTCTCATATGTCAATGCTAACCACCAATCTTTAACTCATTGATCAAAAAGAAAAAGAAGAAGAAGAAGAAGAAGAAATGGAATGTACATAAATGGAATTCAAATGACATAAGCAAAACACATTGACCAAATATGAAATGAATCAACATCAATCAATGGTAAACAAAAGTGAGATGAAGCTTAGAAGTCAAGAAACAATAAAAATATTTTTGGTAATTTTTGGAATTAAAATAATACTTGAATTAAAATAAAAAAATAAAGGTCAAACCTCAAATTCAATTCAAATCAACTTGGAAAAGTCTAATTGGATCATCATAAGTTCAACATGGTCAAACAAGGTTTGACAATATTTTTCATCATTTTTAGAAACCAGAAACTAATTTTCAACAATTAAAAGTGAAAAGAAAATAACATAATTGAACTAAAATCTCAAATAAATCTCAAATCAATTAAGAAATTGATGAGAATATTTTTCATAGATTCATCATCATTCGAAGATGTTAAAAAAATATTTTTGGCATTTTTGAATATTGGAAACTATTTTAAATGAATTAAAAATAACCAGAAAAGAGAAAATTCACAAAAAATATCAAATGGAATCATAAAAAATAATAAAAATCATTTTTAGAAACTAGAATTTAAAAAGGAAATAATGCAATTGGTCCCATATTTTTTGGATTAAAAATGAAGAAGTTATGACTTTTTGAAAGTAATTGAAATAAAAGAAAATAAAATCAGAAATTAAAAATGACAAAAATCCAGAGGCGTCAGATCTGGATTCATTAATTGACGTGGCGCATCTGAGGGCAGGGAAACGCGGGCGCTTGGTGTACTTGAGTCAACAACATCACACATGGCATTAATAAAAGTCATAACATTCAAGGATCCAGATTAGATCAGACCAACAAATCCAATGGTCCAGAGCTCATCCACGTGGGGACGGTGGTGTACACCACTGTCTTCTCTGGCGAGACTCACCGCTCCGGCCAAGATTTGGAGGTTTTCAAAACCTCATTAAAATGCACGATCCTTATATCATTGGAAAGCCGGGGTGATGTACATCACCCCCGTGCCATTGGTTTCCACTCAAGATCACTATATCAAGAGAAATCTGAGATGGAAATTTATGGTGTTCAAACGGAACTTGCTCAATTCATGAAATTAAATGCACATATCAATTGCCTCTCATATGAGGACTTTAGAGGTACCAACAAACACAAGAAATGAGCATTATTCAAGGAGTTTCGAATCAAAAAAGTTTGAACAACAACCTTTAAAGTGCAGCTTTATAAGACTTGATCCACTCCAATTCTTTGGTGCAGTGTGTTCTTGAGATGGCAAGGAAACACGGTCTAGGAATTGAAGCTCAATGATCAACCAATGAAGTTGAAAATTGAACTTGAAAATTGAAAGAGAAAAAGAAAATTTCCTTTTAATGGAGGTTGGGATTCTACTTCTGCAGCAATTCAGGCGCCTTGAGCTTGGTTTTGAATGAAGCCAGGCATGTGTATTTATAGCAAGAGATGATGCAAGCAATGGAAAACTCGTGTGTGCATGAGCTTGGGTCCTCCATGCATGGGCCTGTACAGGCGCATGGGAGGCCCAAACTTGATTGTTTTTGCATGATGATGATGAAACAAATGAAACTAGACGTGTACATGGCAAGGCAAAGTGGTGTGCAAGCAATTTAATCATGTTATGCATAATTGAACATAAATCTTCTCCTCTTTGAAAATGTCATTTACCAAATTGAAACATAGGCATGTGGGTAATGATTAGAAAGGTCTTGACATGAGGAACAAATGTTACGTTTAACAAAAATCCATTTGGTGTTGGTAAATTTATGAAAACAGTCCATGAAGTTCAAGGTACAAAACATGTGTATGGAAATTTTGCCAAAATGGACCAACTTCAAGCCCTTCTGTTTCAATGATGCAAGCCTCAAATGAAAAAACCTTAAACATTAATGTTGTATATATTTTCAAGAAAATCAATTTGGACTTAAATTTTGCATCATTTGGATTTTTGATGAGAAAGTTATGGGCACTTGAAGTTGGACTTTTTCAAGATTCAATGGGTTTGGTCCAAAGTCACCTATAATGTTTTGTATTATCACATGCATTTATTTTATGATTATGAAATTGTGTCCAACATAAAAATTGAAGTATACATCTTAAAATTTCCAATTCATTTGATCCCACCTCAAAATCATGAAATATGAAGGAGTTAGGTCCTTGGGAAGTTGACCCAAAATTAGGGTTTCAGTCAAAATGACCTATAATGTTTTGAAATGAATGATGACCTTCCAAGTTTAAAATGGATTTGTTATGAACATTAAAGTTGTTAATATGGTTCCTAAGAACATTTTTTCTCTTGGGGTCATCTTCATTTGACAAACACATCAAACGTTAGGTCTCAGTGGATTTCAAAATAGTCAGATGAATTAACTGATCAACTTCTCAAGTCTAAACTTCAAATCTTGATGAATTGATGATTTAGGACACTAAAAAACGCTCATATATGCATGAAATGATGAATGAAAGAACTTACCTTGATTGTATTTGATCATGGGTTGAGGTTGCTTCATGAGCAAGGCACAGTCAATGCACAGTTGAATTAGGGTTTCCTTGGGAAACAATCCTCAAGCCCTTTGGTCTATCTTGATCAAATTGACAAATTGAGATACTTGGGAGGCATATATGATGACTGAGGTCTTTGGGAACCATTGCCATGCTTTCTTTCACTTTCATCTAGCCACTTCAATGAGCATAGGGGCCTTCTAGGAGCCTTGGATCACATAACTGCTTGAGCTACAAAACAAACAAAGTTAGTGACATATTTTTGTGCTTTTGGTTAGTAAAGAAAATAAGAAAAGCAATAATATACAATTCAAGCATGCTTGGTGGTCTCAAACCAACTCACACAAGTCCCAACCCTAGGGTAAAGGATCCAAGATGCTATGATCCTTGAGGCAAATGCAATGTGCAATGATATGATGCCATGAGGGATCTTAGGGTCAAAATTAGGGTCTTACAGATGCCCCTATTTAAGGTCATTCTAGCCGGAGATATGAAGGTTAAAATCTTCGTCTCGACGAGGTAGAATGGGCTTAAATAATAACAAAGAGATGAATTTTGGTCCCTAAGAGACCTCATGATGCAAATGTATGTATGCAAAAGTTAATACTCTGTGGGGATATGTGTCCACAAAGGAAAAGAAATCGGGAGAAACTGAAAATCCATAAATGGGACAGAGACTCTGGGGACTTTACTGGAGAATAAAGGGGATAAAATGCGCGAGCAGGTCACGACTTAAAACTTGCTGAGAGACACGAAGGGATTCCATGAAAATAAATCAATGGAAAGACTCGAGCTGGCGCAAAGATGCATGTATTGGGGAATATGCCAATACAACAAAACTACCCACAAAGGATACTTCGCATAAAAGTCCAGACCCGGACGGGGAAAATCCACTAAGGGACTCAGGCGGGGAAATCCACAAAGGACTCAGTTGAGGAAGAAACAAATGAGGTATTACCGGTTACTGGGTAATAAGCTCAAAGAGACATGTGATCAAAACACTGGTATAAGGGTGAGAGAACAACACGCTCGGGGAGAATGAATATCTAAGACCGGTATAAGGGTGAGAGATATCAATCATCCAAAAATCTGAGGAAAACCTAAAAAGGTACATTTCAACTCAGGAAAATCTGACTCCACAGGGGACAAATGTCATAATAGGGAGAAGAAAGGAAGGAACACCAGGGATACCGGTTACTGGGCATATAATAGGTGACCAACCAGGCGTGAATCAGGGAATATTTCCAAGACACTAATCATTTGAAAGGAGGGCTGAAACAACAAACTCGATTACAGGATGGGCATTCAATTTCATAAGGAAATACGAATCTTACTCAACTGGGGAAGAAAAAGACTTCGACTGAAGAGGCATGAGATATATTATCTATTACCTTCAGAACGTAGATAACATACTCGCATGGAAGATTATCCACAACCGATTACTGGGTTAATAAAGGATAAATCGACCGAAAAGAAAGGACATCGGGATACTGCATACTGGGTACAAAATGATGACCAATCCAAGGGGGGGGGGGGAGAAACAATCAATACCAAACAAGGGTAAATGAAAGATGACTCGCTGGGGATAAATTTCTTGATCAACGCAATTATCCAAGAGATATATCACCGATTACTGGTAGATATACTCAAAGGGTGAAGGAATATCAATACCAAATATTAGATAAAGATAACCAACAAAGAGGGGATTACATCTACCGGTTACCGGGTAGAAAACCACAGAAGAGAGTAACCTTCATCGATTAGGATGAACAACATCAAGGGTTAACTCTGCAAGGGGAACCAAATGGGGTTTACAACTACCGATTACTGGGTAGAAAACCACACAGATATAGGACTTACAACTACCGGTTACTGGGTAGAAGGCCACAACATACGCTGGGGAGAGAATGAACAATTACTATTTACTAAGTAATTGATCACTTGAACCGCGGGGAAATGCAAGGGAAATAACAAGAGTAGTCAATCTAGAAACAAACTAAAGAGACGCAACGAAACAAGACTCAACCTGATGAGGATATAACTCAGGGGAGTAATTCCAACCCAAAACATATTTTGGGAGGAAACTGAAATAATAATCATCCACGAGGACATAACTCAGTGGGGAATAAGGAAGAAAAGATAGACACTTTCTGCATATGGGGACTGGCTCTATATGGAGAGATCAGACACAAACATCTGCTTGGGGAAATATATATCACCGATTAGCAGGAGATAACAAACAAAGATATATGGCAAAGAATGCAACATGAATATCTGAATGTTATAACTATGTATGTATATGCATGGTTTATGTATGATTAATGCTGACAAACAGACATATCTAACACAAACAGGTCCAAGGATCAATGGACAGACATCCGGTACTATATCTCAAAAGGAGAAAGACAGGCCCACTGGAGAAACATCCAGTCTGGTGGGGGCAACAAAATACCAGAAAACACCGATCTCTGCATGGGATAAAAAGCCAATGCTAGGGAAGCAAGCAGGATCACCGGGGATCAGAGACCGTCGTTGGGAATAAGCAAGGGATCACAATCACCAAAGCCGGGGATCTTCCAACAGTACGCAGAGACATGGATAAAATCAGTCAGAAAAGAAATCTACTGGGGATCTTATCAGGGGGTGATGTGGAATTCTGTGGGGGCACAACCACCAAACAGGAGCACATCAAACAACACTCGCTTCTAACCACGGAAGGAAATATCTCTGCTATGGAGAAGGAGAACCAGTCACTCCATTGGGGAAGAAAACACATCTTCCTCGGAAATTCCAACACCAAACTAGGATCAGTTAAAGTCTTAGTTGGGGGGAGCTACTCCAGGATAAGATCCATTGTAGAAGTAACTCTACTGGGGAAGAGCCAAGGAAAGATAAGAAACTCTTTGGGGAATAACCACCGAACAAAAGTTCCAATAACCATCCCATTTCCTCAAACTGCTGGAGAAACAAATCTCTGCCGAGGAAAAGGGAAATACTGCTCCGCTGGGGATAGAAAATAAACATTTTCATCACCCGCTCTGCTAGGAGTAAAAATACCCAAGAAGGAGGAAGCGAACAATAGTCAGACTCCGATTAGGCAACTCCACTAGGGAACAACTGCTGAGGACTGAACCGGGAACAACCTGTAGGCGATCGGCTGCAAATGACCTGCTGGTGGCCGAACTGGGGGAGTGTAATGGGAGAAACCCTGCTGAGGATGAATGGTAGGCAACCCTGCTGGAGATTGGTGTAGGTGAATCCACAAGGGATAAGCTACAAACCGACTTCCTCGAAAAAGATAGCATGCCAATTTATCAATCTAGAAGGGATTTTAGGTCAATCCACACAAGGGATGACAACCATATAATTGATAACACAGATGCTAGATCCAACCTCAATGGGGAGCTAGAAGATTAAGACCAAACTCCAGACTCTCAGGGGATCTGGGTGGTGTATCACTTTCTACGCTCACTGAGGAGACAACCTGAAAGATGATGAAGAGGATAACAGATATGCTAGGAATATGAACAAATGCCTTACCCTTTTGGAGATCATACTATCCTTGGGAGAGCACTGAAGATGTCCTAATTGTCCTTTTCAATATTTTGTGAATGTTCACTTTGTTTAAAAACAGTTTATAAAAAATTGGATAAATTAAAACATGCAAACATTTGTTGAACAAAAACAAATAAGAGTGCAAAGAATTGGATAAAGGCTCAAATTTATTTGATGGGATGGTAGTCTTCAAATGGAAAGACTACATGGATCTTTACAAATTTGAAATTAGTGATATATATTGGAAAAAGGGCTACATTGAACATAATGACCATTTCTCCACCAACTCTGAATCCAATGTATTTGAAGCTTCAGTTGACGATGACTGAGCGAGAATCTTTGACAGAAGACGGTTGAAGGACAAAGTCTTGTCAAGATGCAGTTACTTGCCAAATCCCTAATTTTTGCCTAGATTGCCCCAGGGTGAGGTACTCAATCTAGAAGGATGTATATATTCATTTTTTATGTCTCTAACTTTTGCCTGCATCGCCCTTTCGGGTTTTCAATCCACCGAGACGCTCATTTTTGCCTAAGCTGCCCTTTCGGGTTTTCTATTTAGCGAGCTATTCTGTTTTTATTTTAGGCGAAGTATTTCTTGACTGCATCTGAATTCACAGGACGAGTGAAATCCTCTTCATCCATAGTTGTAAGTATCAAAGAACCGCCTGAAAAGGCTCTCTTAATAACATATGGACCTTCATAGTTTGGAGTCCACTTGCCCCTGGAATCGGGCGCGAAAGATAAAACCTTCTTGAGCACAAGGTCACCTTCTCGGAACACACGAGGCTTGACCTTCTTATCAAAGGCTTTCTTCATCCTTTGCTGATATAGCTGACCATGGCACATGGCAGTCAATCTCTTCTCTTCAATCAAATTCAGTTGGTCATAACAAATCTAAACCCATTCAGCCTCAGTCAACTTGGCTTCCATCAAGACTCTCATTGATGGGATCTCAACCTCTATAGGGAGCACAACCTCCATGCCATATACAAGAGAGAAAGGGGTTGCCCCTGTTGAAGTGCGGACAGATGTACGATAACCATGCAAAGAAAATGGCAGCATCTCATGCCAATCTTTATACGTAACAACCATCTTCTGGATAATCTTCTTGATATTCTTATTAGCAGCTTCAACAACCCCATTCATCTTAGGTCTATAAGGAGAAGAATTGTGATGTGCAATCTTGAACTCGCTACACAACTCTTTCATCATCTTGTTGTTCAAGTTAGATCCATTATCAGTAATAATCTTATCTGGCACACCATAACGGCATATGAGTTGATTCTTGATAAACATCACAGCCACTTGCCTGGTCACATTCGCATATGATGTCGCTTCAACCCACTTGGTGAAGTAATCAATTTCTACGAGAATGAATCTGTGACCGTTGGACGCCTTTGGCTCTATCACGCCAATCATGTTAATTCCCCACATGGAGAAAAGCCATGGTGAGGAAATAACATTCAGAAGTGTCGGGGGAATATGAATCTTATCCGAATAAATCTGACACTTATGGAATTTTTTCACATATTTGCAGCAGTTAGACTCCATTGTTAGCCAATAGTAGTCTGCTCTCAACATCTTCTTTGCCATGGCGTGTCCATTGGAATGAGTACCAAATGAACCCTCATGGACTTCAGTCATCAACAGGTCTGCTTCGTGTCTATCCACGCATCTGAGCAGAACCATGTAAAAATTCCTCTTATAAAGCACATCACCATTGAGGTAGAAACTGCCAGATAGTCTCCTCAAAGTCTTCTTATCTTTAACAGATGCCCCAGGCGGGTAAATCGGACTCTGAAGGAAACATTTGATGTCATAATACCATGGCTTATCATCTCTTACTTCTTCTACCGCAAATACATGAGTTGGTCTATCCAAGCGCATCACAGTAATATTAGGGACTTCATTCCAGAATTTCACCACAATCATCGAAGCAAGTGTAGCAAGCGCATCTGCCATCCGATTCTCATCTCGAGGAATATGATGGAAGTCAACCTCAGTAAAGAACGTTGAAATCCTCCTCGCATAATCTCTATATGGGATGAGGCCATGCTGATTCGTCTCCCATTCACCCTTAATCTGATTAACAACAAGGGTTGAATCACCATAAACATTAAGATGCTTGATCCTAAGATCAATACACTCTTCTAAACCCATAATACAGGCCTCATACTCCGCCTTATTATTCGTACATTTGAAAGTTAGCCTTGCTGTAAAAGGAAAATGTGTGCCCTGAGGGGTAATAATCACTGCCCCAATACCATTTCCATATTTATTTACAGCGCCATCAAACACCATGCTCCAACGAGAACCAGGCTCTAGCCCTTCATCGAGCATAGGCTCGTTGCAATCTTTCATTTTCAAATACAGAATCTCCTCATCAGGGAAGTCGTACTGAACTGACTGATAATCCTTTATCGATTGATGTGCCAAGTGGTCAGCCAAGATACTACCTTTAATAGCCTTCTGAGCTCGATACTCAATATCATACTCAGACAACAGCATCTGCCAACGGGCAATCCTCCCAGTTAAAGCAGGCTTCTCAAAAATATACTTGATTGGATCCATTTTGGATATCAACCAAGTCGTATGATTCAACATATACTGGCGTAAGCGCTTAGCAGCCCAAGTCAAAGCACAACATGTTTTCTCAAGCATTGAGTATCGAGACTCACAATCAGTGAACTTCTTACTCAAGTAGTAGATGGCATATTCTATCGTCCCTGATTCATCTTGCTGCCCTAGGACACAACCCATAGAGTCTTCAAGAACTGTCAAATACATAATCAAGGGTCTCCCTTCCACTGGCGGAGACAGAATCGGAGGCTCGGACGGGTACTCTTTAATACTGTCAAAGGCCTTCTGGCAATCCTCGGTCCAATCATGACGCTCATCTTTCCGGAGAAGCTTAAATTTCGGCGCACATGTGGCAGTCATGTGGGATATAAATCTAGAAATATAATTCAAGCGGCCAAGAAAACCTCAGACTTGCTTCTCAGTTTTGGGCGCAGGCATCTCTTGTATTGCTTTGACCTTGGCAGGATCAACTTCAATACCCCTTTCACTGACAATAAAGCCCAATAACTTGCCGGAACGGACTCCAAATGTACACTTGTTCGGATTCAGACGGAGTTTGTACTTCCTCAAACGCTAAAAAAGCTTCAACAAGTTCCCTACATGTTCAACTTCCGTTCTCCTCTTCGCAATCATATCATCAACATACACCTCGATCTACTTGTGCATCATGTCGTGAAACAAGGTAGTCATAGTGCGTTGATACGTGGCTCCGACGTTCTTCAAACTGAAGGACATCACTCGATAACAGAATGTTCCCCAAGGTGTGATGAATGTTGTCTTCTCCATATCCTCGGGTGCCATTTTAATTTGGTTATATCCGGAAAATCCGTCCATAAACGAGAAGACATTGAATTTAGCTATATTATCTACCAACATATCAATATATGGTAGAGGAAAATCATCTTTCGGACTAGCTTTATTCAAGTCTCTATAGTCCACACACATTCGGACTTTTCCATCTTTCTTAGGCACGGGCACAATATTGGCCACCCATTGAGGATATGTAGAAGTCACCAGAAACCCCGCATCAATTTGCTTCTGAACTTCTTCTTTAATCTTCACTGCCATATCGGGATGAGTTCTTCTGAGCTTTTGATTTACAAGCACGCACTCAGGCTCCAAAGGCAGGAAATGTTGCACGATGTCAGTATCCAGACCAGGCATGTCTTCATATGACCAGGCAAAGACGTCGACATATTCTCGCAGCAACTCAATCAACCCCTTCTTCACAGATTCTTCCAGGAGTGCCCCAATCTTCACCTCATGAACAGAATCCTCAGACCCCAAGTTAACTGTTTCCAGATTCTCAAGATGTGGCTGAATGATCTTCTCTTCATGCTCAAGCAAACGGGTAATCTCATTAGGAATCTCTTCACCATCACCTTCTTCTACCTCAATTACAGGGAACTCAAAGTTGGGAGATGGTGTTGGATCATTATGTTCAATGAGTTTTGTCAACCTGCATAATGATTTTGGATATAAAAGAGATTTTAGAATTCAAACAAAGCAAATCATTATGCAGATGAAAAGATTGATTTTATTCTCTTTTTAGGGTTTTTTGGTGTTCACCAATTTCATGCAAAAAGCAAAAAGTGAAAATAATTTGGAAAAACAAACATTTAACATGAATTTATTGAATGAATATCATTGTATTTATGTGCCAACAATGTCATCACTTCTCCTTTTGGCATGGGAGAAGGTTTTTAAACAAAAATGAACATTACATGAACTTATGGACAACTGTTGGAACATCAACAGCGACCCAATTATTGCAGACTCCTCCAGGGATGACAAAGTTTCCAGAATCTTCCTCTGCATCATCTTCCACTATAGCAGCAGCTTCCTGGTCTTCGACCGTGTGGATGAAACCACCACTCTGAAACAGACCGTGCTTGCTGAAAGTGCCTGAAGAGTACCCTATGCCAGCCCGGGATTTATTGTCCTCCAGCTTGATCATTTGTCCTAAACCAGTAGTTGCGCAATGCTCAATGGCCAACTTTGCATCATTATAGGACACAAATGAAGAAGTTCCTTTCTTAGAAGGCTCGGCAATAGACAAGGCTTGGAAAGGCGTCCCAACCTCATCCTCAGCATCAATATAAGAAAAGGAAGATAGATGGATAACCAAGAGAGCCTTCTCTCCCCCTACCACCACCAACTTCTTGTTCTTCACGAACTTCAACTTTTGGTGTAGGGTGGATGTCACGACGCCTGCCTCGTGAATCCATGGTCTTCCCAATAAACAGCTATATGATGGGTGGATATCCATGACCTGGAAAGTGATCTGGAAATCACTAGGTCCTATCTTGATTGGGAGTTCAACCTTGCCAATCACAGTCTTGCGCGATCCATCAAAAGCTTTGACGACCACTCCACTTTGCCTCATGGGAGGCCCCTGGTATGAAAGTTTCGCCATAGTGGATTTTGGCAACACATTCAGCGATGATCCTGTGTCTACCAGCGCGTTAGACAAGGCATCATCCTTGCAGTTCATAGAGATGTGAAGTGCCAAATTATGGTCTCTTCCCTCCTCGGGGAGATCAGCATCACAAAAGCTCAGATTGTTATAAGCAGTAATGTTTGCAACAATGCTATCAAATTGTTCTATGGTGACGTCATGATCTACGTACGCCACGTCCAGCACCTTCTACAAAGCTTCACGGTGTGGCTCAGAGTTCAGCAACAAAGACATCACTAATATCTTTGAAGGCATTTGTAGCAGCTGATCTACAACATTATATTCACTCTTCTTGATGAGCCTTAGCATCTCATCATAGTCCTCTCTTAACATTCCATTCTTGCTAGCATGGACAGGAATTCTAGCAGCAGCGGCAGGTCTGTCAACAGCAAGTGCCGGATTCGGAGAAGAAGAATTCCCTAAAGGACGGGTAGCACTATCAGCAGCATCAGCTCTTCTGGTGTCAGCCTGGGGTTTTGGCGGCGCCGAGAAAACACGACCACTACGGGTCAAACCACTGACATCAGCAATATTTACAACAGAAGTGGAGGGTAGGGGCACCTCTTTCCCATATTCTAATGCAACCGCATTATATCGATAGGGAACAGCCTTGTTGGAAGAATAAGGAATAGGGCCAGCTGGCTTAATAATGAGAGTAGGAGAAGCCTTCTGCTTGCTGCCATCATATCTGACAACAACAGGCTCAGGTATCCCGAAGACAGGGGATATCACATTAACTTTATCATCATCACGATTCTAAAGTATCTCTATCACACTCTGATCCAGCATTTCTTGGGTGTCTTTTATGACTTGACGACATCCTCTCTCATTGACAGTGCAAACACGACAACTGTCATGGTCATGCTCGTAATGACTGTATCCACACAACAGTCTATGCATCTCGACCAGTGATTATCTGATATGGCTGACATATCGGACCTTGTATTTTCCAGGGCAACCCTGAACCATATTAAGAGAAGATTTCCCATGCTCGGGCAATGGGATCTTCTTCACGTTAGGACCTACGTCCTCGAAAAACAAAATACCACTTCTAACAAGGTCTTGAACCTTGGTCTTTAGAGGGTAACAATTCTCCACATCATGTCCAGGAGCACCAGAATGATAAACACAGTGAAGCTCGGGCTTATACTACCACTGAGGGTTGGTCGGTATAGCATGTGGGTCACGTGGAGTAATCAATTTCCTTTCAATTAATGAAGGATATAATTCAGCGTAGGTCATCGAAATTGGATCAAAAGTGACCCTCTTCCTATCATAGCTAGTGCTGCTCTGATTGTTGTTTCGAGGCTGGTAGGCCTGTTGTTGAGGACGGTGTTGTTGCTGATACTGTTGATGTTGTTGTTGTTGGTCCTGATGCTGATAATGTTGGTTTTCTCTGAAAGTAGGTGCTATATGAGCCACCTGGTGCTGGTTACTGGCGGGATGCACAGTCTTCCTCTTCACAGAGGGTCTTCTTGATTTAACATGGGAGGACACAGCATGCGCCTCACCATCTTTCTTCTTGGCAAACGCCCCGTAACGTTTGGCAGAAGAGCCTTCTTCTCTGGTCAGGCGCCCTTCCCTGACTCCTTCTTCTAAACACATCCCCATGTTCACCATCTCGGTGAAATCAGAAGGAGAGCTAGAAATCATACGCTCGTAGTAGAAAGAGCTTAAAGTCTTAAGAAATATCTTTGTCATCTCCTTCTCTTCGAGCGGGGGTACAATCTATGCAGCCAATTCACGCCACCTCTGAGCGTACTCCTTAAATTTTTCTTTCTCCTTCTGGGACATGGCCCTCAGTTGGTCCCTATCGGGAGCCATGTCAATATTATATTTGTACTGCTTGACGAAGGCTTCGCCAAGGTCGTTGAAGGTGCGGATATTCGCACTATCCAAGCCCATGTACCATCTCAAAGCGACACCGGACAGGCTGTCCTAGTGGATCAAGAGTTGATCGTTGTCAGTCTGAGTCGACATCTTGCATGCATACATCACAAGATGGCTAAGCGAACAAGTATTTCCTTTGTACTTTTCGAAGTCAGGCACTTTGAATTTGACAGGAATCTTAACATTGGGTACGAGACAAAGCTCAGCAGCAGATTTGCCAAAGAGGTCCTTCCCTCTGAGAGTTTTAAGTTCCTTGCGCAGGTCAAGGAATTGATCATTCATAGCGTCCATTTTCTCGTAGACATCTGGGCCCTCAGATGACTCAGAGTGGTAAATGGTGTCATCTACTCTCGGCAAAGTATGCACGATTGGAGGTGGCACAGCAAGGACCGGGCTAGATGCCAGCAAAGAAGCAAAAGTAGGGGAAAGACCCTCTGGAACAAAGTTAACGGGCATCCCCCAGGGAAACCTGGCTGGCATAGCAGACGACGCAAAATGGGCACTGGAAGCAGGCACGGTAGAGGAAGCTACCTCTGAAATGATCGTCCTCTGGGGAGGAGTTAAAGGCGTTGGAGACGACTGGCTCTGAGTGGCCAAGAATGACTCCATCAGGGCAGTCAATCTTGTCACTTCCTCCTTCAGTTCTCTGTTCTCTTTCTCTAGGTGATCCATTAGCTTTGATGAGTTGGCTCTGGTGTAGTACCGGTGCGTCAGCTTGTCCTCAAAATAAATGAAGAACACAGAGTTAGACCACTGAACAAGAAGCCCTGGAACAAAACCTGCTTATGCACATGATGCATGCAATGCTTGTGCATATGATTTTATTTTAATCAGAGGAATTTTTTTAGAGATCTATTTGCAAACATTTGGAAAATATTAATCATTTAGACATATATGGAATAATCATATCAATAATATCTGGAAAAAATTTTACACCAAAGAAGTACATTCTTGGTAACCAATACAATACAAGAATAAGGAAAATGAACATCCTATGGAACCCTAGAAACAATCTTCCAAAGCTCTCGAGACTGGAAGATAAGTTGCACGAAGCCTTTTCACCTCTCTCTCATAGGCTGCCTCCATATCTGCCTTCTCTTTGACGGGTTGATCATACTTCCTCTTCCAAAACCTGGAAGACTGAGGAAGAAGATAAGTCACCACATCATCAGGCTCGTCGATAACCTGATGCTCCAGAAGCTCTATCAATGCATCCTTATCTCTAAGTTACTGAAGTAGCTCCTCTCGCTCACGGACCCAAGCACGCGAACGGTCTTCATCTCTTAACCCCTCTACGCCTTGGTTAGGGAGGGTTGAAAGCCCAACCATAACCATAGGTGTATGTCTCGGATAGTCATAGGGCATACGGTACTCAGAAGCTCTCCTCCTAACCCACGAGGTATAGGGTTCCAAAGCAATACAATTCTTCGGACCAAGCTCTTTCCTTACCTTCCAATGAATCTTGCGCCAAGCGCGGACCATCCTGTCCTTCAATTTTTGGGGATCTTTATCCTCTTGAAAGAACACACCTTCTAACAAAATGTTATTAGGTTTATCCTTTAAGGGGAACCTAATAACACTAAAATTTTTACGTATTTTCGACTCCGATTTCACATGCATTCTAGTTGTTTTATTGTCATTTTGTTGTGTTATTACTGTGTTTTCCTTTGTTTTCAGGTTTTTACTTTAATCGGAGCCCCGATCGAGAAAAGGAGTGAAAAAGGGCTAAAAACCCTAAAATTCAGCATTTTGTGCTTATGGCCTACCCAGTGGCGGGCGCCACAGACCAAGCCATGACGTGTCAAATTCAACTTCCATCAACTCCCACATTTTCCCACTACTTCCACTAAGACGCCCCATTTTGTGCTTGTGGCGGGCGCCATGGCCTTGTGGCGGGCGCCACAAGAGGAAAAACGGTTTCCTCCTATTTTCAAGTTGAAGGGCATCTAAGTCATTTCCATCTTTTTACTTGCTTATAAATAGAAACGCGAATTCACTTTTACAATCATCCAAACTTAGAGCAGAGGCAAACTCAGAAGCAACTTTTTTTCACTTAGGCATATATTCAGTACTTTATAGTGGTAATCGCTTCGCATTGGAGTGTTACCACAATTGTGTCATCAAGTCTGTGATAGAGTCTGTAATCGAGTTTGGAGCACTTTGGAAGGAAGTTAATCCTGCCGCCATTTTCTTTTCCGCATTGCAATTTACTCAGCCCTCCGATTGGAGCAGGTTTTTATTACTCGCCTTTACTTTATTTATTTCCCGCACTCGCTTTTATTTTATTTATTTCCCGCACTCGCTTTAATTTATTTACTTCCCGCACTCGCTTTTATTTTATTTATTTCCCGCACTCGCTTTTATTTTATTTATTTCCTCGCACTCGCTTTAAATTATTTACTTTCCGCACTCGCACTACTTTTATTTACTTTCCGCACTCGCACTACTTTTATTTATTTTAATGCACTTTTACTTTACCATGTCTAGCTAAATTTATAAGGTTAGAATGTAAGGATCATAATTGAACCGATAATCCATACAATTGTTCGTAGAAACACTTAAGGGCTATTTTAACTTTCAAATTAAGTTTTCCCGCACTTCAATTCCCGTTGGGTAAGATCGAAAGTCGTCCAACGTCTTTTTAAACTTAATTGTTTTTAACTATTTCAAAAATAGCGAAAGCGCTTTGTTTAGTTCATTAGGAGATTTTAACATTAAGAAGAAAAGAGATTTTAAAACTATTTTCGGACGCGTTTATAAGCTTAGAGTCTGGTTCGTAAGAACCTCTTTTGGTTCAGAAATCCAGGTTATAATACTTTTCAACTTAGTCAAGACACTATATTTATTAAAAATAGGTTTACTACTCTAACGCAATGCGCGCCTTTTTATAAGTGACAATAAGAGGGTTTGATTAGGGAGTACAACTCGGTTCTGAATACGCGAAAGCGACAGTTCCTGTTAAATTAGTTCTTTTCAAAGTAGGAAACATTGCCCATAAGTAGTTCTATTAGCAAGTACTTGGATTATCAATTGATTATGTGAATTACATTCGACCCTGTCTTTATTAATTAAATCTATTTAAATACTTTACTTTTCATTGCACACTACAAAAACACTTATTTCGATTGCCTTTGATAAACACCATAACGACAGATAACGATAGATTGACACTTGGTCTCTGTGGATTCGATAATCTTTTATATTACTCTGACGCGTTCGTATACTTGCGAAAAGCACGCATCAAGTTTTTGGCGCCATTGCCGGGGACCAATTTCGTCAAATTTCATTTTCCTGTTGTTATATCGTTTAGACTTAGGTTATTTCCTGCCGTTCAATGCGAAGAACTCACAGCACCGGAAGTTTAAGCTTAGTAAACCCTCTGGCGGAACCTGAACGTTTTATGCTCGCGCATGTTTATTCTTTCATAGAATTAAGAGAGCTATGGCCGAAGATCAAAATCAAAGACCTCTTAAGGACTTCGCTCAACCATCTAATGAAGAACCTAGTTCTAGTATAGTAAACCCAACTATCCCAGCCAATAATTTTGAACTTAAACCATCTCTGTTACAACTAGTGCAACAGAGACAATTCGCGGGTCTCGCTACCGAGAACCCTAACCAACATTTAAAAATATTTCTTTAATTAGCAGATACTTTTAAAACCAATGGAGCTTCTCCTGAGGCAATACGTTTAAGATTATTCCCTTTTTCCCTCAGAGATAAAGCCCTATCATGGTTAGATTCCCTTCCACCCAATTCCATTACGACTTGGGATAACCTTAGAAGAGTTTTTCTTGCTAGATATTTTCCCCCGAGTAAGACCGTCGTTCTTCGAAACCATATAACTAGATTTACCCAAAACCAAGGAGAATCACTGTTCGAAGCTTGGGAGAGATATAAAGAGTTGTTACGAGCATGCCCATATCATGGTTTAGAAAACTGGTTAATCATTCAAACCTTCTATAATGGACTTCATTATAACACAAAGATGACCATCGACGCTGCCGCAGGCGGTGCTCTGATGAACAAACCTTACCCTGAAGCTAGTGCCCTCATTGAAGATATGGCTCAAAACCATCAATCATGGGGAGTCGAACGAGCGACAGTTGAGAAGAAGGAAGCCCAAGGAGGAGTGCATGAACTAAGCTCTATAGACATGATGCAAGCTAAAATGGACGCATTAACCCTCAAAGTCGAGCATATGTACACGAACCCGAATACTGTAGCCGCAGTTTCGTCGGATTGTGAGATATGTGGAACCCAAGGACACCAATCTGCAGAATGCAGTCTATTGAATGAAACCCACTCCGAGCAAGTGAACTACACCCAAGGGAACCCATATTCAAATACCTATACCCCTGGATGGAGGAATCACCCGAACTTCTCCTATAAAAACAATAACCCTATCCAAAATAATGCACCTCCGAGACCTAGTTATCAAGCCCCTAGATCAAATCAACCTATGCAACCTGTACCACCAAAGCCGAGCCTTGAGAAAATTATGGAAAATTTTATCACCGCTCAAACCCAACAAAACAAGGAGTTCATGAACCAAAACATTCATGTTAACGAATTGGTTACTCAGTTAGGAACCAAGGTTGACCAAATAGTTACTCATACCAAGATGCTTGAAACCCAGATCTCTCAGGTAGCTTTAAACCAAGCCCCTCAGACTACTCCTGGAGGACAATTCCCTGGACAACCTCAACAAAATCCGAGAGGACAAGCCAATGCCATTACCCTACAAAGTGGGAACGCTTATGATGAGCCACCAAACCCCAGATTGAGTGAACCCGAAACTTCTAAGGAATGTACCAAACCCCCGGACGAAGTAAAGGAACCAGAGGAATCTGAAAACCAGGATGGTCGAGAGAAAGGAGAAGAACCTAAAGATAAAATTTACGTACCACCCCTGCCATATAAACCACCTATACCATATCCGCAAAGACTCAAACAAACCCAGATCAATAAACAGTACCAAAAATTTATTAAAGTTATAGAAAAACTTCATGTAGAAATCCCTTTCACATAAGCCATCACCCAAATACCTTCTTATGCAAAGTTTCTCAAAGACATCCTTACCAACAAACGTAGACTTGACGATCCGAAGCCTTTGGAATGTAATGTTATTTCCGAGGACAAATTAGCAAAGAAAGATAAAGATCCTGGAAATTTCTCCATTCCTTGCCTTTTAGGTAATCATGTCATTGATAAAGCTTTTCTAGACTTAGGAGCTAGTGTGAGCCTAATGCCTCTAGCAGTTTGTGAGAGGTTAAACTTAGGAGAGTTACAACCCACTAAGATGTCACTTCAGTTAGCCGATAGATCTGTTAAATATCCGATAGGCATTTTAGAAGATGTTCCTGTTAGGATAGGTCAACTATTTATCCCTTCTGATTTTGTTGTCATGGACATCAAAGAGGATAATGATATACCAATCCTGCTAGGTAGACCATTCTTATCAACTGCAGGAGCCATAATAGATGTCAAGAAAGGAAAGTTGACATTTGAGGTAGGTGACGAGAAAATAGAATTTATACTTTCGAAATTTCTTATGGCACCTGTGATGGGAGACTCGTGTTATGCCTTAGATATCATTGATGAATGTGTTAGAGAATTAGAACAAAAAGAAATTATAAAAACAATTAAGTTACCATCAACCCCCATAAAGGAAGATGATGACTTTAAAGAACCTTACATCGATGACAACCTTTACGAATTTTTATCCCTTACCCCAGATCCTATGCCATGCCCTAAGAAACCAACCTTAAAACTTAAGGAACTGCCTAAGAACCTGAGATATGAGTTCCTCGATGAAAAGATGAACCGTCTTGTTATAGTTAGTGCTACCTTGAGCCATGAGGAAACGAACCAACTTTTAGACGTTTTACGAAGATATCCCTCAGCCTTAGAATATAATATCTCTGACCTGAAAGGTATAAGCCCATCTGTATGCATGCATCGGATTTCGCTCGAAGAAGATTCAAAACCCTCTAGGGAGCATCAGAGAAGAATAAACCCTATAATGAGTGATGTTGTTAAGAAGGAAGTTCTTAAGTTACTTGAGGCAGGTATAATCTACCAGATCTCGGATAGTAAGTGGGTGAGCCTTGTGCATGTAGTACCTAAAAAGGGAGGCATCACGGTCGTGCAAAGCGATAAAGGCGAACATGTAGCAAAACGTTTAGAAGGAGGACGGCGGATGTGTATAGATTATAGAAAATTAAATAAAGCAACTAGGAAGGACCATTTCCCTTTACCATTTATAGACCAGATGTTGGAGCGTCTAGCCAGACACTCTTACTTCTGTTATCTAGATGGATACTCTGGATTCTTCCAAATACCTATTCACCTAGAAGATCAAGAAAAAACTACCTTTACATGCCCTTATGGAACTTTTGCCTACAGACGAATGCCTTTCGGCCTCTGTAACGCCCTAGCTACTTTTTAACGCTGCATGATGTCAATATTCGCAGATTACCTAGATGGTATCATGGAAGTGTTTATGGACGATTTCTCGGTCTGCGGATTCAATTTTCACAATTGTCTAGCTAACCTTGAGAAAATCCTGGAGAGATGCGTGGAGGTGAACCTCGTGCTAAATTGGGAAAAATGTCATTTCATGGTGACCGAAGGAATAGTTTTAGGACATATAGTTTCCGAAAAAGGTATAGAGGTAGATAAAGCTAAAATAGAAGTTATAGAAAACCTAAAACCCCCAAAAACCATTAGAGAAGTCCGAAGCTTTCTTGGACACGCTGGATTCTACCGGCGTTTTATTTAGGACTTCTCCAAAATAACAAAACCGTTAACCGGACTTTTAATGAAAGATGCTGAATTCATTTTTGATGAAAAATATAATGACGCATTTAATCTTTTAAAGCAAGCATTAATCTCTGCACCCATTATGAAACCGCCCGATTGGTCGGAACCTTTTGAGATAATGTGCGATGCTAGTGATTATGCAGTTGGAGTCGTTCTAGGACAGAGAAAAGATAAAAAATTACATGCCATTTATTATGCCAGCAGAACCCTAGATGCTGCCCAACTTAACTACGCAACAACCGAAAAAGAATTACTCGCTGTAGTTTTCGCTATAGACAAATTTAGATCTTATCTAGTAGGAGCAAAAATTATTATTTACACTGATCATGCTGCCATTCGTTACATATTAAGTAAAAAAGATGCCAAGCCCAGGTTACTCCGATGGATTCTATTACTACAAGAGTTTGATTTAGATATAAGAGATAAAAAAGGCACTGAGAATGTAGTAGTCGATCACCTTTCTAGGCTAGAACATCTAAAACCTGAACTAATACCCATAAACGATGATTTCGACTATGATAGACTGATCGCTAGAGTAGAAACCATTGAAGACAATAACCTAGATCCTTATGAGCACCCCCAAAATTCCTTAGCAATAAGTAACTTACCCTGGTATGCAGATTTCGTTAATTACCTAGCTGCTGATATAGTACCCCCTGATCTTAACTACCACCGCAAGAAGAAATTCTTCCACGATGTGAGAAACTTCTATTGGGACGAACCACTCCTTTTCAAAAGGGGTAAAGATGACATCTTTCGCCGTTGCGTTCCAGAAGAAGAGGTAAATAATATTATCGAGCATTGTCATTCTGCACCCTATGGTGGACATGCAAGCACCTCTAAGACATACGCCAAGATTCTTCAAGCTGGCCTATTCTGGCCTACCATGTGGCGTGATGTCTATGCTTACATTGTCAAATGTGATAGATGCCAACGCACTGGAAACATTTCAAGACGTGATGAAATGCCTCTAAGAAACATTCAGGAAGTAGAACTCTTTGATGTATGGGGTATAGATTTCATGGGACCCTTTCCACCATCCTTAGGAAACAGGTATATTTTAGTAGCTATAGACTACGTGTCTAAGTGGATTGAAGTTATAGCTGCACCCACAAACGACACTAGGGTAGTAATCAAACTATTTAAAAACTATATATTCCCTAGATTTGGAACACCACGTTTAGTCATAAGCGATGGAGGATCACACTTTATATCGAGAATATTTGATAAACTTTTAAGAAAATATGGAGTTAGGCATAGAGTAGCAACACCGTACCACCCACAAACTAGTGGCCAAGTAGAAGTATCTAATAGGGAGATAAAACAAATCCTAGAGAAAACTGTTTCTATTTCTAGGAGAGACTGGTCTCAGAAGCTTCAAGAAGCATTATGGGCCTATATAACCGCTTTTAAAACCCCTACAGGAACTACTCCTTACCAACTAGTTTATGGAAAATCCTGTCACTTACCTTTCGAGTTAGAGCATAAGGCTTATTGGGCCATTAAAACTTTGAATTTAGACTACCTAGCTGCTGGAGAAAAGCGTACCCTAGACATTCATAAATTAGAAGAACTTAGGCAGTCGGCCTACGAAAATGCAAAAATATATAAAGAGAGGACAAAAGCCTATCATGACAAAAGAATAGTAAAGAAAAACTTCAATGTAGGCAATTTTGTTCTCCTTTTCAACACTAGGTTACGACTCTTCCCTGGAAAGCTACGTTCAAGATGGACTGGTCCTTTCGAAGTATCCAAGATTCTGAGATCAGGAGCCGTAGAAATCAAGAACCAAACGTGTATTCCATTCATTGTAAATGGACAAAGACTGAAGCTCTACGAAGGAGGAGACATTCCAGCATACTACTCAAGCCACACCCTGATTGATCCACCGATTCCTACTACTACAGGTGTATAAATTTTGATCGTCAAGCTAATGACGTTAAACAAGCGCTGCGTGGGAGGCAACCCATGGTTTTTCTTTCATTTTACTTTTTCGCATTTTATTTAATTTTATTTTTTTATTTTATTTTATCTTATTTTGCATAGAGACTAAAAATTTGAATGGTTTGCATTTTCAGGATCACTTTCTTAACTTTTACAGGATGCAGGGTTTTGATGACATGCATGTTGCCTATAGAGATAATGCTCAAAGGGAGCGCTACATTGCTTTGTATCAGCACCCTATGGCACCCACACGTTACCCTGACCAGCACTGTATGGAGGCACTGGGTATCGAGCCGAGTATCAGATTCCTTAGCCACCAACTTCACTGGGACGAATTTGCTGATGACTTGAATAACACATACAGGAACCTGACTTTGGAGTTCCTGAGTCCATTCGACTATGACCCATATTCTGGACCAGATGGGTATGCTGCTTTCAGACTTTTTGGAGTTGAATACTCCTTCAGCCAGAATGAGTTCGGCGACTTATTGGGCTTCCAGACCACTCCTGATGCTATCCCGGAGACACCTATGGGATATTTTCTGGGTAAGGAGGTGGAGAAGTTTTGGAGTGATATATCAGGTGGCTGAAGCCAGGATCCATCTACGCAGTTATCTTATGTCATACATAACCCAGCCTTCAGATATTTTCAGATGATATTAGCACATTCCTTCTTGGGAAGACAGGATGCAGAGACACTATTGAGTGAAGAGGAGATCTTCCTATTATTTTACGCATCCCAGTCTCGCCCAGTAGCATGTGGGAACTTTTTATTGAATAATCTCAGCGGTATCTCTAGATCCACCGAAGGAGTCATCCATGTTGGTGGAATCATCACATAGATTACTGTCGCTTTAGGTCTGTCTCGCAAGCTGTCACATCTTCGGATCTACTGTGGACACACTACCATGGACATCGATTTCTGTTTGACCAGAGGATTGATGAGGAGAGCCTCTTTCCACCCATGTCAGTTCCGATTGCTAGTCGATAGTGAGGCTATCCATTATTTCACACTACCAGACCCTATGATGACTAGTGTGCATGATCCAGCGAATTGGAGTTATGCTCTAGAGGGCCAGGGAGAGACCATCGAGGCACCGAGATCACCACCCGCTGCTGAATACACACCTACACCACATTCTCCTAGAATCATTGTTTTCTATAATAATCATTCATTATAGACACCCGACATACGCACCCAGATTGCTGAGTGCCGTAGAGAGATTGCAGAGCTTAGATAGGAAGTGGCGGACCTAACTTTACAGATAGGAGTGTCTGATCTCACCCATGCTACTGAAGCCAATTGTCTATATCAGGAGATCGCAGAGCTCAGGCAGGAGATAGTCGTGCTCCGTGGATCCGCTCAGGCAGACGACTCCCCTAATACCTGATCTCACCATTTCATTTTATTTCTCTTTTATATATTTATCGTATTTGCATTATTCATTATTATCGCATTTGAATATTATATAAACTACTACTATATATTAGTATTTCTATTTTTATCTATATATGTTTTATATTTATTTGCATTTTAATTTTTCAGTTATTTATTTATTTATATTTAATTTCTGTTTTTGTTTTTGTTTCAGTTTCACTTTTTATTTTTCGTTTTTTTCACTTTTATAAAAATTATGCAAGTCGAAAAAACTAGGAGAATCACAAGACAAATGCTATCCAGACCCCTCAAATCCAAAAGACAAGAGAAGCCCAAACCAAAGGACCAAAATCTGGCCCAGCCAAATTTTGCCTTGTGGCGCCCGCCATAGGACCTGTGGCGCCCGCCATAGGACCTGTGGCGCCCACCACAGCGTCTGTAAATGGTCGGGGCAGACCCCTTTTCTTCACCATTTTTGCAACTTACAACCTCTAAAACCCATTTTTTCACCTTGGAAAAAAGTCCTTGAACCCACAAAAAGCTCATACTTTCCTAACCATCATACCACACAAATCATTAATCCACTTTCCATTTTCGATTTCATCCGCCGAATTTTGTAAAAATCCAACCTTTTCACCAACCACTTCATCTTCTTCATCCATTTTTCAAGAGCATTCAAATGGAGTTCAACGGATTCATTCTTCGAGGAGGGAAACCGGGGGAGAGACAAAGAAAAATCATTGAACGGTTGCAAAATCGGGAAATCCTCCCGACAAGGTATGTTGACGAAAACTGTCTCTACACTTTAGGTATCTACCATAGCATTTTCCATTTATTAGACAACTTAAGTTTGCATAATTTCTTTATCAACAAAGAACCCACCTATGAGCGGTTGACAATCGAATTTTTAAGTTCCTTAATTTATATTGTCAACCCTAACACTGCTAGCACAGTTGGTACTGTCAAATTTAGAATGTTCGCTGTTGAATACCAATTCAGTATCGACGAACTAGCCAGCTTGTTGGGGATCCCTCATGGGGAAGGTGCTATTTGTGAGGCCCCTTTGGATTCCGAATGGTCTGTTGAGGTATTTTCCTCTGGGAGCGTTTATCAAATACTTCCATAAACTCTTTTGAAGGAGTTCTTGCCTCAACTATCCATAACCCGGCCATCAGAGTTTTTAAATATATGTTGGCATGCACTATTTTTGGCCGGGAGAATCCATATAAGGTTAACGCTAGAGAGCTTCTATATTTGCAAGGAAGCCTCACAAATAGGAGAATTAATTCATTTTCGTTCATGCTCGCCCATATGATTTTAACTCTGAATAAGGCGGGACCGATTTCTTTTGGTGGATTGATTACGTCTATTGCTCGGGGACTCAACCTGAACAATGAGATGGCTACCCTAGACCCCTTACCTCCTCGCACAATTAACATAAAATTTCTAAGAGACATGAAATTGTGTCGTTCAAGGAGAGAAGAAGGTTATACACTTATGATTCATGGTGTAGCCATCCCATCTATTATTCTACCTTGCACTAGACGTACAGATATACGTGATGAGAGGAATTGGACCTACGATTTAGATGCTCCACCTGTTTTGGGTCCTCTTCCTCCTAACATTCCTGATGAGGCGGGACCAGACACTGATGATGAATATGACCGGAGAGAGAGATCTCTCGTACCCTATGTGTCCCCCCATCATCCTTCACCACCACACACCGCACCATTTTCTTCTTCTGCAGGTACCACTCCTGGATTCTATATTACAGAGGAGATGTGGCGAGACCACATGGCTAGAGAGCAGAGGCGAGATGACCTACTCTCTACCATCCAGCAACAAATGACGGATAATATGAACTTCATGCAAGAATCACAGCGGAGGACAGACAGGTCCTACGACACTGTTCTACAGTCCCTGCAAGTGATCACAGATACACAAGCCCGTCAGCAACAATACCACCAGTGACACATGGCACTAATTGAAGCCACTCAAGGTTCCATTATAGGTAACCTTCGAGAGGTGAGGACCGCTCAGGATGCCCTGCAGGCGAGGATGGATCAGAGAGACCGTCGTCGTACCCGATCCCGTCGTCCACCTCAGGATGGCGAGGGCACTAGTGGTCAGCAATAGGTTGTCAGGTAACTCTTCCCTTATCTTATTTCGAAACATTGGGGACAATGTTCGATTTAAGTGTGGGAGGAGCATTTATCGTTTTCCTTTTATTTCCAATTTTATTTGCTGTTTTTAGACTGTTCATTTCCTTTTAGTTGTCTAATTTCCCTTTTAGTTGTTTATTTTTCTTTTTAGTATAATGCATGAGTCTGACGAGTCACCAAATATAGTAGATCCTTAGTACAATCCTACCTCCCCATACCTTTAGCCCCACCAAAAATTTTTGCAAAAGAAAATAGTGTTATTTCGAAAGTTTTCAGGTTTTAAGGACATGTTTTGAGTAAGGATGCGGTGACTTGGGAGAACTTTGCGAAACATCAGTATCTGTTTTAGCACCATAAGCTTCGTAAATATAGGAATCATTCCCGAAACCCCATATACCATGGCCTTAATCATCATTTCCGTATAAGTCCTCAGTAGTTTATCCTAGCAGTCAGCTCCGGCCTACGCATCCTCTACGTAGGGGACCGATGCAAATAAGTGAATGATCCAGAAAAACAAAAAAAAAACAAAAAAAAAAAGCAAAAAGGCAACTCCGGTATAGGTGACCCTCACAAAGTCGTTTAAACCAAAGGATTGTAAAAGTTGCTACAAAAAGAAAAAGGAAAAGAAAAGCAGTACCCAGTGCTAGTTGGTTCAGAGGTGTCTGGCACTGAACTCGGTAGGGCGGATTACGATCCGATCCCCCACAACTCCAGTTGGGTCCAATAAAAGGGTTTACACATGTTTATGTGCCGGAAAACCCAAGCTCAGATCATAATCACTAACAGGACACTCTACTATGAAGCATGTACGGATAACAGGCTTAATGTGATTGCGCCTGAATGAAAAGGACACAAAAAGAGATGAAGAGGCAGGCCTAGGTATTGTGGGATAATATGGGTTGGTTAATATAGGAATGAAGTTTATGTCCGTATTTGCGGATTAGTGTCATCATGATACCCTTAGTTCACTCGGTTAGTACCTATCACTGCATCCCGACTTGAACTTAGAATTTATACCTGAAACACTCGTTTACACCGGTTTTTCTTTCATGAGCTTTATAATGTTTTGCTTGAGGGCAAGCAAAGGTTTAAGTGTGGGAGAGTTTGATAACACTAAAATTTACGTATTTTCGACTCCGATTTCACATGCATTCTAGTTGTTTTATTGTCATTTTGTTGTGTTATTACTGTGTTTTCCTTTGTTTTCAGGTTTTTACTTTAATCGGAGCCCCGATCGAGAAAAGGAGTGAAAAAGGGCTAAAAACCCTAAAATTCATCATTTTGTGCTTATGGCCTACCCAGTGGCGAGCGCCACAGACCAAGCCATGACGTGTCAAATTCAACTTCCATCAACTCCCACGTTTTCCCACTACTTCCACTAAGGCGCCCCATTTTGTGCTTGTGGCGGGCGCCATGGCCTTGTGGCGGGCGCCACAAGAGGAAAAATGGTTTCCTCCTATTTTCAAGTTGAAGGGCATCCAAGTCATTTCCATCTTTTTACTTGCTTATAAATAGAAACGCGAATTCACTTTTACAATCATCCAAACTTAGAGCAGAGGCAAACTCAGAAGCAACTTTGTTTCACTTAGGCATATATTCAGTATTTTATAGTGGTAATCGCTTCGCATTGGAGTGTTACCACAATTGTGTCATCAAGTCTGTGATAGAGTCTGTAATCGAGTTTGGAGCACTTTGGAAGGAAGTTAATCCTGCCGCCATTTTCTTTTCCGCATTGCAATTTACTCAGCCCTCCGATTGGAGCAGGTTTTTATTACTCGCCTTTACTTTATTTATTTCCCGCACTCGCTTTTATTTTATTTATTTCCCGCACTCGCTTTACTTTATTTACTTCCCGCACTTACTTTTATTTTATTTATTTCCCGCACTCGCTTTTATTTTATTTATTTCCTCGCACTCGCTTTAAATTATTTACTTTCCGCACTCGCACTACTTTTATTTACTTTCCGCACTCGCACTACTTTTATTTATTTTAATGCACTTTTACTTTACCATGTCTAGCTAAATTTATAAGGTTAGAATGTAAGGATCATAATTGAACCGATAATCCGTACATTTGTTCGTAGAAACACTTAAGGGCTATTTTAACTTTCAAATTAAGTTTTCCCGCACTTCAATTTCGTTGGGTAAGATCGAAAGTCGTCCAACGTCTTTTTAAACTTAATTGTTTTTAACTATTTCAAAAACAGCGAAAGCGCTTTGTTTAGTTCATTAGGAGATTTTAACATTAAGAAGAAAAGAGATTTTAAAACTATTTTCGGACGCGTTTATAAGTTTAGAGTCTGGTTCGTAAGAACCTCTTTTGGTTAAGAAATCCAGGTTATAATACTTTTCAACTTAGTCAAGACACTATATTTCTTAAAAATAGGTTTACTACTCTAACGCAATGCGCGCCTTTTTATAAGTGACAATAAGAGGGTTTGATTAGGGAGTACAACTCGGTTCTGAATACGCGAAAGCGACAGTTCCTGTTAAATTAGTTCTTTTCAAAGTAGGAAACATTGCCCATAAGTAGTTCTATTAGCAAGTACTTGGATTATCAATTGATTATGTGAATTACATTCGACCTTGTCTTTATTAATTAAATCTATTTAAATACTTTACTTTTCATTGCACACTACAAAAACACTTATTTATATTGCCTTTGATAAACACCATAACGACAGATAACGATAGATTGACACTTGGTCTCTGTGGATTCAATAATCTTTTATATTACTCTGACGCGTTCGTTTACTTGCGAAAAGCACGCATCAGAACCCAAGTTGACGACGTGCCAAAACAGGGTTGTAGTTAATCCCACCACATGTACCAAGAAGAGGCACGTTGGAGAATTCACCACAAGAGTCAATAATCTGCACACCATCATATACACGGTTATACCAAAAAATATCATCATTAGTGAGAGACATAAGCCTCGTGGACCACCGTAGACATCCTTTGTTCTCCTTGAAGGCGAGCGTCTGTGGCAAGTGCGAAATAAACCACTTGTACAACAGAGGCAAACAGCACACAATGGTACCACCACCCTTTGCATTCCTCATATGCAAAGAGAAATAAGTGTCACCCAACAGAGTAGGAATGGGATTAAGAGTAGAGAAAATCCTAATAGCGTTCACATCCACAAAATTGTCGATGTTGGGGAATAACATTGGCCCATAGATGAGAAGTACAGATATGGCTTCAAAGGCGTCCTCACTCATGGCCTTCCCATACATGAATTCAAATGACATAAGCAAAACACATTGACCAAATATGAAATGAATCAACATCAATCAATGGTAAACAGAAGTGAGATGAAGCTTAGAAGTCAATAAACAATAAAAATATTTTTGGTAATTTTTGGAATTAAAATAATACTTGAATTAAAATAAACAAATAAAGGTCAAACCTCAAATCAAATTCAAATCAACTTGGAGAAGTCCAATTGGATCATCATAAGTTCAACATGGTCAAACAAGGTTTGACAATATTTTTCATCATTTTTAGAAACCAGAAACTAATTTTCAACAATTAAAAATGAAAAGAAAATAACATAATTGAACTAAAATCTCAAATAAATCTCAAATCAATTAAGAAATTGATTAGAATATTTTTCGTAGATTCATCATCATTCAAAGATGTTAAAAAAATATTTTTGGCATTTTTGAATATTGGAAACTATTTTAAATGAATTAAAAATAACCAGAAAAGAGAAAATTCACAAAAAATATCAAATGGAATCATAAAAAATATTAAAAATTATTTTCAAAAACTAGAATTTAAAAGGGAAATAATGCAATTGATCCCATATTTTTTGGATTAAAATGAAGAAGTTATGAATTTTTGAAAGTAATTGAAATAAAAGAAAAGAAATTAAGAAATTAAAAATGACAAAAATCCAGAGGCGTCAGATCTGGATTTATTAATTGACGTGGCGCATCTGAAGGCAGGGAAACGCGCGCGCATGGTGTACTTGAGTCAACAGCATCACACATGACATTAATAAAAGTCATAACATTCAAGGATTCATATTAGATCAGAGCAACAGATCCAATGGTCCAGCGCTCATCCACGTGGGGACGGTGGTGTACACCACTGTCTTCTCCAACGAGACTCACCGTTCCGGCCAAGATTTGCAGGTTTTCAAAACCTCATTAAAATGCACGATCCTTATATCATTGGAAAGCTGGGGTGATGTACATCACCCCTGTGCCATTGGTTTCCACTCAAGATCACTATATGAAGAGAAATCTGAGATGGAAATTTATGGTGTTCAAACGGAACTTGCTCAATTCATGAAATTAAATACACAGATCAATTGCCTCTCATATGAGGACTTCAGAGGTACCAACAAACACAAGAAATGAGCATTATTCAAGGAGTTTTGAATCAAAAAAGTTTGAACAACAACCTTTGAAGTGCAGCTTTATAAGACTTAATCTACTCCAATTCTTTGGTGTAGTGTGTTCTTAAGATGGCAAGGAAGCAAGGTCTAGGAATTGAAGCTCAATGATCAACCAATGAAGTTGAAAATTGAACTTGAAAATTGAAAGAGAAAAAGCAAAATTCCTTTTAATGGAGGTTGGGATTCTACTTCTGCAGCAATTCAGGCGCCTTGAGGTTGGTTTTGAATGAAGCCAGGCATGTGTATTTATAGCAAGAGATGATGCAAGCAATGGAAAACTCGTGTGTGCATGAGCTTGGGTCCTCCATGCATGGGCCTGTACAGGCGCATGGGAGGCCCAAACTTGATTGGTTTTGCATGTTGATGATGAAACAAATGAAACTGGACGTGTACATGGCAAGGCAATGTGGTGTGCAAGCAATTTAATCATGTTATGCATAATTGAACACAAATCTTCTCCTCTTCGAATATGACCTTTACCAAATTGAAACATAGGCATGTGGGTAATGGTTGGAAAGGTCTTGACATTAGGAACAAATGTTATGTTGAACAAAAATCCATTTTGTGTTGGGAAATTTATGAAAACAGGCCATGAAGTTCAAGGTACAAAACATGTGTATGGAAATTTTGCCAAAATGGACCAACTTCAAGCCCTTCTGTTTCAATGATTCAAGCCTCAAATGACAAAACCTTAAACATAAAAGGTGTAGATATTTTCAATTCAATCAATTTGGACTTAAGTTTTGCATCATTTGTATTTTTTATGAGAAAGTTATGGGCACTTGAAGTTGGACTTTTTCAAGATTCAATGGCTTTGGTCCAAAGTGACATATAATGTTTTGTATTATCACATGTATTTATTTTAGGATTACGAAATTTTTCCCAACATAAAAATTGAAGTAGACATATTAAACTTTCCAATGCATTTGATCCCACCTCACAATCATGAAAAATGAATGATTTAGGTCCTTGGGAAGATGACCCAAAATTAGGGTTTCAGTCAAAATGACCTATAATGTTTTGAAATGAATGATGACCTTACAAGTTTCAAATGTATTTATGATGAACATGAAAGTTGTTCATATGGTTCTTAAGAACATGTTTTCTCTTGTGGGCATCTTCATTTGACGAACACATCAAAATTTAGGTCTCAGTGGATTTCAAAATAGTCAGATGAATTAACTTATCAACTTCTCAAGTCCAAACTTCAAATCTTGATGAATTGATGATTGAGGACACTCAAAAAAGCTCATATATGCATGAAATTATGAATGAAAGAACTTGCCTTGATTTTATTTGATCATGGGTTGAGGTTGCTTCATGAGCAAGGCACAGTCAATGCACAGTTGAATTAGGGTTTCCTTGGGAAACAATCCTCAAGCCCTTTGGTCTATCTTGATCAAATTGACAAATTGAGATACTTGGGATGCATATATGATGATTGAGAGCTTTGGGAACCATTTTCATGCTTGCTTTCACTTTCATCTAGCCACTTCAATGAGCATAGGGGCTTCCTAGGAGCCTTAGATCACATAACTGCTTGAGCTACAAAACAAACAAAGTTAGTGACATATTTTTGTTCTTTTGGTTAGTAAAAAAAATAAGAAAAGCAATAATATACAATTCAAGCATGCTTGGGGGTCTCAAACCAACTCACACAAGTCCCAACCCTAGGGTAAAGGAGCCAAGATGCTATGATCCTTGAGGCAAATGCAATGTGCAATGATATGATGCCATGAGGGATCTTAGGGTCAAAATTAGGGTCTTACAACTACCTCAGTAAGAAATTCAACGACTGTGAAACTTGGTATTTTATGCTTGAAAAACATGTTGCGCATTGGCATGGGCTGCTAAGCGATTGCGCCAGTATATTTTGAATCATACTACTTGGTTGATATCCAAAATGGATTCAATCAAGTACATTTTTGAAAAGCCTGCTCTAACTGGGAGGATTTCCCGTTGACAGATGTTGTTATCCGAGTATAATATTGAATACCGATCTCAAAAAGTTATCAAAGGTAGTGTCTTGGCTGACCATTTGGCTCACCAACCAATTCAAGACTATCAGTCAGTGCAGTATGATTTTCCTGACAAAGAGATTTTGTACTTGAAGATGAAAAATTGTGATGAACCATTGCATGAAGAAGGGCCAGAACCTAGTTCCCGTTGGGGCATGGTATTTGATGGAGTTGTTAATTCATATGGTAATGGAATTGGGGCAGTGATTATTACTCCTCAAGGCACCCATTTTCCGTTTACAGCTAGATTGACCTTCAAATGTACAAACAATATGGCTGAATATGAAGCTTGCATTATAGAGCATGAAGAGGCCATTGATCTCAGAATAAAATATATTGACGTCTATGGAGATTCAGCCCGGTTTGATAAAATATCTTGGGAGACAAATCAACCCGGTTTGATATGATTGGCATGATTGAGCCCAAAGCTTCGAACGGACATCGTTTCATTATGGTGGCTATTGACTAATTCATAAAGTGGGTTAAAGCAACATCTTATACAAATGTAACCAAGCAAGTTGTTGCGAGGTTTATCAAGAATCAGATTATATGCTGGTATGGTGTGCCAAGTAAGATCATTACTGATAATGGATTGAACTTGAATAATAATATGGTGGAAGCTCTTTGCAAAGACTTCAAGATGGCACACCATAATTCTTTTCTCTACAGACCTAAGATGAATGGGGCTATTGAAGCTACAAACAAGAACATCAAGAAGATCATTCAGAAAATGGTTGTGACATACAAAGATTGGCATGAAATTCTTCCATTTGCTTTGCATGGGTACCGTACATCCATCCACACTTCAACAGGGGCAACCCCTTTCTCTCTTGTTTATGGCATGGAAGTTATGCTCCCCGTAGAGGTTGAGATCCCATCATTGCTTTTCTTGATGGAAGCCAAGTTGACAGAAGCTGAATGGTGCCATACCAGATATGATCAGCTGAATTTAATTGAAGAGAAGAGAGTGACCGCCATGTGTCATGGTCAGTTATATCAGTAGAGAATGAAGAAAGCTTTTGATAAGAAGGTCAGGCCTTGTGTGTTTAGAGAAGGTGACCTCGTGCTCAAGAAGATTTTATATTTCAAACTTGATGCTAGGAGCAAATGGACTCCTAATTATGAAGGCCCAAATGTTGTGAAGAAAGCCTTTTCAGGTGGTGCTTTGATTCTTACAACTATGGATGGTGAAGATTTCACTCGTCATGTGAATTTCGATGCAGTCAAGAAATACTTCGCCTAAAAAATAAAAGAACAACTCGCTCAGTTGAAAACCCGAAAGGGAGGCTTAGGCAAAAATGAGCGTCTCGATGGATTGAAAACCCACATGGGCGATCCAGGAAAAAGTTAGAGACATAAAATATAAAATTATCCCGATAGATTGAGTACATCACCTTGGGGCAATCTAGGCAAAAATTAGGGATTATGGCAAGTAACTACATTTGGTTGGCCCTAGTCATGGAGGCAACTTTGAGCAAGTCGTTTTGGGTCTGATTCATCATTCTCAGACTAAAGCCAAGAGCACAGTGGATATTGAGGTTGGTAAGAGAGTAGTGATCATTGTATTTAATGTAGCCCTTTTCCATGTAAATTACCATCTTCAACTTTTGTAAAGATCTATGGAGTCTTGTCATTTACAGACTACCATTCTATTAAATAAAGTTGAGCTTTTTATCCAATTGTTTCTACTCTTATTTATTTCGGCTAAATAAAATTGAATTTTTATCATGATAATTTTGAAATAAATTAATAAATAAAAATTATTTTTTTCTTTAAAAAAAATTACTTTAAGAACAATCAATTTCAGCAAGGAATATCAACAGCAGTCTGAGAACAGGTAAGTCTTGAAGTGCGAAGCCTTGGTAGTCTTCCCCAAGTATTTGGTTTAGTAATTTTTCCCTAACAGTTCGTCAATTATCCCCAGCTGAGTTGCAGGTTCACATCCCCAGTAAAGTTAACCGGATGATCAGTCTCGATACTCCTCTTGATATCCTCCAGTTTATGACTTCGAAGGTTCGGAACCTTTATTTGGTTTCCCTTCACGTATTTGTGATGCATGACTTTGTCCGTTCGTCAGATTCGGTTATTTTTTCCTTGGAATTGGTTTATTTCGCAATTTTCCTACGGGATTTTGATGATTTTATAGGGGTGCAACGATCATGGTCACAACATTCTTAGCTTTTTTTGCTTAGATCCCCGTGCAGAGTTCTACCTCTTGTATTCCCTGACGGAGTTGATCTTTAGATATTGAAGATCCCTTGTTCCCATCAGTTTTGGATTCTGAAGCAGTTTTTGGTTTAGTCCCCTGAAGGGTTGTCTACCATTTGATATGGTGTTGACCTAAAATTCCCCACAGAGTTGACAATTTAGATCCTTAGTAGATCTTTTTCTCTTTCCCCAGCCAGGGTTGAGTTATTCAGAGCTAGATGACTTATATTCATCCCCATCATTCTTCTCTAGTTGGTGTTTCCATCCTGTTGAAATTAGTCGAGTGTTGCAGTGATGATTCAAATTTGTGATATTTGCATCCTTCGTGTTGCTTTGTCAACATAATCATAATCATATACATGCATATAACACAACATAAGATATTTCATTATGCATTTTATTGCTTTTGATTCCTTTATTATGATCCCCTGCTACGGTGATATTATTTCCCCATGCAGGTTTGGTGTGTTTCTCCTCCTTCAATTGTAGAGTGCTAGCCCTTTTAGGCAGAAAGAGTTTAACCTTTCTCATTCCCCACTGAGTTATTTTCTCGTGGATGATCATTATTTAAGTTTCCTATCCAGTTAAATAACTAGATGCAACCACTCCCCTTGAGTTATATCCTCGTTGGGTTGAGTCTTTGTTTGACCGTTTCTTTCTAGTTACTATCTAGATAGATATTTTGGTCCCCTGAGAGTCTATTACCCATTAACTGGTAATATTCTTCTCGATTTATGAGTATTTTACTTTTGCCCATATCCGGTAAAAGTAATCTACTTCCTTTATTTTTCCCAGCAGATTCGTTTTCACATTTTCCCGGGTAGTTTATCCTTGATATGTTCATCCTAACCGGTGACGGATATTCTTCCTTTGCGGTTTTCTACCCAGTAAAAAGGCAGTTGTAATCCCTATTTCATTCCCCAAAGAGTCTATCCTTGATATGTTCACCTTAACTAGTGACAGATATTCTCCCCCTCTTCGGTATTCTACCCAGTAACCGATAGTCGTAATTCCTACTTTCCCCTGCTGAGTTTATCCTTATTATGTTCATCCTAACTGGTGACGGATATTCTCTCTTTGGTATTCTATCCAGTAACTGATAGATATAATTCCTATTTTTCCCCGGCAGTCTATCCTTGATATGTTCATCCTAACCGATGACGGATATTCTTCCTTTGATTTTATCCTTGATATGTTCACTTTAACTGGTGACATATATTTTCTCTTTGGTCTTCTGCCCAGTAACCGGTAGTTGTAAATCCTATTTGGTCATTTTTCCCCGCAGGCTATTCTTACCCAGTAACCGGTAACAAATACACCTCTTTTTCCTCAACGAGTCATCCTTGATATGTTTACCCTAACCGGTAATGGATGTCCCTCTGTTAGAGTATACTATTTTTCTTCCCTAGTTGAGTTTGATTCAAATATTTCAGCTTTGTTCTGAACTACTCGTTTCCCCTGTAGATTTCCCTTATCCCCAACCGTGTCCTTCCATTGATTTATTTTCATGGAAATTCCCCTCGCGTCTCCAGCAGTTTTTAAGTCGTAGTCTGGCCTACACATAGCTTTTACCCCCAGAGTCTCTGTCTCCCCAATGAGTTTTCCTTATGGAATGCATTATGCTCTTGTGAACTTTCAGTCTCTCCGGATTCTTTTCTTTTGTGGAAATATATATTTCGCCACAAAGATGATTTTTAACATTCATATCATATGCATCATGGGGTCTCTTAGGGACCAAATTTTGTTTCTATATGTTGTTATTTAAGTCCATTCTACTGAGTGGATATGAAGAATTTAACCTTCACATCCTCAGTTAGAATGTCCTTAAATAGGGGCAGTTTTAAGACCCCAATTTTGACCCTAAGATCCCTCATGCTATCCCATCATATGCATTGGCTTTCGGATCACACCTTGGCATCCTCCTTACCCCTCATTCATTGGGTTTGCATTAGGAGAGATCACCAAGCACATTTGATTGTATCATACTTTGTTTTTCATTATTTACAAACCAAAATACCAAAAATATGTCAATGTATAGTTTACTTCTTTTGTAGGTAGTGTGTGTGTTTACCTATGCTCCATCAGACTCATATCTAGGGTTTGAGACCCTCAGTGCAAGGAGACTAATCAAGAATGGTTCACGTTGACTCTAGACATCATATATGGATCCCTATGATCTTCACATATCATTTTGATCAAGAAATCATCAAGAGTTTGAAGCTTATTTGCCTTGGAATCCCTAATTCATCTGGGTATCTTGTGTGACTTCCTCAGCAAGTTTCTTCACCATTTGATCAAATATTTCAATGGATACTTCATATTGCATCATCTTATGTATATATGATCCACCATGAATCCCAAATATCAATATAACTTCAAGTTTGCAAGTTGGTTCATGTTGATTGACCAAAGAAAGTCAACTGGTCAAAACTGGGGTTCCCTAGACCCTGTCTCCTACAACTTTTGTCATATGAAAATGATTCCAAGAGCAAAGTTACTCTTTATAACATTCCAAACAACTTTCATGTAGAGGTTAAGAGATAGTTTTTATTAGGAAGTCATTTTTTATGGTGAAAGATTATAGGTCATTTTGTTTAAACCCTAGTTAGGAGTGTAGCGGTAAATTCATGACCATTAAGCTATGGATAAACTTAACGTCAATTAGACAAGAGTCGCCACCGCGCTTTTATTATTTCCAAAGGAAAAGGGAAAAGTAATAACAAAACCCAAAGATAAGAAGTTTTTAAATCAAAACTAATAAAACGCCAGAGATTATAGGTAAGGGGGTTGGTTACACAAAAGGAAGGTGTTAGCACCCAAAGTATCCTAGGTACTCCTAGGGAGCCCTTTTTTATGTGTGTATGTGTTTTTGGTATAAAATATGTTTGAGAAAAATAGAGTGTGGGGATGAGAAAAGAATTCATTGATTATATTTTTGTGTTTGACAAGACCTTCCAACTTGTGCCTACGTACCAACATAAAAATGAGGGATCAAAACCTCGTAGTTCGTGGTATCAATTTCAAAGTGAGTGGATTGCTTTTAACAAAAGTTTAAATTTATAAGAGGCAAAAGGTGTAACACCTCAAAATTTGCCCTCCTCTCTTGGGACTAGCTTAACATATTGCATATCATTTTGTAGGTCATTAGGCATTGCATATTGGCATATCATGTGGTAACATGGAGCAAGTCATCCTCCTAGGTCTTGGTCAGAAGATAAAAGGTTGATGTATGCAAGCTAGAGTTTCATTGGACTGGATCACTAATCATCTGAGGGTTGTGGTCCAAATTAGGGTTTCATGTTCTTCAAGGAGATTGAGCTTGATCTTGGGTGAAATGGTACATCATCATCATCATGGTCTTGATATCATCCAAGAGACTGATCAGATACCTTGGGATTAGGGTTTTGACCACTGGTCAACCCTAATCAGTTGAATCATCTGCATTGGGCCAGTCAGGGCTTGGCAAGGAGATGGGGTCTACAATGGATATGGGGATCATTTCATGATTGTGTTGAGCTTATGGAGGCTAGGGTTTCATCACTGAGCCATTTCATCAGGAGTTAGAGGCTCAACTTGATCAGTGCATAGCCAGATTCATCTATCAGTCAGAAAAGTCAACTGTGGTCAACTATGCCTGAATTGATGGATTTGGAGGTGGGAGAGGGTGAGATACACTTCATTCATGTCTAAACAAGTTTCATTTGACATTTCAAACATCAAGAATGAGGAAAATAAAGTCAGATGGAAACTTTCCAAAAATAGAAAGTGACCTATAATTGAAAGTTTCCAAAAATGGAAAGTTTTTCACCTCAAAATTACATGTCCAAAAATGCTTCAAATGAAATTTTGTTCAACATGAAAGTTGTAGATCTTGCTCTCACCTTTCCAAAAAGTCCAAGAACTTGAATTTCTCATGTATGGTTGGCAAGTTGTGATCAAATCATTTTCCAAAAATGCCTAAATTCAAAGTGGCATAACTTTCACATGGAATGGCCAAAATGGATGATCTTTCTTTGAGCAAACCACATTTCACATGTACTTTCATGATGCATGGTCAAATTTCATCAAAAATAATCATGGCAAAAAGTCATTTTTCAAGTGGATTATTTGGAAATTAGTGGGAAAAATGGTGAAATTTCAAATTACATGGATTTTGCACACAAAGCCTATTCCAACACATCACAAATGATCAAAGTGACTTGGTCCAGCTGGTTTTTACTGTTACATTGGCCTACTTTGCAAAAGGACTTTTTGGATATTTTACATAAAAGTTGCATTTCACTAATTCATGTTGATTTTGCTAATTGTGATTAGTAAGTGGATTAAGCATTGGTATAAGAGGTTAATTATAACAGAATTGATGATCACACTTCATATTTCTCAAGATCTAACAGAATTTCCCTCCAATTCTCTCCAAATTCTCCAAAACTTTTTTGACATTTTTCATCATTTCTCATCAAGTTTTGCATCAATTTGGCTCGTTCTTGTTGGATCCACCTTCTATAATCATCATTGAAGAACTGTTTCACACATTCAAGGCCAAAGGAGTGAAGAATCGTGACTGTCCTCATAGTGCTCATCCATGGCAATTTCGTGATTCTTGCATCTGGAGCTGTTTTGAGCTGAATTCTCATTTCCATTCACCTTCCTAAGCATCAAGCATCATCTGTTTTCATCCTTTGGACATTGAAACGCGCGGAATCATCAGCTGTTTCGTCAAGAGGTTAGAACTCGATTTCAAGGATTCTCAAAATCTTGATGTGGTTTAGGTAGATCTTGTGATGTAGAACACGATGCAACTTGTATCATTGATTTTCGTTAGGTTTTGAATGAGATATCATGATTTGAACTTTGACCTAGGAAACTATTTTCGCCCGATCCCGTTGATATGTGTAGAGTTAGGTCAAATGCTTGCCATATCCATGATCTAGGTTGAAAGACGAACACATTGATATATCGCATGATCGTTTTGGTTGATTTTTGTGCATCTCGAATTTTCTGGAATTGTTGTTGCTGTTCTTGAGCAAGAACACGAGGCCAGGCAGCGTTTGATCCGCGTTTGTCCATTTCCTTTTCAAATTCATGTTTCCCGCTTCCACCAGCCAGTAGCATGAGGACGCGCGTGTAAGTGAAACGCAGAGTTTCACTTACTGGATTCAATAATTACGAAACTGCCATTATTTCAATTTATTTGCATTATTTCATTTTCTTTTTCATTTTTTCATTTCATTTTGATCACATGACTTCAAAAATCCATATCTAATTCATTTCTTGTCCAAATTTTATGAGGTTTTTTGCATATTTCTCCTTGTGATGTGTAGTTTTTTATGGTGATTTTTAATATTTTTGTGCACATGTGAAAAAATAAATTGCTTAGGGATTGTTTGGATGTGTTCAATTTGTGTATGCCATATCATTCATAAAATGATGATGCTTCCATAGAAATGCTTGAAATTTTTTGTGCATGTTCTGGACTCTTTGCTGGTGATTTTGATGTATGGTTTGCAATTTTTGGATCCCTGGTTGATGAGATATGAATTTTTGATTAGAGGTGTGACAATTTGTGTCACACCATGCTTGGTGAATTTCATGATTTTATTTGATGTGCTTAGGGACATTGGATTGAGCCAAATTTTTGCATAATTGAGCATATGGATGTTAGGAACACATGTGAATTTTTCTGGATTTATTGATGGCATTTCCTATTTGATTGGAATTTTCTCTTCTGTTTGGTCATTTGGTGATTGTTTGTGACACATGTTGGCATTTGGTTTGTGAAATTATGGTCATTAATTGGATGAATGTGAAATTTTACATGTGAATTCTAGACACATTATAGGTAATTGTGGTTTTTATCCCATTCATTTATCATGTTTTGTCACTGTTTTATGATTGATGGAAGTTGATGCTTGTTTGGATGCCTTGTGTTGGCTTGCTTTAACTTGTCTGAACTTTATGATTTTCATTGACCTACTTCCTCTTGTCCAAATGGCATGAAATTTGATATGATGCTCATTGGATGTGTTCTGTTTAGGCTGGAATTTTTGTGGAATTTATTGAGCTTTCTTGATATTGATTTGATTGTGATCATTTTGTTTGGTCTTTTGAGGTTGCAAATGGCATGCTTTGTGATATTTTGTTTATGAAATGATGATAATGAATGATATGAGCATGGGACCAATGGGATTTGTTTCTAATTTGTTTGATTGTGATTTTGGTTAATTTTCACTTGCTGTTTTGAATTTTTCATCTCCTTTGGACCCTAGGCTTGTCCTAGTGGTCTTGTTTCTCACTTTTGAATTGTGTTACAGGTTGAGATGCAAATGCCTTAAAGGAGAATGATGCAAGTTAATTGAGTTTGATTTGGCTAATTATTGTGAACTAACTTGGTATTTTGTAGGATGCTTGGCTCACTTGAGTTGATTGTGCTTTGCACATTGCATTGGTTGATTGTATTGACTGTTGATTCTTAACTTGTCTGTTTTGACTGTGTGATTGGTATACTGACTGTACTTGATTGATTTCAGGTACCATAGTCGCTTTAGTTCTTTAAGAACTTGATGTGCTGCTGCTTGGTTGTATAAACCAGTTGAGGTAGACTCTCTTGTCTTCATGTAGTCTGGAAGACCTGGCTTGTTATTTAGCCAGGCAACTGTCTGAAGTCCTCCTTAAGAGGCGATGTTTGTGATTGTTTAACTTTGTCCCCAAGCAGGTAAAGACCTTGATTAAGGCAATTGGCAGAACCCAAGGGATGTGCAATCCATCCCCTGCTATTCTTGTTGAGTCGTCCCTCTGCTCACACCACTGTGTTGATGCATTAGGACATTAACCCAAGATCAGTCGAGTCAGAGTCATGAGCGTAGAAGGGTTCCCACTTTCTGGACCCACACTCCTTTGTCTGAAGCTCTCCCTGGCCAGGGATAAGAGCTGTGAAGTCTAATCTTCACTCACCTTTCATCTGGCTTCACCCTGACTCTCAATGTCAGGGTTAAGAGCAAAACACCACCCTTGTACAGATGACTTGCCTTGGTAGTCTGACCCTTTGTTTGAGCCCACTTTTTGACTGGATATAGTGTGTGCTAAATGTGAAATGTTTGCTTTATTTTGCTTATGCTTGCATGCTTGTTTTTCCTGGTTAGGATTAGCTTGCTGTTGTGCAAGTAGATAGAAACCATAACATAGGGCAATGATGCATGATAACACCTAGGCTCGAGTCCAGCTCCCTAGTAGTGTGTCTCCCTTTGTATCTGGTTAGAATTTCTTTCCCGTTCAGGGGAACTACGTCGCCCTGATCCTCATACCAGATGAGGTACGTAGGCAGGAGACCGTGCGAGGTCTCTCCGGGCACTTTTCTTTCTTTTTGTGTGTGTTTGCTTGTTAACCCTCTTGTGTGTCAGGATATGGATGTAAGCCCAGCGATTGGCTGTCCGTATCCTGATTGTGTTTGTTTGGTTCGGAAGCCGATGTAAGTCCAGCGATTGGCGTTCGGGTTCCATGTTTGCCTGTGTTTGTGTGTGTCCTGTTTGGCGTGCGTGAGCCGAACTACGGCAGCTCTGATTCTCGTTCCAGACGAGATACGTAGGCATAGGACGCGATGTCCTAGCGAGCCCTCTCCTCCTTTCCCCCACCTGTGTTGTCTTCAGTGTGTGTGTGTGTGTGATGTTTGTTTTAGCAACCTTTTCTTTCTTTTAGAGCGTGGATCCCGTCGAGTACGACGGACGTGAGGGGTGCTAATACCTTCCCCTTGCGTAACCGACTCCCGATCCCTTTCTCTTTGGTCGTGAGACCATGCTTTTTCCTAGGTTTACTCTGAGCATTTCCTTTCCCTCTTTTGGGATAAATAACGCACGGTGGCGGCTCTGTGTTGTTTTGTTTTAGCCCGCCGGTTGTTTTTCGCGGATGCGACAGCTGGCGACTCTGCTGGGGATTAGAAGTTGACCTATTGCTGGTCCATCTTCCCTAAGCGAGTCTCTCCTAGCGTTCTAGGATAGTTTAGGTTGCTTGTGTTGTTATTTATTGCATTTATTATTCTAACCAGTGTATATATTTGCATAAATATTTGCATGCATCATACTATCAGGTTGCTGTCCTCTGTACAGGTGGTTCCTCTGTTTTGGGGTGGGTGTTCTGAGTGGGGCTAAAACCCAGGCCCGAGTGTACACCTAGGATTAGTGTGGTCTCACGTTCCTCATTTGCTTTATCAGCATATTGTTGCAACGTGACATACCACAAGCCGGACGAGGTTCATTTGATAGTGCCCTTCCTTTGTGGAGTATCCACTTTGGTTGTGTCACTTCATCTGAACTATTGACTCTGGTGGCCGATCATTCCCGGATCTTTGGTTTAGACGATCTTAAGAGAGCTACAATGGCACACCCGAAAGGGCAAACCCATTGAGTATCTCTGCCCGATTGTCGAGGCTATTATCCGCCTTAGGATGACCTGATTAGAATTTACCTGTGAGGGGAGGGTGATTCTTTCAGATGCATGTTCAGATGGTGACTCAGATGGTGACTATTGGTTACGTTGATCAGAGTTATATTTATAAGTCGGATTTATGGTCATTTATTGTCGAGACGCCGGAGTGTTGTCCGTGTTATTTATCAGTGGGGATCCGTTTATTTCAGGATTCCCCGGGCCGATTCAGAGGATTGTGGGTATCTGCTCAGAGATTGTCTGGTGATGATGATGATATATCTTTCAGTTCCGTTTATTTCGGAACCCTTGAGTGGGATTTGTGGTTACATATTCCTTCAGATGGTTATGATCGGTTCAGAGATCAGGGCTGTGACTCAGAGCAACAGTTGATCAGATGACTTGGAGGATGGCAATGCATTGCATTCATTCATCAGCATCATTAACATTTGCATTTGCCTGCATCTAACACATTTTTATCCATATGCAGGGACATTTTTGATCGAGATCCTGGTTGAGAGACTTTCTGCTCAAATATGAGGCCCGGTTTGAAAGATGATGTTGCCTACAGTTTCTTCAACCCAGAGATCGACGAGTTGAGAGATATGATAGCATTGATTACACCCGACCATGTGGGGATGTTCAGAGAGGCATACGATGGTATTCTGAAGATGGTTTTCAGACTCACTGACAGTGACAGAAGCGCCATTCATACTCTTCTCCAGTTCTATGACCCGGGTTTGAGATGTTTTGTGTTCCCGGACTACTTGTTGGGGCCTCTGATGGAGGATTATGCTAGTATCTTGGGTATTCCGATCCGAGATCAGATTCCTTTCTGTGCTATTAGGGGAGAGCCTGATGTCCTTGGGATTTCTCGTGCTCTTTATTTGAGTCTGGAGATGACCAAGGAGGGTTTGAAGGAGAAAGGAAAATTACCTGGATTTCATTTGAGTTTCTTGGAGGCTAAGGCCAAGGAACATGCTGCTATGGGTAATTGGAAGACGGTTTGTGCTTTGGTTGCTGTGAGCATTTATGGGATCATTCTGTTTCCTAATCAGAAGAGCTTTGTGGACCATAATGCTATCAGATTGTTCATACAGAGGAACCATATTCCTACTCTGATCGGAGACGTCTATTATTCGGTTCATAACAGGAATGAGAAGCAGCGCGGTGGTCTGATCCGATGTTGTGCTCAGATGCTATCCAGGTGGTTTATGGGGTATTTGCCTTCCCGAGGTGCTTTTGCTCATCTCGATCCTACGGTCAAGTGGTCGGTCAGATTGATGGGTTTGCGGGCTGCTGATATAGCATGGACTCATAATGGTTTGGCTGGACGGAATTTTATATATAGTTGCGGGGATTTTCCCAATGTGCCTCTTATAGGAGTTCAGGGCTGCATTAATTACAACCCAACGCTTCTTAGGAGACAGATGGGGTTCGCTATGGAAGTTCCTCCCCTTGAGTGTGAGACTCGGGAGTCCTTTTACTTCCCGGTTGAGGGTAATCAGGCCAAGCTGATGCAGGTGTCTGGGTCATGGCGTAACATTCAAAGAAAGGGCAAGATTCCGTTTGGCAAGGTCAACAGCCGGTATTTTCCTCTATTCGATGATTGGCTTCGGAAGAGGATTGAGATCACACATCTACCATTTCTGGGAGGTGATCCTTGGTGTCCTATGATTGAGGGTCCACGTTCTTCTGTCAGTATGGAAGAATTCCTCGAGATGAAGAGAGCCAGAGATCAGTTGCTTGCGGAGAAAACGGAATTGGAGATGAGTGTCGCTCGGGTGCAGACGGCCAACCAGGAGATCAGAGTGAGGATGGAAGATCAAGATAAGCGACATGCCTTGGAAGCAAAGCACTTTGAGATGGATACTGCCTACTATGGGAAGGTCAGTCAGGCTTTGGCATCTTCAAAAAAAGAGCACGACATCACCAAAGAGAGATTGGCTAGAGCTTCAAAGGTCATTGAAGATCAGAAGAGGAGACAAATTCTCGTGAGGGATCAGAGGGATGACAGAGTCAGGGTCCTCATTGCTGAGTGGGAGGCCAAACTGAAGATTAAGGAAGCAGAGAATGTGAAGATCATCGCCGAGAGAGATCACTACATTGCTGAGAGAGATCATTACTTCAGGCAGATGAAGATTCACCAGAAAGAGGTGGGGAGATTACAACAAGAGAACACCGAGCTCAGGTTCGCCGCAGAGTTCGCGAAGATGGTTGATGACATAGGGCCTTCTGTGGGACCCTCATCAGGCTAGACCTTTGTCATTTGTGTTGAATTACCGTCAGGCATGTTGACGGAATTCATTTGCTTGTATTTCTTTCCCGATTCTGGAGAATTGTATCAGCTTTGATGTATGACTATGGCACTTATTGTGTATTTTGCTATGTGATGGTTATTTTCATTCAGTGATTGATCTTCAAGCTTTATTTGCTTTCCCGTATGCACTCACACAGCACACACAGGGTTGGGGGTATTTTGCTAAATCATATACTTCTGATCCGTATGATGAAATCAAATGATGAATGTTAGAATATTGCTGCCGAATTATCGTCTGTCTCGATGAAGCCAGGATCAAGAGATAAAGTGTTCCTCATGTGGATAAACACTGCATTCATGCATAAACCATAATAACTTGTCTTCTGTTTTGCAGGTGTCAGTTTCTAACCTGTTTGATTGACACAGGAATGATGAATCTGCCCAACACAGACATTCTCGAGCTGAAAGAGAAGATAGGAGAGCTGATCAATATCATGCAAGAGTTCGCCTTAGGGCAGAAAGCCATTGCCGAGAAGGTGGGGAGGATTGAAGACTGGTTGAAGAAGGGGAAAATACCAGGAAATGCTTCGTCGTCTGGAACGAAGAGATCCTTTGGTGATGGTCAGCATAAGAAGGAGAATGGCGCGAGTGCTGTGAATGTCCATGCCCAGAGAGGACACGGTAGGGGTCATTACTACCAGCATACTGCTGCAGTAATGATTCCTATTGGTAATCAGTCGGTACAACGGCAGCATCAGCCAACTCCACAGAGAGCATAGAGAGTTGGGAACCAAGTGAGAGGGAAGGGGGTTGATCGTCATTTTGATAGGCCACCCATGACGTATGCTCTTCTGTTCAAGAAGTTGATGGATCTCGGAATGGTACAATTGAGGACATTAGCTCCATTGAGATCTGATCAGAGGCCACCTAATTATGATGAGAACGCCAAGTGTGAATACCATTCTGGTGCGTTTGGGCATAACATTGAGGGTTGTAGAACCTTTAAGCATGCTGTCCAAGACCTGGTGGATTCCAAGGCCCTCAATTTTACATTGTCATTGAATGTTAATGCCAATCCCATGCCGGCGCATGGTCAGGTGATGGTGGGTGTAATCGCTGAAAATTCAGATCGCGTCTGTGCGATGAGGGAAGAGACTGACAGCGACTGTGAACTGGAGCCGTGGATAAAATCGTGCATACCAGGGAACTGGAAGGCCTAAAAAAGATCATCATTGTCACTCTACTGGAAGAGTAATAATTTCTGTTTTTCAGTTTTATTTGCATGAAAGCCATACGTTTTGCCCGAAACGTATTGGTCCATTGTAAGGGCCACCTCATGTTTCATTTTGCAACATTTTGCATCATTAATAAATGGATGTTTTTCAGTTAAAAGCAGTGTTCCCTGTTTTTCATTTATTTTTGCAGTTTAAAAAAACAAATAAAAATGGCAATGTTTATTTTCATTTTTCACGTTTTTTGATTTGTCTCGTTCCGACTTCGAAAAAAATAATTCTCCGGATCTCATTGATAACAATTTGGTTACACCTCATATGACTTCGACAATCCGAGCTATCATGCCGAAGGAGAAGGCGAAGAAGATTGTGATCTGCTGGAATTAACCAGGTTGTTAAAAACAAGAGGAGAAGGTGATTCAGCCGCATGAAGAGCGAGTTGGGATTGTTAATCCAGACACCGCTGAGGTCAGAAAGGAAGTGAAAATTGGGAGCCGCTTCAGGGGCAAGTCGAAAGCAGAATGGTAGCCCTGCGGAAAGAGCATGTGGATACCTTCGCCTGGTCTTATCAAAATACACCAGGGTCGGATACCGATGTCGTTATGCACAAGCTACCATGGAGAGAAGACTGTCCTCTAGAGAAGAAGAACATCGGTGCTACTTATCAGAGAGCCATGGTGACTTTGTTTCATGATATGATTCATCATGAAATTGAATGCTATGTTGATGACATGATAGCAAAGTCCCAAACAGAAGAGGGGCATCTGGCAGACCGGGCCAAGTTGTTGGACCAGTTGAGACAATTCAAACGGAGGTTGAATTCAGATAAGTGCACTATCAGAGTGCGGTCCGGTAAGATGTTGGGGTTCATTGTAAAAAAGGGGAATAGAGGTTGATCCTGCTTAAAAAAAAATTTAAAAAAAAAAAAGATAATAATAATAAAAAAAGAAAGTAATGCAAAAAAAAAATGCCTGAACCGAGAACAAAAGAGAGGTTCGTGGTCTCCTGGGAAGATTGAACTATATGTCATGGTTCACATCTCACCTAACAGCCACGTGGGAACCCATTCAAGAAAAAAAAGCAAACGGTCAGGTGGAATAATGATTGCCAAGGGGCATTGAAAAAATAAAAGAATAGGTTGCAGGAGCCTCTGATTCTGACGTATCCCTGTAGAGGGACGACCATCAAATTTTGTACTTGACAGCCTTCGAGGGGTCTACGAGGTGTATTGGGGCAGCATGACGAGTCTGGTCGAAAAGAGCATGCAATTTACCTTAGCAAAAAGTTTACCGACTGTGAAACAATACATTCACTGTTCAAGAAAACTTGATGTACTTTGGCATAGGCTGCTCGCCGACTGAGACAGTATATGCTGGTTCATACCACTTTGTGGATTTCGAGATGGATCTGATCAGGTAGATTCCTGAAAGAGCCAGCAATGACCGGACGGGTTGCGAAAGGGCCAATGATTTTGATTGAATACGATATTAAGTATACCCTCAGAAAGCAATAAAGGGGGGTGTATGGCCTGATTACCTCGCCCAGCAACCCGTAGAGAATTATCAACCAAGGAAGTTTGAGTTCCCTGATGAGGACATCTCGAGGTGCTCTGATCGAAAGATTGAGAGTAGCCGATCCCGGAGGAGGGGCCTGACCCTGAATCCGAACGGATTCTGATGTCCGATGGGGAGGTTAAGGTGAATAAGCTTTTGTTGCCCGGATAACATTTGAAGGCACCGACGGTGTGATTGAGTAGGAAACTGGTATCCTGGGTATCGAACCTCGGTGCGCCTACTGGGGCAACGCCGTTCTCACTCATGTATGGGATAGAAGTGGTGCTACCGGTTGAGGTCCAAATTCCCTCTTTGAGAGTCCTGATGGACGTGAAGAAATTGCAAGAGGCTGAGTGGATAAGGACCCGGTATGAAGAGTTAAGCCTGATTGAAGAAAAGAGGCTGGCGGCCATCTGTCATGGGCAGTTATACCAGCAGCGAGATGGTAAATGATTTTGACAGAAAGGTACGACCTCGGGCATATCACACAGGTGATATGGTGCTGAAAAGGATCCTTCCTCCTCAAAACGATCGTAGGGGCAAATGGACACCCAATTATGAAGGTCCATTCGTGGTCAAGAAGGTTTTCTCTGGTGGAGCCTTGTTGTTAACGACCATGAGTGGCGAGGATTTTCCATCCCCTGTGAATGCAGACGCAGTTAAAAAAATACTTCGTATAAAGAGACCCGCTGGACGAAAAGAATAAAATAGTCCAGGCAAAAATGGGCATCACGGCGAACCAAAAAACAGAAAGAAAAGGTTCGGGCAAAAATTAGGGATAAAATGAAAAAACTGTACACCCGGCAAGTCGAAAACCTGAAAAGGCGACTTGGGCAAAAAAGGGTATCCCGGTGGACTAAAAACCTGAAAGGGCGGTCCAGGCAAAAGAGGGATTGAAACGAACAACTGCATCTGGCATGATCGTTTGCGCTTTGGTTAAAGCATCATGGATAATACCCGGCAGGGATCAATCGGAATCGTCTTGTTCAGAAGGCAGAAAGCACGGAGAGTCTGAGGATATATGGGGTGTAACTGAATTGGAACTCGATGAGATCACGGGTTTCACATTGCCATTAGGATAGATTTTTCCTTTTGTGCGCAATTACCTCTTTTCAGGAATTGCTTCCTTTTGTATTGCTCAATTTGAGCCACACTTTTCAAATCAATAAAATGCATATTCAGTCAAATAATTTTTGTTTTTGTTTTTCATTACCGCTTTGATTGCAAAAACACCTGATTATTTTGATAAAGAATCTTGCATTTTTAAGACATACAGGTCCCTTCCAATGCATGCTTATAAGATTGAAAGTTTGAAATCTTATTCGGAAGGTTGGGTGACTCAAGTGTTGAAATCTTGACACGCCTGGGGCACGGTTTTATTTAACGATCTCTTTTGCAGGTACTGTTAGATATTTCCCCTCACTTGCAGGTTGTGATGTGGAAGCTCTTGGACGAGACGATCCCCATGGAGTCCAATCAGGGACGAATGAATAGAAGAACGGTGAAAAGACGGCGAGGCGTACGATGATCCGTGGAAAGTAATCAAGAAGACTCTTCAAAGTCTGAAAATTGAAAAGTCTGTGTAAATCCCAGGGGTTCGCTCTCCGTCGAGTACGGAGCGGTTTGGAATACAAGATGATGAAGCAGAAAAGGTCCAGACGAGTCTGGGAACTCTCAAAAGTCGAAAGCTGATATTGGAATTGGATATTGAATACCAAGGTTCGGCGAATCGACGGGTGTTCAGTACCAGATTTTCCTCATCTTTCCAAGCAGAGTCGGAATGACTAATCCCCCAACAGATTCAAGGTTTGTGGCCTCCCTAGCAGGGTTCGGATGGGTATCCCCAGCAGGTTCGAGATTAATGCTTCCCCAGTCGCCAGGCATGAAGGTTGCAAGTTTCCCAGCGGAAGTATCTGTGTGCGGTGGTTCCTCAAGCGGAGTCGGGATTGATATCCCCAGCAAGTCAAAGACAGTTGTATCCCCATAGAGTGCATGGGTGGTGCTTCCCCAGCAATGTCCCCAGGCGGATTGGGTGCAAAGGAGGTTTTCCCCAGCAGGGGTTGCTTTTCTCAGCAGCAGTGCTATTCCCCAGCAGGGTGGAATCGGAGTGTTGACGAGTTCCTCAGCAGAGTATCTCGAGCTCCCCAGACGAGTCCCTCGAGGGGGATGCTTCTTATACATTCATCATGAAAAATAGCATGGCATATTGCATAAATAAATCGCGTAGCATTTCCATAATTATGGAGCATTACGCTGAAAAAATATCATGCATCATATTGCAAGCATAAGCTAGTCTCAAGCCGTGGTTATTGTTTGAGAGGTGGTTTTGCCCAAAGGTGAAGGTGTTACTCTGAGGAGTTTAGCATCATAATTTTGAATCAAAGTTTCTGTCGAGCAGAGATGGGAATGTTAATCAAGAAATTTTCGGGGTCCAAAAAAAGAAAAAACAAGAGAGAATAATCCCCAGCTAAACGCGAAGTGTTCGTTGGCTACGGTTGAAGAAAGAATAGCCAGTTTGTGGTTTGTTATCCCTAGCATGAGTCGTTGGCATGCGTGCCGACTCACTTATCACTGTTTTGTTATCTTCGCCGATGCTGATAGGCAAGAAGAGTTTTCCGGTGTTCAGACCGAGGCGGTATCCAGACCGAAGTGGCGTTCAGGCCAGTTCCGATTTTCAGATCGAAGAAGTTTCCGACGATCAGGTTGAAGTACTTATGGTATTCAGACCAATTTTCCGGTGTTCAGACCGAGGCGGTATCCAGACCGAAGTGGCGTTCAGGCCAGTTCCGATTTTCAGATCGAAGAAGTTTCCGACGATCGGGTTGAAGTACTTATGGTATTCAGACCAGTTTTCCGGTATTCAGACCGAAGTGGTGTTCGGACCAAAGTGGTATCCAGACCGAGGTGGCGTTCAGGCTAATTTCCCGGTATTCAGACCGACATCAATACTCTCATATTGTGATACTCAGTATACAGACTGACGAGCGGCGTTCAGGCTATGGCTATCTTTGTGTTACCATTTATCCAGATATATTCCTGTTTCGGTATTCAGGCCGACTGTTCTCCGTTCCAGACGGATTCTTCTTTCAGAGATTGTTTCTTTGCCAATTCTGACAGGCATTGTTAATTATTTTCCCATCAGAGTGCAAATTGTTCGTTTGTTCTTGGTATTCAATCACTCTTCACCCTGATCATCTGAAAGCCGAGGTTGTTCATATCGACAGGTTCACAGTGGATTGAATAGGGGCAGTTGTAACACCTCAAAATTTGCCCTCCTCTCTTGGGACTAGCTTAACATATTGCATATCATTTTGTAGGTCATTAGGCATTGCATATTGGCATATCATGTGGTAACATGGAGCAAGTCATCCTCCTAGGTCTTGGTCAGAAGATAAAAGGTTGATGTATGCAAGCTAGAGTTTCATTGGACTGGATCACTAATCATTTGAGGGTTGTGGTCCAAATTAGGGTTTCATGTTCTTCAAGGAGATTGAGCTTGATCTTGGGTGAAATGGTACATCATCATCATCATGGTCTTGATATCATCCAAGAGACTGATCAGATACCTTGGGATTAGGGTTTTGACCACTGGTCAACCCTAATCAGTTGAATCATCTGCATTGGGCCAGTCAGGGCTTGGCAAGGAGATGGGGTCTATAATGGATATGGGGATCATTTCATGATTGTGTTGAGCTTATGGAGGCTAGGGTTTCATCATTGAGCCATTTCATCAGGAGTTAGAGGCTCAACTTGATCAGTGCATAGCCAGATTCATCTATTAGTCAGAAAAGTCAAATGTGGTCAACTGTGCCTGAATTGATGGATTTGGAGGTGGGAGAGGGTGAGATACACTTCATTCATGTCTAAACAAGTTTCATTTGACATTTCAAACATCAAGAATGAGGAAAATAAAGTCAGATGGAAACTTTCCAAAAATAGAAAGTGACCTATAATTGAAAGTTTCCAAAAATGGAAAGTTTTTCACCTCAAAATTACATGTCCAAAAATGCTTCAAATGAAATTTTGTTCAACATGAAAGTTGTAGATCTTGCTCTCACCTTTCCAAAAAGTCCAAGAACTTGAATTTCTCATGTATGGTTGGCAAGTTGTGATCAAATCATTTTCCAAAAATGCCTAAATTCAAAGTGGCATAACTTTCACATGGAATGGCCAAAATGGATGATCTTTCTTTGAGCAAACCACATTTCACATGTACTTTCATGATGCATGGTCAAATTTCATCAAAAATAATCATGGCAAAAAGTCATTTTTCAAGTGGATTATTTGGAAATTGGTGGGAAAAATGGTGAAATTTCAAATTACATGGATTTTGCACACAAAGCCTATTCCAACACATCACAAATGATCAAAGTGACTTGGTCCATCTGGTTTTTACTGTTACATTGGCCTAATTTGCAAAAGGACTTTTTGGATATTTTACATAAAAGTTGTATTTCACTAATTCATGTTGATTTTGCTAATTGTGATTAGTAAGTGGATTAAGCATTGGTATAAGAGGTTAATTATAACAGAATTGATGATCACACTTCACATTTCTCAAGATCTAACAGAATTTCCCTCCAATTCTCTCCAAATTCTCCAAAACTTTTTTGACATTTTTCATCATTTCTCATCAAGTTTTGCATCAATTTGGCTCGTTCTTGTTGGATCCACCTTCTACAATCATCATTGAAGAACTGTTTCACACATTCAAGGCCAAAGGAGTGAAGAATCGTGACTGTCCTCATAGTGCTCATCCATGGCAATTTCGTGATTCTTGCATCTGGAGCTGTTTTGAGCTGAATTCTCATTTCCATTCACCTTCCTAAGCATCAAGCATCATCTGTTTTCATCCTTTGGACATTGAAACGCGCGGAATCATCAACTGTTTCGTCAAGAGGTTAGAACTCGATTTCAAGGATTCTCAAAATCTTGATGTGGTTTAGGTAGATCTTGTGATGTAGAACACGATGCAACTTGTATCATTGATTTTCGTTAGGTTTTGAATGAGATATCATGATTTGAACTTTGACCTAGGAAACTTTTTTCGCCCGATCCCGTTGATATGTGTAGAGTTAGGTCAAATGCTTGCCATATCCATGATCTAGGTTGAAAGACGAACACATTGATATATCGCATGATCGTTTTGGTTGATTTTTGTGCATCTCGAATTTTCTGGAATTGTTGTTGCTGTTCTTGAGCAAGAACACGAGGCCAGGCAGCGTTTGATCCGCGTTTGTCCATTTCCTTTTCAAATTCATGTTTCCCGCTTCCACCAGCCAGTAGCATGAGGACGCGCGTGTAAGTGAAACGCAGAGTTTCACTTACTGGATTCAATAATTACGAAACTGCCATTATTTCAATTTATTTGCATTATTTCATTTTCTTTTTCATTTTTTCATTTCATTTTGATCACATGACTTCAAAAATCCATATCTAATTCATTTCTTGTCCAAATTTTATGAGGTTTTTTGCATATTTCTCCTTGTGATATGTAGTTTTTAATGATGATTTTTAATATTTTTGTGCACATGTGAAAAAATAAATTGCTTAGGGATTGTTTGGATGTGTTCAATTTGTGTATGCCATGGCATATCATTCATAAAATGATGATGCTTCCATAGAAATGCTTGAAATTTTTTGTGCATGTTCTGGACTCTTTGCTGGTGATTTTGATGTATGGTTTGCAATTTTTGGATCCCTGGTTGATGAGATATGAATTTTTGATTAGAGGTGTGACAATTTGTGTCACACCATGCTTGGTGAATTTCATGATTTTATTTGATGTGCTTAGGGACATTGGATTGAGCCAAATTTTTGCATAATTGAGCATATGGATGTTAGGAACACATGTGAATTTTTCTGGATTTATTGATGGCATTTCCTATTTGATTGGAATTTTCTCTTCTGTTTGGTCATTTGGTGATTGTTTGTGACACATGTTGGCATTTGATTTGTGAAATTATGGTCATTAATTGGATGAATGTGAAATTTTACATGTGAATTCTAGACACATTATAGGTAATTGTGGTTTTTATCCCATTCATTTATCATGTTTTGTCACTGTTTTATGATTGATGGAAGTTGATGCTTGTTTGGATGCCTTGTGTTGGCTTGCTTTAACTTGTCTGAACTTTATGATTTTCATTGACCTACTTCCTCTTGTCCAAATGGCATGAAATTTGATATGATGCTCATTGGATGTGTTCTGTTTAGGCTGGAATTTTTGTGGAATTTATTGAGCTGTCTTGATATTGATTTGATTGTGATCATTCTGTTTGGTCTTTTGAGGTTGCAAATGGCATGCTTTGTGATATTTTGTTTATGAAATGATGATAATGAATGATATGAGCATGGGACCAATGGGATTTGTTTCTAATTTGTTTGATTGTGATTTTGGTTAATTTTCACTTGCTGTTTTGAATTTTTCATCTCCTTTGGACCCTAGGCTTGTCCTAGTGGTCTTGTTTCTCACTTTTGAATTGTGTTACAGGTTGAGATGCAAATGCCTTAAAGGAGAATGATGCAAGTTAATTGAGTTTGATTTGGCTAATTGTTGTGAACTAACTTGGTATTTTGTAGGATGCTTGGCTCACTTGAGTTGATTGTGCTTTGCACATTGCATTGGTTGATTGTATTGACTGTTGATTCTTAACTTGTCTGTTTTGACTGTGTGATTGGTATACTGACTGTACTTGATTGATTTCAGGTACCATAGTCGCTTTAGTTCTTTAAGAACTTGTTGTGCTGCTGCTTGGTTGTATAAACTAGTTGAGGTAGACTCTCTTGTCTCCATGTAGTCTGGAAGACCTGGCTTGTTATTTAGCCAGGCAACTGTCTGAAGTCCTCCTTAAGAGGCGATGTTTGTGATTGTTTAACTTTGTCCCCAAGCAGGTAAAGACCTTGATTAAGGCAATTGGCAGAACCCAAGGGATGTGCAATCCATCCCCTGCTATTCTTGTTGAGTCGTCCCTCTGCTCACACCACTGTGTTGATGCATTAGGACATTAACCCAAGATCAGTCGAGTCAGAGTCATGAGCGTAGAAGGGTTCCCACTTTCTGGACCCACACTCCTTTGTCTGAAGCTCTCCCTGGCCAGGGATAAGAGCTGTGAAGTCTAATCTTCACTCACCTTTCATCTGGCTTCACCCTGACTCTCAATGTCAGGGTTAAGAGCAAAACACCACCCTTGTACAGATGACTTGCCTTGGCAGTCTGACCCTTTGTTTGAGCCCACTTTTTGACTGGATATAGTGTGTGCTAAATGTGAAATGTTTGCTTTATTTTGCTTATGCTTGCATGCTTGTTTTTCCTGGTTAGGATTAGCTTGCTGTTGTGCAAGTAGATAGAAACCATAACATAGGGCAATGATGCATGATAACATCTAGGCTCGAGTCCAGCTCCCTAGTAGTGTGTCTCCCTTTGTATCTGGTTAGAATTTCTTTCCCGTTCAGGGGAACTACGTCGCCCTGATCCTCATACCAGATGAGGTACGTAGGCAGGAGACCGTGCGAGGTCTCTCCGGGCACTTTTCTTTCTTTTTGTGTGTGTTTGCTTGTTAACCCTCTTGTGTGTCAGGATATGGATGTAAGCCCAACGATTGGCTATCCGTATCCTGATTGTGTTTGTTTGGTTCGGAAGCCGATGTAAGTCCAGCGATTGGCGTTCGGGTTCCATGTTTGCCTGTGTTTGTGTGTGTCCTGTTTGGCGTGCGTGAGCCGAACTACGGCAGCTCTGATTCTTGTTCCAGACGAGATACGTAGGCATAGGACGCGATGTCCTAGCGAGCCCTCTCCTCCTTTCCCCCACCTGTGTTGTCTTCAGTGTGTGTGTGTGTGATGTTTGTTTTAGAAACCTTTTCTTTCTTTTAGAGCGTGGATCCCGTCGAGTACAACGGATGTGAGGGGTGCTAATACCTTCCCCTTGCGTAACCGACTCCCGATCCCTTTCTCTTTGGTCGCGAGACCATGCTTTTTCCTAGGTTTACTCTGAGCGTTTCCTTTCCCTCTTTTGGGATAAATAACGCACGGTGGCGGCTCTGTGTTGTTTTGTTTTAGCCCGCCGGTTGTTTTTCGCGGATGCGACAAAAGGGCCTAAAAGAGTTTGAATGAGTGTTAGTTCTTTTTGTATTTTGAAAATTTTAAGTCAATATAGTTAGATTTATTTACAAGTTTGATTCAAGAAAAGAGTTTTAAACATGCAATGGCATAAGGCCAAAGTTTCTAATTTGCAATAAAGTTTAAGCTTAGAAATCACAAGCAAAGAAGATTTTGAAAGGGGGGAGAGATTTGAAATTTAAGAAGTGCGAGGAGATGAAGAGACTAATCCTAAGCAAAAAATTTATAAGTTAAGAGTTGAAAATATCTGACCATTGGGATGCAATCCAATAGACAAGAGTGTCATATAGAAACCCATTTTTCCTTTGGACTTTGGAATCAAGCAATATCAATAAGCAAGTAGAAAAATGAAGAGCAGGGTATCAAATAAAGATAGCAACATCCAAGCTAGCAACTTCATAGTCTTCTTCTTAATCTTCCCATGTATCAGATGATATACTCCTTTAATGGCTCAGAATAAGGCATTAGACACATGTTCAAAGTAACATTTGCATCAAGACCGTGTAGCATGTGAACTTAAGTGGATCCCAATACTTGCATCAGATGAAAGCTCAAATCATAATAACTTGGTTTCCAAAATGTTGGCATTGGCCAAGTCCTTTTGCATAGGGAAAATTACCTAATTCTAAGTCCAAAGCTTAGAACAAATCCAACAGTCCACACAAATATTTTTTAGGGTTTTTTGTTGTTTATTAAGTATTTTAAGGTCCTGAGACCATAAACACAAACAAGATACACAAACAAATATATACAATCACAATATATGGCTCAAGTGAGCAAAGTAAAAATGGCATAAACATAAACAAGTTAAATGATATCTAAAATGGCAAATGGTAAATGAATTGAATTTAAATGACATAAATTAAATAACTTGAAATTAAAAAGAAATAAGAGTAAAAGTTAGTTAAATGTTAGTTGATTAGATGTTAGTGAAGTTTTGTTTTTCAATTGATTAAGTCATTCTTTGGAGAACACTCAATCCTCTATTCACAAGCATGGATCCTTGAACCAAGATATATTCCAAAGGAAGGAAAAAAGGCCAAGTTTCCATACAATACCATGAAAGGGGGGAGACTTACAATCCCACTTACTAGAATGTTATGCCTTTTGGGTCAAAATTTAGCGATATGTTAAGCAATCGTAATTGGACTTATGTAGAAGTCTCAACTATCTGAGGCCGGGCAATAGAAATTTAGGTGCTAATGCATGTTAGAGATATGGTATAGTGAACCATACTCCTAAGCCATACCACACTCAAAAAGAAAATGATCAAAGGGTGGACCTAATCTCATCCATACTTGTATTGGTTCATCTAACATAAGTTAATGATAAACCAATTAGCCTTAAGATATTGAGATGTCATTGGTCAATGGAAGGGATGGGATAGAATGGGATTGAATATGAATAGGGAGGGGAGATGAGACAAACACAAATTGCTCATGGGAGGAATTTTATCAAATTAAAGTCATTCATTCATTTTGGGAGATGAAATGTACATTTCATCAATCCCATAAATCCAATGATTTTAATCCAACAAAAGTCAAATCAACCTTGACCAAGGCCCAAAACACATAGTCAAACTTCACAAGTCAATAAAAATGGATCAACACAATTTATTCACAATTAATCAATTAAAAATAAAATTAAAATGCATTTAAATTAAATTATGTTTGATCAAAAACCTAAAACCTCTTCAAAACACCAAATAAATAGCCAAGAGATTTATCCTAGGTCAATGAAGGTCAAAGGACCTTGGACAAAAAATTTCATAATTTTTGAAAAGTCAGAAGTATTTTTAAACAATTAAAAATATGCACAAAAACAATTAAATGATGAATAATATCAATATTAGTCCAAAAAATAATTTTAATTGAGAAAATGAAAGAGGAAAATATTTGAAATTTTTTATTGAAAGTCCCATATTTTTTGGATCAATAATGAAATTAATATGAATTAATTAAAAGTAATGGTTTAAAAGAAATATTCAGAAATTCAAAAAAACGAGAGCCATCTGATCTCCCTCATTAATGCAGATCAAATGGTGATAAGTGTGTGTTCCATGATGTACTGCAATCAACGTGACATAGGCTTGGTAATTAAAAGTAACGTATGAGATTAGAAGATGGAGAGCAGATCTGATGGATAGGAGCATGCCACCACACCACCGGAGCTAGGGCTCCGGTTGTCTTCTTTGGTGGACCTCACCAGACTGGTCCACCACCAACCTCCACAAAAATGAAAAACCAAGACATGGATTTAAATAAAAAATGCTCAGGAGCTCGAATATGGGCTCAATTTTCCCCAATTCCAAGTATATCAAGAGATACAGGGATTTGAATTTTGAGGATCATGAACTGAGTTGTTTCGATTTTACCTCAAAGAAACTCAATCTTGTTGCCTACATTGGTAGGACTTCAGCAACCCAACAATCAATCAAAATGGATGATAAATGAGGGAGAATCGAAGAAGAAAAGTTTCTAAAATCTCACCTTCGAGGAGCTTCAAATTAGCTTGATCTTGCTTCCAATTTGGCTTGGCTTAACTCTAGAAGCTTGCAGGAGATGATTTGGATGGTTAAAAAGCTTGGACTCTTGGAGTTTCAATTCTAAAATAGAATGAGAATTGAAACTCAATTTCTCAAGAAATCTTCAAGATTATCCTTTCAATGGTGTTTGGGGAAGGAGGGGGTCGAAGCTTGGGCAAGAGGATCCCATTTCTGATCACCAGGGTCATGTATTTATAGGCTACCAAGTACTTTTCACATACTTCCAATTTTCAGCAAGAATTTGAAATTCTCCCTTACATGGATGCATGGGAGTGCATTAGGCCCATAAAATGATGTAATCTGATCCAATGTTTAATGTACTTCATGCTGAAATCATGTTAGAAGTTCATGCAAATTTGTGTGAAAATTGGAACTTGAAATTATCCAAATGGTGCTTTAACTTACACCCATATGCAAGTCCTTCAATTTTGATCCAAGTGAGATGATCTTGGACTTTTTGGAAAGGTGAGACCAAGGGGAACAACTTTCATGTTGAACACTTTTTCATTTGAAGCTTGGATCATGATGAAGTTTGAGGTGGAAGTCTGGGAAATCAAACATATTTGAAAATTTTCTAAGTCCCAAGTCAAATGTTCATTTCTTCCACCTTGAATAACTTTTTCTATGGGCTTAAAATGAGAAAAGTTATTTCATCAAAGTTGTATCTATTTCAAACCTCTTCAATTTGGTCACATATTTGACGTCATTTGGATTTGGCATGAAGGAGTTATGCATTTTAGAAGTTGAGGAAAATCACCTGTTCAATGGTAATGGTCCAAAATGACTTATAATGTTCCCTCTTGGCATGAAAGAGTTATGAATTTTAAAAGTTGAATTTTAATGGCTTTCATATCATAATAATGGATCAAATTATGGTCTTGGGAAGTTGACCTCCAAACTAGGGTTCAGACAAAATGACCTATAATCTTTCACCATAAAAAATGACTTTTCAAGAAAAACTAACTCTTGAACTCAACATGAAAGTTGTTTGGAATGTCATGTAGAGTAACTTTTCTCTTGGAATAATTTTAATATGACAAAAATTATATGAGATAGGGTCTAGGGAACCCCAGTTTTGACCAGTTGACTTTCTCTGGTCAACCACCATGAACTAACTTGCTAGCTTGACATTCTGTTGACTTTTGGGACTCATGGAGGATAATATATGCATAAGATGATGTAATGTGAAGTATCCCTTGAAATATTTGATCAATTGCTGAAGAAACTTATTGAAGAAGTCACATAAGATACCTAGATGAATTAGGGTTTCCAAGGCAAACCAACCCCAAACTCTTGATGATTTTTTGATCAAAATAACACATACCAGAGAGCTATGACTACTATTTTTCATGATATGATGCATAAAGAGATCGAAGTCTACGTTGATGATATGATTGCCAAATCAAGTGACAAAGAAGAACATGTTGAGCATTTGTTGAAGTTATTCCAACACTTAAGGAAGTACAAACTCCGCTTGAATCCCAATAAGTATACTTTTGGTGTTCGTTCTAGTAAGTTGTTGGGCTTTATTGTCAGTGAAAAGGGTATTGAAGTTGATCCTGCCAAGGTCAAAGCAATACAAGAAATGCTTTCCCCCAAAACTGAGAAGCAAGTCAGAGGTTTTCTCGGCCGCTTGAACAATATCTCAAGATTTATATCATATATGACTACCACGTGTGCGTATATATTCAATCTTCTTCAAAAAGATCAGTCTTATGATTGAACCGAAGATTTCCAAAAAGCTTTTGAGAGTATCAAAGAGTATCTGCTTAAGCCTTCGATTCTATCTCCGCCTGTTGAAGGAAGACCTTTGATCATGTATTTGACTGTGCTTGATGAGAGTACGGGTTGTGCTCTGGGTCAGCAAGATGAATTTGGAAAGAAAGAATATGCAATTTACTACCTTAGTAAGAAATTCACCGACTGTGAGACTCGGTATTCTATGCTTGAAAATACATGTTGCTTATTGGCTTGGGCTGCTAAGCATATGCGCCTCACCATCTTTCTTCTTGGCAAACGCCCCGTAACGTTTGGCAGAAGAGCCTTCTTCTCTGGTCAGGCGCCCTTCCCTGACTCCTTCTTCTAAACTCATCCCCATGTTCACCATCTCGGTGAAATCAGAAGGAGCGCTAGCAATCATACACTCGTAGTAGAAAGAGCTTAAAGTCTTAAGAAAGATCTTCGTCATCTCCTTCTCTTCGAGCGGGGGTACAATCTATGCAGCCAATCCACGCCACCTCTGAGCGTACTCCTTAAATGTTTCTTTCTCCTTCTGGGACATGGCCCTCAGTTGGTCCCTATCGGGAGCCATGTCAATATTATATTTGTACTGCTTGACGAAGGCTTCACCAAGGTCGTTGAAGGAGCGGATGTTTGCACTATCCAAGCCCATGTACCATCTCAAAGCGGCACCGGACAGGTTGTCCTAGAAATAGTGGATCAAGAGTTGATCATTGTCAGTCTGAGTCGACATCTTACGTGCATACATCACAAGATGGCTAAGCGGACAAGTGTTTCCTTTGTACTTTTCGAAGTCAGGCACTTTGAATTTGACAGGAATCTTGACATTGGGTACGAGATAAAGCTCAGCAGCAGATTTGCCAAAGAGGTCCATCCCTCTGAGAGTTTTAAGTTCCTTGCGCAGCTCAAGGAATTGATCATTCATAGCGTCCATTTTCTCGTAGACATCTGGGCCCTCAGATGGCTCAGAGTGGTAAATGGTGTTATCTACTCTCAGCAAAGTATGCACGACTGGAGGTGGCACAACAAGGACCGGGCTAGATGCCGGCAAAGAAGCAAAAGTAGGGGCAAGACCCTCTGGAACAAATTTAGCGGGCATCCCCCTGGGAAACCCGGCTGGCATAGCAGACGACGCAAAATGGGCACTGGCAGCAGGCACGGTAGAGGAAGCTACCTCTGAAATGATCGTCCTCTGGGGAGGAGTTAAAGGCGTTGGAGACGACTGGCTCTGAGTGGCCAAGAATGACTCCATCAGGGCAGTCAATCTTGTCACTTCCTCCTTCAGTTCTTTGTTCTCTTGCTCTAGGTGATCCATTAGCTTTGATGAGTTGGCTCTGGTGTAGTACCAGTGCGTCAGCTTGTCTTCAAAATAAATGAAGAACACAGAGTTAGACCACTGAACAAGAAGCCCTGGAACAAAACCTGCTTATGCACATGATGCATGCAATGCTTGTGCATATGATTTTATTTTAATCAGAGGAATTTTTTTAGAGATCTATTTGCAAACATTTGGAAAATATTAATCATTTAGACATATATGGAATAATCATATCAATAATATCTGGAAAAAAATTTACACCAAAGAAGTACATTCTTAGTAACCAATACAATACAAGAGAGAAGGAAAATGAACATCCTATGGAACCCTAGAAACAATCGTCCAAAGCTCTCGAGACTGGAAGATAAGTTGCACGAAGCCTCTTCACCTCTCTCTCATAGGCTGCCTCCATATCTGCCTTCTCTTTGGCGAGTCGATCATACTTCCTCTTCCAAAACCTGGAAGACTTAGGAAGAAGATAAGTCACCACATCATCAGGCTCGTCGATAACCTGATGCTCCAGAAACTCTATCAATTCATCCTTATCTCTAAGCTACTGAAGTAGCTCCTCTCGCTCACGGACCCAAGCACGCGAACGGTCTTCGTCTCTCAACTCCTCTACGCCTTGGTTAGGGAGGGTTGAAAGCCCAACCATAACCATGGGTGTAGGTCTCGGATAGTCATAGGGCATACAGTACTCAGAAGCTCTCCTCCTAACCCACGAGGTATAGGGTTCCAAAGCAATACAATTCTTCGGACCAAGCTCTTTCCTTCCCTTCCTATGAATCTTGCGCCAAGCGCGGACCATCCTGTCCTTCAAGTTTTGGGGATCTTTACCCTCTTGAAAGAACACACCTTCTAACAAAATGTTATTAGGTTTATCCTTTAAGGGGAACCCAAGCTGACAATGTGCCAAAACAGGGTTGTAGTTAATCCCACCACATGTACCAAGAAGAGGCACATTGGAGAATTCACCACAAGAGTCAATAATCTGCACACCATCATATACACGGTTATACCAAAAAATATCATCATTAGTGAGAGACATAAGCCTCGTGAACCACCGTAGACATCCTTTGTTCTCCTTGAAGGCGAGCGTCTGTGGCAAGTGCGAAATAAACCACTTGTACAACAGAGGCAAACATCACACAATGGTACCACCACCCTTTGCATTCCTCATATGCAAAGAGAAATAAGTGTCACCCAACAGAGTAGGAACGGTATTAAGAGTAGAGAAAATCCTAATAGCGTTCACATCCACAAAATTGTTGATGTTGGGGAATAACACTAGCCCAGAGATGAGAAGTACAAATATGGCTTCAAAGGCGTCCTCACTCATGGCCTTCCCATACATGAATTCAAATGACATAAGCAAAACACATTGACCAAATATGAAATGAATCAACATCAATCAATGGTAAACATAAGTGAGATGAAGCTTAGAAGTCAAGAAACAATAAAAATATTTTTGGTAATTTTTGGAATTAAAATAATACTTGAATTAAAATAAACAAATAAAGGTCAAACCTTAAATCCAATTCAAATCAACTTGGAAAAGTCCAATTGGATCATCATAAGTTCAACATGGTCAAACAAGGTTTGACAATATTTTTCATCATTTTTAGAAACCATAAACTAATTTTCAACAATTAAAAATGAAAAGAAAATAACATAATTAAACTAAAATCTCAAATAAATCTCAAATCAATTAAGAAATTGATTAGAATATTTTTCATAGATTCATCATCATTCAAAGATGTTAAGAAAATATTTTTGGCATTTTTGAATATTGGAAACTATTTTAAGTGAATTAAAAATAACCAGAAAAGAGAAAATTCACAAAAAATATCAAATGGAATCATAAAAAATATTAAAAATCATTTTCAGAAACTAGAATTTAAAAGGGAAATAATAAAATTGGTCCCATATTTTTTGGATTAAAATGAAGAAGCTATGAATTTTTGAAAGTAATTGAAATAAAAGAAAATAAAATCAGAAATTAAAAATGACAAAAATCCAGAGGCGTCAGATCCGGATTCATTAATTGACGTGGCACATCTGAAGGCAGGGAAACACGTGCACATGGTGTACTTGAGTCAACAGCATCACACATGACATTAATAAAAGTCATAACATTCAAGGATCCATATTAGATCAAAGCAACAGATCAAATGGTCCAGAGCTCATCCACGTGGGGACGGTGGTGTACACCACCGTCTTCTCCGGCGAGACTCACCGTTCCGGCTAAGATTTGCAGGTTTTCAAAACCTCATTAAAATGCACGATCCTTATATCATTGGAAAGCTGGGGTGATGTACATCACCCCTGTGCCATTGGTTTCCACTCAAGATCACTATATCAAGGGAAATCTGAGATGGAAATTTATGGTGTTCAAACGGAACTTGCTCAATTCATGAAATTAAATACACAGATCAATTGCCTTTCATATGAGGACTTCAGAGGTACCAACAATCACAAGAAATGAGCATTATTCAAGGAGTTTCGAATCAAAAAGGTTTGAACAACAACCTTTGAAGTGCAGCTTTATAAGACTTGATCCACTCCAATTCTTTGGTGTAGTGTGTTCTTGAGATGGCAAGGAAGCAAGGTCTAGGAATTGAAGCTCAATGATCAACCAATGAAGTTGAAAATTGAAAGAGTAAAAGCAAAATTCCTTTTAATGGAGGTTGGGATTCTAGTTCTGCAGCAATTTAGGCGCCTTGAGGTTGGTTTTGAATGAAGCCAGGCATGTGTATTTATAGCAAGAGATGATGCAAGCAATGGAAAACTCGTGTGTGCATGAGCTTGGGTCCTCCATGCATGGGCCTGTACAGGCGCATGGGAGGCCCAAACTTGATTGGTTTTGCATGTTGATTATGAAACAAATGAAACTGGACGTGTACATGGTAAGGCAATGTGGTGTGCAAGCAATTTAATCATGTTATGCATAATTGAACACAAATCTTCTCCTCTTCGAATATACCTTTTACCTAATTGAAACATAGGCATGTGAGTAATGGTTGGAAAGGTCTTGACATGAGGAACAAATTTTATGTTTAAAAAAAATCCATTTGGTGTTGGGAAATTTATGAAAACAGGACATGAAGTTCAAGGTACAAAACATGTGTATGGAAATTTTGCCAAAACGGACCAACTTCAAGCCCTTATGTTTCAATGATTCAATCCTCAAATGACAAAACCTTAAACATAAAAGCTGTAGATATTTTCAATGCAATCAATTTGAAATTAAATTTTGCATCATTTGTATTTTTGATGAGAAAGTTATGGGCACTTGAAGTTGGACTTTTTCAAGATTCAATGGCTTTGGTCCAAAGTGACCTATAATGTTTTGTATTATCACATGTATTTCTTTTAGGATTATGAAATTTTTCCCAACATAAACATTTAAGTAGACATATTAAAATTTCCAATTCATTTGATCCCACCTCACAATCATGAAAAATGAAGGATTTAGGTCCTTGGGAAGTTGACCCAAAATTAGGGTTTCAGTCAAAATGACCTATAATGTTTTGAAATGAATGATGACTTTACAAGTTTCAAATGTATTTATGATGAACATGAAGGTTGTTCATATGGTTCTTAAGAACATTTTTTATCTTGTGGGCATATTCATTTGACAAACACATCAAAATTTAGGTCTCAGTGGATTTCAAAATAGTCAGATGAATTGACTTATTAACTTCTCAAGTCCAAACTTCAAATCTTGATGAATTGATGATTGAGGACACTCAAAAAAGCTCATATATGCATGAAATTATGAATGAAAGAACTTACCTTGATTTTATTTGATCATGGGTTGAGGTTGCTTCATGAGCAAGGCACAGTCAATGCACAGTTGAATTAGGGTTTCCTTGGGAAACAATCCTCAAGCCCTTTGGTCTATCTTGATCAAATTGACAAATTGAGATACTTGGGATGCATATATGATGATTGAGAGCTTTGGGAACCATTTTCATGCTTGCTTTCACTTTCATCTAGCCACTTCAATGAGCAGAGGGGCCTCCTAGGAGCCTTAGATCACATAACTGCTTGAACTACAAAACAAACAAAGTTAGTGACATATTTTTGTGCTTTTGGTTAGTAAAAAAAATAAGAAAAGCAATAATACACAATTCAAGCATGCTTAGGGGTCTCAAACCAACTCACACAAGTCCCAACCCTAGGATAAAAGAGCCAAGATGCTATGATCCTTGAGGCAAATGCAATGTGCAATGATATGATGCCATGAGAGATCTTGGGGTCAAAATTAGGGTCTTACAACTACCTCAATAAGAAATTCAACGACTGTGAAACTTGGTATTTTATGCTTGAAAAACATGTTGCGCATTGGCATGGGCTGCTAAGCGATTGCGCCAGTATATTTTGAATCATACTACTTGGTTGATATCCAAAATGGATTCAATCAAGTACATTTTTGAAAAGCCTTCTCTAACTGGGAGGATTTCCCGTTGACAGATGTTGTTATCCGAGTATAATATTGAATACCGATCTCAAAAAGTTATCAAAGGTAGTGTCTTGGCTGACCATTTGGCTCACCAACCAATTCAAGACTATCAGTCAGTGCAGTATGATTTTCCTGAAAAAGAGATTTTGTACTTGAAGATGAAAGATTGTGATGAACCATTGCATGAAGAAGGGCCAAAACCTAGTTCTCGTTGGGGCATGGTATTTGATGGAGTTGTTAATTCATATGGTAATGGAATTGGGGCAGTGATTATTACTCCTCAAGGCACCCATTTTTCGTTTACAGCTAGATTGACCTTCAAATGTACAAACAATATGGCTGAGTATGAAGCTTGCATTATAGGGCATGAAGAGGACATTGATCTTAGAATAAAATATCTTGACGTCTATGGAGATTCATCCCGGTTTGATAAAATATCTTGGGAGACGAATCAACCCGGTTTGATATGATTGGCATGATTGAGCCCAACGCTTCAAACGGACATCGTTTCAATATGGTGGCTATTGACTAATTCATAAAGTGGGTTGAAGCAACATCTTATACAAATGTAACTAAGCAAGTTGTTGCGAGGTTTATCAAGAATCAGATTATATGCTGGTATGGTGTGCCAAGTAAGATCATTACTGATAATGGATCGAACTTGAATAATAATATGTGGAAGCTCTTTGCAAAGACTTCAAGATGGCACACCATAATTCTTTTCTCTACAGACCTAAGATGAATGGGGCTATTGAAGCTACAAACAAGAACATCAAGAAGATCATTCAGAAAATGGTTGTGATATACAAAGATTGGCATGAAATTCTCCCATTTGCTTTGCATGGGTACCGTGCATCCATCCACACTTCAACAGGGGCAACCCCTTTCTCTCTTGTTTATGGCATGGAAGTTATGCTCCCCGTAGAGGTTAAGATCCCATCATTGCTTGTCTTGATGGAAGCCAAGTTGACAAAAGCTGAATGGTGCCATACCAGATATGATCAGCTGAATTTAATTGAAGAGAAGAGAGTGACTGCCATGTGTCATGGTCAGTTATATCAGTAGAGAATGAAGAAAGCTTTTGATAAGAAGGTCAGGCCTTGTGTGTTTAGAGAAGGTGACCTCGTTCTCAAGAAGATTTTATCTTTCAAACCTGATGCTAGGAGCAAACAGACTCCTAATTATGAAGGCCTAAATGTTGTGAGAAAGCCTTTTCAGGCGGTGCTTTGATTCTTACAACTATGGATGGTGAAGATTTCACTCGTCATGTAAATTTCGATGCAGTCAAGAAATACTTCGCCTAAAAAATAAAAGAACAACTCGCTTAGTTGAAAACCCGAAAGGGAGGCTTAGGCAAAAATGAGCGTCTCGATGGACTGAAAACCCACATGGGCGATCCAGGAAAAAGTTAGAGACATAAAATATAAAATTATCCCGATAGATTGAGTACATCACCTTGGGGAAATCTAGGCAAAAATTAGGGATTATTGCAAGTAACTACATTTGGTTGGCCCTAGTCATGGAGCCAACTTTGAGCAAGTCGTTTTGGGTCTGATTCATCATTCTCAGACTGAAGCAAAGAGCATAGTGGATATTGAGGTTTGTAAGAGAGTAGTGATCATTGTATTTAATGTAGCCCTTTTCCATGTAAATTACCATCTTCAACTTTTGTAAAGATCTATGGAGTCTTGTCATTTACAGACTACCATTCTATTAAATAAAGTTGAGCTTTTTATCCAATTGTTTCTACTCTTATTTATTTCGGCTAAATAAAATTGAATTTTTATCATGATAATTTTGAAATAAATTAATAAATAAAAATTATTTTTTCTTTAAAAAAAATTACTTTAAGAACAATCAATTTCAGCAAGGAATATCAACAGCAGTCTGAGAACAGTTAAGTCTTGAAGTGCGAAGCCTTGGTTGTCTTCCCCAAGTAGTTGGTTTAGTAATTTTTCCCTAACAGTTCGTCAATTATCCCCAACTGAGTTGCAGGTTCACATCCCCAGTAAAGTTGACCAGATGATCAGTCTCGATACTCCTCTTGATATCCTCCAGTTTATGACTTCGAAGGTTCGGAACCTTTATTTGGTTTCCCTTCACGTATTTGTGATGCATGACTTTGTCCGTTCGTCAGATTCGGTTATTTTTTCCTTGGAATTGGTTTATTTCGCAATTTTCCTACGGGAATTTGATGATTTTTTAGGGGTGCAACGATCATGGTCACAACGTTCTCAGTTTTTTTTGCTTAGATCCCCGTGCAGAGTTCTACCTCTTGTATTCCCTGACGGAGTTGATCTTTAGATATTAAAGATCCCTTGTTCCCATCAGTTTTGGATTCTGAAGCAGTTTTTGGTTTAGTCCCCTGAAGGGTTGTCTACCATTTGATATGGTGTTGACCTAAAATTCTCCGGAGAGTTGACAATTTAGATCCTCAATAGATCTTTTTCTCTTTCCCCAGCCAGGGTTGAGTTATTCAGAGCTAGATGACTTATATTCATCCCCATCATTCTTCTCTAGTTGGTGTTTCCATCCTGTTGAAATTAGTCGAGTGTTGCAGTGATGATTCAAATTTGTGATATTTGCATCCTTCGTGTTGCTTTGTCAACATAATCATAATCATATACATGCATATACATGCATATAACACAACATAAGATATTTCATTATGCATTTTATTGCATTTGATTCCTTTATTATGATCCCCTGCTACGGTGATATTATTTCCCCATGCAGGTTTGGTGTGTTTCTCCTCCTTCAAGTGTAGAGTGTTAGCCCTTTTAGGCAGAAAGAGTTTAACCTTTCTCATTCCCCACTGAGTTATTTTCTTGTGGATGATCATTATTTCAGTTTCCTCTCCAGTTAAATAACTAGATGCAACCACTCCCCTTGAGTTATATCCTCGTTGGGTTGAGTCTTTATTTGACCGTTTCTTTCTAGTTACTATCTAGATAGATATTTTAGTCCTCTGAGAGTCTATAACCCATTAATTGGTAATATTCTTCTCGATTTATGAGTATTTTACTTTTGCCCATATCCGGTAAAAGTAATCTACTTCCTTTATTTTTCCCAGCAAATTCGTTTTCCCGGGTAGTTTATCCTTGATATGTTCATCCTAACCGGTGACGGATATTCTTCCTTTGCGGTTTTCTACCCAGTAAAAAGGCAGTTGTAATCCCTATTTCATTCCCCAAAGAGTCTATCCTTGATATGTTCATCTTAACTAGTGACAGATATTCTCCCCCTCTTCGGTATTCTACCCAGTAACCGATAGTCGTAATTCCTACTTTCCCCTGCTGAGTTTGTCCTTATTATGTTCATCCTAACTGGTGACGGATATTCTCTCTTTGGTATTCTATCCAGTAACTGATAGATATAATTCCTATTTTTCCCCGGCAGTCTATCCTTGATATGTTCATCCTAACCGATGACGGATATTCTTCCTTTGATTTTATCCTTGATATGTTCACTTTAACTGGTGACATATATTTTCTCTTTGGTCTTCTGCCCAGTAACTGGTAGTTGTAAATCCTATTTGATCATTTTCCCCGCAGGCTATTCTTACCCAGTAACCGGTAACAAATACACCTCTTTTTCCTCAGCGAGTCATCCTTGATATGTTTACCCTAACCGGTAATGGATGTCCCTCTGTCAGAGTATACTATCTTTCTACCCAGTACCCGGTAATAGATAATATATTTTTGGTACTCCTGTGTTAAATATTTTTCTTCCCTAGTTGAGTTTGATTCAAATATTTCAGCTTTGTTTTGATCTACTCGTTTCCCCTGTAGATTTCCCTTATCCCCAACCGTGTCCTTCCATTGATTTATTTTCATGGAAATTCCCCTCGCGTCTCCAGCAGTTTTTAAGTCGTAGTCTGGCCTACACATAGCTTTTACCCCCCAGAGTCTTTGTCTCCCCAATGAGTTTTCCTTATGGAATGCATTATGCTCTTGTGAACTTTCAGTCTCTCCGGATTCTTTTCCTTAGTGGAAATATATATTTCGCCACGAAGATGATTTTGAACATTCATATCATATGCATCATGGGGTCTCTTAGGGACCAAATTTTGTTTCTATATGTTGTTATTTATGTCCATTCTACTGAGTTGATATGAAGACTTTAACCTTCACATCCTCAGTTAGAATGTCCTTAAATAGGGGCAGTTGTAAGACCCCAATTTTGACCCTAAGATCCCTCATGCTATCCCATCATATGCATTGGCTTTCGGATCACACCTTGGCATCCTCCTTACCCCTCATTCATTGGGTTTGCATTAGGAGAGATCACCAAGCACATTTGATTGTATCATACTTTGTTTTTCATTATTTACAAACCAAAATACCAAAAATATGTCAATGTATAGTTTACTTCTTTTGTAGGTAGTGTGTGTGTTCACCTATGCTCCATCAGGCTCATATCTAGGGTTTGAGACCCTCGGCGCAAGGAGACTAATCAAGAATGGTTCACGTTGACTCTAGACATCATATATGGATCCCTATGATCTTCACATATCATTTTGATCAAGAAATCATCAAGAGTTTGAATCTTATTTGCTTGGAATCCCTAATTCATCTGGGTATCTTGTGTGACTTCCTCAGCAAGTTTCTTCACCATTTGATCAAATATTTAAAAGGATACTTCATATTGCATCATCTTATGTATATATGATCCTCCATGAATCCCAAATATCAAGAGAACTTCAAGTTTGCAAGTTGGTTCATGTTGGTTGACCAAAGAAAGTCAACTGGTCAAAACTGGGGTTCCTTAGACCCTGTCTCCTACAACTTTTGTCATATGAAAATGATTCCAAGAGCAAAGTTACTCTTTATAACATTCCAAACAACTTCCATGTAGAGGTTAAGAGATAGTTTTTATTAGGAAGTCATTTTTTATGGTGAAAGATTATAGGTCATTTTGTTTAAACCCTAGTTAGGAGTGTAGCGGTAAATTCATGACCATTAAGCTATGGATAAACTTAACGTCAATTAGACAAGAGTCGCCACCGCGCTTTTATTATTTCCAAAGGAAAAGGGAAAAGTAATAACAAAATCCAAAGATAAGAAGTTTTCAAATAAAAACTAATAAAACGCCAGAGATTATAGGTAAGGGGGTTGGTTACACAAAAGGAAGGTGTTAGCACCCAAAGTGTCATAGGTACTCCTAGGGAGCCCTTTTTATGTGTGTATGTGTTTTTGGTATAAAATATGTTTGAGAAAAATAGAGTGTGGGGATGAGAAAAGAATTCATTGATTATATTTTTGTGTTTGACAAGACCTTCCAACTTGTTCCTACGTACCAACATAAAAATGAGGGATCAAAACCTCGTAGTTCGTGGTATCAATTTCAAAGTGAGTGGATTGCTTTTAACAAAAGTTTAAATTTATAAGAGGCACAAAGGGCCTAAAAGAGTTTGAATGAGTGTTAGTTCTTTTTGTATTTTGAAAATTTTAAGTCAATATAGTTAGATTTATTTACAAGTTTGATTCACGAAAAGAGTTTTAAACATGCAATGGCATAAGGCCATAGTTTCTAATTTGCAATAAAGTTTAAGCTTAGAAATCACAAGCAAAGAAGATTTTGAAAGGGGGGAGAGATTTGAAATTTAAGAAGTGCGAGGAGATGAAGAGACTAATCCTAAGCAAAAAATTTATAAGTTAAGAGTTGAAAAGATCTGACCATTGGGATGCAATCCAATAGACAAGAGTGTCATATAGAAACCCATTTTTCCTTTGGACTTTGGAATCAAGCAATATCAATAAGCAAGTAGAAAAATGAAGAGCAGGGTATCAAATAAAGATAGCCACATCCAAGCTAGCAACTTCATAGTCTTCTTCTTAATCTTCCCATGTATCAGATGATATACTCCTTGAATGGCTCAGAATAAGGCATTAGACACATGTTCAAAGTAACATTTGCATCAAGACCGTGTAGCAGGTGAACTTAAGTGGATCCCAATACTTGCATCAGATGAAAGCTCAAATCATAATAACTTGGTTTCCAAAATGTTGGCATTGGCCAAGTCCTTTTGCATAGGGAAAATTACCTAATTCTAAGTCCAAAGCTTAGAACAAATCCAACAGTCCACACAAATATTTTTTAGGGTTTTTTGTTGTTTATTAAGTATTTTAAGGTCCTAAGATCATAAACACAAACAAGATACACAAACAAATATATACAATCACAATATATGGCTCAAGTGAGCAAAGTAAAAATGGCATAAACATAAACAAGTTAAATGATATCTAAAATGGCAAATGGTAAATGAATTGAATTTAAATGACATAAATTAAATAACTTGAAATTAAAAAGAAATAAGAGTAAAAGTTAGTTAAATGTTAGTTGATTAGATGTTAGTGAAGTTTTGTTTCTCAATTGATTAAGTCATTCTTTGGAGAACACTCAATCCTCTATTTACAAGCATGGATCCTTGAACCAAGATATATTTCAAAGGAAGGAAAAAAGGTCAAGTTTCCATACAATACCATGAAAGGGGGGAGACTTACAATCCCACTTACTAGAATGTTATGCCTTTTGGGTCAAAATTTAGCGATATGTTAAGCAATCGTAATTGGACTTATATAGAAGTCTCAACTATCTGAGGTCGGGCAATAGAAATTTAGGTGCTAATGCATGTTAGAGATATGGTATAGTGAACCATACTCCTAAGCCATACCACACTCAAAAAGAAAATGATCAAATGGTGGACCTAATCTCATCCATACTTGTATTGGTTCATCTAACATAAGTTAATGATAAACCAATTAGCCTTAAGATATTGAGATGCCATTGGTCAATGGAAGGGATGGGATAGAATGGGATTGAATATGAATAGGGAGGGGAGATGAGACAAACACAAATTGCTCATGGGAGGAATTTTATCAAATTAAAGTCATTCATTCATTTTGGGAGATGAAATGTACATTTCATCAATCCCATAAATCCAATGATTTTAATCCAACAAAAGTCAAATCAACCTTGACCAAGGCCCAAAACACATAGTCAAACTTCACAAGTCAATAAAAATGGATCAACACAATTTATTCACAATTAATCAATTAAAAATAAAATTAAAATGCATTTAAATTAAATTATGTTTGATCAAAAACCTAAAACCTCTTCAAAACACCAAATAAATAGCCAAGAGATTTATCCTAGGTCAATGAAGGTTAAAGAACCTTGGACAAAAAATTTCATAATTTTTGAAAAGTCGGAAGTATTTTTAAACAATTAAAAATATGTACAAAAATAATTAAATGATGAATAATATCAATATTAGTCCAAAAAATAATTTTAATTGAGAAAATGAAAGAGGAAAATATTTGAAATTTTTTGGTGAAAGTCCCATATTTTTTGGATCAATAATGAAATTAATATAAATTAATTAAAAATAATGGATTAAAAGAAATATTCAGAAATTCAAAAAAACGAGAGCCATCTGATCTCCCTCATTAATTGAGGTGGCAGATCAAATGGTGATAAGTGTGTGTTCCATGATGTACTGCAATTAACGCGACATAGGCTTGGTAATTAAAAGCAACGCATGAGATTAGAAGATGGAGAGAAGATCTGATGGATATGAGCATGCCACCACACCACCGGAGCTAGGGCTCCGGTTGTCTTCTCTGGTGGACCTCACCAGACTGGTCCACCACCAACCTCCACAAAAATGAAAAACCAAGACATGGATTTAAATAAAAAATGCCCAGGAGCTCGAATATGGGCTCAATTTTCTCCAATTCCAAGTATATCAAGAGATACAGGGATTTGAATTTTGAGGATCATGAATTGAGTTGCTTCGATTTTACCTCAAAGAAACTCAATCTTGTTGCCTATATTGGTAGGACTTCAGCAACCCAACAATCAATCAAAATGGATGATAATGGAGGGAGAATCGAAGAAGAAAAGTTTCTAAAATCTCACCTTCGAGGAGCTTCAAATTAGCTTGATCTTGCTTCCAATTTGGCTTGGCTTAACTCTAGAAGCTTGCAGGAGATGATTTGGATGGTTAAAAAGCTTGGACTCTTGGAGTTTCAATTCTAAAACAGAATGAGAATTGAAACTCGATTTCTCAAGAAATCTTCAAGACTATCCTTTCAATGGTGTTTGGGGAAGGAGGGGTCGAAGCTTGGGCAAGAGGATCCCATTTCTGATCACAAGGGTCATGTATTTATAGGCTACCAAGTACTTTTCACATACTTCCAATTTCGGCAACAAATTGAAATTCTCCCTTACATGGATGCATGGGCGTGCATTAGGCCCATGAAATGATATAATCTGATCCAATGTTTAATGTACTTCATGCTGAAATCATGTTAGAAGTTCATGCAAATTTGTGTGAAAATTGGAACTTGAAATTATCCAAATGGTGCTTTAACTTACACCCATATGCAAGTCCTTCAATTTTGATCCAAGTGAGATGATCTTGGACTTTTTGGAAAGGTGAGACCAAGGGGAACAACTTTCATGTTGAACACTTTTTTATTTGAAGCTTGGATCATGATGAAGTTTGAGGTGGAAGTTTGGGAAATCAAACATATTTGAAAATTTTCTAAGTCCCAAGTCAAATGTTCACTTCTTCCACCTTGAATAACTTTTTCTATGGGCTTAAAATGAGAAAAGTTCTTTCATCAAAGTTGTATCTATTTCAAACCTCTTCAATTTGGTCACATATTTGACGTCATTTGGATTTGGCATGAAGGAGTTATGCATTTTAGAAGTTGAGGAAAATCACTTGTTCAATGGTAATGGTCCAAAATGACTTATAATGTTCCCTCTTGGCATGAAAGAGTTATGAATTTTAGAAGTTGAATTTTAATGGCTTTCATATCATAATAATGGATCAAGTTATAGTCTTGGGAAGTTGACCTCCAAACTAGGGCTTAGACAAAATGACCTATAATCTTTCACCATAAAAAATGACTTTTCAAGAAAAACTAACTCTTGAGCTCAATATGAAAGTTGTTTGGAATGTCATGTAGAGTAACTTTTCTCTTGGAATAATTTTAATATGACAAAAATTATATGAGATAGGGCCTAGGGAACCCCAGTTTTGACCAGTTGACTTTCTCTGGTCAACCACCATGAACTAACTTGCTAGCTTGACATTCTCTTGACTTTTGGGACTCATGGAGGATAATATATGCATAAGATGATGTAATGTGAAGTATCCCTTGAAATATTTGATCAATTGCTGAAGAAACTTGTTGAAGAAGTCACATAAGATACCTAGATGAATTAGGGTTTCCAAGGCAAACCAACCCCAAACTCTTGATGATTTTTTGATCAAAATAACACATACCAGAGAGCTATGACTACTATTTTTCATGATATGATGCATAAAGAGATCGAAGTCTACGTTGATGATATGATTGCCAAATCAAGTGACGAAGAAGAACATGTTGAGCATTTGTTGAAGTTATTCCAACACTTAAGGAAGTACAAACTCCGCTTAAATCCTAATAAGTGTACTTTTGGTGTTCGTTCTAGTAAGTTGTTGGGCTTTATTGTCAGTGAAAAGGGTATTGAACTTGATCCTGCCAAGGTCAAAGCAATACAAGAAATGCTTTCCCCCAAAACTGAGAAGCAAGTCAGAGGTTTTCTCGGCCGCTTGAACAATATCTCAAGATTTATATCATATATGACTACCACGTGTGCGCCTATATTCATTCTTCTTCGGAAAGATCAGTCTTATGATTGGACCGAAGATTTCCAAAAAGCTTTTGATAGTATCAAAGAGTATCTGCTTAAGCCTTCGATTCTATCTCCGCCTGTTGAAGGAAGACCTTTGATCATGTATTTAACTGTGCTTGATGAGAGTACGGGTTGTGCTCTGGGTCAGCAAGATGAATCTGGAAAGAAAGAATATGCAATTTACTACCTTAGTAAGAAATTCACCGACTGTGAGACTCGGTATTCTATGCTTGAAAATACATGTTGCCTATTGGCTTGGGCTACTAAGCATATGCGCCAGTATGCGTTGAATCATACTACTTTGTTGATATCCAAAATGGATCCAATCAAGTTCATTTTTGAGAAGCCTGCTTTAACGGGGAGGATTGCCCGTTGGCATATGTTGTTATCTGAGTATGATATCGAATACCGATCTCAAAAAGCGATCAAAGGTAGTGTCTTGGCTGACCATTTGGCTCACCAACTGATTGAAGATTACTAGTTAGTGCAGTATGACTTTCCTGACGAAGAGATTTTGTACTCGAAGAAGAAAGATTATGATGATCCATTGCTTGAAGAAGGGCCAGAACCTGGTTCCCGTTGGGGTAAAGTATATAATGGAGGTGTTAATTCTTAAGGTAATGGAATTGGGGCAATGATTATTACTCCTCAAGGCACTCATTTTCCATTCACAACAAGATTGACTTTCAAGTGTACAAACAATATGGCTGATTATGAAGCTTGCATTATAGGGCTTGAAGAAGCCATTGATCCCAGAATCAAATATCTTGACGTCTATGGAGGTTCAGCTTTGGTGGTGAATCAAATCAAAGGTGAATGGGAGACGAATCAACCCAGTTTGATACCATATAGAGATTATGCGAGGAGGATATCAACTTTCTTTACAAAGGTTGAGTTTCAGCATATTCCTCGAGATGAAAACCGGATGGCAGATGCTCTGTTAATGTTAGCTCCCATGATTATTGTGAATTATTGGAATGAAGTTCCTAATCTAGCTATAATGTGTCTTGATAGGCCATCTCGTGTATTTTCTATTGAAGAGATCAAATATCATAAGCCATGGTACCATGATATTAAGTGTTTCCTCCAAATTCATATTTACCCATTTTGGGCATCTTTGAAAGACAAGAAGACTTTGAGAAGACTGGCTGGCAACTTCTACCTGAATGGTGATGTGTTTTACAAGAGACAAAGCACAGTTGGATCTCAAAGTAGGTAGAGAGAGTAGTTGTCGTTGTATTCAATGTATCCATTTTCCATGTATATTACCATTTCCAAACTTTGTAAAGATCCATGGAGTCCTACCTTTTATGGACTATCATTCTATTAAAAAAGTTGAGCCTTTATCCAATTATTTATTATTCTCATTTGTTTCTGTTTAATAAAATTGTATTTTTATGATGATTTTTGAAATAAATAAATCAATGAATAACCATTTTTCTAAAAAATAAGGCATTTACTTTAAGAACATTGAATTCGAAAAAGGAATGTCAGAAGCAATATGAGAATGGTAAGTCTTGACATGTGAAGCATTGTCGCCTTCCCCATGCAGTGTTTGGAGGTGTTTGCTCCCCAAACAATTTGATTTTTTATCCCCAGTAGAGCTGATATGCAGTTCACCTTGTAGTTCATTATCTTTCTCAAGTTGAGAGACTTTGTGGATTTTCACCCTCAATTTGCATTATTTGTGATTGAATCTTGGATCTCCAGTAAAACCTTTATTTGGTTTTCAGATCCCCAACACACCTTTATTTGGTTGTCGCATAGCCATGGCATGGTTTCTCCCGTTGTGAGTTCCTACAGGCCAGGTCGATATTTGGTACCTTGGGATTGGTTTATTTCTCAATCCCCTAGAAGAGTCTTATGACTGGTTGTTTTCCTTTTGAGGAATTTGTTTGCATTTTGCATCCTCGTGCGGCGCATGATTTGTCCTGATGGATTTTAATCCCTAGTGAAGTCCTCACATAATGGATCTTGATTGACAATATATCCAGTTGGAATTTGTCTTCTCACCGGTTCCCCACTCAGAGTTTGGCTCTTATTGTGACGTGGATTCCCCGCGGAGTTTCCTCTTCTGTTGAAAGATTTCCCCATTCAGACAATATTTGATTTTGAATAGTATTTGTAATACCCCAAAATTTACCCTTCATTTTTCCTGAAAAAAAAAATAATTTAATTAATTAATTAATTAATTAATTAATTAATTAAATAAATAAATAAAATAAATAAATAAAATATAACAAATTATTTTGGACTTGGGTCTCCCTCATTTGAGCCCATTACCCACGAAAATCAGTCTATAAATACTGAAGTTTCAGTAGAGGAAAACACACTTGGAGTTACACTGGGAGATTCACTGGAGAAAGAAGGAAGAGAAGCAAAACCCTGAGGAAAAGATAGTGAGAGAAAAGCCAACAGAGTTCAGAGCAACCTCCAAACCCTGAAAGGAACTCAACTTGTAAACCTCACGGGCGCAACTCAATCAAGCTCTCCAATCAGCTGGAGACATTTCAGGGTTTCTTGCCCCTTTAACTGCTATAGCTTCGGATCTTTATCCGTGTGGTAATTTTTTCCCTTTCTCATACTTTATCGCTTTCTTAGCTGGAAGACCTCGATAGGAGGAAATGTTTGAGCCCCTTGGTGGCATTTTATTTTGAGATACATGTTTTGTGTTTTGTATTCATATCCCTGCAGGTAGCGCGGTTCCTTCATCAAGGACTGCCTTTTTGCCCTCGAGCATCCCAAACCCTAAAACCCAAAGCAACACGTTTACTCCTTCTACTACAGGCGAGTAAGTCTCCAAAGGTCGAGCATCCGGTAGATTGCGTAGTAACGTTGTTCGTCCAAAACCCAATCCATAACCCCGTAGTTAGCCGAACTACGGCTTGCTCTGATTCTCATTCCAGATGAGATACGTAGGCATAAGACGCGATGTCTTAGCGAGCACACATCCCCCCAACTCATAGGTCAGCCGAGCTACGAAGACTCTGATTCTCATATTCAGATGAGATACGTATGCAGTGGATGCGACATCCGCGCGAGTCATTTCTCTTAACCTTTTTAGTAAATAAACACGTTAGGTAAACCCACACCCTTTAGACAAAAACTACAAAAGTGGATCCCGTAGAGTACTATGGATGCGTAGGGGTGCTAATACCTTCCTTTCGCATAACCGACTCCCGAACCCAAGATTTGGTTGCGAGACCCCGTCTTGTCCTTTCCTTTTTCAGGTTTACTTCGAGCGTTTCCTTTCCCTCCTTTGGGATGAATAACGCACGGTGGCGACTCTTCTGTCATTCTCTTTCGCCGGTTGCTTTTTTCGCACACTGTATTTTTCAGGTTGCGACAGCTGGCGACTCTGCTGGGGACTTTAAGAAGTTGACCTCTTGCTGGTCCATCTTCCCTAAGCGAGTCCCTCCTAGCTTTTGTAGTTTGTTTGTTTATTGGGTGTTCATGCTTTTGTACAGTTATTTATTTACCTGCTTTACCTTATTACATTGTGTACATATCATTGTTGTATCTGTTTCTGTTGGTTGGCTGCTTGGTGATCTTTGTGAGATGAGTTCTATACCCGAACTCGAGTGCACTTAAGATAGGAGAATGGCATAGTCCTGTCAACTTGTGTGGAGTATTCCTTAGCGAGTTGACTTGCAAGCCCATTCACTTGGTGGAGGTCATGTTGAGATCAATAATGTCACATAAGTAAGTTGTGGTTAGACATTACTTGTTCCAATATAGACCTAAGAAGCCAAGGACCTTAGTTTACCTAACCCATCTTGGCCTATTCGTAGGACGTAGTGCGAAAGTCGTTCAAATGTAAGATTTGATACGATTGTTACGCGATACTACACTCATAAGAGTCTCTCTTGAGAATATTGTTGGAATACGAGTAGTCGTTCCTCTAATAATATCCGAAAGATGGGATTATGACTATGGGAACCTTTTTGTAGAACATGTTTGGCAGGTTTAAACCTTAGTACACTCCTTTTGGGTGGTTCTTAACCTAAACTCCATGCTCGTGACTTGCGACAAACCCTTGATTCATGGTTGATCCGATCAGGTATCCTTAATATCAATGAAACTCGGGTGTTGATAAGGTGTAAACCATAATCCGCCAAAATGGGTGGTTGATATTAAGGATAACATGATCCATCCCATGACCTTTGTTTGGTGTGCTCTTAATTTCTCTCCAGACAGTGCAACCTGACAGATGTTCAAGCAGATATAGCAATCCTGATTGACATACCACTGCATTGCATTCACATCATCACATCATTTGCATTCATATCATTTAACACATGTTTATCCTTTTCAAGGGGGTTTAAATCTTCTTCTTGATTCTAGTCGGGGTTTTCTTCTTACGCTGTTTATCAAATGTGAGACTGGAATCAAGGAGGTAGAATACCTTTTGGAATTGATAAACATGTCATTGCATTTGCATAGTCATCCGCATGTCTTGCATAACAGGTACCGCCACAGTGTTCTCAGTTTGTTTGGTGTCCCACTAGCAGGATAGCTGACTCAGGCATTCATCGATACGGTACCTGAAGGAATCAACAGAGAGCAATGGAGAGCCTACAAGCAGAGCTCTCCGAGATGAAGATTCGCATGAATCAATTCATGGATTTGGTTCAAGGGGTGGCTCAAGGACAGCAGGAGCTTAGATTGTTGGTACAGAGGGATCCCCCTATTACTCAACCGGAGACGTTGGCTGATCCTCCAGCTGGAGAGGCTAATGGTCCCAATGGACCAGGGCCTATCCCGATCCCGTGTATCAACCTAGATCAACAACCCATTCAGGATGGTCAGGATGATCAGTTTCCCTTGCTTCAGGAAGACTTTGGTATGGACTTTGGCATGGACCCCATGTTTAGGAGATTGGAAGAAAGGTTGAAGGCAGTGGAAGGACAGAATCCTCTGGGAGTAGATGTTGCTGACTTGGGGCTGGTCCCAGGTGTAAGGGTGCCACCGAAATTCAAGGTCCCGATATTCGACAAATACAATGGCAGCTCTTGCCCTAAAACTCACGTGCAAGCCTATTTCCGTAAAATGGTTGCATACTCTGATGACGAGAAGCTACTTATGTACTTCTTCCAGGATAGCCTAGCTGGGGCATCCTTGGAATGGTATATGAGGCTGGACAGAGCCCACATCCGTTGCTGGAGGGATTTGGCAGAGGCTTTCGTGAAGCAGTATCAGTATAATGCAGACATGGCTCCGGACAGAACTCAACTTCAGAATCTGTCTCTTAAAAGCAATGAGTGCTTCAGGGAATACGCTCAACGCTGGAGGGATACAGCTTCCCGTGTTCAGCCTCCTATGTTGGAAAAGGAAATGGCCAACATGTTCATGAATACGCTGCCTGGACCTTATCTGGAGCGTCTGGTGGGGTGCAATGCTTCCAACTTTGCTGATGTGGTCTCTACCGGAGAAAGGGTGGAGAATTACCTAAAGACCTATAAGAGCCAAAATGGAGTTGGATCCTCATCAGGGGTGAAGAAGCCGTTCATTCAGGGACAGAAGAGGAGAGAAGGGGATGCAAGTGCCATATCTTCTTATCATAACAGGGATAACCGGAGGAATAATTTTCAGAATTATCATTAGCAACCGTATGTTGCAGTTGTGACCATTCCAGCTGCAGCACCACTACAACAACAACAATCACAACGTCAACCAGCTCAGTATCAACAGCAGCAACAACCGGGTAACAGACCCGCTTATCAACAGAAGCAAAGGATGATGGACCGGCGTTTCGACACCCTTCCAATGTCGTACGCTCAGATGCTTTCTAGTCTTCAACAACTACAACTTGTGCAATTGCGTACTCTGGCTCCTCCTGTTGGTAGACTTTCGGTGGGTTACGACGCCAACGCTAGGTGTAGCTTCCACTCTGGGGCACCTGGCCATGACATTGAGAACTGCAAAGCTTTTAAGCACGTAGTTCAGGACCTCATAGATTCAAAGGCCGTCGACCTTGCACCAGCTCCGAATGTCGTCAACAATCCCATGCCCCAGCATGGTGGTGCGAACGTTAATTTGGTAGAGGGAGAAGCCAAGTCCATTAAGGATGTGTTGAAGTTGAAGACTCCATTGTTGGATATCAAAGGATGCTTGCTGAAGGCCGATGTCTTCCCCGGTTGTGGGAAGGGTTGTTTGGATTGTGCCACTCAGAGTGGAGGTTGTTTGAAACTACAGCAGGGTATTCAGGCCTTGCTCGACAAAGGTATCCTCCAGGTTGAGGGTTTGTCTGTCCAAGAGTCTGCGGAAGGGGTTGAGGAAGAAGGGTTTGAAGATGCTACTGATGAATTCGCAGATGTTGTTCCTACTGATTCTGTAATCCATGATGTAACTGAAATGGATTCCGATGTTTTGGATGTGTGTACTTCAACGCCTCAGACTCATCAGGGGCCGATTACTTTCTCCAGCGCTGGCATCATTCAGTATGGTCAAGTCTCTGCAATCAACGAAGAAGATGGGGATAGTGATTGTGACATTGACAATTGGGTGCGTCCGAAGATCCCGGGTGAAGTCATCAACAATTGGTCTTCTGAAGAGATTATCCAAGTCACTCTTCTTGAAGAGTAATTTTCTTTGTTTATTCATGCATATCCAAGTCTTACGTTCCGCCCAGGGCGTAATGACTCATTGTAGGGCCCATCTATGTGACAATTGCATTTTTATCATAAATAAAGGACGTCTTTTTGCATTCAAATATTTCGTTCCCTGTCTTTCTATTTTTGCAGTTTTTCAAAATAAAAAAAAATGGCAATGTTTTGTTTAGTTTTCACTTCTTGTTCACACTCATAAGCACATACCATCACTCATGCAGATGCACAACACCGGATCCTATTGATAACGGTTCTGCTATGGCTCGTTTCGACTTTGAAAATCCAATCTTTCAAGCTGAAGAAGAGGGTGATGAAGGCTGTGAACTCCCTGAAGAGCTTACCAGGTTATTAAAACAAGAGGAAAGGGTTATTCAACCGCATCGAGAGTCTGTTGAAGTGATTAATCTCGGCACCGAAGACGCCAAGAGAGAAATCAAGATAGGGGCTGCTTTGAGAGATGATGTGAAGAAAGGGCTGATTGAATTGCTGCAAGAATACGTTGACATCTTCGCCTGGTCTTATCAGGACATGCCCGGGCTGGACACAGACATCGTGGTACACCGCTTTCCTCTCAAAGAAGGTTGTCCTCCGGTCAAGCAGAAACTCAGAAGAACAAGACCAGAGATGGCTGTCAAGATAAAGGAAGAAGTACAAAAGCAGTTGGATGCAGGGTTTCTAGCAGTCACCAATTATCCGCCATGGGTTGCAAACATCGTCCCAGTACCTAAGAAGGACGGAAAGGTACGGATGTGTGTCGACTACCGGGATCTGAACAGAGCTAGCCCTAAAGATGATTTCCCATTACCTCACATCGATGTTTTGGTGGATAATACAGCTCAGTTCTCGGTATTCTCCTTCATGGATGGCTTTTCTGGCTATAACCAAATCAAGATGGCACCAGAAGACATGGAAAAGACAACTTTCATAACCCCATGGGGCACCTTCTGCTACAAGGTGATGCCGTTTGGTCTGAAAAATGCCAGAGCAACATATCAGCGAGCAATGGTGACTCTGTTCCATGATATGATTCATCATGAAATCGAGGTTTATGTGGACGATATGATTGCCAAATCTCAGACAGAAGAAGAACATTTGTTGAATTTGCAGAAACTGTTTGAGCGTTTGAGGAAATTCAAACTGAGACTTAATCCGAATAAGTGCACTTTCGGGGTGAGATCGGGAAAATTGCTGGGTTTTATTGTTAGCGGAAAAGGGATTGAGGTGGATCCTGACAAAGTGAAAGCAATACAGGAAATGCCTGAGCCAAGAACCGAGAAGCAAGTCCGTAGTTTCTTAGGGAGGTTGAACTACATTGCAAGGTTCATCTCTCACCTAACAACCACGTGTGAGCCAATTTTCAAATTGCTGAGGAAGGATCAGGCTATCAGGTGGAATGAAGATTGTCAAAGGGCTTTCGAGAAGATAAAAGAGTATCTACAGAAACCTCCGATCCTTATACCTCCAGTTCCTGGGAGACCTCTGATAATGTACCTATCAGTGACCGAGAACTCGATGGGGTGTGTATTGGGACAGCATGACGAGTCTGGTCGAAAAGAGCATGCCATATACTACCTTAGCAAAAAGTTTACCGACTGTGAAATCAAATATTCGCAGCCTGAGAAAACTTGTTGTGCTTTGGCCTGGGCTGCTCGCCGACTGAGACAGTATATGTTGAACCATACTACCTTGTTGATTTCTAAGATGGATCCAGTGAAATACATATTCGAGAAGCCAGCTCTCACCGGAAGGGTCGCTCGTTGGCAAATGATTTTAACAGAGTATGATATTCAGTACACGTCACAGAAGGCCATTAAAGGGAGTATTCTGTCAGACTACCTTGCCGAGCAACCGATTGATGATTATGAGCCAATGAAGTTTGAATTCCCTGATGAAGACATCATGTTCCTCAAGATGAAAGACTGTGAAGAGCCAGTTGTTGAGGAGGGACCTGATCCAAACGAAAAGTGGACTTTGTTGTTTGATGGGGCTGTCAATGCTAGAGGTAGTGGAATTGGCGCTGTCATTACTACTCCGAAGGGTGCCCACATGCCTTTCACCGCTCGTTTAACTTTTGAGTGCACAAATAATGAAGCTGAGTACGAGGCCTGTATCTTGGGTATTGAGCAAGCCATTGATCTGAGAATCAAGACTCTGGACATCTTCGGAGATTCAGCTCTGGTGATCAATCAAGTGAATGGTGATTGGAATACTCTCCAGCCCACTCTGGTCCCCTACAGAGATTACACGAGAAGACTTTTGACTTTCTTCACAATGGTAAAATTGTATCATATACCTCGTGATGAGAACCAGATGGCAGACGCACTTGCTACTCTATCCTCCATGATCAAGGTAATTCGTTGGAACCATGCTCCCAGGATCGATGTGATGCGCCTTGACAGGGCCACGTATGTGTTTGCTGCTGAACTGGCAGTCGATGACAAGCCCTGGTATCACGATATCAAGTGCTTTCTGAAGAATCAAGAGTACCCTGTAGGGGCATCCAACAATGACAGAAAGACTTTGAGAAGATTGGCAGGCAGTTTCTTCTTGAACAAAGACGATGTGTTGTATAAGAGGAACTTCGACATGGTTTTGCTCAGATGTGTGGACAAACACGAGGCGGACATGTTAATGCAGGAAGTTCATGAAGGTTCCTTTGGTACTCATGCCGGCGGACATGCAATGGCTAAGAAATTGTTGAGAGCGGGTTATTATTGGATGACCATGGAATCAGATTGTTTCAAGTATGCTCGGAAGTGTCATAAGTGCCAGATTTATGCTGATAAGGTGCATGTACCGCCGAATCCTCTGAATGTGATGTCTTCGCCGTGGCCGTTTGCCATGTGGGGCATTGACATGATTGGAAAGATTGAGCCGACTGCTTCCAATGGGCATCGCTTCATCCTTGTTGCCATCGACTATTTCACCAAGTGGGTCGAGGCAGCGTCGTTCGCGAATGTCACCAGACATGTGGTTGCCCGTTTCATCAAGAAAGAAATCATTTGTCGCTATGGGATTCCCGAAAGAATCATTACTGATAATGGTTCTAATCTCAACAACAAAATGATGAAGGAGTTGTGTCAGAACTTCAACATTCAGCATCACAACTCTTCCCCTTACCACCCTAAGATGAACGACGCTGTTGAGGCGGCGAATAAGAACATAAAGAAGATTGTGCAGAAGATGGTCGTCACGTACAGAGATTGGCATGAGATGCTACCTTTCGCCTTGCATGGGTACCGTACTTCAGTACGTACATCGACCGGGGCAACCCCCTACTCCCTTGTGTATGGTATGGAAGCAGTCCTACCTGTTGAAGTGGAGATCCCTTCTCTAAGAGTCTTGTTGGATATCAAGCTAGACGAAGCTGAATGGATTCGGACAAGGTTCAATGAGTTGAGTCTTATCGAAGAGAAGCGAATGGCAGCCATTTGTCGTGGGCAGTTGTATCAGAGTCGGATGAAGAGAGCCTTTGATCAGAAAGTGCGTCCTCGTTGTTTCCAAGTTGGAGATCTAGTTTTGAAAAGGATCCTTCCTCCTCAGACAGATCGCAGGGGCAAGTGGACTCCTAACTATGATGGACCGTATATCGTCACCAAGGTTTTTGATGGTGGGGCTTTAATGCTTGCAACTATGGATGGTGAAAACTTCACTTCTCCTGTGAACTCAGACGCAGTTAAAAAATACTTCGCATAAAATAGACCCGCTGGACAGTAAAAAGAGTAGTCCAGGCAAAAATGGGCATCCCGACGAACCAAGAAAATGAAAAGGTTCGGGCAAAAATTAGGGATTAAAAATGAAAAGATCGTACACCCGGTAAGTTGAAAACCTGAAAAGGCAACTTAGGCAAAAATGGGTATCCCGGTGGATTGAAAACCCGAAAAGGGCGATCCAGGCAAAAGTTAGGGATTAAGCAAATGACTGCGTTTTGAGTAGTTCTGAATCTCATCTCGTGCCAATGACTGGAAATTTTTGAAGGATAAGAAACAGTCCAATCACTCTTTCAGAAGGCTGATTATCTGGAGGATCTTGAAGACGAGCAAGTCATAGCAGAATTGGAACCCAATAGAAATCCATTTCACATTGCCATTAGATTAATTTTTGTTTTTATCTATTGTGCGATTACCTCTTTCCAGGGATTGCTTCCTAATCTAAATGCCTATTCAGAGGCCATTCAATCAATAAAATCATGTTATTCAGTATATCTCTGTTTTCATTTTCATTTTACTGTTTTGTTTGCAAAAAAGACGTTCGAATTTTTGATAAACATTGCATCATGACACATAAGGGCTTTACAGGTACAGGCTTAATAAACATTTAAAATTGCTGTAAATTTTAAGTGCTTTGGATCGTTTATTCAGAACAGATACCCTCGGGGCATTTCCTTAAAATCTCCTGCAGATGGTCGTGAATATCTTCCCCAGTGAAGTCGCCAACAGACGAATCCAGTGTCTTGACCCTGCAGAGCTGATCAGAGTGTTGGATTCTTCAATCCCCAGCAGTTTCTCACCACCGTACTTCCCCAAGCGGTTGTTTCAAGACATACACTCCCCAGTAGAGTTGACAGTGTCAGACTATATATCCCCAGCGGAGTTGACAGTGCCATACTGTATCTTCCCAGCAGAAGTGGCTGCTCCTTAGAGTTCGATGCCAGATCGATAATCCCAATGCCAGATCCATGGTTTCTTTCCTTGAAGCAGAACCTCGGTACCGTATCAGTGTTTTCTCCCCCTGCTGAGTCATCTCTCGCAAATCGTGGTTGCCAGAACCATTGTAGCTTTCCTCAGCAGCAGGCTTCCAATGTCATTCTTTCCCCGATCAGAGTCTTGGTATGGCCAGAACACCGCATGGCTAGTCATCTCCCCACAGAGTTCTTTGCGCTGTGCATCCCCAACAGCCTTGCCAGGGTCCAGAAGATGGTGATCATTTCTCCAGCAGATCCCTTGCCTCAGCTTGGCATTCTACCCAGCATTTCGCATCCCCGCATGTAGAATCATATTGCATTGCGTCCTTCCAAATCGCGTAGCATTTCCATTTTCATGGAGCATTACGCCATTGAAAAATTCAAACATACGCATGTAAGCATAAAACATTCTCGGTATCCCAAGTGATAAGCTAGAAGTTGTTTCCAGTACTCAGACTGAAGATTGTTCATGACTTACCTTTGTTATCCCCAACAAGTGTCATTGGCCCATGCGCCGCCTCTATTATCATTCCCTATTTCTGCCAATGCTGACAGGCATGAAGTTTTCCGGTATCCAGACCGAAGTGGCATTCAGGCCAGTTTTCCGGTATCCAGACCGAAGTGGCATTCAGGCCAGTGTTCCGATGTCCAGACCGAAGTGGCATTCAGACCAGTTTTCCGGTATCTAGACCGAAGTGGCATTCAGGCCAATTTTCCGGTATCCAGACCGAAGTGGCATTCAGGCCAGTGTTCCGATGTTCAGATCGAAGAAGTTTCCGACGTTCAGGTCGATGCAACTTGTGGCATTCAGGCCAGTTTTCCGGTATTCAGATCGAAGTGGCATTCAGGCCAATTTTCCGATATTCAGATCGAAGTGGCATTCAGGCCAATTTTCCGATGTTCAGATCGAAGAAGGTTCCGACGTTCAGGTCGATGCGAGTTGTGGCATTCAGGCCCATTTTCCGATGTTCAGATCGAAATCCTTTCCAGTATTCAGACTGATGAGCGGCATTCAAGCCATGGTTATTTCTGTGTTACCATTTATTTTGGTATCCAGTTTAACATTCTTTTTCGAGATTCAGACTGACTCTCACCGTACCAGACGAATTCTTCTTTCAAGACCACCTCTTTGCTGATTCTGACAGACATTGTTACTTCACTTCACTTCAGTGCAAATTTTTGGGCTTTTATTGTATTCAATCCCTTGATACCTCGAAAGTACGAAAGCAACTGCCATCTTCTTTCCGGGTCTCCAGTTGATTGAATAGGGGCAGCTGTAATACCCCAAAATTTACCCTTCATTTTTCCTGAAAAAAAAAAATAATAATTTAATTAATTAATTAATTAATTAATTAATTAAATAAATAAATAAATAAAATAAATAAAATATAACAAATTATTTTGGACTTGGGTCTCCCTCATTTGAGCCCATTACCCACGAAAATCAGTCTATAAATACTGAAGTTTCAGTAGAGGAAAACACACTTGGAGTTACACTGGGAGATTCACTGGAGAAAGAAGGAAGAGAAGCAAAACCCTGAGGAAAAGATAGTGAGAGAAAAGCCAACAGAGTTCAGAGCAACCTCCAAACCCTGAAAGGAACTCAACTTGTAAACCTCACGGGCGCAACTCAATCAAGCTCTCCAATCAGCTGGAGACATTTCAGGGTTTCTTGCCCCTTTAACTGCTATAGCTTCGGATCTTTATCCGTGTGGTAATTTTTTCCCTTTCTCATACTTTATCGCTTTCTTAGCTGGAAGACCTCGATAGGAGGCAATGTTTGAGCCCCTTGGTGGCATTTTACTTTGAGATACATGTTTTGTGTTTTGTATTCATATCCCTGCAGGTAGTGCGGTTCCTTCGTCAAGGACTTCCTTTTTGCCCTCGAGCATCCCAAACCCTAAAACCCAAAGCAACACGTTTACTCCTTCTACTACAGGCGAGTAAGTCTCCAAAGGTCGAGCATCCGGTAGATTGCGTAGTAACGTTGTTCGTCCAAAACCCAATCCATAACCCCGTAGTTAGCCGAACTACGGCTTGCTCTGATTCTCATTCCAGATGAGATACGTAGGCATAAGACGCGATGTCTTAGCGAGCACACATCCCCCCAACTCATAGGTCAGCCGAGCTACGAAGACTCTGATTCTCATATTCAGATGAGATACATATGCAGTGGATGCGACATCCGCGCGAGTCATTTCTCTTAACCTTTTTAGTAAATAAACACGTTAGGTAAACCCCACCCCTTTAGACAAAAACTACAAAAGTAGATCCCGTAGAGTACTATGGATGCGTAGGGGTGCTAATACCTTCCCTTCGTATAACCGACTCCCGAACCCAAGATTTGGTTGCGAGACCCCGTCTTGTCCTTTCCTTTTTCAGGTTTACTTCGAGCGTTTCCTTTCCCTCCTTTGGGATGAATAACGCACGGTGGCGACTCTTCTGTCATTCTCTTTCGCCGGTTGTTTTTTTCGCACACTGTATTTTTCAGGTTGCGACAGTATTGATGTAGTCATCCCCTGTATGGTTATCACCCATTTGATATGGTATTGACTTAAAATCCCCCGCAGCATTGACTTGTTGGTATGAAATATGTATATCCCTCGGCTTGAGATGTGGATCCCTAACATATCTCTTTTATCCTCATCATGTTGGTTGATATCCTCAACAGTGCTTTCGTCCCCTGTGAAGTTGTCAAGCTGTATTTCCTCCTATCCCAGAGAGTTTGAGCTTTAAGTAAGATCCTTATCAATCATTGCCCATCCCCTAGTAGTTATTCCTCCTCTCCTGAGAATTGAGTATTGAAGTTGGATTTGTTTTAATCCCCGTAACTGCTATTGGTGTATGTATTCTTCATTTCCTCTGAGCACTAAGTCTTCAGCAGTTTTTGGTTGAATGCATGATCTTCATGTCTTTCCAACCAGAATTGAACATTGAATTTGGATTGTTATATCCCCAGACTTCCTTGAGTACATGTTTGTGTGCTACCCCTATGGAATTGAATATTTGAAGATAGGAATTATATCCTTAATGATTTATTTTCATCCCTAGCAGGTTCTCCAGTTGGTGTCCTATCTTGTTGAGATTAGCCTAGTATCTAGTTGTGATGATTGGATCCTAATGTTTGTACCATTTGTGCTCGTTTATCAGCATAATCATATACATACTCATGCATATACATGCATAAGCATAACATCAGATATTTTATTGTGCATTTTACACATTGACCTGATTCTTATGAGCCCCTGCTTTGGTGATATCATTTCCCCAAGAAGATTTGGTGTGTCTGTCCTTCTTCAATGTAGAGTTTCAGCCCCTTTAGCAGAAAGAATTTATCCTTTCTTCTTCCCCACTGAGTTATTTCCTCGTGGATGATTGTTATTTTTGTTTCCTACCCAGTTCATTATCTAGATGGAACTACTGCCCTTGAGCTATATCCTCATTGGGTTGAGTCTTGTTTGACCGTTTCTTTCTGGTTTTTACCCAGATAGATATTTTGATCCTCCAAGAGTTTATTACCCAGTAACCGGTAATATCCTTTTTGATGTTGACTACTTTACCTGTGTTAATTTACCCAGTAATCGGTAAAAGGTAATTTACTTTTTTGATTTCCCAGGAAAATTTACTTTCGTCTCTCCAGCGGGTTATCTTGTCGCCAGCAGCTTATCATTTCTCAATTACCCAGTAATTGGTAATTGTTTATCCTTTTTCTAGCTGGTCATTTTTTTGTTAGCTACCTAGTAACTGGTAGTTAACGAAAAATTCTCCTTGAACTTTTTCCCGACGATTTATCCTTGATATGTTTACCATAACTGATAACGGATATTCTTCCTTTTGTCTTTTACCCAACCGGTAGATGTAAATCCTATGTTCGGTCTTCTACCTAGTAACAGGTAATTGTAAATCCTATCTTTTGAGTATATTGCCCAGTAACTGGTAGTATAACTCTTTCTTTGTGGTTGATCACTTTTGCTGCCCAGTAATTGGTAGTTGGTGATTCTTCCCGGTAGTTTATCCTTGATATGTTTACCATAACCGGTAACGAATATTCTTCCTTCGGTCTTTTACTCAGTAACTGGTAGTTGTAAATCCTACTTTTTCTTTTCCCAAGTAGGTTATTCTTACCCAGTAACCAGTAATAGATATTCCTCATTTTTCTCAGTGAGTCATCCTTGATATGTTTACCCAGTAACCGGTAACGGATGTCCCTCTTCCTACCTAGTAACAGGTAGTATATGATATATCTCTTTTACTCCTGCGTTGAAGTTTTTCTTCCCCAGTTGAGTCTAGATTCGTATTTCCTTGTGAAATCGAACTTCCTTGGAACATTTGGGTATTTCAGCATCATTCTGATTTACTCCCTTCCCCAGTGGATGTTTCTTGCTATGTTGGTTGTATCCCGATACATGCAAATTATTTTTCCCCAGTCCGTGTCTTTCCATTGATTTATTTTCATGGAAATTCCCTTATGTTTCCAACAGTTTTTATGTCGTAGCCTAGCCTATGCATAGCTTTTATCCCTAGAGTCTATGTCCCCTCCGTGAGTTTTCCTTATGGAATGAATTGTGCTCCTATGGACTTTCAGTCTCTCACAGGTTCTTTTCCTTTGTGGCAATATATCCTCCATAAAGATTATTTTTGCATTCATATCCTATGCATCATGAGGTCTCTTAGGGACCAAAATTTGTTTCTTGTTGTTAATATTTAAGTCCATTCTACCGCGCTGATATGAATTTTTTAACTTTCACATCTCTGGATAGAATGACCTTAAATAGGGGCAGCTGTCACATCCCAATTTTGACCCCTAGGATCCCTCATGCCATCTCATAGCTTTGCATTGGCATTGGGTCACACCTTGGTGTCCTCCTCACCTATCATTCATTGGGTTTGCATTGGGAGAGATCACCAAGTATATTTGATTGTATCACACTTTATTTTCTTTATTTACTAACCAAAATACAAAAATATGTCTATTGTAGCTTTGTTTCTTTTGTAGGTAGTGTGTGTGTGTCCACATGTGCCTCACCAAGCTCACACCTAGGGTTTGAGAGCCCCAATGCAATAGATCAAGTTAGAAAAGGTACACTTTGGTTCTAATCATCATATATGGGTCCCCGTGTTCTTTATTTGTCATTTTGATCAAGAGTTCATTAAGACTTTGAAGCTTGTTTGTCAAGGAAGCCCTAATTCATTTGGGTATCTTGTGTACCTTCCTCAGCAAGTATCTTCAACAATTGGTCAAATATATCATGGGATACTTCATTTTACATCATCATAAGCATATATGAACCTCCATGATCCTCTAAGAGCAAAGGAACTTCAAGTGTGCAAGTTGATTCAAGGAAGTTGACCAGAAAAGTCAACTGGTCAAATCTAGGGTTTCCTAGACCCTATCTCCTACATTTTTTGTCATATGAAAATAGTTACAAGATCAAATTTACTCTTTATGACATTCCAAACAACTTTAATGTTTACATCAATAGCTAAGTTTTCTTTGAAAGTCATTTTTTATGGTGAAAGATTATAGGTCATTTTGTTTGTGCCCTAAATAGAAGGTCAACTTCGAAGAACCATAACTTTCTCAATTTTTATGATATGAAGATGATTCAAATTTCATGATCAAATTCAATATGTCTTCTTCAACTTTCCTTCTTTTATAAAGATGAAATTCTACTTTCAAGGTCATGTACCATAAGGAAACATTATAGGTCCATTTTGGTCCTTTTCATTGAACAAGCAATTTTCCTCAACTTCTAAAATCCATAACTCCATCATGAAAGCTCCAAATGGAGTAAAAATTATGATCAAATTGAATATAATTGAAATAGAAACAACTTTGAAGAAGGAACCAAAGTTATTTGAAGCTCACATCAAAAGTTATTCAAGGTGGAAAGAGGGGTCATTTGACTTATAACTTAGAAAATTTCTAAGTATGTTTAATTCTTCCAACTTAAAGGCCAACTTTCTCCATGTTCCAAGCTTCAATTGGAAAAAGTCCCAACATAAAAGTTGTTCCCCATGATGGTAACTTTCCAAAGATCCTAAGATCACTTTATTTGGATGAGAATTGGAGGACTTGCGCATAGGTTCTTTTCATGGCTTAATTTAGCAACTTTTGAACTCCAATTGATATACAACTTTGCATGGCTCCATGTGATGACTTCAGCAATCATTTGGCATGAATTGGAGTGGATTGAAATCATTCATTGGGCCTAAGCACATGCCCATGCATCCATGCACCATTAAATTACTATTTTTGATTCAAACTTTGAATGGTATGGAAATCAAATCATGTGCCTATAAATACATTGCCATTGCCTCAGAATGGAGGAGGACCCTTGCCCAAGCTTTTCCAATCAACCTCATAGCCTCACTCTACAAAATTCCTTGAACATTTCTTTGAAATCGAGCTCTTGTTCAAATTTTGTTTGTGAATAAGAAGTCCAAGGATTCATTGCCATGTTGATTCGATTGGACTCCTACAAGCAAGAGGAAGAGAAATCAAGTGGAATTGCATCAAGAATTGAGCTCTAAAGCATCTGACAGAAGGTGATTTTTCTCAAACTTATCCTCTTCGATTCTCCCTCATCTCTCAAGATCTTGACTCATTTTTATGATGGCTGAAGTCCTACCAATATAGGCAATGTTCCTGAGTTGTTTTGAGGTTGAATCGAAGAAACTCAGTTTTGACACCTCAAATTTCATCTCCATTTTTCTGATTATAGAGTGAGAGATGGAAGAATTGGAGGTCATATTCGTGTTCCTTGCATTTTCTCTTTAAATTGGTATATGATTCGTCCATTTTTGAAAGCTTTTTGGTCTGACCTGTTCGACGCGGCTCGCCGGAGAAGATGGCCGAAGTTTATTGTCTCATCCCTCACCCTCAAATCTTGTTTCCATGTTTTAATCAGGTCCTTTGGTTTTGATTATCGTGCGTGTACACACGTTGACTGAAGCGTTGGTGGAATGCGCGCGTGTGGCCATCAGATCTGTCACCTCAATTAATGAGAGAGATCTAATGGCCCTTGTTTTTTCTTATTTACTTAATTTTCTAAAATGATTTTTAATTAGCATTTTCTTCCAAAATTCATTATAATTTCAATTTAATCCAAAAATTATGGGACCAACACTAAAAATTCACAAATAATCTCATTTTCCCATTTTTGATTTAAAATTAATTTTTGGGTTGAGTTTGATATTTTTGTTGAATTTTGTGATATTTGACTTATTTTGATTGATTTTTAAATACTTCTAATTTTTCAAAAATGCCAAAAAAAATTAGTCAATGGTCCTTTGACATTGCTTGACCTATGATAAATCGCTTGGCCATTTCTTTGGTGATTTGAGGGCTCTGGTGATTTATTGTCTCATCCCTCACCCTCAAATCTTGTTTCCATGTTTTAATCAGGTCCTTTGGTTTTGATTATCGTGTGTGTACACACGTTGACTGAAGCGTTGATGGAATGCGCGCGTGTGGCCATCAGATCTGTCACCTCAATTAATGAGAGAGATCTAATGACCCTTGTTTTTTCTTATTTACTTAATTTTCTAAAATGATTTTTAATTAGCATTTTCTTCCAAAATTCATTATAATTTCAATTTAATCCAAAAATTATGGGACCAACACTAAAAATTCACAAATAATCTCATTTTCCCATTTTTGATTTAAAATTAATTTTTGGGTTGAGTTTGATATTTTTGTTGAATTTTGTGATATTTGACTTATTTTGATTGATTTTTAAATACTTCTAATTTTTTCAAAAATGCCAAAAAAAATTAGTCAATGGTCCTTTGACATTGCTTGACCTATGATAAATCGTTTAGCCATTTCTTTGGTGTTTTGAAGGGGTCTTAGGTTTTTTACCTTTAAAATTTTATTTTCTTTATTCTAAAATGCTTTAAAAATGATTTAATTGATTTAATGCTTTGTTGAGCTATTGTATTGACTTTGTGTTTACCTTACTTCTGTTTAGCCTTGGTCTTGGTTGAATTGGACTTTTATTTGGTCAATACCATTGGATTTAGGGGGTTGATGAAGTTTAAACTCCATCCCTCAAGATGAATGAACGGTATTGATCAAGTAAGGTTCATCCCTTGACCAATTTGGGATCCTTTCATTTCATCTCTCCCTCTTCATCTTATTTCTTCTCCAATCATTTCTTGGCCGATGACTTCTCATGAATCATTTTCTAGTTGATTCATCAATGACCTTGTGTCAGATGAACCAACATGAACTTGATTGAGATAGGTCCATCCCCTCATATATGATCAACATAAGTATGGATGAGATTAGGTTCACCCCTTTTGCATTTTCTTTAAGTGTGGTATGTTTTAGGAGTATGGTTCATAATACCATAGCTCTAACATGCATTAGCACTAAAATTTCTATTGCCCGGCCTCAAATAGTTGTGGCTTCTACATAAGTCCAATTACGACTGAAATTCTAGTTATCAGACTTTCGATGTCACACGGGTTGTTATGACATCCAATTCTGCGCAGACAAGAATTATGCAGAACTTAAAAGTAAGTGCAGTAAATAACACAAGTAATTGTTTACCCAGTTCGGTCCAACATGACCTACGTCTGGGGGCTACCAAGTCAGGGAGGAAATCCACTATTAGTAGTATTAATTCAGACCTTAAACCAACTGTTTAACCCTATCACTTAATACCTACCCAATGCAATTTCAATCTTACACTAAGATCAGAGTTCCTACTCACTCCCCCTCAATCACCTCAGTGATTACAACCTTTAATTAAGATTAAAGACAATTGTGAAGTCACACTTCAAACAACTCTTGATTGTGCTTAACAGCTTTAATCAAGATACACAGCACTCACGCTTAAAAGCTTAGAGTGACACAACACTTACAACTCAATGAACACCTTATACCAATGCAATCATCTCAGTCATAATAGCTTGGCTTACAAATAACGTCTAATACAAGACTCACAAAAATACAGCAGTGAAGTATATTGGACAAATAAAATCTTCACGCCTAAAAACCCCCGGTTCTGAATGAAGGATTGCCATCCTTTTATATTGCAGCACTTGGGCCTTGTACTTGTATTTTCCTGAATTTAAGGTCATGTGAGTTCCCCTAAATTCCACATCTAGGTTACTAACAAATAGGCTATTTGTTAGGTTCATTAATTGTAGCTTAGTTGTTGGTTTCCTGGATTTTCGCTCAGCTGTTGAATCCTTGAAGAATAGCCTGAGAAAAAATACTGAAACAGAAAAACTAAACAACCTACAATTTAGCATACGCTATCAGGAATGAATGTCACAACATTCAGTTTGACGTCCAAAACATAGACCATATGCTAAGTCTGTTTTTCTTGAAAACAGACTGTACAAATTTGTTGTACTGTACAGAACCAATCTGTCCATACTTCAGTATCAGCGTACATTAATAAATGTCAAAACATCCAATTTGACATTTACACATAGAGCCTTACATCAGGTCTGTTATCCTCTTGATAAGCAGACTGAGTTGCATACTGAAATGTAGCAGAAAACCAATCTGCCTATTGTTCAGTATATGCTGTCAATGATGAATGTCATAACATCCAGTTTGACATTCAGACAGTAGGCCTTATGCCAGGTCTGTTATTTCCTTGATAAACAGACTGAAAATAAATACTGAGTTATAGCAGAACACCAATTGTTCTATTCCTCAGTATCTGCTGACAGGGATGAATGTCAAAACATCCAGATTGACATTCAATAAATCCTGTATTAGTTAAACCTGCAGTATACTACTCAAGTATGTCATGACATCAGCCAAGACATCAGAGTACATCTAGATATTCTAACATACAATGCAGTCAAACAAACATCTCCACAGCATGTCATGATATCAGTCAAGACATTAGAATCCAGCTAGTGTTTTACCATACAATGCAGCCAATTAAACATCTACAAACTCCCCCTTTGGCAAATTTTTGGCTAAAACACTTTGGTCTCACAACAGAGTCCATAGCAGCGGAAAACACACATCTAGCAGGAAATTAACCTAGCTAATACACTCAGAGTAGCAGCATAGTCACACATATGGAAGTTAAATAAAACTTCACATAGCAGCACACATACAGAAGTTAAATAAAAACTTCTAATTGCAGCACACATAAACACACCCACACTCATGGAAGTGTAACATCAGCTGCAGCACAACCTCTGGATTAGAGGATCTTGAATATTTGTCTTGAATATCTGTTTAACAAAACAATCTGTTGTCCTGGGGCATCACAGGTGTTACTCCCTCTTTTTGTCAAAAATGTTGCCAAAGCAACACTTTAAATTACAGACCAACATAACATAAACAGAATTACACACATAAATGACAGAATTACAGAAAATGATTATTCATCTGACTTAGAGTCAGCCTCATCATTAGTGTCATCATCAAAACTGTCCTCCTCCTCACCCTCTGAACTTTGCCTTGCAGCTCCATCTGTAACCTCAACAGCTTCACCAAGCACACCATCATCAGACCTCTCCAATTGGATAATCAGCTTTTCCAAAGTGACCTTCCTAGCCTCCAGCTCTTTGCAAGTCTCTCTGAGTACGGCAATAACAACAGCTTTATCTGGTTGGTTGCCAACACTGGATGTTTCTCAAGTTGTCATGACAATGTCAGGGACATGCTTACCCAAGAACAATTTGTAATTGAAGGCCAACGGACTCTCTCTTCTTTTCACAAAGTCATTGTCTGTCAAGATGTTTGGGAATTGATTCAGCACAATGCCACATATGAGAGAAGGAAAGGCTATAGGTCCCTTCACACTGAAACTCCCAACATGTTTCATGGTCTGATCAAAGATGTAGGTTCCATAGTCAAACTTTGCCTTGGTTCCAACAGCATAGATGAACTTTCCAAGCATCACAGACACAGTTGACTTGTGATTTGTGGGCACCCAGTTGGCAGCTCCAACTTTGTGTAGCATAGCATACTTCACACTGAGTTGGCTGGCCACCAGCTTACCTTTAAGAGGCCACTTCCGGACTTGATTTGCAGTGATGACTTGACAGATTCTGTTGTCAGTCACTTCAAGCTCTGGTTGCACTACATCAGCTCTTCCTAAATACAGATTGATTACTGAGGGAGAGAAGGTCACACACTTGCCTCGCACATAGACCTTTCTGAATTCTCTGGACTTCCCATCTGCACATTCCTCAGACACATTGACAATGAACTCCTTCACCGAAGTCTCATAGCACTTTGGGAGTTGAGTCATAGTTCTCATTAGCACTGCCTCTTTAATAAGGTCCACAATCTCCTTACACTCCAGGGAATTCTGAGCCAGTTCCCTCTCCAAGGCCAGCCTCTTGTGATAGACATACTTCCACCTGTTCACACTAGAGGCAAAATGGAATGACACATTGTCAATAGGTACCTCTGGAACACTAGCAGCTAGCTTGCTAGTGGTTGGCTTCTTCTTAGACAGAGATGTTGTGACATCACATGGGACATCTGAATCAGACTCCACCACAACAGCCTTGGTCTTCATTTTCTTGGGTACCTCTTTGCTCCAAGATTTTGCAGGTCCATGTCCTTTCCTTTTGAGGGAACTCTCTGTCACCTTTTGATTGGGAGAAGTTGTCACATCAACCTCCCTATTTGGGGACCTTTGCACCACAGTCTTTTTCTCCCTCCTAGTCCTAACCCTTTTTGCTATGCTAGGGACAACTGAGGTCAACAGTTCATTATCAGAGAACTCTTCCAGATTCACTGTGTCAACCTTAGGGTTGTCACTGACATCTTGAGTGACACCGACCTTCTCACCTCTCACATTGTCTAAGGGTTTTTCAATCTTTGAACCCTCATGAGCATCAAGTTGCTCAGCATCGTCAGAAACATTCTTTCTTAAGACGACTGCGTTTTCTTGACATGCAACATTATCAGGTATGATAGTGTTCAAGGGAACGGAAACCCCAGGAACATTCTGATTACCAGATAGTATCTTAGTGACAATAGTTGCAATGGCATTATGCACATACCTCGAGCCTTCCCTGGTTGGTTCTTCAAGAGCGATTGCTGAGGAGAATCCGGAGACCGTTTCTTTCGGTCTTCTTGCATGAGAAGAATTTGCAGCGTTGGCAGCAGAATCCTCCCGGTTAGGGTTGCAAGACTCAGTGCTGGGGGAACCGGACAGGGTCGTGTAGGAGGTTAAGTCGGATTGGTGCGACATGATTACTATCTCAGGGGAGAGTTGAACAGTTTCTTTGGGAGAAGATTTGTAAGACTAAAATTTGAAGCGATGGAATAGGAAACGCTTGTTGCACGAGTAATGTCTATTATTTGTTGACCACTCAGAGTGCATTATTAATTGTTTAATAAGTTGACTTACTAAACAGTAACTAACTGACATCATTAGTTGCTATAATTTCTCAGAAGCGCACATTCCCTCTTTGCCCCTAACTTTGTCAAACTGAGTAGCATCCAATGTCATGACATTCTGAGTGACATTGTACTCAGTCTGCATCAGGTTCATCCATACCAGTGATGAACACCTGCTACCAGAAGCTAGGTACTTAGCTTCTGCAGAGGACAATGATACACACATCTGTTTATCCCTTGCCACTGCACCGTTTGTATGATGACCAATAGGTGACAATGCCTCACAGCTTTCAATCAGACGTTTTCCACAGTCTGTTCTTTTATCCATAGGCAGATTTGGGATTCCTCTAATTGCTCCCTTGGATATGATCTTCTTCATTCCTTTTAAATGAAGTTGTCCAAGTCTTCCATGTCCCAGCTTCACTTCCTGCTCTCCCTTGACTAAGAGGCACTTGGAGGAGTAGAGTGAGTCTTTAGATTCCCATAGATAACAGTTATCTTTGGATCTGGCTCCTCTCATCACTTCCTGATTGCAACCATTCAACACCACACATCCTCCCCTAGTGAATTTCACATTGAATCCTTGGTCACATAGTTGGCTTATGCTGATGAGATTAGCAGTTAGTCCTTTTACTAACAGCACATTACTCAGTTTTGGAACTTCAAGACAATCCAGCTTACCAACACCCTTGACTTCTCATTTAGCTCCATCACCAAATGTCACATACCTGGTGGCATGGGGTTTTAGATCCACCAATAGGTTTCTCATCCCAGTCATATGTCTTGAGCAACCACTATCAAAGTACCAGTCTTGTCTGGTAGATGCCCTTAAAGATGTGTGAGCTAGTTTAGCAACACATTGTTGATTCTCACTGGGGAGATTAAGCTTAGATGCTTGCTGCTTAGGTCTGACTTGAGGTGTCTGATTCGCAGCCCATTTTTGTTTCTTAATGGGGGCATTATGTTTAGAAGCTTTCTGCTTAGGTCTGACTTGAGTGGCCTGGTTAGGATAACCATGCAGCCTGTAGCAGAAGGGTTTTATGTGACCAAATCTACCACAGTAATGACATCTCCATCTCTGAAATTTCTTCTTCTGATGATTACTCATTCTGGTTCCCTGATGTTGAGACATCGGTTGTGACTTCTGCTTGAATTTCTGAACTTCAGCCTTTGATCTTTTGAGTTCAGTTGAAGATTTCTTAGCAAAGCCTAAACCAGACATGGTTCCTGACTTCTGTCCCACCTTTAGAATCTCTTCCAAGGTGTCAGTTCCTTTATTCAACATTCTGATGGATTTATTCATTTGTTCTAGCTTAGATGTCAGCAGCGATATCTCACCATTCAGACCATCTATGACTTTCAGCTGCTTCTGTTTCTCAGCTTCCAGCTCTTTGATGAGTTTCTTCTGCTTTTCTACTTGGATACACACTTCTGCACTTTTAACACATAGTTCTTTATATGAAGCAGCAAGTTCATCAAAGGTAAGCTCATCTCCGCTTGAGTCATCATCTGAGGCACAGACACTGGTCAGAGCAGTGACATGTTTGGCAGATTCTCCTTCAGATTCACTCTCAGAGTCTCCTTCTGACTAGGTGACAGATAGCCCTTTCTTTTGCATCTTGAGAAAGGTAGGGCATTCAGCTTTAATATGACCATACCCTTCACATCCATGACACTGGATTCCCTTGCCTTGAGTGACCTTTTCTTCATATTTTGACTTTCTACTGATGTCATATGAAGAGTTCTTGACATTAGGTCTACCCTGTTGATCAACCTTCTTTATGAACTTGTTGAACTGTCTTCCAAGCATGGTTATGGCTTCTGAAATGCTTTCATTTTCTCCAATCTTTCCTTCTTCTGAATTCTCTTCAGTATTTGATACAAAAGTTATGCTTTTGTTCTTCTTTTCAGCATCCTCACATAAGCCCATTTCAAAGGTTTGGAGAGAACCAATGAGCTCATCCACCTTCATACTGCAGATCTCCTGAGCCTCTTCTATAACAGTGACCTTCATGGCAAATCTCTTAGGTAATGACCTGAGAATCTTTCTTACAAGTTTCTCTTCAGCCATTTTTTCACCTAAGCCACCAGAGGTGTTGGCAATTTCAAGAATATTCATGTGGAAGTCATGAATAGTCTCATCCTCTTTCATCCTCAGATTTTCAAACTTGGTGGTCAGCATCTGAAGTTTAGACATCTTCACCTTGGAGGTACCTTCATGAGTTATCTTGAGGGTATCCCAAACTTCCTTGGCTAGCTCACAGTGGTGCACCAGTCTGAAGATGTTCTTACTTATTCCATTGAACAATGCATTCAAGGCCTTAGAATTTCCAAGGGCTAATGTCTCTTGCTCCTTGTCCCACTCTTCTTCAGGAATTTGCACACTGACTCCATCTTCACCTGTCTTCGTTGGATGTTCCCATCCTTTGTTGACAGCTCTCCAGACTTTGCTATCTAGAGACCTTAAGAAGGCTATCATACGAGGCTTCCAGTCATCATAGTTAGAACCATTCAGCATGGGTGGTCTATTTGAGTGTCCTATATCCTTGTCCATGGTACTAGAAAGTAACTTCCCTAGATCTCACCCAGAAATTAACAGGCAGGGTGCCTGCTCTGATGCCAATTGAAATTCTAGTTATCAGACTTTCGATGTCACACGGGTTGTTATGACATCCAATTCTGCGCAGACAAGAATTATGCAGAACTTAAAAGTAAGTGCAGTAAATAACACAAGTAATTGTTTACCCAGTTCGGTCCAACATGACCTACGTCTGGGGGCTACCAAGTCAGGGAGGAAATCCATTATTAGTAGTATTAATTCAGACCTTAAACCAACTGTTTAACCCTATCACTTAATACCTACCCAATGCAATTTCAATCTTACACTAAGATCAGAGTTCCTACTCACTCCCCCTCAATCACCTCAGTGATTACAACCTTTAATTAAGATTAAAGACAATTGTGAAGTCACACTTCAAACAACTCTTGATTGTGCTTAACAACTTTAATCAAGATACACAGCACTCACGCTTAAAAGCTTAGAGTGACACAACACTTACAACTCAATGAACACCTTATACCAATGCAATCATCTCAGTCATAATAGCTTGGCTTACAAATAACGTCTAATACAAGACTCACAAAAATACAGCAGTGAAGTATATTGGACAAATAAAATCTTCACGCCTAAAAACCCCCGGTTCTGAATGAAGGATTGCCATCCTTTTATATTGCAGCACTTGGGCCTTGTACTTGTATTTTCCTGAATTTAAGGTCATGCGAGTTCCCCTAAATTCCACATCTAGGTTACTAACAAATAGGCTATTTGTTAGGTTCATTAATTGTAGCTTAGTTGTTGGTTTCCTGGATTTTCGCTCAGCTGTTGAATCCCTGAAGAATAGCCTGAAAAAAAATACTAAAACAGAAAAACTAAACAACCTACAATTTAGCATACGCTGTCAGGAATGAATGTCACAACATTCAGTTTGACGTCCAAAACATAGACCATATGCTAAGTCTGTTTTTCCTGAAAACAGACTGTACAAATTTGCTCTACTATACAGAATCAATCTGTCCATACTTCAGTATCAGCGTACATTAATAAATGTCAAAACATCCAATTTGACATTTACACATAGAGCCTTACATCAGGTATGTTATCCTCTTGATAAGTAGACTGAGCTGCATGCTGAAATGTAGGAGAAAACCAATCTGCATATTGTTCAGTATATGCTGTCAATGATGAATGTCATAACATCCAGTTTGACATTCAGACAGTAGGCCTTATGCCAAGTCTGTTATTTCCTTGATAAACAGACTGAAAATAAATACTGAGTTATAGCAGAACACCAACTGTTCTATTCCTCAGTATCTGCTGATAGGGATGAATGTTATAACATCTAGTTTGACATTCAATAAATCTTGTATTAGCTAAACCTGCAGTATACTACTCAAGTATGTCATGACATCAGCCAAGACATCAGAGTACAGCTAGATATTCTAACATACAATGCAGTCAAACAAACATCTCCACAGCATGTCATGACATCAGTCAAGACATTAGAATCCAGCTAGTGTTTTACCATACAATGCAGCCAATTAAACATCTACAACGGCTGCTTAACATAGCGCTAAATTTTGACACAAAAAGGCATAGCATTCTAGTAAGTGGGATTGTAAGTCTCCCCTCTTTCATGGTATTGTGTGGAAACTTGGCCTTTTTTCCTTCCTTTGGAAGATGTCTTGGTTCAAGGATCCATGCTTGTGAATAGTGGGTTGAGTGTTCTCCAAAGAATGACTTAAACAACAAAAGCAAAAGCAATACTAACTTCTAATCAACTAACAATTAACATTTAATTTCAAGTCATTTACTTTTATGCACTTTAATTTTAAGTCTTTATTCATTTGCCATTATTCATACCATTTAACTTGTTTACTTTAATTCCATTTTCACTTTGCTCATTTGAGCCTTATCTTATGACTATTTTGTGATTGTATATACTTGTTTGTGTTTGTGGTCTTTGACCTTAATGTACATAACAACAACAAAAAATCTTAAAAGACATTTGTGTGGATTGTTGGATTTTGATCTGAGACATTGGGCTTAGAATTAGGCAACACTCCTTATGCAAAAAGGACTTGGTCAATGCCAACTTTCATGAAACCAAGCGCTTGTGAAGTGAACTTCATCTGATGCAAGTATTGTGATCCCATTTGAGTTGATCTGCTACATGGTTTTATTGAAGTTGTTACTTTGAACTTGTGCCTAAAGCATATCCCTGATTTCATCTTATACATGAGAGATTATGAAGAAGATCATGGAGTTGCTAAGCTTGGATGTGGCTACCTTTATTTGATGCATTACTCTTCATCTTGCTATTGGTGTATTGATATTGCTTGATTCTAATGTCCAAGGGAAATTTTGGTTTCTATATGACATTCTTGTCTATTGGATTGCAACCCATTAGTCAGATCTTTTCAACTCTTAACTTTTAAATTTTTGCTTAGGCTTAGTCTCTTCATCTCCTCCCCACTTCTTTAATTTCATATCTCTCCCTCCTTTTAAAATCTTCTTTGCTTGTGATTTCTAAACTTAGACAATATTGCAAATTAGAAACTTTGGCATTATGCCATTGCATTTTAAAAACTCTTTTCTTAATCAAACTTGTAAATGAACTTAAGTATACTTGACTTAAAATTTCAAAAGACAAAAAGAACTAACACTCATTCAAACCTTTTTAGGTCTTTTTGTGCCTTTGTTTAACTTAAATTTTCTTTGTTAAAAGCAAATGCATTCACTTTGAAATTGATATCACGAACTACGGGGTTTTGATCCCTCATTTTTATATTGGTACGTAGGCATAAGTCCGAAGGACTTGTCAAACACAAAATTATAATCAATGAATTATTTTCTCACCCTCACACTCTATTTTTTTTCTCAAACACTTTTATCCAAAAACACATATGCACACAAGAAAGGGCTTCCTAGGAGTACCTATGATACTTTGGGTGCTAACACCTTCCCTCTGTGTAACCAACCCCCTTACCTGTAATCTCTGGCATTTTATTAGTTTTGATTTGAAAACTTCTTATCTTTGGGTTTTGTTCGTACTTTTCCCTTGGAAACAATAAAAGCATGGTGGTGGCTCTGGTTTAATTGACGTTAAGTTTATCCATAACTTAATGGTCATGAATTTACCGCTACAGGTTCCTGCCTAGGCCTTAGTTCATTGTACCTTTTTGGTCTTGTCATTCTTTCAGGTTTCATTTGTGGATCTTTGGTTTGATTTTATTCAAATCATTCCCTCAATTTCAAGCTAGTTCATTTCATACATGTTCAAGTCCCTTCGTGACAAGTGATTCCGTTACAAATTATGTTCCATTCAAATTACAAGTCATGATCACTTAGTTCACTTCAATTCAAAGTCAAGTACAAGATTCATTTTAAAACCAATTCAATTTCATTCAAACAAAACAAATTACATTCATTCAATCCATTACAATGTTCATTACATGGGAAAATGCCAAAATTTGGAAACTATGACCAAGTGTTGACTTTGGTCAAGCAGTTGACCAAAGTCAAATGACCACTATTTTACATTCTAAACCCTAGTCCTTATTTCGCTCTTCCATGATCCACTTCTCTTCCACATATCCTTGGAATTTTGCCATGTGCTTATGTTTACTTCAAGAATAAAGACATTTTGGTTTTCTCATCCTACAAAACAAAACCATAACATGCTAGCCATTCCAACATCAAGCATGTATATAACATATTCAATATCAACATGATATGATAATGCATACAGCAAGATCATGTATTAATATCATGCTACATTTCCAAACAGCCATGGGACACACATTCATTGCAGCCTTAGCAAACAGAAACATGCCTAGTAGCAGCACATACCAACAAGTCCATTCATTAGCAACGCAGTAGTATAAAACAAATTCAGTTAAAGCAATGCATCAACAAGCAGCTTGACATTGAAAACAGGGATGCAATGCAACATAAACCACAAACTCAGGCCTAGCATACCAAGCAGAATCATGACACCTATAATTCTGCAGCTACACACCAGATTCAACACTTTATAATAACCTTCACATGATAATACAATTGCATAATGACATGCAAATTGGATAGTTAGTGTGCCACATTACTTTAGCATACCAATAGTCATCCAAGTCCTGCTAGAGCATTTTAGCCCATGTTTATTCTTTCATTAACTATCCAACATAACTAACTAGTTGGTAATTGATTTTACTGCCAACATTTCAACTGAGATTAACAGAACCAAGTCAACTAATTAAATGGACTAACAACTTCATAATCATCAAAGCAAATCAACAAATACTTGTACTAATGGAGCAGCTAGCTTTTTAAAGACAGAACCAACTACAAGCTTATTTAGCAAACATGATTGCACTCACCTCATAACAGAGTAACCCAATTATCTCAATAAATAGCATTCAGGACCACAGCAGGGCTGCACTTCAATTATCTGAAGTCTGGAACTTGTAAAAAATTTCAGCTCCAATTGAAACTCCTTCATGACTAATAAATTCAACAATAGGACACCATTTTTAAATGACAATTCCAAGTTCATTGCAAGGAATCAGGAAGGAAACTACAACTGAGCAAAAACTAAAAAACTTTGAACATAAAGCAAAAAAACTCCAACAAAATTCATAACCAACTCAACAGAATTTTGGAATGGAAGGAATAACAGAATAACAACTTAACTGAATCATCATCAACTATATAAACAGAGTTCACATAATAATTTTAGGGGAATCAAAAATCATTCCCCATCCCTCAAAAATCTTGATTTCTATCTCACTCCTATCTCTCAATCCCTCACCCAGAGTTCGTTCTCCATAAGCCATTGAAGCTTCACATTGAAGCTTTAATTTGCTTGAGCTAAGTCACAATAGAACTTGCCCTCTCTTCACCAATTTACTCTCAAAGCATGGATAAGAAGAAGAAGTTGGAGGAACTCAAAGTGAAAGATTCAAGAAGCTTACCTTGAAGTTGTCTCTGGTATTTTCTTGTCGTTCGTTTTCGGCGCTGATAATACTCCACTATAGAGGTTAGTGTTCGCTTGAATTCATTGCTTGCCTTTATTGTGAGGATGTAGAATTAGGAGAGAAGGAGCAAATCCCTAATCCCGGGGGCTTTGATTCCTCATGTTTGAAGTTTAATTAGTGAATTGGGTTTTAGGGTTCTTGGATCTATGCGGTTTTGGAGTTAGGGTTAGAATCTGAGAAATTTGGTTGCAGGTTAGTGGAAAGGAGACCAAGACGGTTCTAATGGTGTGTTTGATGTTGATTTCTGGTGACCACCGCCGCCAAAAGCAATTTCCGGCACGGTGGTCTACGGCGGTTCAGATGAAGATTTGACCTGAGTTCATTTCCCTTGGTGGCGCGCGTTATATTCATTTTGAATTCAATCCAGCGTCCATTCATCAGCCCCCACGTGTGTCATTGACTTGTTTATGCTGACTCACATTGCCCATGTGCTTTTTTTTTCTTCCCTTGACCAAGTTCTGATGGCAGGAACTTGGTAATCTTATTTTTAATTTTTGAAAAAAGATTTGAACAATATTACCGATTTTTCAGTAATGAAAAATGTATCAATTTTCCTTATTTTTTTCTCTTTTTAATTTCCAAAACAAAAAATAATAAATCAAAACCTCTAAAATTTATTTTAGTATTTTTTTTAGTTTTTAAAACTCTTAAATAGAGAATAATTTTCAAAAAAAGAATTTAAGACTATCAAACAAGTTTTTAGTATTTTCAAATTTTAAAAACTAAAAAATAAACCCTAAGTCTAACTAAGAGAAGTGTTTTTACTAAAATTAAATCCATAAAGTAAAATAAAATATTTCTCACTTATTTTTTATTTTCTCCATGAGTTGAGAAATCAAACCAGTTTAAAAAAAAACTCAAAACAAAATAAAAATGACAAAATAAAAAATAAAAAATCAAGAGACAAAATATGAAATAAGATATAGATGAAAGAAGGAATCAAGTTGCAAGAGAAAACAAAGACATGGAGAGAGAAAGAAACCAAGTTGCAAGAGAAGATGAAATAGGAAGAACAAAAGAGAGACAAATTTTCAATTGAAACGGCTAGAGTTTCATTAGTGAAGATGTGTTTTATGTAGAAAATTTAACAAATATATAATTTTATTGGGATTTAAAATAAATCAACTCGGTCCACCATGAATATATAAAATAAAACACTAAAAACAAGACTATTAAGCGCCCGGGTTTTGTTTCTTTAGATTGGACTGACCCAACTGACCTAAACCACAACTAACCACTAAAAATCAGATTCTACACCCATTTGACCTGAATACCCGCCTTTGACATGACCGCTTGCATGTGGGTACTATGGGACAGATGGGAATAAATAATTTTCTACAAACATGTCCATCCTTAATAGCTTTAAGCCATTTTGTTTGAGCTATTTGTTAGTACCTTAGGATTGGCATTAATTTTGTAAAACAAATAATGTAATCACCTATGTTGTTTTAATATGTTGGGTTGAAGAAGTTCAACATCTGGACCAACATGTCATGTAGGATGTCATAACATCGTGACTGTGACATCGCGCCTGTGTATAAAACTGAATTAGTTAATTCTGATATGTGTTAACTGATTCAATATTCTGGGATTAGTTAAAATCCTATGTGGCGTTATTTGTGGAGGTCTTGAAGACTCAATCAGAATATTTGGTGAATATACAGTTTCTAAATATGGAGATATTTTAGGAACTAAAAGGTTGAAGACCTTGATTGTAGCAGAAGTTTTCTGCTGGCTTTGTAACAGCAAAGGAGAAGTTTGCTACGATTTCTGAAGGCCCAAATCCAGTTGGGTGTTTAGGTTATAAATAGCAGATTGTAACCTAGGTTTCATAAGCCTTAAACCATGTAAAATTAGGGGTGTATGTGCGGTAAACCTCATAACCTGTGGGAAGGTTACCATGTGTTTCTCAGTGCTCAAAGCATGAGATTATTTGTAACTCAAAGCCTGTAGGTAAGAGTTGTTATGGTCTTGAACGAAGCTGTGAAGCAAGTTCAAGTTGTTTAGCATCACATTGTAATTGTAGTGATAGGAATGGAAACTGGTGGTTTCTATCTAGGAGTTCCTAAGTATAGATTGCATTGGGTAGGGATTAAGTGAAGAGTTGTAAACGGGGGAGTTTAACTCTGAATTAGTACTGCTGATAGTGGATCTTCTTCCTGGCTTGGTATGCCCCCAGAGTAGGTGATGTTGTATCGAACTGGGTTAACAATTACTTGTGTTTTTACCTTCTGCACGTTATAATCCTGTCTATTATAACTCAGTATGTATTTCAGTCTGTTTATTAAGAGAAGAACAGACCTGGTACATAGCCTACTGTCTGAATGTCAAACAGAATGTTATGACATTCATCATTGACAGCATATACTGAATAATAGACTGGTTAGTCTTGTACAGTACAGCAGTTAGTACAGTCTGTTTTCAGGAGAATAACAGACCTAACATATGGTCTATGATCTGGACGTCAAACTGAATGTTGTGACAGCATATGCTAAATTGTAGGATGGTTAGTTTTTCTATTTCAGCATTTTTCTCAGGCTATTCTTCAGGAATCCAACAGCTGAGCTAAAATCCAGGAAACTAACAACTGAGCTACAATTAATGAATCTAACAAATAGCCTATTTGTTAGCACCCTAATATGTGGAAATTAGGTTAACTTGCTTAACCTTAATTTTAGGAAATACAAGTACAAGGCCCAAGTGTTGCAATGTAAAAGTTCAGTATGTATTTCAGTCTGTTTATTCAGGAGGATAGCAGACCTGGCATATGGCTCATTTCCTAAATGTCTAATTGGATGTTATGACAGTTATCTCTGTCAGCTGATACTGAAGTATAGCCTGGTTGATCTTTTATAGTACAGCTAACTGTAATGTTGTAACAGGTGATGTTCAAATCAATGTTGAGACATCATGCTGAGAACTGTGCAGGCTCAACAGAAGTAAGTGCTATGTTTGATCTCTGCTGTGTCTTTGTACCAGGTGGGCAGAACTGAGTGTTCTTCCATTCTATGGTGATATAGTAGCAGATGTCGTGACATCGGTGAATGTGTGCAGATTAGTACTGGGTTTTAATTTGTATAACTGTCTTGCTGTATTAGTAACAATGTTGGATCAGATGTCATGACTTGGAGTAGAACATCTGAACTCTGACTACGCCAGAATTTCACTATTGCTTGTTTGATAGTTGTAGGTTCAACATGAGCCAATAACGCTTTTGGTTTGGAATTCTCCATTTTTGCTCTAGTAAGCATGGCATGGTCAGTGACTACCAATGTTAGTTTAGATTGGTTTTTATGGAAGGATGGAGAAAGATATATTTCATTTTTTTTATTTGTAATAGATTTTGTTGGGGAGATAACGTTGTTTGCAGTATTTGAGGGAACACTGGCTTGAGGCATGTTAAGGTTCCTATAAGCAAATCTAGACTTTGAACTATGTAGATTTGGACTGGGTATAATTTCAAAGGAAAAATTAGGAGCACTATCAATATTTTAATTGGATATTATGTGGCATTTATGCATATTAGGACTAAGAAACAAAGGGACGCCAAGAAAATGTAAAGGAGCATGGTGGACATGTGTATTGTCATTGTCATCTAGACTAGTAGGATTCAGATTGACATATTGCTCAGGATTCAACTATAGTAGTAAGGCTTAACATATTTGTATGGTTTGAAGAAAGGGTAGGTTGAGTACTTATTATAATAAGTAGTTATATGGACTTTGATTAGCAAAACCTGTTGAATTGAATAAATAATTGAGTCATATCAGGGTAAGGAAATATTTTCTCATTGAAGATTACATCTTTGTGATATTGTGTAATACATAGATACACACATTTAGAGCTTTTAAATTGATTTTTTTTTGTTATATGGTATCAAATGAGGGAAGCAAACACAACCAAAAGTTCTAAGATATTTGTAGTCTAGTGTGCATTCGAAATGGCATGACAAGGAGATGAGACTTTAGAAAGGGCATATGCGGGTATCTTATTCATGATATAAACTGTTGTAGTGAATCTATGGTCCCGATATTGGAGAGGGAGATTAGCACGAGCTAAAAGAGTTAGTCCCATTTCTACAATGTTCCTATGTTTTCTTGCCACATTTCCATTTTGGTAGGATGTTTGGGGGCATGTGGCTATATGAATTATACCTAGGTCATTGAGATATTTGGTAAAAGGTCTAAACTCTTCTCCAAAATCAGATTTAACAAATTTAATTTTAGTATGGAACTAAGTTTATTCAAAGGTTAAGAAAAGTTTGAATGCAAATAAGGCTTCAAATTTTTTGTCTTAGGAAGTAAGGTCATGTATACTTAGTGGGAAATTAATTCCCTGCAGTCAATATTTTGCCACAATAACACAGTAAAAAAATTCATAGTAGTTTGATCTTAATCACACAATTCACAAAAATATGTTTATTTTTTATTTTATAATTCAAGTTTAAATTAGAACCACTAGATCATGATCAAATGGTCATAAATGGATGATTGTGTGACGGTATGGTCTTCTGACTGCATCAAATAACATTTCGTACTTAGTGTGGAGATCTACAAATTCTATATAATAGAAGAAACCTCCACTATATGGATTAGGGGAGGGACCCCACAAATCTGTATGACTAACTCTATAAGGATTATTATTAGCAATTTTACATAAAGGATCATGAAGCCTACGAAACTTTTCTAGGTAGTATGGTTTGCATAATTCAACACAATATTTATTACTTAGATGTATATTACATAGATTGAGCATAAAATTAACATGTATTGCATTAGCATGACCTAATCTAGAGAACCAAAGATAAAACTTATAAAAACGTGAGTTTGAAGTACTTATGTTATTTACGATGGGTGATATGCTGACAGAATTAACAGCAGGTTGAAGTGAGGATTCCATGGGAGGACTATGAAATCATTATAATCCACTAGAATCCAAGAATCCTTTAAGAAAAACTAACTTATATGCATGATATTTTAAAATACATTTTTTATAGTGGAAATCAAAAAACACATCCTCGTCGTTGGCAAATTTGGACACAAAAATTAGGTTACGCGTTATGCTACGCACAAGAAGAAGATTGTTCAAGGTTAAGACATAGTTAGGGATGGTATTAGATTTTATATTTGTTGTACCGATTGACTTAATCTTTAAGACCTGACCATTATCTATAAACACTCTATTTGACCCTTCATATAATTGCTTATGTTGTAAGAAAGAATTATGAGAAGTAATATGATGTGATGCACCCGAATCAGCAAACCATGTTTGTGATTCTAAGCTTGTTGGTAAGTGTAAATCATGTTTATGTGCAATATGGGTCGTATCTTGTGTTAATCTGGTTGCTTAATATTTTGATATGCCTATTCCTTTTATTGATCAACATGAGAGCTTGCTTGTGTTCTCTACTGAGATGGTTCAAAAATTTCATCATAACAATGTCAATAGTCAGCCTTTGAATGCCCATATTTTCCCTACTACTAACTTGTTGTATGATTTCTAAAGTTTGAGTTTGTTCAGGCTTTGCCACAACCATGACCCCAATTGTCGTGTCCTCTGCCTCGTAACTGTTACTTTAATCGTGATTTGTTTCAGCGTACACCATATTTTCTATTGCATTTTAACAAATAGATCTTTCTGATACTTATCTAGTTGAATCTCTTGTACATGGAATAAGCTTCAATATCATACAAGGTTAAAGGTTCAATTTTTTTGTATATCATCATAATAAAGGGATTGTAGTCCTCAGGTATCCCTTGAAATATAACATTAATTTGGTCTCTTTCAGAGATTAGATCTCCAATTTTCAAAAGGGAATTAACTATTACTTGAATTCATAAAACATATTCCGAAATGGATTGCTTTCTTTGTGATTTTAAATTCCGACCTAAGTTGAGGAATCCTAGATTTCTTTGTAATTTTCAATTCTTACCTAAGTTGATAAACCGTAGATTCCATAAGAGTATTGAAGTGTTTATGAACCTGGTCCCATACTTCATAGGCATGCTTGCAAGAAAGAATATATTCTGAGATTGATGAAAGAAACCATGTAAAGAGAGGTTAATTTTGAACTATCCAAGAATCATACTTCTTCAATTTTGTGTTGGCGACACGATCTTCCTCTATTATTAAGATTAGGGAAATTTGTGGAGTTTGTCATATAGAATCCCCCCTTCAATTTTTTGGTTATAGTGTATAAAGTTATTTTTGTTGAGTTTGATTAAAAGCTTTGGTCCAAACGTTCTTCAATTTGAAGAATTTTGGAACTGAGAAGCTTGAGTTTGTGACATGTGAATTTCTGCTTGTGATTCTTATTGAGATTCTACGGGATCTGTCATGTATTAATCTTCTATGAATATTTCTAACGGATGAAAAGGACAGATGAAATGCTTATTTGAAGCTTGGTGCATGCAATATTATATCTTCTCTGAAGCTTGGTGGAGAAGGAGAGCCAAGTGAAATATGTACATGGTCTATACATCTAATAAACTAATAACATAATCCTAACAGAAAATAACTAATTTAATAATAAATTGTTAAGCTTACAATACCCTTATAATAAGCTTAAGGGTATATTGTATGTACTCCAAGCTTAAGAAATTGATATTGAAAGACTTCAAGTCTAGTGGCTTAGTGAACATGTTTGGAACCTATTGAGAAGAAGAGATTGACAGCATATGAAAAAGGCCTAGATGACGCTTCACACGAACCAAATGGTAGTCCAAGTCAATATGATTGGTTTGTTCATAGATCGGGACTTACTGGTAATGTGTCTTGCAGAAGTGTTATCATAGTATAAAGGACAGATTTAGTGAAAGAAACTTGTTGTTCTTGTAAAATATTTATGAGCCATTGGAGCTCATAAATTGTGAGATCCACTGCTTGATATTTTACTTCAGTGGAGCTTCTAGAGACAATTGGTTTGTTCTTTTATTTCCATCATATCAAAGAGCTTCCTAGGTAAATGCAGAAAGCACTTATGGAACATTGTGTATCTAGACATGTGTCCTAATCAAAATTAGAGAATTCCACTACTACGAAAAACACATATAATGACGGTTACGAAACACATATAATGACGGTTTCACGTCTACTATTAGGTAGTGTGTGATTGTATGTATGTTGGTTTCCATAACATGCGAGTGGCTGTGGTTATAAGTTAGGTAGGACTCTATTCATAACAACGGTTAAAGCAAACAACCATTGTGAAATAATTTATAGGTCTTGGGTTCGAATCCTAATAATGTCACATTCTGGACAACGCACGCTACTTATAACAATGGTTGAGTTAAAAACCGTTGTGATATATAATATATATATATATATATATATATATATATATATATATATATATATATATTAATTTTACAGTATTCCCACATTTTAAACTAGAATATTTCTGAATCATATCAGACTAGAAACAACAATACAACCATTTTTTAATTAAATTAGACCAAAAATTGTATTACATCAATGACACAATTCCATTAGGAACCAAAAACTGTATATTACATCAAAACCAAAATGGCATAAAACAACATACAATATACACATCATTACAACAAAAAATATTATCTTGTTGTTTCAGTGTCTTGTCTCACGGTGTCTTGACTTTAAACACTATAATTTCAAATAATAATAGTTGTGAGTGAATAACCTTAGAAATTATAACTTATAGTAAATTATGAAAGAAGAATATAAAATACTTGTTATTTTTCCCATATTCCTTCTTGAAATTATAACTTATAATAAATTATGAATGAAGAATATAAAATACTTACTTGTTATTTTCCCATATTCCTTCTTGATGTTCTTAATATGAAGTAGGCACTTGTGTTACTTAAGAATAAGAATCTACACACAAAAGATAAAAAAAGAGATGAAAGAGAATCTAAGTAAAAACAAAAATAAAATATTCACGGAATCTCGATGGCTAGAGAAAAAGGTAAACAATTATCCACAATATTCAAGATAGTCAAAGTCATGTTCTGAAAGGCAAAGATTCCCAAGATGCATAGTCTTCAAGATAAATTGTACGTTATTCAAGATTTCTTCTTATAAAAACAAAAGTTTGCATAACCATCTAGATCACATTACTCTTCAGCTAAAATGGGTAAATCAAAGCAGTATAAGGCTAAAAGGAGGGATTTTGAGAAGGAGATTAGGAAGCTGGTGAAGAAAAAAGAAAAGGAAGAGAAGCATAAGTCTGATGAAGCTTCAAAGGTTCAAAAGTCTGAGGAAGTCTTTGAAGGAGTGGGCACAACTGTTGGGTCCCAATGTGGGTAGAATAGAGACAACAATGAAGAATAACATTATCTAATGTCTTTAGGATAAAAAATATAATTCCTTCTTAATGAATAAAAGAATTTCATTATCTTAGTGTCTGTTAACATTTACTTCCTTTAATAACACCAAAACCACGACTACGATCAGTAACCTAATAATGAGTTTGTAACATGAACAAATTTATACTCTAAAAACATGAACAAAGTTATAGTCAAGAAACATGAACACGCCAACATGAATAATACACATCACAATGTCATTATGTTAAAAAATAAACCAAGAAATGAAATGCAACCCTAACGAAGAACGTAAACTTTTAGAAAGTCGTACCATTATTAGAGAGAGAGAGAGAGAGAGATAACAACAAACATAGAATGGTAATGTATCATAAGTCGAAGAGGATAAATATTTTGTTTCTAGAAATGATATACGTTTCCAGAAATGATTTTGTTATCGTTGTCGTCTCGTTTTCTAGGGCACCCTTATGTGTTATGAACGAAATAAAGTGCCTGTTATGTTTTTATTAAGTGAAAATAATTTCACAACGGTTGCAAGAAACAACCATAGTGAAATATGGAAATTATAACCACGGTTGAATGAAACAACTGCAGTTGTTATACTTTCAATGTTAAAATAATAAAAAATGTTTAGGGTCACACACTTATTTTTATTGAAAGAAATGGAAAAATATTAATTTTGGAATTCGAAGTTTGTCATCCAAGTTCTATGACCACAATTATTTTCAAGAACCGTGATGAAGAGTTTCTTAATAATTTTTTTTAAAAAAAAACATGTGTGTAAAAAATGTGATTTGACTACGATGAAAAATTGGTCGTTGTAATATTGTGTCACCGAAGGTGTGTGTGGTGTATATATATATATATATATATATATATATATATATATATATATTATAATTATATATATATATATTATATATATAATATATATATATATTATATTATATATATATATATATATATATGGATTCACTTGCTTGATCATGCTACTTCAAGGCCTAGGAAGTACTTGAGAGTGCCTAGGTATTTAATGTTTAAATGATGGTGCAGGGTGTTATTTATGCTTTGTATAATGTCCATGTTTTTGCTTACAATGATGAGATGATCAACATAAATTAGCAGGGTAGTAAAATAGGTAGCAAACTAATGTATGAAAAGAGAATGGTCTACATATTCTTGTTAAAAATTATGGGATAATAAGATAACATATAAATTTGTAAATCCCTGCCTACTAGACTACTTAAGGCCATATAATGATTTCAAAAGTTTGGAAACCTGATTTGTATGAGCGGTATTGATACCTTGGGGGTAAGCTCACGCATACCTCTTCATCCAAATCACCATGTAGAAAAGCATTATGCATATCTAGTTTGTGTAAATGTAAATTTAATGAAGATGCAAGGGAAATAAGTAATCTTATAGTAAAGAGTTTAGCAACATGAGAAAATGTATCAAAGAAGTCAATACCTTATACTTGAGTGAAAATCTTAGCAACCAATATTACTTTGTGTCTTTCAATCGTGCCATCATACTTAAACTTGGTTTTCTAGACCCACTTACAACCAATATTTTTCTTTCCTGGAAGAAGAGTAGTAAAGGTACGCATTATATTGTTTGTCAGGGCTTCAATTTTGATATTTATGGCCTTCACCTATTGAGATTGTGTGATGGATTTCTTGTAAGAAGTGGGCTTAAAGTTTGAAGTAAGATCAGAGATACAACTATAAAATTTGGAAGATGTATTGGTATAACAATTATAGTTGGAAATATCATAAAGACGAGATGAATGAGATGCATTGCAAATGAATTAATTGAGTTATGAAAGTTTGGTCTATGCCTGGTGGATTTTCTAAGGGGAAGGTTGGGTGAAGGGTTGTAAGAGATATTGGTTTGAGTTGGTTAGTTTGAAGTAGAATTGGTAGTTTGAGTTGTGGGAGTGACAATTCCAGGTTTTGTGGGAAAATCAAATAGGAAATATGGTTGTTTTAGTTTTCATTATCTAAAGAGCTATGATTATTGTTTGATGTGGGATTATCTGTAGGAGATATATAGGGGAAATGATGTTCATATAAGATGCAATTTTTGAAAATGAAAGTGGATCTATTGTGGAGGTTATATAGGAGGAAATCTTCATAGTTCTATCAGGGTATACTAGAAAGATGCATTTGTTAGCTCTTGGGTCTAGTTTGTCTCTATGTCTAGTAAGAATGGAGACATAGGTTAGGCATCCAAAGGATTTAATGTGATGTAAGTTGGGAGCTTCGTTAAAGAGGAGCTTAGAGGGTGTTTTGTGCTGGATGGTAGGACTACATAGTTTATTGATCAGGTAAGTGGCGTGAAAAAGGGAAAAGGACCAAAAATATTTAGACAGGTTGGCATGGAAAAGGATAGCCCTGGTGACATTTAAGAGGTGTCTATGTTTCCTCTCAACTATTGAGTTATATTGTGGTGTTTCAACATAACTTCTTTCATGAATGATATCTATAGATTTTAATACGATGACATGATTAATTGAGTTCCATTAATATAGGTCTCAACTACAAATTCTTTTGATTTTATAAGAAAATAGCATGAGAGAGTAATTGATGAAATTTTGAATATGAGGTCTAGTTTCAGATTTATTATGCATAAAAATTTCAAGTGTAGCGAGTAAAATCAACCATAATAGTTAATAAATATTAAAAATCATCTGAATAATGGGTTCCTTTTAGTGCAAACACCTACTTAAAAATCATCTGACACCTACTTCAAACTCAACAGCTGTTGTAACACCTTTCGATTATGCCTGAACCATGGAGAGAGCTTGTACATGCGTAGCCTGCCTCTACCGCAATATACTGGATATCTGCACCAACTTCCCCAGTCACAGGTTATGGAATAGTCTCATCAGTTGAGTATTTCCAAACCGGCTTGCCCGAGCATCTTGAAACTGTATTCTCTCGATTAACCATTCTTGGGAGTGTTTGACTTCTCATGCTCTTGCGGTAGCCTACCCCGATATGAGCCTCAAAGTAACTTTTGCCCCTATCCGACTGATTCTGAGAGGTTTGTAGAATCTCGATGTGGTTGTCGTAGATTGACTAGCTCTTGAAGAGATCTGAGTTATGGAATACCATAAGGAATGTTCAACCTTCCCAATATGTAAGCTTTCTTGGTGTCAAGTGCCTTTTCGCAAGTAAAAATGCTCATTTTGAAAATGGTAATTGTAATGTCATGCTCATGCGAGTTTTGAAACTCAAGTGTGTTCACTAAGATTTTGATATATAATGAAAGAATCACTGATTAAAATGCCATATCAGTATAAATACAAATGACAACCGAATATTTAGGAGTCAGTTTGACGCGATCTTACCATAATATGCTTTCGAAATAAACCCTGCTTCAATTAGGTCTTTTGAGGGTTGTAACGTGGCCTGGTTCACGGTTTCATAAAGAAAGGATATAAGGCTCAAAATCTATTCTAACCCACCCATTCCCTGTGATGTCTCCAGTCTTATGTTCAGTTAGCTTAAAACAAGCATTCATCTTTCAGAAAAAGATTTTGGATATTATCAATGGTGATGGTTAAGGAACCCATGAGAGCTTGGAGCGACAATCACTCACCTTTTGCTTTTGTTTGCAACCACATATATTTGCTCTTACTGAGGATTTTGATATTGATCCTCTCACTTATTTTATTTTACTTTCCCTTATTTTTTACTACGCTGATCCTTTGGGTCTCCAGCCCACCGAGACGCCCTAAATTTTGCCTAAGTCAATCTTGTTTTTAAGCTTTTGACTTAGTGGGATTTTGATTGATTTTCTTTACTCATTTTTTGTATCGGAGAAAATCCTGTGACATTCTGCTTTTCTTTTTATTTGTTGCGAGTTTCGTGACTATCTCACTCCTTTTGTTGGTAAGGGATAACCATTCTGAGTTTTTGATCCCATCCTCTTGAGAGGGATATAATACGATTGATAACTTGATGGGATACTCTCTTTTTTCTAAATTTGAACGCAAGGTCAACCTAACTGAAGACTACCTTGCCCCTGGTTAAACATGAGGGTTTTATGTGTTTAAAGAAAGAAACTCCTACTTCAAGGCCCGAAGGGGTTGACTAGGGATTATCTTCCTTATGTATCCAGTTTTTAGGGATTTAAACAATGCCTTACATCATCAACACAGTTTTATCAAAAAGCATACAGGGAACGACTTTGCGTACTTTCAATTGCACCATTCTATTTTGATTTTGCTTGAGTAACAGTTTGATACTGATAAATAGAGTATGAGTGAACACAAATGAGTTTAACCAAAACATGTACATTTATTTCATTGATCATTATTCAAAAACAAACAAGTTCACAATTGAATAATACATTGATAAACACGAAAATATTACAAATGAAAAGATTGAAAGACAACATGATTGTTGGCATGGTAGGCCTCATTATTCTTTTGCAGATGCAACCTCAATTCTGAGCATTCTTCATCAACGACTACACTCGCCTTCCTCAATCTTTACACTAGGCCCTTCTTTAGTGAAACTCAGAACCTTCTGATCCATAAGTTCTTGTACCCTAGCTTTGAAAACCTAGTAATCCTCGGTAGAATTCCCCTTATGCCCAACATGGTAATCACATGAGAAACTATGATTGTACTTTGCATGATACAGGAAAGTGGCAGGTGGAATTTCCTTTGTCACAATGAGTCCTTGTTGGACAAAGTAAGGTAGCAGCTGAGCATATGTCATAGGGATCTGATCATGCTCAGGCCGCTTCTTGTCATAACGTTTGGTCTGCCCCTTCCCTTGATGGTTACATGGCGCAGTTTATTGACTTTTAGAATTTGAACCTGAGGAGGTTGTTGATACTAGGACGTAACACCACGTGGGAATGAGTAGCATGGCATGGGTACCTAAGGTATTTGCAACTGAGAATGAATCTAAGGAGTAGCCATTGGTGGGAACTGTTGGTGTAAGCCCTAGAGGCCAATACTTTTGGTACTTGTATCGAATTATTTATGAATAATAAAAGGATTTTTCTTTATTATGTTTGTTAAATAAAGTCCCTAGAATAACTAGTCCGTTTAATGTATCAATTGTGACTTAATCATGAGATTCCATTAAACATAAGGACATTATTCTTAAACTATCCGTAGTCGAGCTTTATTGTGAAGTGGGATAACATTAAAGCATTAAGACTATTATGTATATAGACTGATGATCACATCTCATGGATCATGGATAAGGAGTTATCAAGTCTTAAGCATAGGTATGAATATTAAGAGTAATATTTATACTAGATTGATCCGATATGAGAATACTATATAGAATGTTATACAAAGTGTCATAAGTTATACTCATGGTGATAATGAGGTATACCACCCTTCGACCTGAAACCACTATGGACCCTAGATGTATAGTCGAGTCCCTTATTGCTGATCAAACATTGTCCATAACTGGATGACCATAAAGATAGTTGATGGGTACTCCACGAAGCATGCTGAGGGACATGAGTGACCTAGATGGAATTTGCCCATCCTGCATAGCAGGATAAATGTCTACGGGCCCAATATTGAACTGGACAAGGATGACACGGTCTATGCCTTGTGTTCAATATAGACATAAGGGCAAAAGGGTAATTGTACACATAAGTATCATCACAAAAGGATTTTTCAGATCACTTGACATTTTTGTGACTTGGGTAGCAGTGATGTGTTGCTAGATACCGCTCACTGTTTATTATGTTAAATACATGATTTAATATAATTGCTAATGTCGCAAAAACCTATAGGGTCACACACAAAAAGATGGAATGATGAGAGATAGAGTAAATAAGGAACACCGTAAGGTACAATGCATTTAAGTGAATTGTAGAACATCGTAAGGTACGGTGTACTTAAGTAGAATACAAAATATGGTAAGGTACCACGCGCTTAAGTGATTTTGGCATATCATAAGATATGGGTCACATACACTTAAGTGGGCCTTTTAGCTTGTAGTCCACACAAGTGGTTCTATAAATAGAACCCTTGTGCAGAAGCATTTGTGCAGTTGTAATTTCGTTTCTCTCTCTCTCTCTCTCTCTCTCTCTCTCTCTCTCTCACACACACACACACACACACACACACATACACACACACACACATATATACACACTTAAAGCCTCATTCGTAGCAGCTAGCACTGAGATTGAAGGAATCCGTTCATGTGGACTGAGTAGAGGCGTTATCACCATTCAACGTTCGTGATTGCTCCGTAGATCTGCATCAAAGGTTTCAATCGCCATAAGAGGTAACGATTCTATCACTGATCATGCCCATTCGTAAGGATCACTAAAGGAGAAATTTTTTAAATTCTGTTGTGTTTTGGATCTCTCTTCTCCTTCAGTGGTATCAGAGCCACTTACGAAACCATGCATCTGATAACTGTTTATTTTCTGTATTAATATGATTAAAAGATAGAATGAATCAAAGAATAAACGAGTAATTAAGTTTGGCATCATGTGTGAACGATTTGGATGATTGATGTTGACTATGCTTTGGAATCCGATGTTAGTATGGTGAAGCAGCGATACATCGATCGTCCATAGGTTACGCAATTGAGATCGATCAAGTTATATATATGATATAAGTAATCCTGATGCAAAATACTGTATATATGATATATTGTTTCTGTTTCGTTCATTCAAACACTTAATGATTGTTTTCGTTTGAGGGATCAATGGTCATTTGCTTCTTGATCCGACATAGTATGATGAAGCAATGACGTGTTGATCAATCATACTGAATTAACAATCAAGGTGTGTTTGATGGTCTGAAATTGGTGCATTAGGGTTCATGACGGTACAAGGGTTGTGATGTCAAAGAGTTATGCCATTAGGGTTGTGACTACGCAAGAGTTGTGCTTTAAAGTATCAAGTGTTGACTCTGTGGAACCTCCGACTAACTTTGCGTAGTGTGATCGGTCGCCGAAATTTAATTTGTTTTATTTAATTAACAGAAATTAAATTAATAATAATAATGTGTTTATTATTATTGTCTTGTGGTGATCGGTTATGGCCTTAGTTTTCCTTTATTTTGTTTTGAGATTTTAAAATACGACTTGCGTTTCGTCCTCTTATTTAATCTCTTAATGTACCTTCTTTTCTCATGTCACTCCCTCGTATGTAAAACGAGTTTCTTTTATGTAATGTAATGTTATGAACAAAGATAAGAATACAATATCAAAGGAGGACAATGTAACAACCCAATTTTAGTATTTAATTATTATATTATTATTACTATATTTTATTTATTTATTTAGAGTGGTAATTAATTAATTGGTTGTTAGGTAGCATAATAATTGATTATATTAATTAATTTGGTGTGTTAATTAATTATTTAGTTGATATGAGATATAATTGAATAATTAATTATATTAATTAACTTGGTGTACATTGAGTTGGTTTAATTATTTGAATTAAATTAGAGATATTTAAATATTAGGTCTTATTGGGCCTATTAATTAAATTAGATGTATCATGCTTTAAGCCCAAATGTAATACTATAGATAAGAGGTATGAGAGTGAGAATTAGGATTCATTTGATCATTGAAGGCAATAGAGAAAGAAAAGAGGAAAAATAAGGGGAAGAGGGGAAGAACAAGAGAGAAGCTAGGGTTTCTAGAAAATTGAAGAGGTAAGGGGGGAATCCTTATTGTTATGGGTTAGTATGATCGGGTCAATGGGTAGATGTATGTTTAGGTTGAAATCCCTAATTTTTCATGGTTTTGGAATTGTTAGGTCTTGATGAATATTCTCTATTTGTGGTGATTTGATTGTGTTAAAACTGTAAATTAATGTTATATACTTAGAGTATTGTATGAGTTAGAATTTTCTGAACGTGTGGCTTTTTACGGAATCGAAATCGGAGGTCCGAAAGTCCTCCAACGATGAAAAACGCAAAAAATTATGCATTCTGTTTTTTTGTTAATGCAGGAATAGCATTCTATTTTGCATTAACCGGTTAACCAAAAGCGTTAACCGGTTAACACTGTTGAAAATCTGTTAGGAACTGTGTTCTGTTCTGCGTTAACCGGTTAACCCAAGGCGTTAACCGGTTAACACTGTTGAAAATTGCCAGGAAGTGCATTCTGTTTTGCGTTAACCGTTTAACCATATACGTTAACCGGTTAACACTGTTTGAAAAGTGAAAAATTGATATTTTAAATGCTGTATTCGTTTTGGAATGAAGTCTATGTGTGCGCATTTGATAATTAGTTTATATTGTGAATGATATATTGTTATGGATGTGTATATGTACCATTGATGAATAATTCATCGAGTTGAATTATGGTGATATGTGGAATGTTAAGATGGTAGAGATGATCTTAATTGCATATGTGTTGGTAGTTGTACATTCATTCATGGCATGGTCGGCTTCATGGGGGAAGCGGTGAAACTGTGGGTTCACATGGTAGCACACGTTGATCCTTAATTCGAAATAGGCATGGTAGATGTAGCACACGTTGATCCTTAATTGGAAATAGGCGTGGTAGATGTAGCACACGTTGATCCTTAATTGGAAATAAGCGTGGTAGATGTAGCACACGTTGATCCTTAATTGGAAATAGGCGTGGTAGATGCAGCATACGTTGATCCTTAATTGGAAATAGGCGTGGTAGATGCAGCATACGTTGATCCTTGATTGGAAATAGGCGTAGTAGTGGCTTGGATCTTGTCCGGATCAGAAGCGTGGCTTGGATTCTAGATATTGAATCGGAAAGCGGTGAAACATTGGGTTCACATTGCGGTACCACTTGCATAGAGTCACATGTCTTGCATTGAGTCACATTAGAGTCCTGTGATAATTGAATGTATGCATTAATGTAATTGTGATGTGTGTATGAGATATGGTAATTGAATTTGGTGATGTTTGGATACATAATTTGGCAAAGTATGTGATTATGTGATAATTGTAGTTATGTGTATTTTTGGGAATATCATATTGGAATTGAATATTATACTCCTTGAGTTTTATGTATGCTTAAGACCTGTGAAATAAATATTGGTTAGTATTATTTACATGGTTATACGAAGTGTGATGAATCCTTTAATTGTTGATTTAATCATTGTGCTTGATTATACTTATTCATAATGATTTGAATTCTCACCCTTTCTATTTGAATGTTACCTTTACATGGGTATCGTGCAGATACTCCAGAGTAGTATCGCTGAAGTAAGTGGACGGTAGCTCGCTCGAGATTAGCCGGAGAGTTTTCGTATTTTAGTTTGAAGACTAGGTAATGAGTCAATGCTCTGGTCATGTAACACTGGGTAGATTAGTAGTATTGAACTCGTATCCTATTTGGATAAGTATTATGTTATTACTTGTGAACATGCTTATTTGCAATTGTTGTTGAGAGGCCGTAGTGCCAAATATTCTGATTATGGTTTTGATTTATTTTGAAGAGATTATCGAGAGATGATCATGGTATGGGACATGGATCATTTGATGAAATGCATGAGGATTCATTATTTTCCGCTGCGAACACATATTCTTGAATATTCATGATAATTGAGATGTGTTATGTTGAATGACCAGGTGTATTGTGTATTGATGACGAACGATGTTGGTTTTTGAAAGCTTTTAGTTTTTGAAAACGTCGATGTGACTCCCTTTTGTTTATATGCATGCTTATTTACTCTGATTATATGTTAAGTATTTTGGGGTAGAAAAAGGGGTGTTACATTAGTGGTATCAGAGCATGGTCGACCAGTTGGTCAATAGTCGTTAGGATTTTCAATCCCGTTGTATTTGATTTGTGTATCTGCCACGATCGATACTGTTTGTCTGGTTTATCTGATACCATTAGTGGTATCAGAGCTGGTCGGTCCGTCCGGCCAGGTTGTTTAATTAGGTTTGTTCCCTAGTATGCGACATGTGTGTGAGAACACTGTCGATGCTTGTTTTATTTTCCATTGCATGTTGGGAATGAAATAAGTGGGGGAGAAGCGTCTGTTTATCTTGGATGTTCCAATTGTATCGAGCTTGGACATTGTGTTGTTGCCTGCAAGAATGCAGTGTTGGCTAGTTAACCTGTTTTGAGAATGTTGTGCTTTCCCTGAACCCGAAGAGAGGTCGGATTCGAGGATGGTGTTGGTTAGAATTTAATCGGGTGTATATCAACTGTTTTGAGAAGACAGTTATTTTTCCTGAGGTTGGTGCTAAGTAAGATTGGTTTGTGTCTGCTAAGCAAGTTGATGAATCGGTGCAAGATGGTGCCGAGTTGTTTATGTTGTTGGCAACTTTGGATATTCGTGAGAAGAGGATGATTGAAGAATTGCCAATAGTTTGTGAGTTTGCGGAGGTATTTCCGGAAGATATAAGTGATTTACCGTTGGAACGTGAGGTTGAGTTTTCGATTGATTTAGTTCCTGGAACTAGTCCTGTATCGATGGCTCCCTATAGAATGTCTGCTTCCGAGTTGAAAGAGTTGAAGAGTCAACTTGAAGACTTGCTTGAGAAGAGGTTTATTCGTCCTAGTGTGTCGCCGTGGGGTGCACCTGTTCTGTTGGTCAAGAAGAAAGAAGGTTCTATGAGATTATGTGTTGATTATAGACAACTGAACAAAATGACGATTAAGGACAAGTATCCACTTCCGAGGATTGATGATTTGATTGATCAGCTGGTTGGAGCTTGTGTGTTTAGCAAGATTGATTTGAGGTCTGGGTATCATCAGATTCGTGTAAAGGCTGAGGATATTCAAAAGACTACTTTTCGGACAAGGTATGGTCACTACGAGTACTCCGTGATGCCTTTCGGTGTGACTAATGCACCTGGTGTATTTATGGAGTATATGAATAGAATTTTTCATGATTATCTGGATAAGTTTGTTGTTGTGTTTATCGATGATATATTGATTTATTCTAAGAGCGAAGAGGATCATGCCGAGCATTTGAAGGTTGTGCTATCGGTGTTGAAAGGGAGGAAGTTGTTTGCTAAACTCTCCAAATGTGAGTTTTGGTTGAGTGAAGTAAGTTTTCTTGGACATGTGATTTCGAGTGGTGGTATTTCCGTGGATCCTACGAAGATTGAAGTTGTATCTCAATGGGAAGCTCCTAAGTCTGTTGCTGAGATTCGAAGTTTTCTTGGTTTGGCTGGTTATTATAGGAAGTTCATTGAAGGATTTTCTAAGTTGTCGTTACCATTGACGCAATTGACTAGGAAAGGTCAAACTTTCATTTGGACTTCACAGTGTGAAGCAAATTTTCAAGCGCTTAAGAGAAGATTAATTATGGCTCCTATTTTGATTTTACCGGATCCGTTAGAAACTTTCGTGGTGTATTGTGATGCTTCTTTGTTGGGTTTGGGAGGTGTTTTGATGCAAAAAGGGCAAGTGGTAGCTTATGCTTCAAGGCAACTTAAAGTTCATGAGAGCAATTATCCGACGCATGATTTAGAGTTGGCCACCGTTGTGTTTGTGTTGAAGCTTTGGAGACATTATTTGTTTGGATCAAGATTTGATGTGTTTAGTGATCACAAGAGTTTGAAGTACTTGTTCGATAAAAAAGAATTGAATATGAGGCAAAGAAGATGGTTGGAATTCTTGAAAGATTGTGATTTTGGTTTGAATTATCATCCTGGAAAGGCGAATGTTGTAGCCGATGCATTGAGTAGGAAGTCATTGCACATGTCTATGCTGATGATTCGAGAGTTTGAATTGTTGGAACAATTTAGAGATTTGAGTTTGGTTTGTGAAGCGACGTCTTCGTGTGTTAAGCTTGGTATGTTGAAGCTTACGTGTGGCATTCTTGACGAGATTAGAGAAGGTCAGAAGTCAGATTTGAAATTAGTCGATGTTATGACATTGATTAATCAGGGCAAAGGTGGTGACTTTCGGATTGATGAGAATGGTATCATGAGGTGTCGTGATCGAGTTTGTGTTCCGGATGTTGCGGATTTGAGAAAGAGGATTCTCGAGGAAGGGCATAGAAGTGGTTTGAGTATTCACCCTGGTGCTACTAAGATGTATCAAGACTTGAGAAAGATGTTTTGGTGGCAAGGTATGAAGAAGGATATAGCGAAATTTGTGTATTCATGTTTGACTTGTCAAAAGTCAAAGATTGAACATCAAAAGCCGTCTGGTTTGATGCAACCGTTATCTATTCCCGAGTGGAAGTGGGATAGTATCTCTATGGATTTTGTTTCGGGCTTGCCGAGAACATTGAGTTATTGTGAGGCGATTTGGGTCGTTGTGGACAGGTTGGCGAAATGTGCTCATTTTATTCCGGTGAGGATGGATTATTCGATGGAGAGACTTGCTAAGTTGTACATCGAGAGGATTGTGTGTTTGCATGGTATTCCGTCGAGCATTATTTCGGATATAGATCCAAGATTCACTTCGAGATTTTGGGAAGGTTTGTAAAGTGCTTTGGGTACGAAGTTGCGTTTGAGTTCGGCATATCATCCGCAAACTGATGGTCAAACAGATAGGACTATTCAACCACTTGAAGATCTTTTGAGGTCTTGTGTTTTGGAACAAGGAGGAAATTAGGATAGTTTCTTTCCTTTGATCGAGTTTACGTATAACAACAGTTTCCATTCGAGTATTGGAATGACACCTTTTGAGGCTCTTTATGGTAGAAGGTGTAGAACTCCTTTGTGTTGGTACGAATCGGGAGAGAGTGTTGTGGTTGGACCCGAGTTGATTCAAGAGACTACGGATAAGATTAAGATGATTCAAGAGAAGATGAAGGCTTCTCAGAGTCGTTAAAAGAGTTATCATGATAAGAGGAGGAAAGCTCTTGAGTTTGAGAAAGACGAGCATGTGTTTCTTCGAGTTACGCCAATAACGGATGTTGGTAGAGCTTTGAAGTCGCGTAAGTTGACGTCGCGTTTCGTTGGTCCTTATCAGATTTCCGAGAGGGTAGGTGAAGTGGCATATCGAATTGCATTACCACCATCACTTTCTAATCTTCATGATGTGTTCCATGTGTCTCAATTGAGGAGGTACTTTGCGGATCCATCGCATGTTGTTCCATTAGATGATGTTCAAGTGAGGGATAATTTGACAATTGATACATCACTTGTGCGAATTGAAGATCGATAAGTGAAGAAGCTTCGTGGTAAGGAGATTGCTTTGGTGAAAGTGATATGGGGCGGAGTCGCCAATGGCAATATTACTTGGGAACTCGAGGATAAGATGAAGGAATCGTATCCGGAGTTGTTCGTTTGAGGTATTTTCGAGACCGAAAATCTTTTAAGTGGGGGAGAGTTGTAACAACCCAATTTTAGTATTTAATTATTATATTATTATTACTATATTTTATTTATTCTTTTGGAGTCGTAATTAATTAATTGGTTGTTAGGTAGCATAATAATTGATTATATTAATTAATTTGGTGTGTTAATTAATTATTTAGTTGATATGAGATATAATTAAATAATTAATTATATTAATTACCTTGGTGTACATTGAGTTGGTTTAATTATTTGAATTAAATTAGAGATATTTAAATATTAGATCTTATTGGACCTATTAATTAAATTAGAGGTATCATGCTTTACGCCCAAATGTAATACTATAAATAAGAGGATGAGAGTGAGAATTAGGATTCATTTCATCATTGAAGGCAATAGAGAAAGAAAAGAGGAAAAATAAGGAGAAGAGGGGAAGAACAAGAGAGAAGCTAGGGTTTCCAGAAAATTGAAGAGGTAAGGGGGGAATCCTTATTGTTATGGGTTAGTATGATCGGGTCAATGGGTAGATGTATGTTTAGGTTGAAATCCCTAATTTTTCATGGTTTTGGAATTGTTAGGTCTTGATGAATATTCTCGATTTGTGGTGATTTGATTGTGTTAAAACTATAAATTAATGTTATATACTTAGAGTATTGTATGAGTTAGAATTTTCTGAACGTGTGTCTTTTTACGGAATCGAAATCGGAGGTCCGAAAGTCCTCCAACGATGAAAAACGCAGAAAATTCTACATTATGTTTTTTTGTTAACACAGGAATAGCATTCTGTTTTGCGTTAACCGGTTAACCAAAAGCGTTAACCGGTTAACACTATTGAAAATCTGTTAGGAACTGTGTTTTGTTCTGCGTTAACCGGTTAACCCAAGGCGTTAACCGGTTAACACTGTTGAAAATTTCCAGGAAGTGCATTCTGTTTTGCGTTAACCAATTAACCATATACGTTAACCGGTTAACACTGTTTGAAAAGTGAAAAATTGATATTTTAAATGCTGTATTCGTTTTGGAATGAAGTCTATGTGTGCGTATTTGATAATTAGTTTATATTGTGAATGATATTTTGTTATGGATGTGTATATGTATCATTGATGGATAATTCATCGAGTTGAATTGTGGTGATATGTGGAATGTTAAGATGGTAGAGATGATCTTAATTGCATATGTGTTGGTAGTTGTACATTCATTCATGGCATGGTCGGCTTCATGGTGGAAGCGGTGAAACTGTGGGTTCACATGGTAGCACACGTTGATCCTTAATTCGAAATAGGCATGGTAGATGTAGCACACGTTGATCCTTAATTGGAAATAGGCGTGGTAGATGTAGCACACGTTGATCCTTAATTGGAAATAGGCGTGGTAGATGTAGCACACGTTGATCCTTAATTGGAAATAGGCGTGGTAGATGCAGCATACGTTGATCCTTAATTGGAAATAGGCGTGGTAGATGCAGCATACGTTGATCCTTGATTAGAAATAAGCGTAGTAGTGGCTTGGATCTTGTCCGGATCAGAAGCGTGGCTTGGATTCTAGATATTGAATCGGAAAGCGGTGAAACGTTGGGTTCACATTACGGTACCACATGCATAGAGTCACATGTCTTGTATTGAGTCACATTAGAGTCCTGTGATAATTGAATGTATGCATTAATGTAATTGTGATGTGTGTGTGAGATATGGTAATTGGATTTGGTGATGTTTGGATACATAATTTGGCAAAGTATGTGATTATGTGATAATTGTAGTTATGTGTATTTTTGGGAATATCATATTGGAATTGAATATTATACTCCTTGAGTTTTATGTATGCTTGAGACCTGTGAAATAAATATTGATTAGTATTATTTACATGGTTATACGAAGTGTGATGAATTCTTTAATTGTTGATTTAATCATTGTGCTTGATTATACTTCTTCATAATGATTTGAATTCTCACCTTTTCTGTTTGAATGTTACCTTTACATGGGTATCGTGCAAATACTCCAGAGTAGTATCGTTGAAGTAAGTGGACGGTAGCTCGCTCGAGATTAGCCGGAGAGTTTCCGTATTTTAGTTTGAAGACTAGGTAATGAGTCAATGCTCTGGTCATGTAACACTGGGTAGATTAGTAGTATTGAACTCGTATCCTATTTGGATAAGTATTATGTTATTACTTGTGAACATGCTTATTTGCAATTGCTGTTGAGAGGCCGTAGTGCCAAATATTCTGATTATGGTTTAGATTTATTTTGAAGAGATTATTGAGAGATGATCATGGTATGGGACATGAATCATTTGATGAAATGCATGAGTATTCATTATTTTTTGCTGCGAACGCATATTCTTGAATATTCATGATAATTGAGATGTGTTATGTTGAATGACCAGGTGTATTGTGTATTGATGACGAACGATGTTGGTTTTTGAAAGCTTTTAGTTTTTAAAAACGTCGATGTGACGCCCTTTTGTTTATATGCGTGCTTATTTACTCTGATTATATGTTAAGTATTTTGGGATAGAAAAAGGGGTGTTACAAACAACCTTGAAGATCTTGCTTGGAGAAGCTTAGATCGTTATTAGGTTAGCTTAGGTTCTCTCATTGGCTTGGGAGAACAATTGCGCTAGGGGCCATAAATGTTTCATTTTGTATGTATGTTGATGCATATGAATGTATGTTGATGCATGTGAGAGATGATTTCTATGATAAATAAGCCGGTGAGATCAAAATAATTGCAAATTCCCTCATATTAAATATTAAGTTTATGCTTTCCAAGTTTTAGCACTCATCAAGACTAGTATCGAATAATGTAGGTTTCGCCTACGCAAGGTGCATATTCTATATTAGTAAGGTGCGATGGGATAATTGTAATATCCAATTGCTAAAACAATGGGTCAAACTTAACTAAAAAAATTATAATAAGATTATATATGTTTAGAAGCAAGAGTTGAAAATGATCCATGTGATGGATTGGAATAAGGAGTTATTCACCCAACTAAAATATTCGAGAGTTGTATTAGATACAATTGGAAGGAGTTCCTACCTAAATAACCTAGTTTTATGTAATCCGCCTACGCGGACTTAAAACAAAGTGAAATGTGGATCTCGACCCACTAGAAAATCTTCCAACGGGATTTTCCTAATCAAATGGTGATGGTCATTTATTTTGAGTAAAATAGTGGGAGCATATTTAATTAAAGGCCTAATTAAATATGTTATTGATACTTATATTTTCATTATTTTCATGTAGATTACGATGACAACAAACACCTCTAACAACATTTTACGATCAATCCTTGATAAGGAAAAATTGTCTGGGACAAATTTTCTGGATTGACACCGAAATCTGAGGATTATCCTCAAACATGAAAGAAAGTTGTATGTCTTGGAGAAATCTGTTCCTGAAGAGGAACCTCCTAGTTCTGCACCTAAGGCAGAAAGAGATGCTTATAAGAAGCATGTCAATGATGCCAATGAAACTGCTTGCCTCATGCTAGCTACCATGAACTCAGAGTTGCAAAAGCAACATGAGAACATGGTAGCGTTCGATGTGATAGAACACCTGAAGATGCTCTATCAAGAGCAAGCAAGGCATGAAAGGTTTGAAGTTTCAAAAGCCCTTTTTCAAGGAAAGTTAGCTGAGGGAGCCCCTGTAGGTCCCCATGTGCTCAAGATGATTGGGTATGTGGAGAACCTTGAGAGGTTGGGTTTTCCCCTCGGAAAGGAACTTGCGACTGATTTGATCTTGCAATCGTTTCCAGATAGATTCATTCAATTTGTCCTTAATTTCAATATGAATAACATGGACAAATCTCTTCCTGAACTACTAGCCATGTTAAGAACTGTTGAGAAGAATCTGAAGTCAAAAGGGAAGTCCATTCTAATGATCGGAAATGGAAAGAGACAGAACAAAAGACCCACCAAGCAGGGTGATAAAGGGAAAGGCAAGGAAGTTTCCAAACCCAAACCCATTGCTCCTGCTTTGAAGCCTAGTGGAGGCATATCAAAGGAAGACACCTGCTTCCATTGCAGTAGGACCGGATACTGGAAGAGAAACTGCCCAAAGTACCTGGAAGATAAGAAGAATGGAGTAGAGACTTAAACTTCGGGTATTTTTGTTATTGAAATTAATTTATCTACTTCTGCATCATGGGTATTAGATACTGGATGCGGTTCTTACATTTGTACCAATATGCAGGGGCTAAAAAGGAGTAGAGATTTGGAAAAAGGTGAAGTTGACCTACGAGTTGGAAATGGGAGCAAAGGTTGCTGCTTTAGCCGTAGGAACTTATGTATTGACTTTACCTAGTGGTTTAATAATTCAGTTAGAGAACTGTTATTATGCACCTGCAATTAGCAGGAATATTATTTCCGTTTCTTGTTTGGACAAGTTTGGTTTTTCATTTATAATAAAGAATAATTGTTGCTCCATTTATTTTAATGATATATTCTATGCTACTGCACAAATGAACAATGGACTATATGTCCTTGATCTTGAAATGCCTATTTATAACATTAATACTAAAGGATGAAACCTAATGAGTTAAATCCAACTTACCTTTGGCATTGTCGATTAGGCCACATAAATGAGAAACGCATTTCCAAACTCCATAAAGATGGAATCTTGGACTCTTTTGATTATGAATCATATGAGACATGCAAATCTTCTTTAATTGGAAAGATGACAAAGTCTCCATTCACCGGAAAAGGTGAAAGAGCTAATGATATTTTGAATATGAATCATAAGTATGTGGACCATTGAACATACCATCCAGATGAGGTTTTCAGTACTTCATCACATTTACGGATGATTTCAGTAGATATGGTTATGTGTATTTAGTGAAACACAAATCAGAGTCCTTTGAAAAGTTCAAGGAATTCAAGAATGAAGTATAAAACCAAATAAGTAAGAATATTAAAACTCTTCTATCAGATCGAGGTGGTGAGTATTTAAGCCTAGAGTTTGATGACCATCTGAAAGAGTGTGGGGTTCTATCCCAACTTACTCCTTCTGGAACACCCCAATGGAATGGTGCATCTGAGAGAAGAAATTGAACCTTGTTAGACATGGTTTGATCCATTATGAGTCACGCCGATCTTCCAAACTCCTTTTGGGGACATGCATTATTGACAGCAGCTTACACACTTAACCGTGTTCCATCCAAAAAGGTTGAGAAGACACCCTATGAGATATGGAGTGGTAAGAAACCATATATGTCTTACATGAAGATTTGGGGTTGCGAAGTTTATGTGAAACGATAAATTTCAACTAAGCTTGAGCCAAAATCTGACAAATGCTTATTTGTGGAATATCCTAAAGAAACAAGAGGGTATTACTTCTACAATCCTTCTGAGGGCAAAGTGTTTGTCGCGCGAACTGGAGTTTTCCTGGAAAAGGATTTTATTTCAAAAGGAGTCAGTGGGAGGAAAGTAGAACTTGAATAAATTCAAGAATCACAAAGCATTGATACACCTATGGAGGAATTAGAGCAGGAAACACAAGTAATTGTGGAAGAGCAACCTGCTCAAGTAGAACAAGACCAGTGTAAGTCAAGCAGGATACATCACCTACCTGAGAGATATGGATATCTCATAACTGATCAAGGTGATGTATTACTCATGGATCAAGATGAGCCTGTGACCTACCAAGAGGTCATAACTGGTCCCGAGTCTGAGAAGTGGCTAGAAGCCATGAAATCTGAAATGGATTCCATGTACACAAACCAGGTTTGGACCTTAGTAGAGCCTCCTGTAGGAGTTAACCCTATAGGATGCAAGTGGGTCTTCAAAAAGAAGACTGACATGGATGGTAAGGTACATACCTATAAGGCAAGACTGGTTGCAAAAGGATATAAACAAATTCATGGGGTTGACTATGATGAAACCTTTTCACCAGTTGCAATGCTTAAATCTGTTTGGATTTTACTTGATATCACTGCGTATCATGATTATGAAATATGGCAGATGGACGTCAAAACTGCTTTCGTTAATTTGAATCTTCTTGAGGATGTGTACATGACACATCCTGAAGTATTTGACATACCAGAAGAAGCCCAAAAGATATGTAAGTTACAAAGATCAATCTATGGATTGAAGCAAGATTCCAGAAGCTGGAATCTTTGTTTTGATGAAACAGTAAAACAATATGGATTCATCAAGAATGAAGATGAGCCTTGTGTCTACAAGAAGGTTAGTGGGAGCATGATCGTCTTCTTGGTATTATATATAGATGACATATTACTCATTGGAAACGATGTCCCTACCCTACAACAAGTAAAGTCTTGGTTGGGGAAATGCTTTTCTATGAAGGACCTGGGTGAAGCAGCCTACATATTAGGAATGAGGATCTATAAAGATAGATCACAAAAACTGCTTGGCCTAAGTCAGAGTACATACATAGACAAAGTGCTGAGACACTTTAATATGCATGATTCCAAGAAAGGATTCATACCTATGCAACATGGCCTGTGTCTATCAAAAACACAATCCCCTTCAACTAAGGAAGAAAGGGATCGCATGAATAAGATTCCATATGCATCTGCAATAGGATCTATCATGTATTCCATGTTATGTACTCGACCAGATGTCTCGTATGCTTTAAGTGCAATGAGTAGGTACCAATCTGATCCCGGTGATGCTCATTGGGTAGCTATCAAGAATATCCTTAAGTAGTTAAGAAGGACTAAGGACTCATTCTTGATATATGGAGCTCAGGAAGAGCTTACTGTAATTGGATACATCGATGCTAGCTTCCAGACAGATAAGGATGACTTTAGATCGCAATCTGGTTATGTGTTTTGCTTTAACGGTGGCGCTGTGAGCAGGAAAAGTTCAAAGCAAGATACAATTGTTGATTCTACAACTGAGGCTGAGTATATTGGTGCCTCAAGTGCATCAAAGGAAGCTGTTTGGATCAAAAAAGTTCATTAGTGAACTTGGAATAGTTCCTAGTATTGTGGATCCCATTGATCTCTATTGTGATAACAATGGTGCTATCGCACAAGCTAAGGAGCCTAGATCTCACCAATGATCCAAATACATACATAGGCGTTATCACCTTATTCGAGAGATAATAGATAGAGGAGATTTGAAAATATGCAGAGTACCTACACTTGACAATATTGTTGACCCACTAACAAGGTGTAATACCCCAAAATTTACCCTTCATTTTTCCTAGAAGCATACGCTTTACACCTCATGCATGCATTCATTTTTAGGTCATTTAACATTAGATACATTGCATTTCATCATGTCAATCAGAATTAGATCCAAGAAACTTAAAATAAAAAAAAACGAAAAAGCAAAAGATAAATAAATAAATAAATAAAATATAACAAAAAAATTTTTGGACTTGGGTCTCTCTCATTTGAGCCCACAAAGCCATAGAATTCAGTCTATAAATACCAAGGTTTCACTTGAGAAAAGGAGAAGCAAAATACTCTGGGGTTTCCTTGAAACAAAATTCTGGACAAAACCTGGAGAGAAACCTGACAGAGAACTCAGAGCAGCCTCCAAACCCTGAAGGGAACTCAACTGCACAAAATCACCTCTGCCTCACATAAACCCTAAAGATTGTTTTGTAAACCTCACGGGTGCCACTAAATTTCAATCAAGCTCTCCAATCAGGTTTGCCCTTATTCCCATTACCTTTATGCTCTTAATTTCGATCATCTGAATGTTTGAGGTATGATGGATGAATTTCATTAGGTTTTTGCCCACGGGTCATAATTATGTATGAATGTATAAATAATGCCTTGAATGCTTAATCGTTTAATTTCTGAAGTGTATGCCACAGGGTTTGAGGTTTCTGAAGCCATATTGTTATCCATGAAAAAAATGCTTATCGTGTTTCACTAACCCTTTTGTTGAGTTTTTGTGAGGGCTCACATGACTTTTGCAGGGATGACTTGCGTGGTTTTCCACTTTATTTGTGGGATACCCCCTGGAGGTTTCATTCCGATTACCTGTACTGACTCACTTTCTTTGATAGTGTTTAGCTTGGAAGGATCCCTGGGTTTCCCATTCCTCTAACTGCTGTTACTTCGGATCTTTATCCGCGTGGTACTTTTACATTTTTCCCGCATTTTACTGCTTTCCTAGCTGGAAGACCTCGATAGGAGGCAATGTTTTTGTGTGCTTTTTTTTACAGGTTCCTTCGTCAAGGACTGCCTTTTTGCATGAGTTCACCAAAACCTAACCCTTCATTGATTTTTCTTCTCCTAAACACACGTTTACTCCTTCTACTACAGGTGAGTAAGTCTCCAAAGGTCGAGCATCCGGTAGATTGCGTAGTAACGTCGTTCGTCCAAAACCCAATCCATAACCCCGTAGTTAGCCGAACTACGGCTTGCTCTGATTCTCATTCCAGATGAGATACGTAGGCATAAGACGCGATGTCTTAGCGAGCACACATCCCCCAACCCATAGGTCAGCCGAGCTACGAAGACTCTGATTCTCATATTCAGATGAGATACGTATGCAGTGGATGCGACATCCGCGCGAGTCATTTCTCTTAACCTTTTTTTAGTAAATAAACACATTAGGTAAACCCACACCCTTTAGACAAAAACCACAAAAGTGGATCCCGTAGAGTACTATGGATGCGTAGGGGTGCTAATACCTTCCCTTCGCATAACCGACTCCCGAACCCAAGATTTGGTTACGAGACCCCGTCTTGTCCTTTCCTTTTTCAGGTTTACTTCGAGCGTTTCCTTTCCCTCCTTTGGGATGAATAACGCACGGTGGCGACTCTTCTGTCTTTTTCTTTCGCCGGTTGTTTTTTTCGCGCACTGTATTTTTCAGGTTGCGACAGCTGGCGACTCTGCTGGGGACTTAAGAAGTTGACCTCTTGCTGGTCCATCTTCCCTAAGCGAGTCCCTCCTAGCTTGTGTGATTTCTGGTTCATTGGGTGTTCATGCTTTTGTACATTTATTTACTTACTTGCTTGCATTCATCTACTGTATCTGTTGGAGCTGTTGTTTGTTGTTCGGATGGGATGTTCTACGAGAGATAAGCCCATTACCCAGGCTTGAGTGTACACACAGGTTTTAGAGTGGATGATCATGAGGCTTGCGTGGCATGTTGCTACGTTAAGTCGTTCGTGAAGAACCACACCTAGACGAGGTTTCTCTTGGATATATTATGTCCTACGGATGTTCCGTAACGACATGATGTTCCTTTAGAAATCGTCGACTCTGGTGACCATTTCCCGAGAACTCAGTCAAGGCCTCTCCTCCGAGACATGATTATGTTAGCTCTGGTGGGTGCATTCTCGCTGATCAATCCGAGGACCCCGAGACTGGGAACTTGCTTTAGGATGTTCTGTTGAGGGGAGTCAGTGGAGGTCTTTTATCCCGTAATAATGCCAAACCTTCAGTGGTAAACGTATTATTCGCGACTGAAGGGCTGAAGTTGACGAACTTCTGTTCTTAGAACCTACCAGTGAGGGGCAAGCTAAATTCAGGAAACCTTAACCTCCAACCAACCCGGTTTTCTGGAGCAGAGCTTTGATCTTGTATTATATTCCTTAGTGGTTTTCTCTTCAGACAGTGTAACCCGACAGATGTTCAAGCAGATACAGCAATCCTGATTGACATACCACTGCATTGCATTCACATCATCACATCATTTGCATTCATATCATTTAACACATGTTTATCCTTTTCAAGGGGGTTTAAATCTTCTTCTTGATTCTAGTCGGGGTTTTCTTCTTACACTGTTTATCAAATATGAGACTGGAATCAAGGGGGTAGAATGCCTTTTGGAATTGATAAACATGTCATTGCATTTGCATAGTCATCCGCATGTCTTGCATAACAGGTACCGCCACATTGTTCTCAGTTTGTTTGGTGTCCCACTAGCAGGATAGCTGACTCAGGCATTCACCGATACGGTACCCGAAGGAATCAACAGAGAGCGATGGAGAGCCTACAAGCAGAGCTCGCCGAGATGAAGATTCGCATGAATCAATTCATGGATTTGGTTCAAGGGGTGGCTCAAGGACATCAAGAGCTTAGATTGTTGGTACAGAGGGATCCCCCTATTACTCAACCGGAGACGTTGGCTGATCCTCCAGCTGGAGAGGCTAATAGTCCCAATGGACCGGGGCCTATCCCGATCCCGCATGTCAACCTAGATCAACAACCCATTCAGGATGGTCAGGATGATCAGTTCCCCTTGCTTCAGGAAGACTTTGGCATGGACCCCATGTTTAGAAGATTGGAAGAGAGGTTAAAAGCAGTGGAAGGACAAAATCTTCTGGGAGTAGATGTTGCTGACTTGGGGCTGGTCCCAGGTGTGAGAGTGCCACCAAAATTCAAGGTCCCGATATTTGACAAATACCATGGCAGCTCTTGCCCCAAAACTCACGTGCAAGCCTATTTCCGTAAAATGGTTGCATACTCTGATGACGAGAAGCTGCTTATGTACTTCTTCCAGGATAGCCTAGCTGGGGCATCCTTGGAATGGTATATGAGGCTGGACAGAGCCCACATCCGTTGCTGGAGGGATTTGGCAGAGGCTTTCGTGAAGCAGTATCAGTATAATGCAGACATGGCTCCGGACAGAACTCAACTTCAGAATCTGTCTCTTAAAAGCAATGAGTGCTTCAGGGAATACGCTCAACGCTGGAGGGATACAGCTTCCCGTGTTCAGCCTCCTATGTTGGAAAAGGAAATGGCCAACATGTTCATGAATACGCTGCCTGGACCTTATCTGGAGCGTCTGGCGGGGTGCAATGCTTCCAACTTTGCTGATGTGGTCTCTACTGGAGAAAGGGTGGAGAATTACCTAAAGACCTATAAGAGCCAGAGTGGAGGTGGATCCTCATCAAGGGTGAAGAAGTCGTTCATTCAGGGACAGAAGAGGAGAGAAGGGGATGCAAGTGCCATATCTTCTTATCAGAACAGGGATAACCGGAGGAATAACTTTCAGAATTATCATCAGCAACCGTATGTTGCGGCTGTGACCATTCCAGCTGCAGCACCACTACAACAACAACAATCACAACGTCAACCAGCTCAGTATCAACAGCAACAGCAAACGGGTAACAAACCCGCTTATCAACAGAGGCAAAGGATGATGGACTGGCGTTTCGACACCCTTCCAATGTCGTACGCTCAGTTGCTTTCTAGTCTTCAACAGCTACAACTTGTGCAACTGCGCACTCTGGCTCCTCCTGTTGGTAGACTTCCGGTGGGTTACGACGCCAACGCTAGGTGTAGGTTCCACTTTGGGGCACCTAACCATAACATTGAGAACTGCAAAGCTTTTAAGCACGTAGTTCAGGACCTCATAGATTCAAAAGCCATCAACCTTGCACCGGCTCCTAATGTCGTCAACAATCCCATGCCGCAGCATGGTGGTGCAAACATTAATATGATGGAAGGAAAAGCCAAGTCCATTAAGGATGTGTTGAAGTTGAAGAATCCATTGTTGGATATCAAAGGATGCTTGCTGAAGGCCGATGTTTTCCCCGGTTGTGGGAAGGATTGTTTGGATTGTGCCACTCAGAGTGGAGGTTGTTTGAAGCTACAGCAGGGTATCCAGGCCTTGCTCGACAAAGGTATCCTCCAGGTTGAAGATTTGTCTGTCCAAGAGTCTGTGAAAGAGGTTAAAGCGGGTGCCTCTATCTCATCCTTTAAGCAGGCACGGGCCGTGGTGGATTCAGGTGTTGCTCCTGGTTGGGGGCGTCTGTTGGAATTACCAGTGAAAGAAGATAAGTTCGGGATTGGGTATCAGCCAGTTTTGACTTCTACAACACTTCAGGGGCCGATCACTTTCTCCAGTGCTGGCATCATTCAGTATGGTCAAGTCTCTGCAGTCAACGAAGAAGATGGGGATAGTGATTGTGACATTGACAACTGGGTGCGTCCGAGGATCCCGGGTGAAGTCATCAACAATTGGTCTTCTGAAGAGATTATCCAAGTCACTCTTCTTGAAGAGTAATTTTCTTTGTTTATTCATGCATATCCAAGTCTTACGTTCCGCCCAGGGCGTAATGACTCATTGTAGGGCCCGTCTATGTGACACTTGCATTTTTATCATAAATAAAGGACGTATTTTTGCATTCAAATATTTCGTTCCCTGTCTTTCTATTTTTGCAGTTTTTCAAAATAAAAAAATGGCAATGTTTTGTTTAGTTTCCACTTTTTTTTCACACTCATAAGCACATACCATCACTCATGCAGATGCACATCACCGGATCCTATTGATAACGGTTCTGCTATGGCTCGCTTCGACTTTGAAAATCCAATCTTTCAAGCTGAAGAAGAGGGTGATGAAGACCGTGAACTCCCTGAAGAGCTTACCAGGTTATTAAAACAAGAGGAAAGGGTTATTCAACCGCATCAAGAGTCTGTTGAAGTGATTAATCTCGGCACCGAGGACGCCAAGAGAGAAATCAAGATAGGGGCTGCTTTAGAAGATAATGTGAAGAAATGGCTGATTGAATTGCTGCAAGAATACGTTGACATCTTCGCCTGGTCTTATCAGGACATGCCTGGGCTGGACACAGACATCGTGGTACACCGCTTGACTCTCAAAGAAGGTTGTCCTCCGGTCAAGCAGAAGCTCAGAAGAACAAGACCAGAGATGGCTGTCAAGATAAAGGAAGAAGTGCAAAAGCAGTTGGATGCAGGGTTTCTAGCAGGCACCAATTATCCGCCATGAGTTGCAAACATCGTCCCAGTACCTAAGAAGGATGGAAAGGTACGGATGTGTGTCGACTACCGGGATCTGAACAGAGCTAGCCCTAAAGATGATTTCCCATTACCTCACATCGACGTTTTGGTGGATAATACAACTCAGTTCTCGGTATTCTCTTTCATGGATGGCTTTTCTGGCTATAACCAAATCAAGATGGCACCAGAAGACATGGAAAAGACAACTTTCATAACTCCATGGGGCACCTTCTGCTACAAGGTGATGCCGTTTGGTCTGAAAAATGCCGGAGCAACATATCAACGAGCTATGGTAACTCTGTTCCATGATATGATTCATTATGAAATCGAGGTTTATGTGGATGATATGATTGCCGAATCTTAGACAGAAGAAGAACATTTGGTGAATTTGCAGAAACTGTTTGAGCGTTTGAGGAAATTCAAACTGAGACTTAACCCGAACAAGTGCACTTTCGGGGTGAGATCGGGAAAATTGCTGGGTTTTATCGTTAGCGGAAAAGGGATTGAGGTGGATCCCGACAAATTAAAAGCGATACAGGAAATGCCAGAGCCAAGAACAGAGAAGCAAGTCTGTAGTTTCTTAGGGAGGTTGAACTACATTGCAAGGTTCATCTCTCACCTAACAACCACGTGTGAGCCAATTTTCAAATTGCTGAGGAAAGATCAGGCTATCAGGTGGAATGAAGATTGTCAAAGGGCTTTCGAGAAGATAAAAGAGTATCTACAGAAACCTCCAATCCTTATACCTCCAGTTCCTGGGAGACCTCTGATAATGTACCTGTCAGTGACCGAGAACTCGATGGGGTGTGTATTGGGACAGCATGACGAGTCTGGTCGAAAAGAGCATGCCATATACTACCTTAGCAAAAAGTTTACCGACTGTGAAATCAAATATTCGCAGTTTGAGAAAACTTGTTGTGCTTTGGCCTGGGCTGCTCGCCGACTGAGACAGTATATGTTGAACCATACTACCTTGTTGATTTCTAAGATGGATCCAGTGAAGTACATCTTTGAGAAGCCGGCTCTCACCGGACGTGTTGCCCGTTGGCAGATGATTTTAACAGAGTATGATATCCAGTATACATCCCAGAAAGCCATCAAAGGGAGTATTCTGTCAGACTATCTTGCTCAGCAACCGATTGATGATTATGAGCCGATGAAGTTTGATTTTCCAGATGAAGACATCATGTTCCTCAAGATGAAAGACTGTGAAGAGCCAGTTGTTGAGAAGGGACTTGATCCAAACGAAAAGTGGACTTTGTTGTTTGATGGGGCTGTCAATGCTAGAGGAAGTGGAATTGGCGCTGTTATTACTACTCCGAAAGGTGCCCACATACCTTTCACCGCTCGTTTGACTTTTGAGTGCACAAATAATGAAGCTGAGTACGAGGCCTGTATTTTGGGTATTGAGCAAGCCATTGATCTGAGAATCAAGACTCTGGACATCTTCGGAGATTCGACTCTGGTGATCAATCAAGCGAATGGTGATTGGAATACTCTCCAGCCCACTTTGGTCCCCTACAGAGACTACACGAGAAGACTGTTGACTTTCTTCACAACAGTAAAATTGTATCATATACCTCGTGATGAGAACCAGATGGCAGACGCACTTGCTACTCTATCCTCCATGATCAGGGTAATTCGCTGGAACCATACTCCCAGGATCGATGTGATGCGCCTTGACATGGCCGCATATGTGTTTGCTGTTGAACTGGTAGTCGATGACAAGCCTTGGTATCACGATATCAAGTGCTTTCTGAAGAATCAAGAGTACCCTGCAGGGGCATCCAACAATGACAGAAAGACTTTGAGAAGATTGGCAGGCAGTTTCTTCTTGAACAAAGATGATGTGCTGTATAAGAGGAACTTCGACATGGTTTTGCTCAGATGCGTGGACAGACACGAGGCGGACATGTTAATGAAGGTTCCTTCGGTACTCATGTCGGCGGACATGCAATGGCTAAGAAATTGTTAAGAGCGGGTTATTACTGGATGACCATGGAATCAGATTGCTTCAAATATGCTCGGAAGTGTCATAAATGCCAAATTTATGCTGATAAGGTGCATGTACCGCCAAATCCTCTGAATGTGATGTCTTCGCCGTGGACGTTTGCTATGTGGGGCATTAACATGATTGGAAAGATTGAGCCGACTGCTTCCAATGGGCATCGCTTCATCCTTGTTGCCATCGACTATTTCACCAAGTGGGTCGAGGCAGCGTCGTTCGCGAATGTCACCAGACATGTGGTTGCCCGTTTCATCAAAAAAGAAATCATTTGTCGCTATGGGATTCCCGAAAGAATCATTACTGATAATGGTTCTAATTGTAAGAACAAAAATTGTTCTACAACAGATTCCTTGATTTTGATGATAACAAAGGATGAAACCAAAATTGTTCTACAACAGATTCCTTGACTTTTGATGATAACGAAAAGTTTCTAAGTGTGCAGGGTTCTAAAGAAAGAAGGAAGAGATCTGATGATGTCATCAGATACAGAACCAGATCAGATACAAATTATCAGAAGATAAGAAGCATCTGAAGTAGAAACACGTTTAAAGTAGTCCAACTCTGAGCAAAACAACAAAGTATCAGAAGCATCTGAACAAGAAGTAAGCTCTAGAAGTTCTGACTCTGATCAACGCTATCTCTAAATTCCAGAACTTATCAGCGCTATCTGAAGAATCCATCAGAATCCAAAAGAGATCAACATCAGAAGCAAGACTCCAAGATTCTCAGATACACGAAGACTCTGATCATGGAAATACTAATGATGAAAGAGTAACGTTAAAGTCAAGTAAAGGATTGCAAATGGATTTCCTAATACAGAAAGAGACGTTAATCTCCAATTTCAATAAAGAAGATACTATATGTGGTAAGTAGTCATTTCAAGGAGAGAAAGTTATCCTGCAGAAGCTATTTAAGTGATGGCGTAAATTCATTTTAATATCCACCAGTTTCAACCACCACTTCTCTTCTATATAAAAAGGACTGCAAATCAACATTCAGTACATAATATATACAAGGAAAAATTATACTGAAACATCAACGCTCAAGAAAACACTCGTGCTCTCTAAATCTTCACGAAGCTTTTGCTTATAACGTGAATCACTTTGTTCTTACTATTGTAACACTTGCTTATCTTAGAAGCACTCTAGATTACATAAATCTTTTATCTATTGTTTGTTTATTTCCTCAAGTGACTCTGTGTAGTCTGTATACTTGAGAGGACTAAGAGATCTTTCTCTTAGACGTTGTTTGTAATCAATCTTTCAAGATTAGTGGATTAAGTCCTTGTTGAAGGCGAAATCACCTTGGCCGGGTGGACTGGAGTAGCTTTGTGTTATAAGCGAACCAGTATAAAATCATTGTGTGATTTTCATTTTGAAAAAGCGCTTATTTTCCAAACAATTCAAACCCCCCCTTTCTTGTTTTTCTCACCTTCAATTGGTATCAGAGCTCCGGCTCTGTTATTGATTTTCTAATCAAACACTTAACAGTGTAGAGAGATCCAGAAAGAGAAAAACTATGGCCCACACAAATGAAAAGGATAGTTACAATGCTAAGCCTCCTGTCTTTGATGGAGAGAAATTTGATTACTGGAAAGATAGAATTGAAAGTTTCTTTCTAGGCTATGATGCTGAACTCTGGGACATTGTCACAGATGGATACAAACCTCCTGTCACAGAGGATGGAGCTGAAGTTCCCAGAAGTAAGATGTCAGATGATCAGAAACGAGTTTTCAAGAATCATCACAAGGCCAGAACCATACTCCTAAATGCTATATCTTACAACGAGTATGAAAAGATCACCAACAGAGAAACAGCCAAAGACATACTTGACTCTCTAAGGATGACTCATGAAGGAAACTCTCAAGTCAAAGAGACAAAGGCTCTGGCGCTTATCCAGAAATATGAAGCCTTCAAAATGGAGGATGATGAAGCCATAGAGGCAATGTTCTCTAGATTCCAAACTCTGATTGCAGGTCTCAAAGTTCTAGACAAAGGATACACAACTGCAGACCATGTCAAAAAGATAGTCAGAAGTCTGCCAAAGAAATGGAGACCTATGATTACTGCTCTGAAGCTGTCAAAGGATCTGAACAATATTAGCCTTGAAGAACTTGTCAGTTCTCTCAGAAGCCATGAGATAGAACTAGAGGAAGATGAGCCTCAGAAAAGGAACAAGTCTGTAGCATTAAAGTCCAGACCTGAAAGACGCAAACTTGACAGAACCAAAGCTCTCCAGGCAGAAACTGAAGATGCTGACAACTCTGAACCAGAAGACTCTGATGATGAAGAAGAATTGTCCCTACTAACCAGAAGAGTTAAGCAACTCTGGAAAAAGAGGAACAACAACTTCAGAAGATCAAGACCCAGAGGGGATCGATCAGAATCAACTTCAAAAGGTAAATCTAACAAAGATATTACCTGTTATGAATGTAAAGAAACAGGTCATTACAGGAATGAATGCCCCAAGCTAAAGAAAGACAACCCTAGAAAAGAAAGCTTCAAGAAAAATACCTTCAGGACAAAGAAAGGACTGATGGCTACCTGGGATGATAGTGAATCTGGATCATCAGAATCTGACTCTGATGAACAGGCCAATGTGGCACTTATGGCTACCACATCCAGGAGTAGCTCAGATGAAGAATCTGAAGAGGTATTTTCTGAACTTTCTCAATCTGATCTAGAATCTTGTTTGTCAGAAACTCTATGCTCATATCAGAAATTCAAACAAAAGTTTAAAAACATTAAAGGCTGTCTTAGAGCAAAATTTGAAGAATGTGGCAAGCTTGAGATGACAATTCTAGCACAAGAAGATATAATCAGATTGTTAACATTAGAAAGAGATGGAGCAAAAAGAAAAAGCTTAGAATTATAAGAAGCGTTATCTCAAACTCCACAAACTTCAAATGCAATAATTTATAAATACGAAGAAGCCTTTCAAGAATTTCTGAAAAATGGAATAGGTAGGAGTATTATGGCATCCATGATTTATGGAGTCAGTCAGAACAATAAAAAGGGAATTGGGTATGATCCTAAGGAAGTTAAAACTTCTTCTAGTGACAAACTTAAATCTCCATTTTCATATCACTATACACACACACAAGAACAAAAATTTGAAAATGCTAGAAAACTCAAAGTTATGAGAAACTCTGGGAAGACTAATCAAAGAGGACCCAAGAGATTCTGGGTACCAAAAGATAAGATTGTGTATGTTGCAGATATCCTATGCAGCAAAGTTCAGACACCAGTCATGGTACCTGGACTCTGGATGCTCGCGACACATGACGGGAAGAAAGTCTATGTTCCAAAGCCTGGAACTTAAAGATGCTGGATTCGTTGGTTTCGGAGGAGATCAGAAAGGAAGGATCAGAGGCTCCGGAACTATTGGTAATGGTACTCTTCCCTCTATATCTGATGTTCTTTACGTAGAAGGATTAATGCATAACTTGTTATCCATAAGTCAATTAAGTGATAACGGTTATGATGTAATCTTTAATCAAAAAACATGTAAAGCCATTAATCAGAACGATGGCTCTGTCCTTTTCACAGGCAAGAGGAAAAAAACATCTATAAAATTAATCTTTCTGATTTAAAAGAACAAAATGTTAAATGTCTGATGTCTGTTCATAAAGAGCAATGGGTGTGGCATAGACGCTTGGGCCACATTAGCATGAGGAAACTTTCTCAGCTAAATAAACTCGAGTTAGTCAGAGGCCTACCTAAACTGAAGTTTTCTTCAGATGCTCTGTGTGAAGCATGTCAGAAAGGAAAATTTTCAAAAACATCCTTTAAAAAGAAAAATGTTGTTTCTACCTCTAAGCCTCTGGAACTTCTTCACATTGACTTATTTGGTCCTGTGAAAACAGCATCAGTTAATGGAAAGAAGTATGGACTAGTCATTGTTGATGATTACAGTCGCTGGACATGGGTGAAATTCCTAAAGCACAAGAGTGAGTCTCACTATGTATTCACTAGTTTCTGCTCCAAAGTGCAAAAAGAATTTGATGCTAAAATTGTTAGAGTTAGAAGTGATCATGGTAGAGAGTTTGAAAACAAAGATTTTGAAGAATTATTTGACTCTAATGGAATATCCCATGATTTCTCCTGCCCTAGAACTCCACAACAAAATGGAGTTGTAGAGAGGAAGAATAGGACACTCCAAGAGATGGCTAGAACCATGATCAATGAAACTAATGTGGCAAAGCATTTTTGGGCAGAAGCTGTAAATACAGCGTGTTACATTCAGAATAGAATCTCTATAAGACCCATTCTGGAAAAGACTCCCTATGAACTGTGTAAAGGAAGAAAACCAAACATTTCATATTTTCATCCTTTTGGATGTTCTTGCTTTATTTTAAACACTAATAACATCTGAACAAGTTTTGATTCCAAAGCACAGAAAGGTATTATGTTAGGATACTCAGAACGCTCTAAAGGCTACAGAGTATACAACACAGAAACCAAAATTGTGGAAGAATCAATTCATGTCAGATTTGATGATAAGCTTGACCCTGAAAAGTCAAAGCTAGTTGAAGATTTTGCAGATTTAGAAATCACCCTTGCAGGTTCTGATAAAGCTCCAGAAGCAACTGTCACTCAGAACTCTGAAGAAATTAAAACCCCAGAAATCCCAAAGAAAGTTAAAAGTCATATCAACGTATCTGAAGATTTGATTCTGGGAAACAAGGACGAACCTGTCAGAACCAGATCTACCTTCAGAACCTCTGAAGATACTCCTCTGGGATTAGTGTCTCTGATTGAGCCTACGTCCTGTGATGAAGCACTTCAAGATAACGACTGGGTTTCAGCCATGCAAGAAGAATTAGATCAATTCACAAAGAATGATGTTTGGGATCTTGTTCCAAAGCCCAGAGGCACTCACGTTATTGGAACCAGATGGGTATTCAGAAACAAGCTGAATGAGAAAGGAGAAGTCGTCAGAAACAAAGCTCGACTGGTAGCTCAAGGTTATAGTCAATAAGAAGGTATTGATTATAATGAAACTTTTGCTCCAGTCGCAAGGTTAGAATCTATTCGTCTTCTTGTATCTTTTGCTATTAACCATTCTATTAAATTATATCAAATGGATGTCAAGAGTGCATTCCTTAATGGTTATATATCAGAAGAAGTGTATGTCAACCAACCTCCAGGTTTTGAAAATCCAAACTTTCCAGAACATGTTTTTAAACTTAAAAAATCTTTATATGGACTTAAACAAGCTCCCAGAGCTTGGTATGAACGTTTAAGCAATTTTCTTCTGGAACACAATTTTATCAGAGGGAAAGTTGACTCCACACTTTTCTGTAAGAACCTTAACAATGATCTCATGATATGCCAGATATACGTTGATGACATTATTTTTGGTTCAGTTAACGCCTCTGTTTGTCAAGAATTCTCTAAGTTAATGCAGGCAGAATTTGAAATGAGTCTAACGCAAGAACTAAAGTTCTTTCTGGGAATTCAAATTAACCAAACTTCAGAAGTTACATATGTTCATCAAAGCAAATATATTAAAGATGTTCTGAAGAAATTTGACATGGCTAACTGCAACTCTGCAAAAACTCCAATGCATCCAACATGCATTCTTGAAAAAGAAGAAGTAAGCTCAAAGGTTTGTCAAAAGCTCTACCGAGGTATGATAGGCTCTCTTCTCTATCTGACTGCTACTCGTCCTGATATTCTCTTTAGTGTCTGTCTCTGTGCCAGATTCCAATCAGATCCTAGAGAATCTCATTTAACAGCAGTTAAGAGAATTCTTAAGTATCTGAAAGGAACTCCTAACCTGGGCCTGATGTATAAGAAAACATCAGAGTATAGACTTTCTGGTTACTGTGATGCAGATTATGCAGGAGATAGACTAGAACGAAAAAGCACATCTGGAAATTGCCAGCTTCTGGGAAACAATCTAATCTCCTGGGCTAGCAAAAGACAGTCAACTATCGCTCTATCAACTGCAGAAGCAGAATATATCTCAGCATCACTGTGCACAACTCAGATGCTCTGGATGAAGCATCAGTTAGAAGATCTGCAAATTTTTGAGAGTAACATCCCTATCTTCTGTGATAATACTGCTGCCATTTGTCTAAGTAAGAATCCCATTCTACATTCCAGAGCTAAACACATTGAAATAAAACATCATTTTATCAGAGACTATGTTCAGAAAGGGATAGTAACATTGAAGTTCATTGATACAGATCATCAATGGGCAGATATCTTTACTAAGCCTCTAGCTGAAGATAGATTTCTTTTTATCTTAGAAAATCTGAACATTCAAAATTGTCCAGAATGAAGTGTGGCTCTGAAAATGTAAAATGAGACTCTGACATAAACAAATGTGTTTCTGCCTATGACTCTGATAATTCTACCAAGTTAAGAAGATATCTGAGTTAGAAATCTCCAGGAACCAATCCTTTGGTATTCCTGAAGATCAGATACATCAACACGTGGAGCACTTAGCGTCCAACCCTAGAACTTCTAGACAACTGTCCAGAAGAAGATCAAAGGTGAAACGTTTGAGATCTCCTCGAGCAGTGTGCGTACTGTTGGGATTAGACATTCATTAATTAGCCTTAATCATTTCTCCCCCAAGCGTGCCTACTTGAGCCTTGTGCTAACGCAATATTGTGTGTCGTTTTGCATATGTTTTAACTTAGGGTATTTAAACACTTTTCTCACATTTCACACACTTATCACTTTCACTCACTCTAAAACCCTAAACCCTCTCTGAAGCGTCTCTCAAATACTCATCTTCATCTTCTTCTTCAACTATGGATGCTCAACAACAAGAAGTTTTCAACTTCTCTCAACAAATGGAATCCACCACCACTGCCCAAACTTCAAGCATTTCAACTCCAATGGTTACAGGCGTTTCCACTACCCCAGTATACAAGGAACCCCATATCCTTGATCGTTTACCTCACATCAACCTAGCAACTCCCTTTGAGGGATTGGATGTGTTATGTGAAACACTGGTGGATTTTGACAACTTGAGAAGAAATGGAGTTGATCTTACTGAAGAACTTCATCAACAAGGTTGGGGAAACTACTTCCAAAGGCTCTATGGCCCTGTTTACCCACTTCTCGTCAAGGAGTTCTAGAGATTTGCAGATGCTGATGACCATTTCATCGTCTCTTTTGTTTTGGGGGTAAAGATAGTAATTACTGAAGAGTCAATTGCTTCTTTGTTGAACATGGAGAAAGATGGAGGAAAAAGGATTTACAACATCAACCCTAGATCAAGGCGCGTTGCTGAAGTAATCAATCCAACCATCTTCAAACCCAACACTGAAGGAAATCCTTCAAAGAACAAAGAGCTGCATCAGAACCTCAGAGTGTGGCTCAAGATCATTCTGGGAACTATTCACCACCGCCCAGCCTCAAACTCCTCTAATTACATCAATGCAGATTAGAAGTGCATTCTGTATTGCATTCACAAGGGTGTGAAGATCTGCCTTCCTGCACTACTCTTCAGATACCTAAGAGACTCTGTCAGGGAGACCAGAAACAACATGAAGCCCAGATCCTACATCCCTCTGGGAAGATTGTTATCTGATGTTTTCATCGAGAATGGGCTGGTAGATCATCTGGAGAAGGCCAAGCTGATGCTAGATCTGGCAATAGACACTGGGAAGCCTCTGAACGCCAGAAACCTCAAGAGTATGGGAATAATAAAGAAGATTCAAGTCAGACCCACGCTGGACACTTCCTGGGATTCCTTGAAAGATCAGAGGAAGCTGCCTCATGGTCTTGCTAGGTTCTACAAGAATGAACCCAGAGATGCGGTTGCTATCTATCTTAATCGTCTGCTGGATGAAGGTGTTGACATCTCTGACTTCAGCCTCGACGATTGTCTAGATTCAGAAGAAGACTTCGTCAGATACAAGAGAGGTCTCTCTGAGAAGAAGATAACATCACAGGCAAAGAAGGCAAGACTTGGAGAATCTTCTGGAAGCAGATCTCCAGCTCCTCTGCAAATTTCTACTGGTACGTCTGTTCCTCCTATTTCCTCTGAACCTCTGATGGTTTCCTCTACTCCTTCCTCTAATCCTCTCCCAACACCACCCATTTTTACAACCTCTGAAATCCCACCTTCTACAACCAGAACCTCACAACCTTCACCAATTTTAAATATCGCCCGTACATTCATACCTCCTTCTGAACCTGAACAAATGAACCAAAGCACTTCCTCTTCATCATCTTCAGAACCAGAATCACCACCATACCTTCAAATCTCCTCTGACCAAGAATACTCTGACCCTGACTCCCCAACCTTAGCCCAAATTCAGGCTCAAAACCTTGCTTCACAACAACAAACACAAACACAATCTGAAGCAACTTCACCTCCACCAGAACAAACAACCAACATTACTTCTGAAGACCAACCCTCTGAAACTCAACCTTCTGATCTCCACACCTCTGATATCACCCCTTCAAACATCTCCCCTGAATCTGAACCATTAGACTTAAACCCTCTTTACGCTTCACCCCAAAGATCTGAACCTCAACCTGAATCAGAAACTGAACCAGAACCTCTAACTCTAAATCTCAGCCCTCCAATTTCTTCACCTCAAACCTCTGAACCTGACCTTTCTATACCTACCCTTGAGGAAGCCATCATGCTGGTCGCAGGGGCTTCAGTACAAAAGGTCAAGTCTCTGACCACTAACTCTGAAGTCAGTGATGATCCTGACTCTGTAAGGACACACTGGAACAGAGTCATTGGCTGGATGACCTCTGAGGCTTTTAGACTGAAGAACATCTCTGAACAAGTCAGAAATGGCTACATCAGAGATGCTGAGGCAAGACTTCAGGAGAGACTTGCTAGAGAAGCTGAAGCCAGAAGGCTGGAAGAAGAGAGGTTAGCAAGAGAAGCTGAAGAAGAGGCTAGAAGACTGGAAGAAGAAATAGCAAAGGAAGCTGAAATCCTAAGGATAAAGGAAGCTGAAGCTAAGGCTCTGGCGGATGCAGAAGCACAAGCTGCTGCTGAAGCTGAAGCGCAGGCTGCTGCTGAAGCACAGCAGACTCTGACTCTGGGGGAGTCCTCTTCTGTTATCCCTATGGTTCTCCAGACGCTGAAAGAACTTAAGCAAGATCAGAATGAACTCCGTGCCAGAATGGATAAGCAAGACACTGTCAACGACAACATTCAGAACATGCTGGCTATGTTGCTTCAGAGAATGCCTCCGCCTCCGAACCCCTAGGCACTTAGGATATTTTTTTTGCTTGCGTGTTGTTTTGTTTGCTTTTTTTTTCTGATTCTGATGTTTTCCTGTTCTTGTTGCCTTTGTGCTTTTATCTGAATACAATGTTTTTCTCTTCAATTCCTTATTTTTGCTATCTTTTTGATTCTGACAAAAAGGGGGAGAAGTCATTAATAGCTCTGATGAAAATATTGTCTAAATACCTTAAGCATTCTGCAACATATTTTTCTTAAAAATAAATTTATCTAACCTGGACTTAAGAAATTGCAGAAGGTATCAAGAAACCTCTTTACTTAGAAGCTCTGGTAAGAACTTCTGAACTCCCTAGCACTATCTCAGGGGGAGCTCTTATCTATCTGATCTGATATTTTATATGTTTCATCTGCTAATTAAGATTGTTTTGTCATCATCAAAAAGGGGGAGATTGTAAGAACAAAAATTGTTCTACAACAGATTCCTTGATTTTGATGATAACAAAGGATGAAACCAAAAATGGCACCCTAACGAAAAGTTTCTAAGTGTGCAGGGTTCTAAAGAAAGAAGGAAGAGATCTGATGATGTCATCAGATACAGAACCAGATCAGATACAAATTATCAGAAGATAAGAAGCATCTGAAGTAGAAACACGTTTAAAGTAGTCTAACTCTGAGCAAAACAGCAAAGTATCAGAAGCATCTGAACAAGAAGTAAGCTCTAGAAGTTCTGACTCTGATCAACGCTATCTCTAAATTCCAGAACTTATCAGCGCTATCTGAAGAATCCATCAGAATCCAAAAGAGATCAACATCAGAAGCAAGACTCCAAGATTCTCAGATACACGAAGACTCTGATCATGGAAATACTAATGATGAAAGAGTAACGTTAAAGTCAAGTAAAGGATTGCAAATGGATTTCCTAATACAGAAAGAGACGTTAATCTCCAATTTCAATAAAGAAGATACTATATGTGGTAAGTAGTCATTTCAAGGAGAGAAAGTTATCCTGCAGAAGCTATTTAAGTGATGGCGTAAATTCATTTTAATATCCACCAGTTTCAACCACCACTTCTCTTCTATATAAAAAGGACTGCAAATCAACATTCAGTACATAACATATACAAGGAAAATTATACTGAAACATCAACGCTCAAGAAAACACTCGTGCTCTCTAAATCTTCACGAAGCTTTTGCTTATAACGTGAATCACTTTGTTCTTACTATTGTAACACTTGCTTATCTTAGAAGCACTCTAGATTACATAAATCTTTTATCTATTGTTTGTTTATTTCCTCAAGTGACTCTGTGTAGTCTGTATACTTGAGAGGACTAAGAGATCTTTCTCTTAGACGTTGTTTGTAATCAATCTTTCAAGATTAGTGGATTAAGTCCTTGTTGAAGGCGAAATCACCTTGGCCGGGTGGACTGGAGTAGCTTTGTGTTATAAGCGAACCAGTATAAAATCATTGTGTGATTTTCATTTTGAAAAAGCGCTTATTTTCCAAACAATTCAAACCCCCCTTTCTTGTTTTTCTCACCTGAAAAGATTAGGGATTAAAAATGAAAAGATCGTACACCCGGTAAGTTGAAAACCTGAAAAGGCAACTTAGGCAAAAATGGGTATCCCGGTGGATTGAAAACCCGAAAAGGGCGATCCAGGAAAAAGTTAGGGATTAAGCGAATGACTGCGTTCTGAGTTAGTTCTGAATCTCATCTCATGTCGATGACTGGGAATTTTCGAAAGGTAGGAAACAGTCCAATCACCTTTTCAGAAGGCTGATCATCTGGAGGATCTTGAAGACGGGCAAGTCATAGCAGAATTGGAACCCAATAGAAATCCATTTCACATTGCCATTAGATTAATTTCTGTTTTTATCTTTTGTGCGATTACCTCTTTCCAGGGATTGCTTCCTGATGTAAATGCCTATTCAGAGGTCATTCAATCAATAAAATCATGTTATTCAGTATATCTCTGTTTTCATTTTCATTTTACTGTTTTGTTTGCAAAAATGACGTCCGAATTTTTGATAAACATTGCATCATGACACATAAGGGCTTTACAGGTACATGCTTAATAAACATTTAAAATTGCTGTAAATTTTAAGTGCTTTGGATCGTCTATTCAGAACAGATACCCTCGGGGCATTTCCTTAAATTCCCCTGCAGATGATCGTGAATATCTTCCCCAGTGAAGTCGCCAACAGACGAATCCGGTGTCTTATCCCTGCAGAGCTGATCAGAGTGTTGGATTCTTCAATCCCCAGCAGGTTCTCACCATTGTACTTCCCCAAGCGTTTGTTTCAGGACATACACTCCCCATTAGAGTTGACAGTGCCAGATTGTATACCCCCAGCGGAGTTGACAGTGCCAGACTGTATCTTCCCAGCAGAAGTGGCTGCTCCTTAGAGTTTGAGGCCAGATCGATAATCCCAATGCCAGATCCATGGTTTCTTTCCTTGAAGCAGAACCTCGGTACCGTATCAGTGTTTGCTTCCCCTGTTGAGTCATCTCTCACAGATCGTGGTTGCCAGAACCACTATCGCTTTCCCCAACAGCAGGTGTTCAGTGTCGTTCTCTCCCCAGTCAGAATCTCGGTATTTCGTCATTGCTAGAACACCGTGTGGCGGGTCATTTCCCCACAGAATTCTTTGCGCTGTGCATCTCCAACAGCCTTGCCAGGGTCCAGAAGATGGTGATCATTTCCCCAGTAGATCCCCTTGCCTCAGCTTGGCATTCTACCCAGCATTTTGCATCCCTGCATGTAGAATCATATTGCATTGCATCCTTCCAAATCGCGTAGCATTTCCATTTTCATGGAGCATTACGCCATTGAAAAATTCAAACATACGCATGTAAGCATAAAACTTTCTCGGTATCCCAAGTGATAAGCTAGAAGTTGTTTCCAGTACTCAGACTGAAGATTGTTCATGACTTACCTTGGTTATCCCCAGCAAGTGTCATTGGCCCATGCGTCGCCTTTATTATCATTCCCTATTTCTGCCAATGCTGACAGGCATGAAGTTTTCCAATGTTCAGATCGAAGAAGTTTCCGACGTTCAGGTCGATGCAACTTGTGGCATTCAGGCCAGTTTTCCGGTATCCAGACCGAAGTGGCATTCAGGCCAGTTTTCCGTTATCCAGACCGAAGTGGCATTCAGGCCAGTTTTCCGGTATCCAGACCGAAGTGGCATTCAGGCCAGTGTTCCGATGTTCAGATCGAAGAAGTTTCCGACGGTCAGGTCGATGCGACTTGTGGCATTCAGGCCAGTATTCCGATATTCAGATCGAAGTGGCATTCAGGCCAGTGTTCCGATATTCAGATCGAAGTGGCATTCAGGCCAGTTTTCCCGATATTCATATCGAAGTGGCATTCAGGCCAAGTCTTTCCGATGTTTAGATCGAAGAAGTTTCCGACGTTCAGGTCGATGCGACTTGTGGCATTCAGGCCAATTTTCCGATGTTCAGATCGAAGTCCTTTCCAGTATTCAGACTGATGAGCGGCTTTCAGGCCATGGTTATTTCTGTGTTACCATTTATTTTGGTATCCAGTTTAACATTCTTTTTCGATATTCAGACTGACTCTCACCGTACCAGACGGATTCTTCTTTCAAGGCCACCTCTTTGCCGATTCTGATAGGCATTGTCACTTCACTTCACTTCAGTGCAAATTTTTGGGCTTTTATTGTATTCAATCCCTTGATACCTCGAAAGTACGAAAGCAGCTGCCATCTTCTTTCCGGGTCTCCAGTTGATTGAATAGGGGCAGCTGTAATACCCCAAAATTTACCCTTCATTTTTCCTGGAAGCATACGCTTTACACCTCATGCATGCATTCATTTTTAGGTCATTTAACATTAGATACATTGCATTTCATCATGTCAATCAGAATTAGATCCAAGAAACATAAAAAAAAAACGAAAAAAAAATAAAATAATAAATAAATAAATAAATAAAAATAATAATAAAAAATAAATAAAATATAACAAAAAAAAATTTTGGACTTGGGTCTCTCTCATTTGAGCCCACAAAGCCATGGAATTCAGTCTATAAATACCAAGGCTTCACTTGAGAAAAGGAGAAGCAAAATACTCTGGGGTTTTCTTGAAACAAAACCCTGGACAAAACCTGGAGAGAAACCTGACAGAGAACTCAGAGCAGCCTCCAAACCCTGAAGGGAACTCAACTACACAGAATCACCTTTGCCTCACATAAACCCTAAAGATTGTTTTGTAAACCTCACGGGTGCCACTCAATTTCAATCAAGCTCTCCAATCAGGTTTGCCCTTATTCCCATTACCTTTATGCTCTTAATTTGGATCATCTGAATGTTTGAGGTATGATGGATGAATTTTATTAGGTTTTTGCCCACGGGTCATAATTATGTATGAATGTATAAATAATGCCTTGAATGCTTAATCGTTTAATTTCTGAAGTGTATGCCACAGGGTTTGAGGTTTCTGAAGCCATATTGTTATCCATGAAAAAAATGCTTATCGTGTTTCACTAACCCATTTGTTGAGTTTTTGTGAGGGCTCACATGACTTTTGCAGGGATAACTTGCGTGGTTTTCCACTTTATTTGTGGGATACTCCCTGGACGTTTCATTCCGATTACCTGTACTGACTCACTTTCTTTGATAGTGTTTAGCTTGGAAGGATCCCTGGGTTTCCCATTCCTCTAACTGCTGTTACTTCGGATCTTTATCCGCGTGGTACTTTTACATTTTTCCCGCATTTTACTGCTTTCCTAGCTGGAAGACCTCGATAGGAGGCAATGTTTTTGTGTGTTTTTTTTACAGGTTCCTTCGTCAAGGACTGCCTTTTTGCATGAGTTCACCAAACCCTAACCCTTCATTAATTTTTCTTCTCCTAAACACACGTTTACTCCTTCTACTACAGGTGAGTAAGTCTCCAAAGGTCGAGCATCTGGTAGATTGCGTAGTAACGTCGTTCGTCCAAAACCCAATCCATAACCCCGTAGTTAGCCGAACTACGGCTTGCTCTGATTCTCATTCCAGATGAGATACGTAGGCATAAGACGCGATGTCTTAGCGAGCACACATCCCCCAACCCATAGGTCAGCCGAGCTACGAAGACTCTGATTCTCATATTCAGATGAGATACGTATGCAGTGGATGCGACATCCGCGCGAGTCATTTCTCTTAACCTTTTTTTAGTAAATAAACACATTAGGTAAACCCACACCCTTTAGACAAAAACCACAAAAGTGGATCCCGTAGAGTACTATGGATGCGTAGGGGTGCTAATACCTTCCCTTCACATAACCGACTCCCGAACCCAAGATTTGGTTACGAGACCCCGTCTTGTCCATTCCTTTTTCAGGTTTACTTCGAGCGTTTCCTTTCCCTCCTTTGGGATGAATAATGCACGGTGGCGACTCTTCTGTCTTTTTCTTTCGCCGGTTGTTTTTTTCGCGCACTGTATTTTTCAGGTTGCGACTGTCGCACCTCAAAAAAGATGAGGGATAATGCGATCCCTCGCGATAGGACGCGGAAAAAATGTTGTTCGAAACAGAGTCGCCACCGAACTTTATTTATTCCAATGAAGGAACAGGAAAATATCGAGAAAACCTTTAAAAATAAGAACAATGGTCATCGCAACCATATTCGGGTTCGGGAGTCGATTACGTAAGGGGAAGGTATTAGCACCCCTTACGTCCGTTGTACTCAACGGGAACCTCTTAGTCTGATTTTGCTATTTGACTGTTAATTGACTGTTACTTGTTTGCTTCGAGTGATTACAATTGATGATAGATATGGGTGAAGACCTCAGGAGGGGGAAATGGGAGGTTTTTTTATTAGTGTGCTCGCGAAGATACAGCAATCTCCTGCCTACGTATCCTTATGGTGCAATAAGGAAATCAGAGCAATCGTAGTTCGGGCAACTACGGTTTTGGTGTGTTTTGTTTGATGAACGACTGTGTAGGTCGGCGTTCTAAAGGCTAAACGCTGGCTTGTCTACTCTCGGCGGAGGCTTAAGCACTGGTTTGTTATGCGCATTAGAAAGGATTGACAGTGTTCTTTTTGAAAGGGTTTTGGTCACGCGGGGGTGACAAGTTGAATTGATGTGTTTGGGTGTTTTGGTTTGGTTTCGATCGCTCGGGGGCGAGAAGTTAGGTTTGATGTGTTTGAAAGTGTTTTGAAGTTGGTTTCGATCGCTCAGGGGCGAGAAGTTAGTTTGATTTGTTGGAGATGTTTTTGGAGAACGACGAAAGATTGAGCAATGTGGTGTTCACCAATCGTCCAATTCTTTCGAGGAGTAATAAGGCGTCCGCCTTCTAGTCCCTTTTCGTTCGAATTATTTTGAAAGTTTGTTTGTGGATGTTGAATATGCACGGTAGTGAGGCGTACGCCTCCTACTTGCTTATTCAAGGAATAACGAGGCGTACGCCACCTATTCCTTTATCCAAGTTTATTTAGCGTGTTTTAGTCGGAAGTCGATAATTTGTGCAATATGGCGTACGCCAATTATTCAAATAATCGAAAGATTGTGAGGCGTACGCCTCCCATCTTTTATCATCCGAGGTTTGAATTGTAAAAGATATGTTTAGATGTTAGTATGTGATTCGCGAGAATAGTTTGAATTTTGGATTAGTAGGTTTTGATTTGATGACGAAGATTCGAGCAATGTGGCGTACGCCAATTATTCGAATGATCGAAAGATAGTAAGGCGTACGCCTCCTATCCTCTTTTCATCTGAAATAGAATAAAAGGATTTAGAATTTTGTAGAAGTGTTTTGAAATGTTTGTGGTTTGAAAATAATTTGAATTTTAGAAATTATATTTGATTTAGGAAAAGTGATTTGGAAATTGTATTAGGTTTAATTGGGTGACAAGAACTCGCGCAATATGGCGTACGCCAATTATTCGAGTACTTGAGAAATAATGAAGCGTACGCTTCCTATCTCCTTTTCATCCCAAATTTATATTTAAAAGAGAAAAAAACTTTAGAAATTGAGTTTAATTTGAAAAATGATTTGAATTATTTGTATTTGGAAATTATATTTAATTTTGGAAATTGATTTGAAATTGTGACTTAAGATTTAATCGGGTAACAATCAAAAATAACGATACAATGAAAATAAATTATTTATGTTTATAAATAAAATAAAAAACAAGCTGTATTGAAAGATGGGTTTAAAAAGTAGTGGTGATCCCGCAAGCCAAATCCAATTTCAAAATGCAATGGAATAAAGTAGCATCCAAGAAATGTTACTGTAATGAATGCTAAACAAATCAATTTTAAAGTGCAATGAAACAAAGTAGTAGCATAAACATTACTGCTATATCAAAAACCAAAATGGACACTAAACAAATTAATTTCAAAATGCAATGAACACTAAACAAATTAATTTTTAAAATGCAATGAACACTAAACAAATTAATTCTCAAAATGCAATGAACACTACTGCTATACAATGAACACTACTGTAATGAATGCTAAACAAATCAATTTTAAAGTGCAATGAAACAAAGTAGTAGCATAAACATTACTGCTATATCAAAAACCAAAATGAACACTAAACAAATTAATTTCAAAATGCCATGGATTAAAGGAGCATCACACCAAATGTTACTGTAATATCCAAACCGAAATGAACACAAATTAACTTCCAAATGCCATGGATTAAAGCAGCAGTACTCAACATTTTTTACAATAATTCACACTTCTAAATACATAATACATTCATACAAAATCAACACCAATGAATCAACATATAAAGTGTCGCGTTGAATTAATTTTAATGAGCATATTGACAGCATAACAACATATCTATTATGTAACAGCCACAGATAAAATCCGACATGAAACACAATGTAATCAGAACCGGAAACAAATGCAGTATCCATAACATCAACTCATATTATATCACTCATGGATTGTATATACTCATAATACTCTAAAAACAAACGTGATGAAAATCGAACCGCAAACAAACTGTACTCGACGAAGTGCAATAAAATGACAAATCAAAATAAACATGACTTTATGTTGTCAGCATAAATAATACACATTTACCAAATCAAATCAAAGGCTCTCAATGGAAGTGATTTGTCATGCCCAGTTGATTGAGAAAGCGGCGGGATCGGTTGCCGTGAGTTTATTGAGACTGAATCCGCAACGTCTTGGATGCGAAACAACTACGCTTGTGGTGGCGATTCCAGACCCCAACCTTTAACATCATTGTTGGTTGCTGCAGCTTGGAGTTGTGATGGAGGAATGGGTTTCGTAGTGGTGGATGGTGGCGAGCTAGCGGCGACGGCGGAGATAGGGGTTTCGGCGGTTGAAGGGGTTTGGAGGGTTTTGAGGTGGTGAGCGGTTGAGGGTCTTGGTGGATTTGAGGTTGAAGCGATTTTGGGTAGGTTTGAGAAGTGAAAAGCGAAGGTGATGATGGAGACGAGGGAATCGTGAAGGTTTTCCGGCGGTGTGATGGGATTGTTGTGGGTGTTTGAGGATCGACGGATGATTGAAGGTGATTGTGGGCGGAGGATGTTTTTTAGAGAGTAAGGTATTGTGAGAGGGTTTTTCTGAGCGTGTGGGGAAGGAGGCGAGAGAGTGAAGAGGAAAAGTTGTGAGGGATTCTTTCAGAGAGAGATGTGAGTAGTGAATGGTGTCCGCGAGAGTGAGAGAGCTGGGTGATTCAAATAGGGATTCCCCTTTTTCTTTTTTCTTTTTTTTTTCTTTTATTTCGTACAGTAGAGAGAGAGGAGAGGGTTAGTGGGGAGTGAGTGGAGCAGACAGAAATTGTAGTAGAGAGAGACGTTAGGATAAGAGAGATTTTTTTTGTCTTTTATGTGGAGGGAATCCAATGCAACAATAATATATTTTAATTGTTATAATAAATAAAAACTAACTAATAATTAATTTAAACTATAAAATAAAACTCTAACTAATATTAAAACTAACTAATATTTAAAAACTAACTAATAAAAAAACTAATTACTATTTAGGAATTAACTAATAAAAACTAACTAACTCTTATACTAATATTAAAAAAAAAAGCTAACTAATATTTTACAAAATCTAACTAATATAAAAAACTAATTAATATTTAAAAACTAAAATTAACTGCTATTTTAGAAAAAATCTAACTAATATAAAAAACAAAATTTAACTAATATTTTAAAATAAAAAGAAAAAATCTAACTAATATTTAAAACTAATCAATATTAAAAAACTAACTAATTCTTAATTAAATAACTAATATTTTTAAACTAATTAACACTAAAAAAAAACTCTAACTAATATTGTACAAAATCTACCTAAAAAAACTAATTAATATTTAGATAAACTAACTAACTTAATTAAATAACTAAAAAAATAATGACCAATTAAAAAAGAAGTCGAGTACAAAAGGAACTGGTCACACTAAGATTGTCAGGACAACACATACTCATTAAAAATACAGTCTTTTCCTCAAATTTTGACAAATCAACCGATTTCCTGTATCCTCAAATAAATTCATTATGATTGACATTTCAGGCATTTATTCATGATGCAATGTATGTAATGCTATGCATATGATGCAGAAATAAAAAATGAAATCAATTCTATGAAAATTAAATATGCCCGGACAAAATTGGGGTACGACAGTTGCCCCTATTTAATTATCTTGAACTAGAAGGTAAGAATGACAATGGTCTTCATACATTCGTGGTGGAAGGTAATTAAATACGAAAGGATCCAAATTTTGTCCTTTGAAATGCTATGCAGATAAAAAATGCAATGGATGCCAAGGTAGTAGGGGTAGGATGTTCGATCAATGCCAGCCCTCGAGTCAACATTCAAATCTGGCACAAGTCATTTCTGATGTGAAGACAAAGGTGGGACTGGTTTTCTGACACCAAAAGGATGACAGAGATTCACCATGATTTTGAGGATTGTCATCACCAAAAGGATGATGGATAAGCTGAGCTTTTAAGGTAGTCATCACCAAAAGGATAATGGTTACAGTGGGTGCAACAAAGATCGCCATCACCAAAAGGATGATGGTCAGATCAACAACAAATCTCGCTATCACCTAAAGGATGAAAGTTAGACACAATTCACAGATTTCTATCACCAAAAGGATGATGGTCATTCTGGTAAATTTTTCCATTACTGAGAGTATAGGATCAAGGCTATCACCAAAAGGATGATAGTTAACTCATAAACTTCAAAGATCACCGTCACCAAAAGGATGAAGGTAAGATCCAACAACAAAGCTTGTTATCACCAAAAGGATGATAATAAGTCAGATAACTTCAATGATCACCATCACCAAAAGGATGAAGGTATAATCAAGACGCGAACTTGTTATCACCAAAAGGATGATAACCACCATCACCAAAAGGATGAAGGTATAATCAAGACACAAACTGGTTATCACCAAAAGGATGATAACCACCATCACCAAAAGGATGAAGGTATAATTAAGACACAAACTGGTTATCACCAAAAGGATGATAACCACCATCACCAAAAGGATGAAGGTATAATCAAGACACAAACTTGTTATCACCAAAAGGATGATAACCACCATCACCAAAAGGATGAAGGTATAATCAAGACGCAAACTTGTTATCACCAAAAGGATGATAACCACCATCACCAAAAGGATGAAGGTATAATTAAAAGATAAAACTTGTTACCACCAAAAGGATGATAAGAAGCACACACGCAAATGATCACCATCACCAAAAGGATGAAGGTGAGATCAAAACACAAACTTGTTATCACCAAAAGGATGATAAGAAGTCAACAATCACCATCACCAAAAGGATGAAGGTATTGTCAAACGACAAAGCTTAGTTACCACCAAAAGGATGATAATAAGCACACACGCAACTGATCACCATCACCAAAAGGATGAAGGTAGAATCAAGACACAAACTTGTTATCACCAAAAGGATGATAACCACCATCACCAAAAGGATGAAGGTATTGTTAAAAGACACAACTTGTTACCACCAAAAGGATGATAAGAAGCATACACACAATTGATCACCATCACCAAAAGGATGAAGGTAGGATCAAGACACCAACTTGTTATCACCAAAAGGATGATAAGAAGTCAACAATCACCATCACCAAAAGGATGAAGGTATTGTTTAAAACGACAAAACTTGTTACCACCAAAAGGATGATAATAAGTTGATAACACAAATGATCGCCATCACCAAAAGGATGAAGGTAAGATCAAGACACAAACTTGTTACCACCAAAAGGATGATAAGAAGTCAACAATCACCATCACCAAAAGGATGAAGGTATTGTCAAACGACAAAACTTAGTTACCACCAAAAGGATGATAATAAGTCAATAGTCACCATCACCAAAAGGATGAAGGCGCTACAAACAACAGAACTCGTTATCACCAAAAGGATGATAATGAATCCACAATCACCATCACCAAAAGGATGAAGGTAATTATAACTTCAAAAACTTGTTACCACCAAAAGGATGATAATAAGTTATAATAACTTCAAATATTACTGACACCAAAAGGATGACAGTGGGGTGTAATAATTGCAGAGGTCACCATTCACCAAAAGGATGAAGGTTAGACCAAAACTTCACGGATCTTTGACACCAAAAGGATGACAGTAAGATCACAAACGTCAGGGATTTACCATTACCAAAAGGATAACGGTTACTATAAACAGGACAATGATCAATATTATTCCTCAATGGACTTTCACCAAAAGGATGATAGTGAGAAAAATATTGGACAAACAAGACTACTGTCAAAGTTCAGTAAACCTGATTTGTTGGGTAGTATTGCAACATTATTGGTTAAGACTTGCTTGGGGTATCAACAACAAAAAAGTTGCAAAACCAATATTCTCTGGAGAGATGTAGTTTCTGTCAACAAAAGGTTACAGGAAACAACTTGTTGAGGGACGCTCAACGTGAAACAAGGTTAGTGTTTGGAGAAACATTGTATGACTTAGCTGAGGATAACATTTTATCAACAAAAGGTTGAAGGATGTAACTCAATGGGGAACGCCCAATAGTAGGGTAAGAACTTACTCAGAGAAAAACAATGACTCAACTGAGGGTTGGCCTGGATGCCTACGACTAAACCTTGGATTTTGATTTGTGCTATATGCATAAATGTCCTGTACGCGTTATGTATGAGGTGATGCATGTGATGCATGTGATGCATGTTTGAATGCAGAGGATGATTGGTTTGTTTGGGATTGGCCCCCCTTTTCAAAGGCAATGTGTTTTCTGGAAACCAGTGCTGGTTGTATTTGTTTTTGTGTGGGTGCCAGCAAGGTGGGCTTTGGGTTTTTTGGTGATTGTCAATGTGGATTGGTCTTTTGGTGGGTGAAAGGATCTGACTTCCCGACACTCGATAGTTGATGATGTGATGAACACGCAATAAATACGGATACTCTTGGTGCCCCAAGTTTGATCTCTTGCTGATATGTTTTGTCTTTGAGAAGATCTTGATTTCTCCTTCTGAGATGTTTGGCCAGCCTGTAACTGAGCATAGCAACGTAATCAGCGCATGATGATTGTGCTTTTGACGTGCCCTAAGGATTCTTGTCAACATATGAAGTTGTACTGGTATGAACTTTCGACATTCTTGGCCGTGAATTCAAGCAATCACTACTGTCTGATGCAATCTGCTTGACTGATTTGAAGATATGAAGGGAATTTGCCCCTTGCAACTTGTCTTGCCCCGGTATGTAGGGTGTTCAAAGGAATTCTCCTTGAAAGGAAACCTTGGGAGTGGTTACCCCATGACATGGTATGAGTCTGTTTCCTTTAATGTCTGATTCTGGCAATGGTCTGCCCCTGATTAGCCTTTGGGGAACCTGCTTCAGACGGACTGAGTTGAAGTGTTTTTCCTCTCTGATCAACCGATGCTTGGGGATTTGTCTTATGCTGACTGCTTCTTAAGCCAACATGATCAAAAGATGCCATGCCCTTGATTCATAGGATGGTCTTGATATGTGTTTGCACCAACTACTCAAGTGCCCCTTGAATTGCCCTTTGTAGGAATTTACCTTGATGTCAAGTACTGACTAACAGTTAAGAACTGTTATCCAAGAAATGGCGATTTTAATGCAACAGTTATGCAAGTTTTGAAAAACAATCCTTCATTTGGAAGTGTTGTGGTAGTGTATGACGAGTGGATCATGTGCCCAATCGCGGTGCTTGATTTTGATAGTGTGCGAATGATGTAGTGAGAAGAGAATATTAGCAAATCTTTGGGAGTCAGTTTACTCAACCTTGCTGTAGTATGCTTTCAGAATAAACCCTACTTCAATTAGGTCTTTTGAGGGTTGTAACGTGGCTTGGTTCATGGTTATTGAAACAAAAGGATATAAGGCTCAAAGTTTATTTTAACCCACCCCTTCTTCATGATGATCTCCAATCCTATGTTCAGTTAATTCACACACATTCTTCTCTTGCATGTGTAAGGATAAAGATGGTGGTTCAAAGTCCCTTGGAATGGCAGCCACCTTATTTCGTTTTTTTTGGATGTCGGCGACCCTTTGATTTTGGTATGGTGGTCACTGAATCTTGTTTTGCTTTTGTTGAGGACTTTCATTGTCTCTTTCGGTTTTTTGTTTTGATCCCTAACTTTTGCATGGACCGCTTTGTTTGAAGCTTTAATCCATCGGGATTGCCCCTGTTTTTGCCTAAGTCTCCTTTTAGGGTGTTCGACTTAGCGGGCTCTTTCTTCGACTTTTTTTTTAATTGTGACTGCCGGGACATTGGTCATTGAAGAACAACCGACATAGATTCTGGATTTGTATGGTTCCTTCGACACTTCATGATGTGTGTGAAGAGTGTCATATGGTTGATCCTCGTATGGGATACTTCACCTTTGTAATTTGTATGTGTAGTCAGGTTAACTGAACACTACCCTGCCCCAGGTTAAGCGTAAAGGTTTTTTAGATCTAAAAGAAACTCCTACTTCTAGGCTCGAAGTGGTTGACTAGGGATTAACTCCTTATCTCTCCAGTGTTTGGGGATTTGAAACAATGCCTGTACATCATCAGCAGGGTTTCATCCGAAAGCATACGATCATCAATTACGAGTATTTTGTTTTTCGTCATCCTCCTTCCAACATTTACTAACAATAGTGTGATAAAGGAAGTGAAGCGGAAAAGTATGTGTTTGTGATTTGTGAATGTGATAGATGAGTGAATATGAAAGATTGATTCAAAACATGCATAATCATCCCATTAATAAGACCAAATACAAGTAACAATGTTCAAAGCATACAGTACTTAAACAAACAAGATCAAATTACAAGAATGCAAAATGATAAAAATGGCATAATGATCGCCTTCATTCAAATGAACAAGCCTTCATCTTGATTGCTCTGCTGATCAGGTTGGTGAGGAACATTATCTTCGAGCTTCACTCGACTCTGCATGCGCTGGCATGGGGTTTGTTGCAACGTTTGGCCTCACTGGTGTGAATGTAAGTGCTTTACTGTCAACCAAGTCCTGGACCTTGTGCTTGAAAGCCTTACAGTTCTCTATTGTGTGCCCTGGGGCACCCATGTGATACTCACAGTGAGCATTGGCGTCGTAGCCTGGAGGGTAAGGTGGAGTTGCAGGTGTTATCTCCTTCAGAACAACCGATCCATCCTTTAGCAGGTAGGGGAGGATCTTACTATATGATACCGGCAACGGATCGAAATGCCTTTCAGGCCTCCTTGCCCTCTGCTGGTTGGGCTGACGTTGTGGAGCACGTTGCTGTTGATTCTGATGCGGCTGCTGGTAAGCCGGTTGTTGATAACGCTGTTGATATGGTTGCTGATAGGGTGGCTGATAGGGAGGCTGATACGGTGTCGGGATGACCGCGGAAACCTGATGATAAGGCGTCTGAGCATATGGAGGTGTCCTATATCCTCCTCCTCCCATTATGGCATTGGTTTGCCCTTCCGGCTTCTTTGGGAGATTGGGATATGGTTTCTTCATCCCACTTGAAGCATTAGCAGCACAAGGTAGCTTTCCCTTCTTGATCTGGCTCTCGATTCGTTCTCCCACGGAGACAACCTCAGCAAAAGTTGGGAAGCTGGATCCTACCATCTTTTCCATGTACTGGGTATGCAGGGTTCCCATAAACATATCAATTAGCTCTTTGTCAAGGAGAGGAGGTTGGACACGAGCTGCTAGCTCTCTCCACCGTTGTGCGTATTCTTTGAATGACTCATTGTTGCGTTGAGTCATGTCTTTCAGTTGGGTGCGGTTGGGTGCTAGATCAGTGTTCTACTGATAATGCCTAAGGAAGGCTTCAGCAAGTTCTCTCCATGACTTGACCTGACCTCTCTCCAGTTGCATGTACCACTCCAAGGATGCCCCACTAAGGCTATCTTGGAAGTAATGAATCAGGAGTTGATCATTACTGATGTGGGCGGCCATCTTGCGACAGTAGGCTCTGAGGTGAGTTCTTGGGCAGCTGATTCCCTTGTATTTGTCAAAGTCCGGGACTTTGAATTTTTGTGGAATCACCAAACCTGGCACCAGGCACATATCAACGGCGTCCAAACCGGGAGTAGTGTGAACCTCCAAGGACTTGAATTTCTCTTCCAAAGCATGGAGTCTATCAACAGTTGGGTCTGGGAGACCTCCAACAGCAGGTTTGGCGGGTGGTGGCATGAAGAAAGCGTCATACGGATCTTCATCGCCCATCACGGATCCATGGCGAGCAGATGTAGCAGAATGCTCGTGGGGGTTCATGTTGACCATGGGAACAAGAATAGGGATGGGTCCTCCTCTAGGCTGATTAGGGTTACCATCAAGGTTAGTCACTCCAGGGATACTGAGTGATGGCGATCCAAACTCGGCAGCAACTTTCCTGGCTTCAGCATTAGTCTCAGCATCCTTCTCCTTCTGGGCTAAGAGCAACATAGTTTCTAGCAAGCGATCCATCTTTGCTTGCATGGAGTCAATGTCAGTCCTCATCGAAACCTGGTTGGCTTCAAGCTGTTCAAGTGTCATCTTGTAATTGCGGCGTGTCTCGTACCGGTGTCGAGTAGTCAGCGTTACTGGACAAAGGGAGAATATGGTGTAAGTCTTTTTGGTTTTGGAAGATGATATGCAATGCATGTTGATGATATGAAAATGCATGAAATTCTGCCAGGTTTTTTCATAGAGGAATACAGACTCAAAATTATTCACACGTCAGGTACGTCAGGATAACAGGAAGAAGTACGGGTTTCTCTGGTTACTAGAAATTCCCAAAGGTAGGTTCTAGAGTTATGTTTTCAAGGAAGGAACTTAGACTCACGGATCAAGTTCAAAACTTCCTCGCAATGGTGGGCTAGCCACATCGTGATGGGAGTTCTGAAATGATCTAATCTAAGTGGGATTCTCGTATTGTACGAACAGGGTGTACACCCTTCGGCTCAACACTACATAATCACCGATTATGAAAACAAAACTTGGTTTTAAGGCGAGGTCCCTAGAGTCACGGATCGTGTTTAGAACCTCCACCGCAATGATGGGCTAGCCATATTGTGATGGGAACTCCAAACAGATCTACTCTAGGTGGAGTCTTCGTATTGTCCCAATAGGCGTACGCCCCTCGGTTCAATACTACACAACTCCGGGTTCTAAGTTTTTCTCGAAGCTCAGGTGTGAAGCTTATCTCACAACATATACCCAGTCTCATATCAAAGTATCAAGATAAAATACATACAATACAAACAATCAAAAAAAAGAATACGGAGAAATAAGTATGGAAGAAAAGAGTATCTTCCAACAGTCATAGCAAAATCAGACTAAGTTAGGCTAGACTCTCTCTTGCTTGGAGTAGGGTCCCCAGCAGAGTCGCCAGTCTGTCGCACCTCAAAAAAGATGAGGGATAATGCGATCCCTCGCGATAGGACGCGGAAAAAATGTTGTTCGAAACAGAGTCGCCACCGAACTTTATTTATTCCAATGAAGGAACAGGAAAATATCGAGAAAACCTTTAAAAATAAGAACAATGGTCATCGCAACCATATTCGGGTTCGGGAGTCGATTACGTAAGGGGAAGGTATTAGCACCCCTTACGTCCGTTGTACTCAACGGGAACCTCTTAGTCTGATTTTGCTATTTGACTGTTAATTGACTGTTACTTGTTTGCTTCGAGTGATTACAATTGATGATAGATATGGGTGAAGACCTCAGGAGGGGGAAATGGGAGGTTTTTTTATTAGTGTGCTCGCGAAGATACAGCAATCTCCTGCCTACGTATCCTTATGGTGCAATAAGGAAATCAGAGCAATCGTAGTTCGGGCAACTACGGTTTTGGTGTGTTTTGTTTGATGAACGACTGTGTAGGTCGGCGTTCTAAAGGCTAAACGCTGGCTTGTCTACTCTCGGCGGAGGCTTAAGCACTGGTTTGTTATGCGCATTAGAAAGGATTGACAGTGTTCTTTTTGAAAGGGTTTTGGTCACGCGGGGGTGACAAGTTGAATTGATGTGTTTGGGTGTTTTGGTTGGTTTCGATCGCTCGGGGGCGAGAAGTTAGGTTTGATGTGTTTGAAAGTGTTTTGAAGTTGGTTTCGATCGCTCAGGGGCGAGAAGTTAGTTTGATTTGTTGGAGATGTTTTTGGAGAACGACGAAAGATTGAGCAATGTGGTGTTCACCAATCGTCCAATTCTTTCGAGGAGTAATAAGGCGTCCGCCTTCTAGTCCCTTTTCGTTCGAATTATTTTGAAAGTTTGTTTGTGGATGTTGAATATGCACGGTAGTGAGGCGTACGCCTCCTACTTGCTTATTCAAGGAATAACGAGGCGTACGCCACCTATTCCTTTATCCAAGTTTATTTAGCGTGTTTTAGTCGGAAGTCGATAATTTGTGCAATATGGCGTACGCCAATTATTCAAATAATCGAAAGATTGTGAGGCGTACGCCTCCCATCTTTTATCATCCGAGGTTTGAATTGTAAAAGATATGTTTAGATGTTAGTATGTGATTCGCGAGAATAGTTTGAATTTTGGATTAGTAGGTTTGATTTGATGACGAAGATTCGAGCAATGTGGCGTACGCCAATTATTCGAATGATCGAAAGATAGTAAGGCGTACGCCTCCTATCCTCTTTTCATCTGAAATAGAATAAAAGGATTTAGAATTTTGTAGAAGTGTTTTGAAATGTTTGTGGTTTGAAAATAATTTGAATTTTAGAAATTATATTTGATTTAGGAAAAGTGATTTGGAAATTGTATTAGGTTTAATTGGGTGACAAGAACTCGCGCAATATGGCGTACGCCAATTATTCGAGTACTTGAGAAATAATGAAGCGTACGCTTCCTATCTCCTTTTCATCCCAAATTTATATTTAAAAGAGAAAAAAACTTTAGAAATTGAGTTTAATTTGAAAAATGATTTGAATTATTTGTATTTGGAAATTATATTTAATTTTGGAAATTGATTTGAAATTGTGACTTAAGATTTAATCGGGTAACAATCAAAAATAACGATACAATGAAAATAAATTATTTATGTTTATAAATAAAATAAAAAACAAGCTGTATTGAAAGATGGGTTTAAAAGTAGTGGTGATCCCGCAAGCCAAATCCAATTTCAAAATGCAATGGAATAAAGTAGCATCCAAGAAATGTTACTGTAATGAATGCTAAACAAATCAATTTTAAAGTGCAATGAAACAAAGTAGTAGCATAAACATTACTGCTATATCAAAAACCAAATGGACACTAAACAAATTAATTTCAAAATGCAATGAACACTAAACAAATTAATTTTTAAAATGCAATGAACACTAAACAAATTAATTCTCAAAATGCAATGAACACTACTGCTATACAATGAACACTACTGTAATGAATGCTAAACAAATCAATTTTAAAGTGCAATGAAACAAAGTAGTAGCATAAACATTACTGCTATATCAAAAACCAAAATGAACACTAAACAAATTAATTTCAAAATGCCATGGATTAAAGGAGCATCACACCAAATGTTACTGTAATATCCAAACCGAAATGAACACAAATTAACTTCCAAATGCCATGGATTAAAGCAGCAGTACTCAACATTTTTTACAATAATTCACACTTCTAAATACAGAATACATTCATACAAAATCAACACCAATGAATCAACATATAAAGTGTCGCGTTGAATTAATTTTAATGAGCATATTGACAGCATAACAACATATCTATTATGTAACAGCCACAGATAAAATCCGACATGAAACACAATGTAATCAGAACCGGAAACAAATGCAGTATCCATAACATCAACTCATATTATATCACTCATGGATTGTATATACTCATAATACTCTAAAAACAAACGTGATGAAAATCGAACCGCAAACAAACTGTACTCGACGAAGTGCAATAAAATGACAAATCAAAATAAACATGACTTTATGTTGTCAGCATAAATAATACACATTTACCAAATCAAATCAAAGGCTCTCAATGGAAGTGATTTGTCATGCCCAGTTGATTGAGAAAGCGGCGGGATCGGTTGCCGTGAGTTTATTGAGACTGAATCCGCAACGTCTTGGATGCGAAACAACTACGCTTGTGGTGGCGATTCCAGACCCCAACCTTTAACATCATTGTTGGTTGCTGCAGCTTGGAGTTGTGATGGAGGAATGGGTTTCGTAGTGGTGGATGGTGGCGAGCTAGCGGCGACGGCGGAGATAGGGGTTTCGGCGGTTGAAGGGGTTTGGAGGGTTTTGAGGTGGTGAGCGGTTGAGGGTCTTGGTGGATTTGAGGTTGAAGCGATTTTTGGTAGGTTCGAGAAGTGAAAAGCGAAGGTGATGATGGAGACGAGGGAATCGTGAAGGTTTTCCGGCGGTGTGATGGGATTGTTGTGGGTGTTTGAGGATCGACGGATGATTGAAGGTGATTGTGGGCGGAGGATGTTTTTTAGAGAGTAAGGTATTGTGAGAGGGTTTTTCTGAGCGTGTGGGGAAGGAGGCGAGAGAGTGAAGAGGAAAAGTTGTGAGGGATTCTTTCAGAGAGAGATGTGAGTAGTGAATGGTGTCCGCGAGAGTGAGAGAGCTGGGTGATTCAAATAGGGATTCCCCTTTTCTTTTTTCTTTTTTTTTCTTTTATTTCGTACAGTAGAGAGAGAGGAGAGGGTTAGTGGGGAGTGAGTGGAGCAGACAGAAATTGTAGTAGAGAGAGACGTTAGGATAAGAGAGATTTTTTTGTCTTTTATGTGGAGGGAATCCAATGCAACAATAATATATTTTAATTGTTATAATAAATAAAAACTAACTAATAATTAATTTAAACTATAAAATAAAACTCTAACTAATATTAAAACTAACTAATATTTAAAAACTAACTAATAAAAAAACTAATTACTATTTAGGAATTAACTAATAAAAACTAACTAACTCTTATACTAATATTAAAAAAAAAAGCTAACTAATATTTTACAAAATCTAACTAATATAAAAAACTAATTAATATTTAAAAACTAAAATTAACTGCTATTTTAGAAAAAATCTAACTAATATAAAAAACAAAATTTAACTAATATTTTAAAATAAAAAGAAAAAATCTAACTAATATTTAAAACTAATCAATATTAAAAAACTAACTAATTCTTAATTAAATAACTAATATTTTTAAACTAATTAACACTAAAAAAAAACTCTAACTAATATTGTACAAAATCTACCTAAAAAAACTAATTAATATTTAGATAAACTAACTAACTTAATTAAATAACTAAAAAAATAATGACCAATTAAAAAAGAAGTCGAGTACAAAAGGAACTGGTCACACTAAGATTGTCAGGACAACACATACTCATTAAAAATACAGTCTTTTCCTCAAATTTTGACAAATCAACCGATTTCCTGTATCCTCAAATAAATTCATTATGATTGACATTTCAGGCATTTATTCATGATGCAATGTATGTAATGCTATGCATATGATGCAGAAATAAAAAATGAAATCAATTCTATGAAAATTAAATATGCCCGGACAAAATTGGGGTACGACAGCGACACAAAGCCTCTTGCACAGCAGAAGCATGATGGCCATACTAGATCTATGGGCATTAGGGGTATGCCTGATTGGCTCTAGTGCTAGTGGGAGATTGTTGGTGTAAGCCCTAGAGGCTAATACTTTTGGTACTTGTATCGAATTATTTATTAATAATAAAAGGCTTTTTCTTCATTATGTTTGTTTAATAAAGTCCCTAGAATAGCTAGTCCGTTTAATGTATCAAGTGTGACTTAATCATGAGATTCCATTAAACATAAGGACACTATTCTTAAAGTATCTGTAGTCGATCTTTATTGTGAAGTGGGATAACATTAAAGCATTAAGACTATTATGTATATAGACTGATGATCACATCTCATGGATCATGGATAAGGAGTTATCAAGTCTTAAACATAGGTATGACTATTAAGAGTAATATTTATACGAGATTGACCCGCTATGAGAATACTATATAGAATGTTATGCAAAGTGTCATAAGTTATTCTCATGGTGATAATGGTGTATACCACCCTTCGACCTGAAACCACTATGGACCCTAGATGTAGAGTCGAGTGCCTTATTGTTGATCAAACATTGTCTGTAACTGGATGACCATAAAGACAGTTCATGGGTACTCCACGAAGCATGTTGAGGGACATGAGTGACCTAGATGGAATTTGGCCATCCTGCGTAACAGGATAAATGTCTACACGCCAAATATTGAGCTGGACAAGGATGACATGGTCTATGCCTTGTGTTCAATATAGACATAAGGGCAAAAGGGTAATTGTACACATAAGTATTATCACAAAAGGATTTGTCAGATCACATGACATTTTTGTGACTTGGATAGCAGTGATGTGTTGCTAGATACCGCTCATTGTTTATTATGTTAAATACGTGATTTAATATATTTTCTAATGTTGCGAAAACCTATAGGGTCACACACAAAAAGACGAAATGATGAGAGACAGAGTAAATAAGGAACACCGTAAGGTACGGTGCACTTAAGTGAATTGTAGAACATCGTAAGGTACAGTGTACTTAAGTAGAATACGAAATATGGTAAGGTACCACGCACTTAAGTGATTTTGGCATATCATAAGATATGGGCCACATATACTTACGTGGGATTTTTAGCTTGCAACCCACACAAGTGGTTCTATAAATAGAACCCTTGTGCAAAAGCATTTGTGCAGTTGTAATTTCGTTTCTCTCTCTCTCTCTCTCTCTCTCTCTCTCTCCTCTCTCTCTCTCTCTGTGTGTGTCTCTCTCTCTCACTTAAAGCTTTCATTCATAGCAGCTAGCACTAAGATTGAAGGAATCTGTTCGTGTGGACTGAGTAGAGGCGTTGTCACCATTCAACGTTCATGATCGCTTCGTAGATCTGCATCAAAGGTTTCAATCGCCAGAAGAGGTAACAATTCTATCACTGATCATGCTCATTCTTAAGGATCACTAAAGGAGAAATTTTTTAAATTCTGCTGCGTTTTAGATCACTCTTCTCATTCAGAAACATCTGAGCAGAATGCACAAAGCCGGGATTGACTATTTGATTAAGAGTATGACCATAATGAACTCCAAATGAGACATAGGGTTCCCCGATATAGGCATGCTAAGGTACAACAATAGTAGTAGACAATGCCCCAAGATAGGCCAACAACATTCTAGAGTGGTATCCTTAATTTGGATACTACATAGCAGGTTGAACCATAGGTGGAGGAACTTGCACATGAATTAAAGGACCCTTGTATTCAAACCCCTTCTCAGTAGGCACCTCAGCAGTCACAGGTGTGAAGCATAGAAATTTATGATTAATGAGCTCTTGAACCCTGGCCTTAAAAGGATTGCAATTCTCAATAGAATGCCTTACATGTCCGACGTGATATGCACATGTGGCATTGGGATCATTCTTAGGATGATAGGGAAACCTAGCAGGTCGGATCCGTTAAGGCACAATTGCCTCAACGTTAACTAGTATAGGTAGAAGATGTGCATAACTCATACGAATTGGATCATTGCGAGGACATATCCTTTCTTGATCATAAATTCCTTTGATTATTTGTTTCTGTTTCAAATTCTGATTGCTTTGAGCAAACCTCTGATGTGGTAGTAAATGTTGTTCTTGAGGAGGAAGTGGCAGAATGCCTACAACCACCTTCTGTTTGTTATCTTTCTTCAGACTGTATTCGGCTCTCTCATCAATCGTATCCTGATTTTGGAAGTCCATTGTCATGCTATCCAAGAATAACCCCAAGACCAAGTCATCTATGTCAATGCTCTTACCCTTTTCCATAATTCTTCGATGATCGGTGTTAGTGAATCGTTGTCTTTCTGACAGAGGAATGGATAAGGTGAGTTTTCTGGTTAACATGCATGAAATAAAAATGAATAAGTGGATGAGATGCAAGTAATTATCCCACATCCATAGACTCAAAGCCTTAATGGTATAGCAACCCAGGTTTAAGGCTCTTACATATGTATAGCAATGCAATAATGTATGTCAACAACATAGGTTAACAACACAAATAATCCGGATAATCTGCGTATACTGCCCAATGCAAGACCAAAGGTCCGACGTCCATGAGAATAAAGGTATGTAGAGTCTATGGTTTCCTATAAAAAAAACCCATATCCCCCTCACAGTTAGGTTCTAGTCTTCAGAAGGTAGTCCCTATAAGGTCTCCTAGAGTCATCGACTCGAAATGAAAATACCCTGCCGTAGCGAATTCTCGCAGGACAAAATCACTTTCAAGTGAATCTAGTCTGGGTGTGGTTCTTGTGACAACCCAATGCGTGAAATGCAGGTGCACACGACTATCCACGAGTCTATATTGTGTATGTACTCAGCTCAGGTATAGAGCTTCACTCATGTAGCATAACCCAAACCCAACAGAGAGTATAACAGATAATATTCAATATATAAACAATATTTTAAAGCAATAAATAATGCGATAAATAAAGTGAGTAAATCATAAAGGGAAACACCCAAGCAAATGGAGAAGCAATCAAAACTAGGCTCGACTCCTCTGAGCGACTAGGAAATACTCCAAGTAGCAGAGTTTCCCCAGTAAAGTCGCCGGCTGAAGCTAGCAGAAATATACCCGAATGTATCGCACCCTCGAACATACAACAAAGTCGCCATCGAACTTTATTTATTCCCGAAGGAAAGGGAAAACATCGATAAAACCTGGGGGAAGAGATATGTTGGGTAAGGAAGTCGGTTATGCAAGGGGAAGGTACTAGCACACATAATATCCATGGTACTCCATGGGAACCATTTTGATTGTTCTTGCTCGAATGGGTGTTATATCTAAGGTTTATTCGCGAAAGAATAAAGGGAAAAAATAGAGAATAGATAAAATGCTCGATGAGGATTGGGGATTAGTGAAATCAGTTAGAGAATATAATTGAAATTGTGGAATTCGAGGGAGTTTGTAATGTAACTGTTTTTTATCAGTTAGTTGAGTTTTTTGTGAATCAGTTAGTTGAGTTTTTTGTGAATCAGTTAGTTGGTTAGTGTTTGTTGCGAATTCGGCTTTCTGTTAGGGTTAAGTGTATGAATGCTTTGGCATACTGCTACGATAAAAGCATATTATGATGCTATGTGATATGAATGATAATTATCTTGTTAAAATGATAGGGTTGCTGTTAGTGATGCTTGCAATTTGGATGCATGAATTTCTGTTTGACTTAGTTGTATTTCTATTATGGTATGGCTTTGGTGTCTTAAATGTTTAATATTGGTTTGTAATGTGAATGATAGGGTTTCCACATGATAGTTGGACTGTTGTGAATATGGGTTGCTTGCATATGAATGTTAGTGGTAGGATGCTTAGTTGTTAAGGGATGCTGGTTAACATGGTTGTGAATTGAATCTGATGCATTGTTATAGGAAAATTAAGCTGCTAGTTTGCTTTGTTTTGGTTTTGTAATGATGCATGTTTGTGATGTTATATAATAGTGATTTTCTTCTGTTATTCCATGCTAGGTGAATAGATAGTGACTGGTGAATGGGCTGCTAGTTTGCTTTGAATGATAGTGACCACTTGTATGCATTATTGGTGCTTGAACGAATGTATTATTATGAAGCCTGTTAGTTATTGAATACATGTATGGATGTTAAATGATGGTTATGTTGTGAACTGAAGTTATGCTATGGCCATGCTATGCTGTTAAGATACATTAAATTATTCATGTTTTCATGAGTTTGCTAGGGCTTCATAAATTTGATATGTTTGTTATGGATGTATTGTTAATGTTCTACATGATTATGCTTGATATGAATGTTATCATGAAGTGTAATGTGTATGTATGTTGGAATGTTTTGCAGGCCTGGATTGATGATGGCCATGACTTCAAGAATGTTTGGTATGAAGCCACATGAAAGCTCATGATGATAGCTTGAAGAAAAGAAAGCTTGCTTGCTCATGAAGAAATATTTGATCATGCAATAAAGTGAAAGGATGCAAAAGAATTAAGAATAAAAGGGAATTAGGGTTAGGTTTTAGAAATTAGGTGAGTTGACCAAAAAGTCAACTGTTGACCAAAGTCAACCTTCAATCAAAGTTGTGTTTTCTTGTGTAATTTTTGTAGGAATGATGTAAATGATATTTGTATGGTTGAATTGATTTTTTTTGAATGAAAGTACCCCTTTATGATTCAATACCATGCTTTGCTTTTAAATTGAAATTTCTCCATTATCCATGCTTAGATCATAGCTTGAAATGAATGAACCATAATCTCTAAAATATTTGAACAATATGGACTATGAATGCATGACGACACATGGAGCAATGGGATAAGGATAAGTATTATGAATCAATAACAATGGACCCATATTTCTCCATGAAGCATGAGGTCAATGAATGCACAAATGACTTGAATCAATGAACTATGACATTGGAATGAAACATGCCGCCTTACGAGGACCTTGAATGCATGATGAATCATGATCCAATGGACTATGAAATATGGATAAATGGACTTGAAGGGAAAATAGAATGCCTCATGACTTGAATGAAAACTTGAATGAGACTTTGGATCAAATGAATCATCCATCATATAGGCATGTAGATCCAATGGACAACTTGTTGAATGATTCCCAAGAATAATAGAAACTTGATGATTGATGATGCATACCATAATGATCAAGAACCATCCTCTAATGACTTATGGTTTGAAACAATCACAAGGTGAAAAGTAAAACCAACAAGGCACATTAGAGCCAAGGCTTCCTGATTAGGGTTTCAGTCAAAACAAGATGTCTCAGTCAATTACTTACATGCATGGGCCTTCAAGCATCTGAAGTTAGGGTTTCCAAAGCCTGTCTTTTCATCAAAGGTCTTGAATGAAATAGGATACTCCTAAACCAAGTCTTCAACATATGGGCCCCCAACTAGGGCTTAGAGGCCAAGATAGAAACCACAAAACAAATCATGAAGCCTTACAACCCAATCACTAACAAATTAAGGTTTAAACCCCTCTGAAGAGCATCATGACAGAACTTTGTTGAATTCAAGCTTCAAAGATCAAATCATTAGGGTTTTGCATCCTCTACAGCCAGATGAACATCCAAGCTGAGCCTCTAGGGCCTCATCCACTCCAAAACCCTAGCTTTACCAGCCAAGAACTTTGAAACCAGAATGATCAACCAATGGATATGAATGGATGATTGATGCATATGTATGAAACATGAAGGTGTATAAATGATTCTCTAGAAGGTTTAAATGGAAATATGAAAAAAGGGGAGGGAAAATTTTGGGGTACAACATTATCGTATTCCTTTAAAAAAAAAGAAAAAAAAGTAAAGAGAAGAGAAAATGGTTGCAAAGAAGTTGATGAGAAGTGAATGAATTATTGTTTAGTTCAACTCCCACAGTCTCCTTCAATTCTCTTTTCTCCATTTGAATTGTAGCTTAGTACCCCATAGGATTTATCTCACCCTTACCTTGATCACGTTACAACCAGAATAAAATCCTTTTGATCTTTGTGTGCATGTATTTCAAGTGTGAATGTTAAAGTCATTTCAACCTTGTGATAGTGTTAAATTTTATGATATGCTTTGAGTATGAACAGATAACTTAAACACTTGAGAGTTGAGAGATTTAATCTTTTGAGGATCTTACTACTTATGATATACTGATTGATAAATTGTCTTCCTACTTGCTTTGACCGTCACAAAAAGTTACTCACTAACATCATATTACTTAAAGCTTAGAATGAGGATTTTAATTACCCATTTGTGATCCCAAAAGTCTTTGAAATTGCATGCTTTGTTTTATTCTTGTTTTTCTTGTTTTTACTCTGTTTTGAATTTTGACTTTATAATATTGCTCAGAATACAAAAGTTAAGTGTGTGGAAATTTGATCAGTGTATTTTAATATACCACATTTTACTTGTGCTAAGGGATTTTTATGACTTGTTGCTTTTATTTTACTGTTTTTAGTATGTTTCCCAAGATAGTTTATTTATGCTTTTATTTTAATTCTATTATTTATTTTTTGAATAAGCAGTAATTTGACACCTTTTTGTTGTGTAGGTCATAACTTCGATTGCTTAATTCAATTGCTTTCGTTTTCTTAATTCGGTTGTTGCTTGTAGGATAGAGTTGATTAAATTCGATTACTTATACGATCCTTATCTTGATCTTTATCTTTAACCACATTCGACTTAACTTTTACGTTAATTCGCGTGATCTTTAATTGGTTGCTTAATTCGGAAAATAGAATCATAAATCATATAATATCTGTTGTGTTTGTTTAATTGATATTATAATCGAATATGATTGGATTCGCTTAAAGAATTGAAATTATAAAAACCATTGATAAGTCGAAAATCAAATTAGTAAATTAACTTGTTCACCATTTATTTTAGTTTACCTTTTTACTATTACAGTTCCAAAACCTTAAAAATCCTGTGTTTCAATCAATTGATTAAAATATTAAAGATATCTTATGATACAACTAAAGTGTGTGGGATTGCGGATCCGTTGCCGGAAACTCTGGAAAAAAGAACATATTAAATAACATAAAGGATTGATGTATTCATCAAAATATGAAATAAATACAATAGAGAGAGCCAATTGAAAATACATACTTAGTCTATACACCTAACAAACTAATAACAACATAATTCTAATAGAAAATAACTAATTAAATAACAAACTATTAAGCTTTTATATTTATAAATGGAGAGTGATTATTAGTGTTGATTATTGAGTTACTAATTATTAAGTTGTTAATGATGAAAATGACAATTATGGAAACTTCCTTAAACACGGCATTGTTATTGCTATCAAAATACGTTTTGCATCTGATCTGTTGCATCATTTGGAGTTTTCTTTTAGGAAGGAAACTTCTCTATTGGCATACGTCTCCCACCAAAACTTCTTGATAGGTAAATATATTTATTTATGGTTGAAGTAGAATTACGTTTGTCTTAAAGAGGAAAATAAGTTATCTTAGTGAAAAATTGAACACATAAGTGAATTTAATCCACCATAATGGGAGTAGTGATGAGTGATCTTGTTTCACAAGTGAATGATTGAGATGGAGACAACACACATTTGAAAAGGCCGGCACCATTAAAATTGAAGGACAAGATATCATATCATATCACACAAATATAGTGGGACATAAGTGATATTAATTTGGTTGAAAGTTTCATCTCTAATTATAGTGTGTAAACATTGTGACCATATTGCAACAAGAAACGGCACGTGGACTCAAAGATAAAGCTATAAATAAAATAATAAGGTTGTAAGGGAAGAGGACATATGTCCTAATGAAGCTGATTTTGTTGAACCAAACTCTCAACCGCTTGGACTACTAGCCAACCTTACCTTCTTGTCTCATTGTCTTTTCAAATCTTCTAGCTTGGTTTCTTTATCAATTGACCCTTTTTTGTGAAAGTTATTATGATCATGGTGAAATGATTCATTGTTGGTTTGGAAGTTGATGAAAAAAGAAAACATGGGTTCTTCTTCAAAAGTTGGGAATAGTAGCTATGATTACTCTTTTAAGGTTTTACTGATTGGTGATTCTGGTGTTGGCAAGAGTAGTCTTCTTCTCAGCTTTATATCAAACTCTAACTCACTTCATGACCTCTCTCCCACCATTGGTTTTCTTCTTTTTCTCTTCTTTTTTATTTGTTTAGTTTTTCTGATTTGTGTGAGGGAAGAATACTGTTTTTATTTCTGATACTATTAGGACATGTTCATAGTCATACTTCCATCTCGCCGTGCCCGTATCGTGTCGTGTTGCAATGTCTCTGTCGGAGTCTGTGCTTCATAGGTTCTTGTTATGGTTTTTTTACATACTGAGTTGTTGATTTTCTGAAATCCTTTACAGGAGTAGATTTCAAAATCAAGCATTTTACGGTTGATGGTAAGAGATTGAAGCTTACTATTTGGGACACAGGTAGATGTTTTTCTAGTTTTTTTTGCCATCACATTTTTATTTATCATTTTGCAAAGAAATTTCTAGTACACATATATGCAATGTTTTAAATAACGGACATGGTGGCTTAGAGGTTTTCACGATTTCGGTCGGTATAGATGTTGCGACACTGATTGCATTCATCCTAGTGTGAATTAACCACAATTAGTTCTTTGTCATAAATCGCTGAATAACGGTATCGGCACCTTCTGGTACCGTTTTGTTGCATGAGCTATTTTTTAAAACCTTGCATATATGTACTCTTGGTAATGTTATAAAGCATAACCTCTTCAAACGGTTCCTTCCTTCATTTCTTTCTATCATGTTGATTGTTGAGGGATAATTCAATCAATTGAAGAACATTGCATCATAACTTTACAACCATAGAGAATCTTGAATATGAATCTGAATATTAACCATTTCTGTACCAGAACTATGTTCTTTGATTGTTGTTACTGAGCGATAACTGATAAGTAATGATAAGAAGACATTAGTCTCTTACATGTTCTGCATTCGGTTTCCTAGCATGAGAAATTCCAACTCGATGGTCTTGTGATATGGCACTTTAAGAGGTAGATGGCCCAGAATTTAGTACTAGGTGTCCCATGCTTGGTGCAGAGTTTACGACACGTTACACATATGAGAAAGGCTAAACCAGTGCACCTAGCGTTTGGCCCCTGTTTGGTCGGGACGTAGGGCGCAAGGTGTTCACTGCCTTTTCTGTACTTTTATGCAGATGCGATTTTTCATGTTTATGAGTTTTGAATGTTGCGACTCTCTATGGGTTCGATATTCAAATGTATAGACGAGTTCTTCTATGTTTGGAACATGTTAGTTCTTCTATGTTTTGGGCTTAATAGAATAGACCCCATCGCTGTGTCCTTAAAGGGACCGGGCACCAAAGACGTCCACATCAAGTAAATTTGAGTTAGCTTGAGTCTAATCGATAGTGTTGCACAGGCGATAACATGAATCCGAGCACGTCAACAAAATTCAGCATCAACAGCTTTTAACTGATAGCAAATCACATCAATAAATATGTATTTCTAAATGATAGAACTAGTTCATCAATGATCAGTATTCAATAGCGATGGTTTTTCTCTATTGGTGCATGTTTGGATTGACTGTAAGTTTGTCAGAATCACAATGTACTAGCTTGATTTTGGAAAAATCTACACTTTAGAACTTCAACAAATCATGGCGTCACTGCGATTCTGTCAAATACACTAAGTACTGGCAACAGTTTGTTTATACGAAATCTTGTAGTGGTGACCTTTTGCAGTTAGATTATAACATTTAGTTTGTTTTGGCAGCTGGACAAGAGAGGTTTGGAACTGTAATAAGCTCTTATTACAGAGGTGCACATGGAATCATTCTTGGTATGCTAAGAAAATTGTATTTTGTGAAGGTTATTTTTACAATCTATGGCCATTATTAGTGTTGACATGTAACATCTTCTGTTCTTCAATTTTATGATTTAGTATATGATGTAACACGGCGCGAGACATTTACAAACCTGGTGGGAATTTGGGCCAAAGAGGTTGGACTTTACTCCACAAATCAAGACTGCATCAAAATTCTTGTTGGCAATAAAGTGGATAAGGTAAATTTCCCGTCGTAGCAGTCCTTTCTTACTCACGAAAATTCAGAGACCATTACAACTTAGAATAGAACTTCAATCTCTTATTGTTTTTCACCTTTTCAGGAGAGCGAAAGAGCCGTAAGCAAAGAAGAAGGAATGGCTCTTGCACAAGAACATAGATGCTTGTTCCTAGAGTGCAGTGCCAAAACTCGAGAAAATGTTCAACAATGCTTCAAAGATCTCACATTAAAGGTATCATAACATTTATACATCTCTACTGATCTAGTTGATTTCATTTATGATCTTGCTCACTTCTCCTCATGCACATGAATTGATTTACAGATATTAGAAGTGTCGAGTTTGCGTGAAAAGGGGTCTGTAGAAGTGAAGAGACAAAAGCAAAAGCGCATATTCGAGACATCGCAGAGAGGTGGTTGCTGTTCTTCTTAGTACGCTGCGATATAAATGCGCGAAAAAAAATACTACAATTACTAGCTGGCCTTTGTATTATATAAAGTGTCACAAATCACACATAGTTTGGACTTTGAATGCTTGAGATGGATATTGCTCTGTCAATATCTCTTGGAGCCACAATATAGTATTTAGATGATCCCAAAACTCTTCAATATTTTGCTCTTTTTCTTACTTTTGTTCAAGTTCTGAAAACACCTGCATGTTGTACATCATATGTAAATATTGTAAAAGTCAATATTATGTAAATATTATAAAAGTCAATATTGTTAGGTTGAATTCTATTCGTTCGAACTTTGAACCTCGTAGTTGTGCGTGAACTTGTAAAAAGAATTAGTTATCATAAAGTCATAATATTTTTCAATATAATATTTTTCTTTACTTTAATATACTTTTAGCTTATAGAAAAAAATCACAACAGAAACTTACCAATAACATTATAAAATCCTATGGAAATATTTTTTTTTTTCTATAAAAGTCTCGTAAAATTAGCGCAATATTCTTTTTAGGTTATTAACTATAAGATACTATTGTGCCAATAAATCTTTATTCTTTTTTGAAGATCAATAAATTATTATTATGACTACTCAAAAGTATAAAATTCAAACAAGATCTCTTGATAGAAGAATTACAACAAATTTTATTTGAATCCAAAAAATAAAATTTTATGATCAAATGACAGAAACATCACAAAATGCTCTCAGAGCAACAATCAGAATTACAACTTAAACAACATTAAAAATCATAAAACATAATTCAAAACCACATTATCATGCATCAAGTTTCTTAATCTTGCTATCAACCTCCTTCAGCTTCTTCTCAACCAGCTTATCAAAATCTTTCAACTCTTCAGAAGTTAAATCATCTGAAATATTGTTGTTTTGCAAGTAACCAAACATGAGAAGATTCAGCTCTTGTTCGCGGTTATCGTATTTCAACTTTCTTACCTGATTTCTAGCTTTATTAATCCTCTGCGTGAGGAATCTCTCTTGGTTCACATTCCTGTTTTCATCTTTCACAGTTGAATTCTTATACCTATCAATCACACTCATGGCTCCTTCTGGATTTGGCCACACCTCTGGTTGAGAATCAAAGGGACTTGAAATTATAGCACAAGCTGGAATACCACAAAGAGTTGTGAGTTCTCTTACCTTCTTAATGAGACCTTTCTTTCTTTTATTATAGCTCGCCTTTCTTGCTGTATCATCAGAGATAAATGCAAGTTTCACCTTTCTTCTCGTCATGGTTTCAACACAATTGCTAACAAACTTGCACAAAATTTTTGTGGTACTTTTCAAATGTTCAATCCCCTTTTATTTATATAGAGTGAAACCTCATATCTTTCTTGAAGTATAATATTATATTGTGTTTGAGAACACGTCATAAACATATCATAAAATTTATTATTTCCATGTTTTGCAATATTTTGATTTAGATATTATATTAAAACAGAAAAGAATTTTATTTATATATACGTGCTATAAAAAAATTACACAGTTAAATAATCTTATTTGTTAGTTATATTGAAATCGAAAAGAATTCAATTTATATACATGCACTAATTGTTATATCATATTAAAATCGAAAATAATTTAATTTAATACACAAGCTATACCAAAAATTATAGTTAAATAATTATAATTATTATATTATATTGAAATTGAAAAAAATTTAATTTATATACACGCGTTATAATGAAAATTATACACTCAAATAATCATAATTGTTATGTTATATTAAAATTAAAAAAAATTAATTTATATTCACGCACTATAATAAAAATTACACGATCAAATAGTGGTAATTTATGTATAATTAAAATTGTTTGACATTAATAATAAATAACATTGTATTGTTTATGTAATATAACATCGTATTTAACATCAAATGTTTAATTATTTAAAATTAATTTTCTATTTTGATTATAATATTTTTATACTATTTTTAGTTATGCATTGTGTATCTCCACATGTAGTTTTAGACTAATCACATGAGTAATTTTTTTGACAAATATTATATTACCAAATTTCTTTAAAAATATTAAACCATAGATAATAATTATATTAATTTGTTTCCATTCAAACTTTCCTTTATAACGATTGCACTTTATTTTTTTTTTATATATATTATTCTTTTTCTTTTCTATAGTTCCTTGTTTAATATTATAACCATATTCTATGCTCTACATTTTCAAATGTTTGAACTTTTTAATGTTTATTTGTTTTTTATAGGTAAAATATTTTTTCATCAGTCAAACTAATATTATCTTTAATATTTTGATATGAATTTTTATTTTCATTATCCTAATTACAATTGTTTATTTATTTTTATTATTTTAATTTAGAAATATTTATATTTTATATTTTTTAATTTTATGAAAATACCATTATTTCTTTATTTGATAGAATATTTTCCTTAAATATATGTTTAAATTTTTTGATTAGGTATATTACCTCTCATGGTGTATTTGTTTCAAGGATTGAAATTACCGTGTGACATCCAAAATGGAACAATCAAATGTTTGTTTCAAATTTTTAAAAATTATTCCTAAATACTTTTTATTCCAATAAATATTGTTTGCGTATAACTTTCTCATAGTTATTCTCATGTTTAAAGGGGAATCTAACCTATAATAATTAATTCAACTACCTACAATTTATCACTATTACTCACATTTATTATTATTTTTATTTTTATATTTTTAAATTAAACAAATTTTGCAAGCATTTCTAAGAAATATAATTTTTAACCAAACAAATGAATAGAAATATTATTTTTAGAAATAATAATCCTGAAATATTCCAAAGAATGTTATTTCATAAGTTAAGCAAGGACTTTTAGTTCCTATGTTGGTCTATGTTGCATGATCGTCTTTCCTATGTTGAATGGTTGTCTTCAATGCAAGGACTTTGAGTTCCTAGAGAAGAAAATCAACCAGAGGTTAACATCTTGGAAACAAAAATTATTAAATAAGGTTGGTCGTCTGACTCAAGTTAGGTTTGTCCAGAAACCGTCCCAAATTATTATATGCAAGTGATTGGCTACCTCAGCCAACTCATAACTTTATTGATAGGACGACTAGGAACTTTTTATGGAAATGTAATTCGAACTATGATGTGCATCTTGTTGGCTAGAATAAAAGTTTAGTGGTCTTGGGATCCATAAAGTAAGAAAGACTAATAATTCTATGATGGGTAAGCTGGTTTGGGATATCCATCGAGATTGTGATTTTCTATTGGTCCATATTTTAAAGCATAAGTACATTAGTAAGGAAGTGTTCAATAATATGAAAAAGAAAACAGGATAAGTTACTTAGAATGCAATTATGAAAGCTCTCTCTACTCTTAAAGAAGGCTTTGAATTTCGATTAAAGGATGAGACCTCTTCTTTTTGGTTTTCCAAATGGGTTGAGATAAGGAAATCAGCGGAGCAGGTTCTCTATGTGGATATCCAAGATTTGGAAATGCGAGTGAATGATGTTTTACCTGGACGGTAATTGGAAGTTCAATTCATTATAAATAACCCTCAAGATGTATCCTACAATTTAATAGAAGAGATGGCCAAAAATCATCACTCATGGGGAAGTGTGCGATAACTTGTCGTTAAGTTTACTCCTAAAATCGATGGTATATATAAGGTTAATATGTTTGATCATGTGAACGCTAAGGTGGATGTTATTTACCAAATGATAAATAGCCTAAGCATCTCACCTTCCACACCTACTTTTCCAACCCTTGTTGCTTTTGTTTCCCCCGCCACACTTTACTGTGAAATATGTGGATTTAATGGGCATACCAATAGAGATTGTAAAATGATCCTCATGGGATAAGAGAATGCTAACTTTGTGAACAATAACCAAAGGAACGACCCTTATATCAACACCTATAACCTGAGGTGGCGTGACCACCCCAACTTCTCTTATATGAATAACAACATCTAACAAGCCATGGGACCTTCGGGTTTCCAAAAAGCTACACAACCCGAGCCTAAGAAGTCTAATCTTGAACTTTTGAGGAAAACTTTTGTATTGACACAAACCCGTCAAAACGACGAGTTTATAAATCAAAACCTCCTCACCCAATAGGAGCTTAGGCAATTGAACATTGAGGTTTATAATGTTGTCACTCATACCAAAATATTGGAGACTTAAATCTCCCAAGTGGCGCAACAACAAGCCGCTTCTTCCGTCCCTCCTGGATCATCCTCGGAGCAGCCAAAACAAAATCCTAAGGGAAATATGAATGTTATGAAAACCTATAATGGTAAGGAAATGGGAAGCTCTAGTGTGTATGATATATATATATATATATATATATATATATATATATATATATATATATAGATAGATAGATAGATAGATAGATAGATAGATAGATAGATAGAGAGAGAGAGAGAGAGAGAGAGAGAGAGAGAGAGGTTGAAGTGAGTATGCCAAACACCATCCGAAAGTGAGGTTGTTGAAGAGGTTGAGAAGGAAGCACCTTATGTTGTCCTTCCTCCCTACAAACCTATTGTTCCTTTCACAAACCTTTGTCCTTTCATAACCAAACACAACTCGCAAGAACAAAGTCGGACAAGTTCCAAATTGTTGGAACAAGCTGAGAAAAACTAATTATGGAATCATGTCCGGAAGAAAACCCCAAAATCTCAAGAAACCAAAATTCCCCATAGAAAAGATATTGACCTACTACGGGAACCCATAGTAGGTCCAGTCACCAAACCCCAAAAAACCTAACAAACACATGGGGAAACAACGCCCTGCTACGGGCGGTCGTAGCACGTGCTATGGGTCGTAGCTGAGCATGCGGATGGAGAATTCAAATTTTTGAATCTTTTCAATTTTAAATCTTTTCTTGGGACCCCACACATCTCCAATCATACCAATCATCACCCATCAATTTTTTTAAATGCTCCAAATCATAATTTTAACCCATCATTATCATCACTCTTCCTCTTTCCAAATCTCTCATCTTCTTTGAATTATCTAAACCTTTCTCCAAACCTTAAAAAAACCATTGTTCTCCCCCACAAAGCTCCCAACTTTATCCTCATATTACCCTTATCCACCAAACCACCCTCACAATAACTTCCTCACCCACCATCCTAAGCCTACTTTCGGGCATAAATTCTCCAAATTCTTCACTTCAAATTTTCTCAGAAAGCTTCATTCATCAATGGCACCAAAGAGAGATGACAAGGTAAAATAAGTGGCGGAGTCATCAAGACCTCGCAAGAGGGGAAGCACCCGTTAATAAAATCCTCACAACATTGTCTTTGAAGACGGTTGCGAGAAATTTTTTGTGAGTTATACTCCCTTTTTCTTCGCTAAAACATTGAGGAAAATGTTTGGTTCATGTTTAGGGGGTATCTATTTATTTTCTTGCACTTTTCTAAATTTTTATTGCAGTTTATTTCTTGCAATTTTATGTTTTTGTTTCTTCCTTGTTTTTAGTTATTTTCTAGTTTGATCTAGTTTGATTGATGCATTAAGACCACCTTTTTGTAGTTTTTCCCAAAACTAAGACCGTGAAATATTTTTATGACAAGCTTCAGTTTTGGGAAAGATGGGAAAGTTTAAAAACTTAGGTATTACCCGAACACCCTAGGTCCCCGGAGTAAGGACGTGAGTCCAACATGTAAATTTGTGCCATAGTAATCGGCTCTGAGAAGTATTTCCCTATTAGTTTATATATGTCGGTCCAGCATAATTTAAGACTTGCATGCATGTATGATTGGTTGAGAAACAAATAATTTGGGTACCAAAATGATGAAAATGCAATAAAGACAACTAGACCTTCTAAGTTTGGTAACCGTCACCCAGTTATTTAGCCTAACGACTGTTGATCCTCAAATATCATCCCAAAGTGGACCAATAAACGCCAAAGTGCATAAACTCATTAAAAAAGAAAAAAAAAATAAAAAGGTTCCTAGACAAAAATTCTCGATCGATCTTGTGCATGTGACGATATCAATAATTTCAAATACCTTAATATGATTGTCTGAATGAAAGGGGAAGAAAATTGAAAAGCAGACTTAAGCCTAAAGCATAGTTGGGGAGGTGTCTGAAAGGGACACTTAGATTCGTGTCTTTATCACAGTTAGTGTTCTTGAGAATACCTTCGTTGATGGATGATTACCAAGAGAACTAGGCCCATTCATTCGGAACAAACACTCACGTATGAGTACCACTGACGTTATTTTCGTATGCTTTATCATGATGTGACTGCCTGATCCGAAAACTCATGAATGCAAGCTTTGTTGCTTAAGGATAAGCAACAATCTAAGTTTAAGGTAGTTTGATAAGTGGTCTTTGCATCATTCTTTCTAGTCATTTTCCTTAGTATTTTACCGCACTTTGTTCGATTTCCTTGTATTTGTCATATTTTATGATTTGGTTTGTGTTTTCTTGTGAATCCCAGTATCTAATGAGCATCCAAGACAAAGAGGGATGTAATACCCTATATATTATGTGTCTAGAATATACATTATACACAACATTAATTTGTATTGACACAATCATAAGTGTCCATTGGCATCATTTACACACTTGTCCACTTATACAAAATAATACATGCATATGGTACAAAATATGGAAAGTGCCAAAAATAAAAATCTAAGATCTAAGTACAATGTCTGTCATTGTACACGATACACAACGGAAGATCTCAATAGACTGCATCCCATGAAGCATCAATGCACAGTTGCTCCTGTATAATGTAATCTGCAACAAAACCTGAAAAGCAACAACAATATTGGAATGAGATAATAATCTCAGTGAGTTCCCTATCTTAGGGGTCCACTCGGCTCTACAGGGATTTCTAATAGAATCCTAACTCAAGTCCTCATCTCTCGTTACATGTGTATCATTCATACAAGATAACCAGGACTCGAGTGTCTAAGGGATATTCGCAATGTATGGAATCATGTCACAAGAGTTATCATAACTCAAACAATGACTATTTGGATTTACGAAACATCAATCCCGAATGGACCTACGTCTAAGTCAGGCTCAGTTCACGTATGCTCATATGATTTGACTTTCACGGTGGACATCGGGTCCTCTATGAGGCTTAATCCTCAATTCAAGCGACTATCACCCGTATGGGACTCTAACCCACTTAGGTTATCTTTCATCGTATGGGCCTTGTAAGACCCCAATTTTGACCCTAAGATCCCTCATGCAATTTCATCATAAGCATTAGCATTGGGATCATATCTTGGCATCCTCCTTACCCCTCTTTCATTGGGTTTGTTTTGGGAGAGATCACCAAGCACTATGTGATTGTATCATACTTGTATATTATCATTTTCACTAACCAAAATACAAAAAACATGTCTTTGTATTTGCCTAACTCTTTTGTAGGTAGGGCATGATCACCATTGATTCATCAAGTTCATATCTAGGGTTTGAGACCCTCATGACAAAGAGCACAACCATGAATTGATCCAAGAAGGGTCACAAGCATCATATATGAGTCCCATTGATTCCTAAATGTTATATTTATCAAGTTTTCTTCAAGAGTTTGAGGGTGATTTGCCTTGGAAACCCTAGTTTGACTGGGTATCTTGAGTAACTTCTCCAATAAGCTATCTCACCATTTGATCAAGTTTCTTAAGGGTCACTTCAAAATTCATCATCTTATTCATATATGATCTACATGATTCCAAGAAAGTCAAGAGAATTGAAGATTAGCAAGTTGGTTGATGGTGGTTGGCCAGATGAATTCATCTGATCAAAACTGGGTCTTCCTAGACCCTATCTCCTACAATTTTCACCATATGAAAATTATTCCAAGAGAAAAAGTACTCTAAATGACATTCCAAACAACTTTCATGTTGAGACCTAGATCTATATTTGCTTGGAAAATCATTTTCTATGTTGAAACATTATAGGTCATTTTGTCTAAACCCTAATTTGAAAGTCAACTTCCCAAGGTCATAACTTGGTCAATTTTTATGAGATGAAAGATTTACAAGTTTCACAATCAAATTAAAGATGTCTACTTCAACTTTTAAGTTTGGAGTGAGATCTAATTCAACTTTTATGAGCATGTGATATGAGGCTACATTATAGGTCACTTTTAACCTATACCATTGAACAAGTGATTTTTCCAAACTTAAAAAATGCATAACTCTATCATTTCAAATCCAAATGACATTACATTTATGACTATTTTAACGGTCTTGAAATAGCTACAACTTTTATGAAGACACTTTTCTCATTTGAAGCTCATATAAAAAGTTAAACAAGGTGGAATATTGAGATATATGGCTTGACACTTAGAAATTTTTTCAACATGTTGAAATTTCCAAACTTCCACCTCAAAATTAATCATGATACAAGCTTCAAATGGAAAATTTTTGAACATGAAAGTTGTTCCTCTTGATCTCACCTTTCCAAAAAGTCCAAGTTCATCCATTTTGGACAAGAATTGAATAGGTTGTGCATGGCTTGAACATTACATCATCATTTGGCAAAGATCAAACTTCAAGTTTCCATGTACACTTGCCTTGCAATCCAAGTTGATTTCAGACTCTCTCACACTCATTTGTGGACCTAAAGCAATGATCTTATGGGCCTGTACACGCCCATGCACCCATGCATCATCCATTATCAATTTTGGAAAGTGATTTGGAAGGTGAAAATATCACATGATCCAGCTATAAATAGAGCTCCATATGCTCAGAATTCAACACACATTCGCGTCAGCTTTGATCCTAGACCCTTAACCCTTCCATTTGAGAGGATAATCCTGAGAATTTCATCTTTAAATTGAGTTTGAATCTCACTGTTTTGAGATTCAAAACTCTAGGGATCCAAGATCTTTTGTGCATTTCATTCTACTTCTGCTAGCATTCTGAGTTAGATCAAGCACGAGCTAAAGCAAGAACAGTTGAATCCAAACCCGCATTGAAGGTATTTTCCGGAAAATTTCATTTCTTCGATTCTCTCTCAATCTTGCTCAATTCTCTTGATTCTTTGGTTGTCTGAAGTCATACCAATGTAGGCAAGAAGATTGAGTTGCTTAGAGGTCAAATCGAAGCAACTCAGTTGACATACCTCAAAATTCATTTCCTCATATCTTTCTATATGTGAGGAGTTAGTTAAAATTGAGGTTATATTCGTGCTCTACGCCATTTTTCCTTTCAGATCATGTCCTTTTTTTCCAATTTTTTGATGGTGATGAGTGAACCAGTCCGGCCAGGGTCACCGGAGAAGATGATCAGCCTTTGGACGCCGGTGATGTGTTGGCATGGTTCAGAGCCATTGATCCCTTTTAAATTATTTTAATCTCGTGCGTTGTTTTTAATTACCATGCCTGTGCCGCGTTGACTCAAGTCTACCATGGAACGTGCGCTGGTGGCCACTTGATCTGCCACCTCAATTAATGAGGGAGATCAAGTGGTCCACGTTTTTTCTGATTATTTGAATTTCATTTTAATTTCTTTATTTTCATTAATTCATATTAATTTTGATATTGATCCAAAATATATGAGAGTTTCACCAAAAAATTTCAAATAATTTCCTCTTTCATATTCTGAATTAAAATTATTTTTTGGATCATTATTAATATTTTTCATGATTTAATTTATTTTTCATTTGTTTTTAATTGTTTAAAAATACTTTTAAATCTTTAAAAATTCTGAAATTTTTTCTCCAAGGTCCTTTGACCTTGTTTGACCTATGATAAATCTCATGACCATTTATTTGGTGTTTTGATGAGGTTTTAGGAATTTGACAAACCATATTCAATTTAAATGTATTATTTTAGTATTTTTAATTTGAATAAGTGCCAAATAATTTTGTTGATCAATTGTGATGACTTGTTTGTGTTTGACTCTTGTTGTTGGGCCTTGGTCAAGGTTGATTTGACTTTGTCAAGTTAATATCATTGGATTTAGGGGATTGATGGAATGTACATTCCATCTCCCAAAATGAATTGATGATATTAATTTGGTAAAAGTCCTCATTTGGCCAATTCGTGTTTTGATTCATTCCTTTCCCACTTCATCTCATTCCCTTTCTTTATGCATTCATCTCATTTGGCCTATGATATCTCAAAGTCCTAAAGCTAGTTGATTGAAAAATTAACATGAGTATGGATGAGATTAGGCCACACCTTTTGCATATTCTTTTTGTGTGTGATATGTTTCATGAGCATAGTCCATAATACTATGTCTCTAACATGCATTAACACCAAAATTATATTGCCCGACCTCAAATAGTTGTGACTTCTACATAAGTCCAATTACGATTGCTTAACACATCGCTAAATTTATGACATAAAAGGCATAGCATTCTAGTTAGTGAGATTGTAAGTCTCCCCTCTTTCATGTGTATTGTGCGGAAACTTGGCCTTTTTTCCTTCCTTTGGAAGATGTCTTGGCTCAAGGATCCATGCTTGTGATAAGTGGGTTGAGTGTTCTCCAAAGAATGTCTAAGAATGAAAAGCAAAAACAAAACAATACTAACTTCTAACCTATTAACAACTAACTTTTAATTTCAAGTCATTTACTTTAATGTCATTTAATTCTAGCTTTTATACATTTGTCATTGTTCATATCATTCTAATTGTTTATGTTAATGCAATTTTTACTTTGTCCACTTGGACCATATTGTGTGATATTCCTTGTTTGTATATACTTTGCTTGTTTGTATGATCTTTGACCATCAATGTACATAATAACATCAAAAACCCTAAAAAACTTTTGTGTGGACTGTTGGCTTGATCCTGGACAAATGGACTTAGAACTTAGGCAACCTTCCTATGTTAAAGGACTTGGCCAATGCCAACTTATTGAGAAACCAAGTGCTTGCAATTTGAAACTTCATCTGATACATCATTCAAGATCCCTCTGAGTTCATCTGCAACATGATCATTGTGAAGCAGTTATTTTGAACCTGTGACTTGTGGAATTCGTCTATTATATGGGCTATTTTGAAGAAGATCATGGAATGGATAAACTTCGACGTGGCTATCTTTATTTGATGCCTTTGCATTTTCAAACTTCTTTTCTTAAATGAAACTTGTAAATAAACTTAACTATACTTGACTTAAACTTTCAAAAAGCCAAAAAGAACTAACTCATTCAAACCATTTTTAGGCCTTTGTGCCTTTCAAACTTAATTTTGATTAAAAGCAATGCATCCATTTTGAAATTTGTATCACGAACTATGAGGTTTTGATCCCTCATTTTTATGTTGGTACATAGGCACAAGACCGAAGGTCTTGCCAAACACAAAAATATAATTAATAAATTCTTTTCTCATCCCCCCATTCTATTTGTTTGTAAACATCATTTGGTACCAAATACACACGCACACAAAAAGGGCTCCCTAGGAGTACCTAGGACACTTTGGGTGCTAACACCTTCCCTCTGTGTAAGCAACCCCCTTACTTGTAATCTATGACATTTTATTAGTTTTGATTTGAAAACTTCTTACTTTTGGGTTTTATTCGTACTTTTTTCCTTTTCCCTTGGAAACAATAAAAGCGTGGTGGCGACTCTTGTTATTTGATCTCTAGCTTATCCATAGCTTGATGATCATGAATTTACCGCTACAAAAATTAAGTGGCGACTCTGCTGGGGAGTAGTCTCTAGTGGGTTTAGCCTACTTTTTGTGTGTATATATTTGTATATATGTTATGTTTGTATATATGTGTGATATAATATGCTTGTTGTGCTTGGTGATATCTGAGTGGTGAGATAAGTTCTAACCCGAACTTGAGTGCAATTAAGATAGGAGGATGGTATAGTCATGTTCGACTTGTGTGGAGTAGTCCTTAACAAGTTGGCTTGAGATCCATCTGCTTAGTGGAGACTCTTTTGGATTTGGAAATGTCACACAAGTATTTGTGGTTAGGAGTTACTATCTCTAATTTGGGTCTGAGAAGGTGAGGACCGTAGAACATTTACCCCCTCTTGGCCTATTTAGGACGTAGTGCGGAAATTGTTCAAGTGTAGACTTAATAACAGTTGTTACACGATACTACACTCAGACGAGTTTCTCTTGAGAATATTATGGGTCGATGAGTCAGTCATCTTAACCTGTAATATCCGATAGATGGAATTAAGACTTTGGGAACTTTTTAGAACATGATCTACAGGTTTTTATCCTTAGTTCACTCCTTTGGGATGGTTCTTACCCAGACTCCATGCTCGTGACTTGTAACAAACCCTTGATTCTTGGTTGATCAAATCAAATCTTGTCAATATCAATGGAACTTGGGTGTTGATAAGGTGTAAACCATAATCCACCAAAATGGATGATTGATCTTGACAATGATTTGATTCATCCCTTGACCTTTGTTTTCCTTGTGTGTGATCCCTTATTTGTGATTGTTGCATTCATGCATTCATGCACATCATAACATTCATCACACGAAAATTTCAAGGAACTGAGGTATTGTTTGCAAATATTTTCAGACCATGGATTATGGACGAAGGAACAATAAGAAGTACAGTTTCAGATGTCCTGACTTGAAAGAGTTAAGGAAGCTAGCATCTTTTGTATTAGAGCCCTTGGGCTTCAAACAACATCATGGGAAGCTTCTGTCTATCTTGTCTACTGATGTGGTTGAAGGACTTTTGAGTGTGCTAGTGCAGTTCTACGATCCTCTCTACCGCTGTTTCACTTTCCCAGATTTTTCAGCTTGTGCCTACCTTGGTCAAGGTTGATTTGACTTTGTCAAGTTAATATCATTGGATTTAGGGGATTGATGGAATGTACATTCCATCTCCCAAAATGAATTGATGATATTAATTTGGTAAAAGTCCTCATTTGGCCAATTCGTGTTTTGATCCATTCCTTTCCCACTTCATCTCATTCCCTTTCTTTATGCATTCATCTCATTTGGCCTATGATATCTCAAAGTCCTAAAGCTAGTTGATTGAAAAATTAACATGAGTATGGATGAGATTAGGCCACACCTTTTGCATATTCTTTTTGTGTGTGATATGTTTCATGAGCATAGTCCATAATACTATGTCTCTGACATGCATTAACACCAAAATTATATTGCCCGACCTCAAATAGTTGTGACTTCTACATAAGTCCAATTACGATTGCTTAACACATCGCTAAATTTATGACATAAAAGGCATAGCATTCTAGTTAGTGAGATTGTAAGTCTCCCCTCTTTCATGGTATTGTGTGGAAACTTGGCCTTTTTTCCTTCCTTTGGAAGATATCTTGGCTCAAGGATCCATGCTTGTGATAAGTGGGTTGAGTGTTCTCCAAAGAATGTCTAAGAATGAAAAGCAAAAACAAAACAATACTAACTTCTAACCTATTAACAACTAACTTTTAATTTCAAGTCATTTACTTTAATGTCATTTAATTCTAGCTTTTATACATTTGCCATTGTTTATATCATTCTAATTGTTTATGTTAATGCAATTTTCACTTTGTCCACTTGGACCATATTGTGTGATATTCCTTGTTTGTATATACTTTGCTTGTTTGTATGGTCTTTGACCATCAATGTACATAATAACAACAAAAACCCTAAAAAACTTTTGTCTGGACTGTTGGCTTGATCCTGGACAAATGGACTTAGAACTTAGGCAACCTTCCTATGCTAAAGGACTTGGTCAATGCCAAATTATTGAGAAACCAAGTGCTTGTAATTTGAAACTTCATCTGATACATCATTCAAGATCCCTCTGAGTGCATCTGTAACATGATCATTGTGAAGCTGTTATTTTGAACCTGTGACTTGTGGAATTCATCTGTTACATGAGCTATTTTGAAGAAGATCATGGAATGGATAAGCTTCGATGTGGCTATCTTTATTTGATGCCTTTGCTCTTCAAGATAATATAATTGTGCATTTGTGTGTTGCTTGATTCTAAAAGTCCAAGGGAATTCTGGGTTTCTATTGACATTCTTGTCTATTGTATTGCTACCCATTTGGTCAGATCTTTTCAACTCTTAACTTTTAATTTTGTACATAGGATTAGTCTTTTCATATCCTCCCCATTTCTTTAATTTCAAAATATCTCCCTCCCTTTTCGAAATCTTCTTTGATTGAACTTATTTTGTTCTAAACTTTGACCACTTTGCAAAAAGATAGAAACTTTGGCCTTATGCCATTGCATTTTCAAACTTCTTTTCTTAAATCAAACTTGTAAATAAACTTAACTATACTTGACTTAAACTTTTAAAAATCCAAAAAGAACTAACTCATTCAAACCATTTTTAGGCCTTTGTGCCTTTCAAACTTTATTTTGATTAAAAGCAATGCATCCATTTTGAAATTTGTATCACGAACTACGAGGTTTTGATCCTTCATTTTTATGTTGGTACGTAGGAACAAGACCGAAGGTCTTGCCAAACACAAAAATATAATTAATGAATTATTTTCTCATCCCCCCATTCTATTTGTTTGTAAACATCACTTTGTACCAAATACACATGCACACAAAAAGGGCTCCCTAGGAGTACCTAGGAAACTTTGGGTGCTAACACCTTCCCTCTGTGTAACCAACCCCCTTACCTATAATCTCTGACATTTTATTAGTTTTGATTTCAAAACTTCTTACTTTTGGGTTTTGTTCGTACTTTTTCCCTTTTCCCTTGGAAACAATAAAAACGCGGTGGCGACTCTTGCTACAGGCCTCTAACCCACTTAGGTGTCCACCTTTCCCCCATGTCCGCCATGGTTAGGGCTCAAACCCAATTTAGACAAGAATCATTGGTACCACATCCCCACTTACCACTTTACCTATGCCTTTGAAGTGGTATTTGCATAATTCATATCCAAATACGTGATTAAGTCTCGACAACAAATAGGACTCTCAGAGCAAGTCTCCTCACCAAATAGGAATTTTGGAAAAAATGTTCCTCACCAAATATCAAACCAATTCTCATGGTGTTCATCAAATCCTAGGTGATCATATCCACCCCATCCACAAAGTATTCCATATGTTCCATACAATGCATATTGATTCATAATCAAGCGAATACCTATTTGCGATACACACTGAGGTATCATTATGTCCAAGCATCACTGTGTACTCATTTTCATAACCTATATTATACTTCTAAGTCATTCTCCTAGGTTTCCTCACTAATATTTATAAAGTTTTAATCATGTTATTTCACATTCATCACAACAACAATGTTTAGCCTACATTATAATATGATTCATAACATGTATAAGGCACACAAGGTAATATAACATGGTACAAGAATATAGTCATTATTCTAACGCATCCGTCCGCGACCAAAATTGAGTTACAACACTCAAATAATTTAACAATCTAACTTAATCAAGAATTTAGGTTAAGACTTGATCATTGTACAAATATTCAACAATAAGAGCTTAGCCTAGTGGTAAGGCATGCACCATACCAATGAAGTCTTGGGTTCAACCCCCATTGGTGGCATATTTTCATTTTTCTATGAATTAATTCATGTCAATTGATTGACAAAAATAAACAATCGATTGAATGGGATAAATTCTCATAAAATGCACTAAACCAATCGATTGAATGGGAGGATCAATCGACTATGGGGTAAGGCGAATCAATTGGTTGGGCTTAAAACTTCACATTTTCAAAGGAAATAGAAAGGACAGCCGATTGTAAGAAAGGGCCAATCGATTGGCCCCTGAAAAATCTCATTTTCCAAAAATAATCAGTAGCTCCTCCCAATCGATTGGCCTGGAAGAGCGCCCAGGACCAATCGATTGGTCCATGTTATCTTTAACAAAATCTCCCTGAAACTTCCATTTTCCACCTGCATAATCTCCAAAATATCTCTTCTAAACACTCTTTCTTCCAATATTAATTATACCCAACTATTCTAAAATATAAGTCATGATAAACTCACACCAAACAACACATCTACACTTCATGATTCTACAAGCTTGTGAAACATATAACCATGATAACAATAACAACATTCAACCATATGTAGAGTACCACAATCATAGGAAACATGGGTGAATCATTCATTCATTGAACTTTCATGACTAAGATAGAACATGTATCATGGATCATTATCAACTATCATTTGATTTCAACACAAACCCTAGTTTATATTCAATGATAGTTCTAACTAGAACTCACTTGTTATGGAGAAGATGATGTAGAAGGTAAGATGAAGAAAATGGTAATTAATCCATGAGGTTTCCCCTCTTCTTCCTTCCTTTTTCTTCTTTCTTCTTTTATATTTTTCTTCCTTTTTCTCACGTTTTTCTTCTTTTCTACTTTCCATATTTTCTTTTCTCTCTTCCTACTTCCTGATAACTCCCTTTTTCTCCTTCTTATCTCTTTCCACTTCTTCTTATCCACACCTTTCTTCCTATTCTTTCCACCACACAAAATACATATATATATTATAATATAATATTAGGTAATGATATAAAATATCTCAATTGATATTTTGTCTGCTAGTACCAATTGACACATTATTAATGTTACCAAAATCTCCCCTATTATACTTATTAATAATGGTCTTTTAATAATAATTGATCTCTTCAGAGTCAACTAGTTACTCTATTGGTTCCAATTGACAACACTTAGAGCATATAGGAGCTCAAAATTATTTCAACTGACAAAAGATAGAGTATATAGGAACTCAGTTGGTCTAGACTAACAACCAATTGAGCATTTAAGGTATATGGGATATTACAAGGTGTCGTGGTGAGAATCGGAGACCAAGCTATTGGATTAACTTGGCTCGCAAAACATTGATATCACCACCAAAATTTTATTTTTCCAAAGGAAGGGGAAAAGAGTCAAAATAAACCCAACATAAATATGCATAGAAAATAGTAAAACTAGGAGCAAAGCAAGTAGAGATCGAAGGTACGGGGGTTAGTTATGCAAAGGGAAAGTATTAGCACCCTAAACATCTATAGTACTCTACAGGAACCTTTTGATTTTATCTATGTTTTTAAGAGTTGTTTGTATTTTTTATGGGATAATAAAAGGGATAAAAAAATGTTTTGGAAAGTCTTACTTGACTAAAGGTAAGTCAAATTTTGAGTTGAGATACTTCATGTGTACTAAAGCATTTGTAATTGAAAGATCCATTGACTAAAAGTAAGTGAAGGGTTGTGTTTGAAATGCTTCATGTGTACTAAAGCATTTTCAAGTGTAGTTGAAAGATCCATTGACTAAAGGTAAGTCAAGGTTTAAATGGGTGTTTTAGTTTGAAAAAGGGGTAGGGTTAATGCATGAATGGACAAATAAAGTCAACAAATAAACAAACAGTATATGACTAAGAAGTCAACATAAGATCCTTTCCCTTGGATTTAGGTACATAAAAACACATAAATTGGTAAGCCATGAACAAGCTACTTACATGTTTTTGAAGTATGATGATCATAGACAAGACATGACAAAGGTTTATATGACACCACAAGAGACAACACATGAGCAAGTATGAGATACATATTCAATCATCATGGGAGTTTATAAAGGAAATACTTGAATGAAGTGATAAACAATTACAAGATATGGATATAACATCACAAATTGGGATAGAACTATAAGATATGATTTAAACAAGTGTACATTACTCAACACAAGGGTATCAACCATATAGGACAAGTATCATAATCAAGATGTATGGTTGTCAAGTCAAGTTATGACAAGAGAAGGATATTCAAACATGGATCATATGAACATGGTATTGACAAAGTAAAATCCTAAGTGGATTACTATGCATACAAGTTAAACAAGAGGCAAGAGCATGTTAGGGACAAGTTTAGACCTAAAACCTAATCATGGCATGAATAAGAAACAAGCAAGTGGGAACCCTAATCATCTCCTAACCATTCATTCAAACATGTTTTCAAGGTGAATCAATTGATACATTGTATGAAGATAATCAAGTTAAAACATGTTAAGGATAACAATTAACACTTGAAAGAGTGTTCTATGATCATACAAACATTTAACAACAATAAAAAAACAAGGGATGAACCAAAGGAGTTGATTAGGATCCTAAACAAAACACTTAAAAAGAACATGTTTTCCATCCAATCAAAAATGGTGAAATAAATAATATTTTTGGGATTTTTTGGTGTCATCATAAAATAGACATTCTCATGAACACATGGAAAAAATAATGGGTCAAAAATGTTAAGGGATCATGAAGTTATGAATATTTGAAATTATGAAGAAAAATGAACATTTAACAAGTGAGAAAAAATAAACATTATACTGGCCAGGTTCAAAATCACGTCCTTGGGCGTGTGCTTCTACCACTGGGGTGGCTATACATCCGTTAATTAAAACGTAAACAATTGTATATATTATATAACATGTTTCCTTTGAATTTTTTCAATGCCAACTCAACATCATCTTCAACCTTTCTCTCTTATTTTTCATTTTTTTTCTTTCATTATTTTTCCAATCTTCCATCAATCATATCTCTCTCATTTCTCAAACATTTTTTATGAAATAAAGATCAAAATTGCTTATAAAAATATAAGGAACACAATGGTATGATAGGTTTTAGATAATACCTAAAGATGAATATGCACGAAGGTAAAAACCAGAACTGAAACTTTAGGTTTCATGCAACTTAAATTCGCATAAACAACAATATAAATGACATGTAAGCTAATGATCATTCTTAATACAATAAATGCTACATGTTTGCTTCAGAAAGAAAAATGAAATGACATATGTATGATGAGTTTCAAAGTGCAAGAATATACCTATTGGAGCAAGGTCCAATGCCTCTTCAACACTATTTTCAGCTACTGTTTGATGCCTCTCCTAATCCTTATGAGTTCCCAGAAGATGATTGGAACCTTTGGTTTGCAGAATGCACGAGCCAAATGAGAGAATGGAAGTTAAGGTTGAAAATCTCTAAAGAATGGTCTTTTTCTTGGAAATATTGGTGTGTGTATAGATTAGTCTTTGTCCTCTATTTATAGGGATCCTTGAGGGTTCAAGAAGCCTCAGATATCATAAAATAATCCTGGCTTGTACTTCATTGCTTGCTTGGTTGGTTCTTGCACAATTCTCCAAGTGGGAAGCATGAAAAAATAGAGGAGTTCAGGGAATGTTTTATGCTATCCTTGCTGAAGCATAGAGGTTTATTTGAGGCTTGGAGTTGGTATGTATCAGATCCAAGTCCACTTGGGAGCTCAATGGAACTTCTTATTGGATTAAAGCTACTTTATGCAACAATTGGGATAGTTCATTGTGTATTAGTTTAGTTACTTGGATAATAGCTCAAAAGTTGGTGAAATATTCTGATTATGTGAGATTTAGAAGCAAGAAGTACATGTACTTTTGGATTTGTTTGGATTTGTAATGTACTTTGGCTTGGAATTTGACCTATGAACCATTCCATGAGGCTGTCTTCCCAAGTTCGATTCTCTTAGCTCAAGCATGAGAATTTCTTGATCTTGGACATTTTGGATAGATGGAATCGTGATCTATAAATTTCATGTTGATCACTTTTCTTGAATCAGTTGGGATCTTGGTAAAAAATTGGCATAAAGTTGGTCACTTGACTAGCTCATTTGTTTACCACTCGACAAACAAATGAATCATCCACTTCATGGCCCCATATCTCCTTATTCATGCATTTTTTGAGGTTTCATCACATGAGGAAAATTTTAAGTATGAAGCAAGTTCTTTAATATGATCATTGGATCAAATAAAATGGTGGCTTGTATCACAAGTTATGGCCTTGGAAAGTTGGGTACTTGGACATGATTTTTAGGGACTTGGTAAAAATTTGAAATTCTCCATCTTTGCCCTTTTTGCAAGTAACCTTGATTTTCTTGACTAAACTTGACCAAATGACTTCAATGATCATATTTTCATAGTCCTTGACTTGAAAAGTCCATAGTTGACCAAAAATCTTAAAAGTCAAAGTTTGACTTTAAGCATCTATTGACTTTTTCATCAGTTGCGTTCAAACTTTCATCTGCTTATGAACCTAACCTCTTAAGCCATATAAATTGTATGAGTGGGTTATGAGGACACATTTGAATACATTGGATGATGCCTCAAGCCATAGGGTCATGCTTTGGTCAAAGAGCCAACATTAAGTTGACTTTGACCAAAACCATAATTTGGAGTGTCAGATGAATTGTGGCTTGATGAACTTAAATTGAGGTGAGTAGAAACTTTGGTTGTTGATAGAGGGAGACTATTGGTCACCTTGATATATCTATGATCCCACTAAGCATTGATTGATCCATCCCTTTCACTTCTTGATACCAAAACCCTAACTTGCAAACAAAGCAAAGCAAGACATATATTTTTTTTTGTATTTTTGTGGGGTTAGCAAAGCAGAAGGACATACACAAAAGTATTTGATGACCTTGATGTTATGAAAATGATACAAATGATAAAGGATATTAGGGGTGAAAATTAGGGTATTACAGCTGCCCTTATTTAAGTTTCTTCCATTTGGAGATATGAAGGTTGAAATCTTCGTCTCGACGAGATTGGAGGGACTTGAATATTAAAATGCAGAATTTTTGACCCTAAGATACTGCAATGATCCTCATGATATGATGTGAATGAAAGACTCTAAATTCCGTGGGTTATGATGCCACAGGAGACACACTACTACCGAAGAAACCAAACAGAGAGAAGAGGGACTAACACCGGGGAATAGCACCAAAGACTAACAAACTGGGGAAAGTGTTTAAATTACTGGGGGTAATATTAACACTCCATCGGGGAACGAGAACGTAAGTTCTGATAATTGAATGAGAACAACTTCTAATATTGGAAAAAGGATCCAGTTTCTTCTTTAATAGACTTTCATTTGAGAAGAGGGTGATCACTAAATGGGAGATGGGAACCAATGACTCCACCGGGGATCTTAAAAACCAATTTCTCCAGTAAAGAGAAAATAGCATCATCTAAAATAAATCTCGTCAAACTTCTCTAGCGAGAATTTTCTAGAGAGATGGCCATTTTAATGAGGATGATTTTTTTATAACAGGCTTATTAGGGAAATTACCATTAGTTGTTTTTAACTTCACTCTATGGAAGAAAAAGTGATACTTTTCGACAAACTTCTTTGACGGGATTCTTCCAGAGAGATAATAACTTCAACTGGGGATTGGACAAACTTCTCGGAGAAGAGACTGCCATCTGTCGTTGGATAATAAATTTCAACCATGATTCGGGTTATATGCCACAGAAATGGGTTTTCATTTCTTCTTTAATAAAGTATTTCACTTGAAAATGATAAATAAACTTCAACAAACTATTCGGGTTGCATGCCTCGAATGAGTCTCAGTTTCTTCTTTAATCAAGACTTCCTCTTGAAAAGGGTGAAAGAGCTCCAACAAACTTCTCTGACATGAATTTTCCGGAGAGATAACCATTTGGTGAAAGGACCTCACTGGGGATAGACAAACTTTTCGAAAAAGACTTCTATTTGTCGTCCAAAACGAAACAAGCTTCTCAAACAAGAGACCGCCACTTGTTGTCGAATAAATTTTCACACGATTCGGGTTTTATGCCACGAATGGGTTTCAATTTCTTCTTTAATCAAGTATTCCACTTGAAAAGGGTAATAGCTCCAACAAACTTCTCTGGCAGGAATTTTTCCCAGAGATAACCATTTGATGGAAGAATAAGGAAGTTAATATGTGTTCTAACTTCACTGGGAAGAGACAAACTTCTCGGAAAAGAGACTGTCATTTGTCATTCGAAACAAAAATCAGGGAACGAAATAAGCTTCTCAAATAAAGAGATTGCCTTTGTTGTTAGGTATGGATTTCAAAGAAAGTGTTATAAGAAAACTGTTGAGGAACAAAATTCATCTTTGATGGGAAACCATAAACAAGTTTTCTTCACGGGGGATCGAAGTATTTGAAGGTACAAAATAAATGTATCATTAATCTAGGTTTTTACAGCCTAGTGAGATTCAAAATTAGACCTGTTAGATTTCAGGTTTAATCTAGGAATAAACTGGAGAGGGATAGTCAAACATGACTCTTCCCAGTGAGGAATGATCTCAAACCGGAGATTTATCCTATCCAAGTATGGAAAGGAGAGTTAAAGCAAAGTCTTCCACGAGGAATAAACTCTGTGGGGATTTAGAAAGGGTATACACTTTCTGCTTAAGGTCGATGACTCTACTGAAGAGAGGAAATATATATCAGTTGGGGGATAAATGCAACCAAGTTAAGTAAAGCAACACAGGGGATGAAATATGAATATGAATATGAAATATGAATTTAATTACGTATGACGTATATGCATGCGTGAATACATGTCATGTTTATGATGACAAAACAGGCAATAGTAGATGAACTGGAGATGAAATAAACATCTCAGTACAAATGAACACTCAGCTAATCTCAACAGGATCGAAGCCTCACTAGAGATAAAACAAGAAGTCGTCAATGAAGTAAAGTTGCCTTCAAGCCCAATCTTCTCTGGGGATACCAACATAATGGTGCCAAATGTAGGGAAGGTCTCCTAAAGAAGCAAGAATCATCCACTGCTGCAATTCCATTGAGGATAATGAAGACATTATTTTAAGAAAGCATTGAGCTCCGCACATTATGATCCAACCTTTTATGGGATTACTGTTTACATTCACTATTGTATTCATAAATTACAAGAAACACACACACACTTCTTAAAAGCAAGAACAAAATATTTTAAGCTTTTGTTTCAAGAATTTTCTCATCAAAAGTAAAAAGTTATTTTGCAAGAAGGAAGTAAAATAAGAGTTGCAAACAAATGGATAAAGTCTTGCATTTTATTGAAGGAATGGTAGTCCGCAAATGGTGGGACCCCATAGATCATTTACAAAGATGAAAAAATGGTAAATACAGGAAAAGGCTACATTAAAATGCAATGGCCACTATTATCCCTATCAACTTTGAAATCCATTGTGTTCGAGTTTCTGGAGAGAGTAATTTGATTGAGAAGAATTTGATGGGTGAGGTCGCTTTAAGTTGATCAAGTCTGGCCTGATGCAGTTACTTGTTATAATCCCTAACTTTTGCCTAGATTGTCCCTTGCGAGTGTCAATCTACCGGGATAATCATTTTTTGTTTATGTCTCTAACTTTTGCATGGACCGCCCTTTCGGTTTTTTGGCCCACCGAGACACTCTTTTTTTCCTAAGCTTCCCTTTCGGGTTTCAACTTAGTGAGTTGTTCTTTTATATTTTAGGTGAAGTATTTCTTGATTGCATCAGCATTCATAGGACGAGGGAGCTCCTCACCATAAATAGTTGTAAGGATTAAAGCACCACCAGAGAAAGCTCTCTTAGCAACATATGGTCCTTCATAATTAGGAGTCCACTTGCCCCTAGAATCAGTAATGAAAGACAAGATCTTCTTGAGCACGAGGTCGCCTTCTTTGAACACACGAGGTCAAACCTTCTTATCAAAAGCTTTCTTCATCCTTTGTTGATACAATTGACCATGGCATAAAGCCTTCATCCTCTTTTCTTCAATTAAATTCAACTGATCAAATCTACTTTGACACCATTCAGCCTCAGACAGATTTGCTTCCATCAAGACTCTCATTGACGGGATCTCAACTTCCATGGGGAGCACTGCTTCCATTCCATATACAAGAGAGAAAGGGGTTTCCTCAGTTGAAGTACGGACGGATGTACGATACCCATGCAGAGAAAAAAGGAGCATTGCATGCCACTCTTTGTAAGTCACAACCATTTTCTGGATGATCTTCTTTATATTCTTGTTCGCAACTTCAACGACCCCATTCATCTTGGGTTTGTAAGGAGATGAGTTATGGTGTTCAATCTTGAATTCTGCACACATTTCCTTCATCCTCTTGTTGTTCAGGTTGGATCCATTATCAATAATGATCTTACTTAGAACACCATAATGGCAGATTAGTTAATTCTTGATAATTGGACCACCACTTGCTTGGTCACATTGGCGTACGATGCAGCTTCGACCCACTTGGTAAAGTAATTAATGGCCACTAGAATGAAGCGATGTCCGTTCGAAGCTTTAGGTTCTATCATACCAATCTTGTCAATTCCCCACATAGAGAAAGGCAAAGGAGAGGAGATAACACTGAGAAGGGTTGGAGGCACATGAATCTTATCAGCATAAACCTGACATTTATGATACTTCTTCACATATTTGCAGCAATCAAATTCCATTGTCAGCCAATAGTAACCTGCCCTTAACATCCTTTTATCCATTGGCATGGGTACCAAAGGATCCTTCATGAATTTCCGTCATTAGCATGCATGCTTTGTGTCTATACACATATCTGAGAAAAACCATGTCAAAGTTTCTTTTGTACAACACGTCTTCATTCTGAAAGAAGGTACCAGCCAACAATGCATTCAGAAAGAAGGTCATTAGCATGAATGCTTCGTTGTCTTTGAATAAAGCATTTAATATCATGATACCATGGTTTTCCATCAATGACCTCTTCTGCGGCGAACGCATAAGCAGGTCTGTCGAGGTACATAACATTTATTATAGGCACATCATTCCACCGATTCACAACAATCATGGAGGATAAAGTTGCCAGAACATCTGCTATCTAATTCTCCTCACGAGGTATATGATGAAATTCAATTTGGTTGAAGAAATTTGACAACCTCCTCGTATAATCTTAGTAAGGAATCAAACCAGGCTGACAAGTTTCCCATTCTCCTTTGATCTGATTAATCACCAAAGTTGAATCTCCATATACGTCAAGAATTTTGATTCTCAAATCGATAGCCTCTTCCAGACCCATAATGCACGCTTCATATTCTGCCACGTTGTTCGTACAAGTGAATGTCAATCTTGCGGTAAATGGAATATGAGAACCTTGAGGAGTGACAATGACTGCCCCAACTCCATTTCCATAAACATTAATAACTCCATCAAATATCAAACCCCAACGGGATTCTGGACCTGGCCCTTCACTTGGCAACGGTTCATCACAATCTTTCGCTTTCAAGTACATTACATCCTCATCGGGGAAGTTAAATTGAATAGATTGATAGTCGTCAATTGGCTGGTGAGCTAAATGGTCAACCAAGATACTTCCTTTTATTGTGTTCTGGGTATGGTACTCAATATCGTATTCTGACAATAACATCTGCCAACGAGCAATTCTTTCAGTTAAAGCAGGCTTTTTAAAGATGTATTTGATTGGATCCATTTTGGAGATCAACCAAGTAGTATGATTTATTATATATTGGCGGAGACGACGAGCAACCCAAGATAAAGCACAACAAGTTTTTTCGAGCATAGAGTATCGAGACTCACAATCTGTAAATTTCTTACTCAAATAGTAAATGACATGCTTCTTTCTTCCAGTTTCATCTTGTTGACCGAGCACACAACCCATGGAATCTTCTAATATGGTCAAATACATAATTAAAGATCTTCCTTCCACTGGAGGAATCAGAATAGGAGGCTCCAACAGGTACTCCTTGATACTATTAAAAGCTTTCTAGCAGTCTTTAGTCCACACACAACCATGATCTTTGTGAAGAAGCTTGAAAATTGGCCCACAAGTAGTAGTCATGTGAGATATAAATCGGGATATGTAATTCAAACGTCCGAGGAATCCTCTAACTTGTTTCTCTGTTGTTGGTGTGGGCATTTCTTGAATGGCTTTGACTTTGTTAGGGTCCACCTCAATACCTTGCTCACTGACGACGAGGCCTAGTAGCTTTCCTGAATGGACACCGAAAGTACATTTGTCGGGGTTCAGACAGAGTTTGTACTTCCTCAGACATTGAAACAACTTTAATAAATACTCAACATGCTCTTCTTTGGTCTTGGACTTAGCAATCACGTCGTCCACATAGACCTCAATTTCTTTGTGCATCATGTCATGGAAAAGCGTTGGCATGGCTCGCTGATAGGTTGCACCAGCATTCTTCAAACCGAAAGGCATTACTCTGTAGTAGAATTTTCCCTAAGGTGTAACAAATGATGTTTTCCCCCTATCTTCGGGTGCCATTCTGATCTGATTGTAACTAGAGAATCCATCCATGAAAGAAAAGACCTTGGATTTGGCAGTGTTGTCGACCAACATATCAATATGAGGTAAAGGGAAATCATCCTTTGGATTGGCTTTGTTCAAATCTCTGTAGTTGACATACAATCGAACTTTACCATCTTTCTTTGGAACGAGCACTATGTTGGCCAACCATTAAGGATACTCATATGTAACAAGAAAATCGGCATCAATCTGCTTCTGAACCTCTTCTTTGATTTTGAGATCCATGTGTCGTACCCTAAATTTGTCATACTTAGATCACGTTACATCCATCTGCATTCATATACTCACCCACATTCAGTAAAACTTCTTTTAATCTTGTTCATGGCATATTGTTGCAACAAAATTTCCATGCTTTGCATTATTGTCACATGACCATTTCACTTAGTCATGGACCCTAAAAAAAACACACAAATTTAGCCCATTTAAAAGAGAGGTAGGGAAGTCAAACATTTGGTTCGTTTTTTTATTTAGTCAAAGAATGCATCCAAATATTAAGGTATGTGCAAGCTCATCCATAAAATTCACTCATGTCATCCAATTTTACCATCCCACTTCTCCATAGTAGATCCATGAGAGTTTGTTCTCCTTTTTAAAATTTGGAATTTTTCTTTTGGTTTCATTGATTTAAAGGGTTGTATATAGAATGATAAGTTTTTAGAAAGTTCCCATTCCAATTTACAAGTGCACTTAAATGTGAGAATGGTCTTTGTTTTGATTTGGGGGCACCCATTTAGCCTTGGCCAATTCAATAGAGTCATTCCCTATTTTGACATGATTGTCGTAACTTCTAATTATGAGCATATGCAAGCATTAAGCACATTTCTTTTTATATAGAATTCCATTTTCACTTAAGGATTTATCTTAAAGCTTAAAATATCACTAATCCAAGTTTAAGGAAAGAAACATTGGGCTTCAAATTCACCTTTCAAGGTTACATTAAGCATTGTTTAGAAAAAAACTAATTAAATTTACATTCAAACTACCATTTGACGCACGGATGACGTTATGGTACAGTTGAGGTGTTTTATTCCTTACAATATAAACCTGCCCCTAATATTCTTAATTTTTTGTTTACGCCTCATCAAAACTCCTTCCTCAAGACCCCTACATTAAGCCATTCATCCACTTATGTACACATGCCGTCGTGACCTGTAAAAAAGAGAAGAAGTTAATCCAAAGCCTTCATATAACCTTACCACCATATCATCTCAAATTAACAAGTTATTGGCATCATAAACTGAAAAGAATTAAAAAAAAACTTGAACAATATATTAATAACATGAAAAAACAATTTGCACAGGGGACCACAGGGAGTACGGTTTTCATTTTGCAAAAGTGGTGGTACCACTCAAGGCGAGAAGCTCACCATTTGGATCCCACGAAATCTGGGATGCACAAAAGATTTCCTAACGGATTTATCCTAATATTACTAGCTCATCATTAAGGGAATATGACATGCTTATCCTTCATCCTCGCCCTATAAATACAAAGCTATTACGCCAAACTGAGGGATACCGTTATTCTGCCAAAATTCATCAAAGAACCATTCACTTAAAGCTCAAAATTCCTAAAGTCTAAGTTAGAGTTTCACACTGAAACTCTGACCTAGACGAGCTCAGACCCTAAAGACAGCAATCAACAGCATTCAAAAAATAGAGAGAAGGAGAAGAAGGAGAGAAATTGAAATTAAAAAGAGAGACTCATCTCAAACGCATCGGAGGAGACGTCGCCAGCGTCTTGACTCCAATCAAGTATACTCCTTTTTCCTTCTTTCCTTAAAATCTTCGCACCATCTTGCTCGCCTTGATGAATGGACTAGAAACCCCAATTTAATTATGCCGAATTGCTGCTATTTTAGATTAATTACAAATTTAGGGTTTGCCTTTGAATGTGTGTTTCTAACTGTTTTTTGTGTGTTCGTTTTGTTTGTTTGAGGAAATTTTAGTTTTGTTGGTTTGTGTTGGGGCTCGTTCGTGGTAAGATTTAATTTTTTCCATCTCATCGGAGTCCGATCTGGGTGTTTGAGAGGGTTTGAGCGAAAAGTGAATTTGGATTTGGATTCGTTGGCCAAAAAGAAGGGGGGTTGGCATTGTTCGTTTTGAATTTTGGAGGTTGGTTTGCCAGAGAAGAAGGTGGCGTCGCCGCTATCGGTCGACAACCACCGTCTTCTCTGGTAGGCCGCAGCCGGGAGAAATATAGGAGGTTGTAGAGAATTTGTTTCTCTAGTGTGAAGAGATATAGGTTTTGGGTGGAAATGTTTGCATGTCCCTGGTTTAATGTTTTAATAACCATTGCTGAGTGTTCAGGGGCGGTGGTGACAAGTGTCTCCAACATTTGACACTTGTCACCAGCAAGTTGGTCGTTTTCCACTAATCTTGCGTGCTAGTGTGTTCCGTTTTACCATGCGCCTCTTCATGTCCACCACGAGATCTAGAGACCGGGTCAGATCTCCAAATCTGACGGTCTGGAGTGCCCCTTTAGTCAACACGGTTGACTGAGAATTCCTCCGGGCCTTTCAGAATCTGAACGGGCCGTTTTACTTAGGGCCAACATCCGTCTTTTCTTGCGCCCCCTCCCCCCCTTGTTCTAGGTTTGACAGTGCCCATTTGGGCTTAGTCTTTATCCCAAGGCCCAACTGTTTTGATTGTCATTTCCTTATTTTGGTTAGCACATGCTTATTTGTTTTATTTGATTTAAGTAGAGTTTTATTCATCAATTAAATTCCTATTATCATTATTATTAATGTCTAAATTTAATTATATAATTTACTACTATCTTATTAATTATTATTATTATTATCGTCATCATTAATTATTTAAATTATATATTTATTCATTATTTTTTTGGGATTTATGAGACTTATTTATGTTGGTACTTGTTTAGTCGTTTGTATAAGTGTTTAATTTCATGTGTGTGGTGTGTTACAATCATGACAAACTATTTCCATACCGTCGATCCAAAGTTATTCAAACCACAAATAAATCACGCGGTTCTCTATTCAACATCGAGCCCATTTTTAAACACCTTTGTAAGTCGATTGCTTTTAGCATCGCCATCAACCTCACATAGCTTACTCTTGAGCTTTCTTACAATGAAACCTATTCGATTATTAATTAATTGATTAGATGATTGATTCATTATAGTCCAATTCATTTGTAAGCGCAAATTTAAAACCTCGATTCAATGTCAAGTATTTTTCATTCAAACTGAATTAAAATACTTAATCAAAATTAAATACCATTTCATTTGGGAATGAAAAGGGGGATGGTTTTGAGTTTTCAACTCCTCTCCTCGATTATTTGAATATGAGTTCACTTACTCGGTTAGCCAAATAGTTGTCATTCTTATACTCCTAATTACAATTAAAACGCCATAGGAATATGAAAAGGGAAATGGTGTTAAGCCTTCAACTCCTCTCCTCGACTGTTTGAATACGAGTTCTCTTACCTGGTTAGTCAAACAATTGTCATTTCTTTGAAAACTTCTAAACTCGATTAAATCAAATTGTTTTCATAATAAACTACACGAAAAGGGAGATGGTCTTGAGCCTTCGATTCCTCTCCTTAAATACTTCAATACGAGTTGCCTTACTCGATTATCTGATCATTTGTCGTTCATATAAAATACATCAACCATACACAAACTTACTTTCAAAATCAATTAAGGATGAAAAAGAAAGTGGTCTAGAGTCTTCTATTCCCTTTCCCGAATATTAGGATACGCGTTGTTTTACTCGATTATCTGAAAATTCGTCATTCCATCAAACTAACTTAACCATTATTAAATCCTTTTACAATTAAGGATGAAAAGGGAGATGGTCTGGAGCCTTCGATCCCTCTCCTCGACTATTAGGATACAAGTTGTCTTACTTGACTATCTGAGTATTCGTCATCCATTCAAAACACCTTAACTATTAAATTCTTTTACAATAAAAGATGAAAAGGGAGATGGTCTAGAGCCTTCGATTCCTCTCCTCGACTATTAGGATACGAGTTGCCTTACTCGACTATCTGAGTAATTGTCATCCAACAAAATATCTTAATACATCAAATAAATCTTTTCCTCACCCTCGTGTGATCGAAACCAATCCAACAAGACATCCAACATATTAACTCAACTTGTCACCCCCATGTGACCAAAACTCTTTTCAGAAAGAACACTGTTTAATCCTTTCTAATGCGCACAACAAACTAGTAAGCCTCCGTCGAGAGTAGACAAGCCAACGTTTAGCCTTTAGAACACGATCTAAATAGTTGTTCACTAAAAGACACTAACACACTGTAGTTCCCCGAACTACGAATGCTCTGATTTCCTTATTGCACTATAAGGATACGTAGGCACAAGATTGCGAGATCTTGGCGAGCACACTAATAAAAAACCTCCATATTCCCCCTTTCTGAGGTTTCCATCCATATCTTTTCAATATTTTTACCACTCGAAGAAAACAAACAACATAAGTTAACATTCAAATCGAAAATTAAACTAAAAGGTTCTCGTTGAGTACAACGGACGTGAGGGATGCTAATACCTTCCCCTTTGCGTAATCGACTCCCGAACCCGAATATGGTTGTGACGACCATTATTCTTTTTTTCAAAGGTTTTATCGATATTTTCTTATTCCTTCATTGGAATAAATAAAGTTCGGTGGCGACTCTGTTCGAACTAATTTTTCCGCGATCATCGCGAGGAATCGTATTGTTTGAGATGCGACAGATGGTGACTTCACTGGGGAAACCTAGCTCCAAGCAAGAGAAAGTTCAGCCTAACTTAGTTCAATTTTCCTTTGAGTGTTAACCTTGTTTTTCTGTTATCTTTATTTTGTTATTTCTATTGTAATTATTGTGCTGTGATTTATGGGTTATGCCTTATTTGGGGTTCTCTGATCATGGGCACTTTGTGAGATAGGATCTCTACCCGAGTCTGAGAAAAGTCATAAGTTTAAGTTGGTGGTTGTGTAGTGGAGGCCCACAAGGATTTTTCCTTGTTGGGATGATACGAAGACCATGCCTAGAGTAAATTCTCTTGAGATATTATTTTTTGACGAGTCTTCGTCACGATGATAGTATTTTTAAGTTGGATCAATGACTCTAGGGACCTTTTAACCCACTCTATCCGGTGGTTATGTAGTATTAACCTAAGAAGTTTCAGACTCGTTGGGTTAATACGAAAGCCTCAATCAGATGAGATCCCTTGGATGTATTACTACCTTATAGTAATATTTCCAACCTCGGCCTATGACTCTGAGAACCTTATTAGAACCTTGGACTCGAGAGTTGTGTAGTATGTACCCACAAGGAGTTTTCCTTTTTGGGACGATACGAAGACCTCGCACAGACGAGACTCTTTTAGGGACGTTATTGTCGGATGAGCCTTTGTCATGGCAATAACATTCCTAAATAGTAATTGATGACTCTGGGAACTGTAGCGGTGTATTCGTCGCTATACGATTTATTGATTAAACCATAAGCAAAGCACTTTTATTTATCCTAAGGACTGGTTAAAAAGCGAACAAAAACCTAAGAAGTTTTACACGTAGAAAACTAATGAAAAAGATCAGAGAATCTGGGTAAGGGGTAAATTACGCAATGGGAAGGTGTTAGGCACCCATCACGTCCTAGGTACTCCTAGGGAGCCTTTTTCACACTTGTTGTATAAAAATGTTTATTTGTTTATGACATATTGTGCAAACATGAATGGGAAGATGAGAAAAGAATATACAATTTTATTGTTTTTGTGTTTGAACGGATGAACCCGTTGCCTACGTACCTTCCATCAAAGGTAAGGATCAAAACGCCGTAGTTCGGCTAAAAGATTTCCAAAAATTAGTGAGTTCATTTTAAAACACAAGCACTAAGGTTTTTCATTACCAATGGGAGAAAACTCAACCTGAATCAACAATCCACCATGCGAGGACGGCTTCAACATACTAGTGAGGGGTTAACCCTATAATAAGTATGGAAGACTTACAATCAACTCACTAAGGACAAGGTAAGATTTACATCAACCACTATGGTAATTGAAACCTAAGGCTAATGCATGAAAACATATTAACAATGGACAAAGCCAAAACAATTGAGTGGGTGAAGTTAATTGATTATGAGTATTCACAAATATGGTCAAGGTATGATTAGAGTTCAATTCAAAGAAGTGTTATGAAAAATGAAGTTTGAAAAGTCAATGACTTAGGGTCCAAGTTTCTAATTTGAAAGGACATGAAGATGTTTGCACAACATGTATTTACAAGTTTTAAAATCAACAGGTGAAAAGGGGTTTTGAAACAAAAAGGATGTGGATGGAGGAGTGTAAAACTTCTCAGAAAGGTTCACCTCTTGAGATCATATAGAAGATGATTCAAGTGTGTCCTTAGGAATGGGCAACAAGGCAAGTAAGCAAATAAAAGCAAGGTGATACCGGATGCCATCAATGGACTTATACCAATCTCACAAACAAAAGCGGATACCGGATACCAATAAATGGATTTACACCAATCTCCTAAAACAAAACAATGATACCGGATGCCAATAATGGACTTATACCAATCTCACAAAGCAAAAGTGGATATCAGATGCCAATAAATGGACTTATTCCAATCTCCTAAGGTAAAACAAAACATGGATGTCAGATGCCAATCTATCTGGACTTATACCAACCTCCAAAGGATGATCATAGGAGTACAAATGCCAACAACATGGTCTTACAATTGCATCCTCACATAGCAAACACAAACAAAAAGTGGATGTCAGATGCCAATCTATCTGGGCTTACTCTAATCTCCAACAGATGATCATGGGACATACAAATGCCAACAACCTTGACTTATAATTGTATCCTCACATACTACAAACAAACAAGCACTAGGCAATGGACATGAGTAGCCAAATGAAATGGTCTTATACTTTATCCCTTCCAAATCATAGGAACAATGGCCAATGAATGGACTTACAGTTGTCCTCAATGGGTAAACCAAAGATGGATCACAAAGATATAAAATGATGATCATGCAATAATGAACAATCAATGATGATAAATGCACAAAGGCAAGCAAGCAAATATGTGCAGCTGCAACAAACAATCAATCAAACAAAGTCATTTAGCACACACTATAACCAAGCAATTAGGCTCAAGCAAGGGTTAGACTTCTCAGTCAACTGGAATAGGGTAAATGATGCTCTTAACCTTGACATTGAGAGCCAAGGTGAAGCAGATGAAAGGATATGAGGGGTGTGCCTCATCACTCTTATCCCTGGTCAGGGAGAGCATTGAATATCAGAAGGTGTGGGAGTTCAGAAAGTTGGAACTCTCTCCACAAGTTAATTACTCGATATATCTTGGGTTTTTACTCACTATGCATCAACACATGTGGTGTGAGCAAGGTGAGTGACACACAGAATAGTAGGAGATAGGCTACATATCTCTTCTATCTACCAATGGCCTTATTAGAAGGACTTTACCTGCTTGGGGACAAAAATAAACAATCACAAACATTGCCTCTTAAGGAGGACTTCAGACAGGTGCCTGGCTACATAACAAGCCAGGTCTTATAGACTACATGGAGACAAGAGATTCTACCTCAATGCTAATGCTATCAAGCAAAGCAATAGCAAGTTCACAAAGGAACTATAGCAACTAAGTGTACCTGAAATCAATCAAATATAATCAGTATACCAATCACAAAGTTAAAACAGACAAGATAAGAACCAACAGTCAACACAATCAATCACATGTGCAAAGCACAAACTCAAATGAAATGAGCTAGCATCCTACAAAACAAACCAAGTTAGTTCATGACAATCAAATAAACCAAACTCAATCAACTTGAATTAATCTCCTTAAAGCAATTGCTTCTTCAACCTGAAAATCAAACTCAAATGTGAGAAGTAAACCCTTAGGCCAAAGCCTAGGGTTAAAGGAGGAGAAATAGACCAAAACAGAACATGAAAATTGACCAAAATCAAGATTAATCAGTTAAGAACAAATTCCAATTGGTCTCACATCAAAACTATTCACCAATTGCATTTCATAAGCAAATCATGTCAAACTAGGCAAGTTAGAGACTCATTGATGTAAACAGAATGAACACAAGCATATCAATACCAAAATGGCTCAATAAATTCCAGGAAATATCATGCTTAAACAGAACACATTGAATGAGCAACACACCAAATTTCATGGCATTTGGATAAAGGGAAGCAAGTCAATTAAAATCCCTAAGTCAAAGCATATTCATACAAGCTCATACAAGACCACAAATCATACATCAAGTTCATGCAAGCATAAAACAGAAATCAAACATTAGAAATGAATGAAATCAAAGCCATGACAACCTTCAAGATGTCTATAATACACATGCCAAATTTCAAGTTCATCCAATAAACACCAAGGATTTCACAAATCATATGATATCATGACTCACAAAAGGTTCACAATTGGTCAAACAGAGGGAAAATTCTCAAACAAATAGAAAATGCATTAAAAAATTCCAGGAGAAATCACAAGCAAACTAGACATCCATAAGTATCAACATGCAAAAATCCAGATCAATTCAAGTTCAATAAGCATGGAAAATAAAATCAAGAACATGAATAAGAAATGGTGTGACATACATTGTCACACCTCCAAAGATCACATCATATCTCACAATCCAGGAACTCAAAAATAGCAAACTATATACCAAAATGACCAGGAATGAGTCTAGAACACACAGGTAAAATTTCAAGAATTTCCAATTAAGCATCATGATTTCATAAATGAAATGATAGGCATTGTGCAAGAAATGACATGTGAAAACAAACCCTAGGCAATTATTTTTCCTACACGTGCACAAATTTATTAAAAATCATCAAAAAATAAAGGACATGATGAGGATCATGGTGGAAAAAATCTCAACTGAAATGGATTATTATTTTGTGATTTATGGATTTTTCATGTGGAAGGAAAATAATAAAATGTGAAAAGGAATGCATGAACATGATTAACATATATGAAAGAAAATAACACAAGCCAATGGAAAAGTGTGGAGCGGGGAATCGATCCCCTGGTTAATTCAAAATCTGGCGCGCTAGGATGAAACGCTCCGTTTCATTTAAACACATGGCGGCACGTGATTGGCTCATGGCGAGGAAAACACAAAATTCATGCAAACTGAAGGCAAAACGGATCAAAGCCATTTCTGGAAACGAAATTCAACATGTTCATCACACATTCATCATGTTCATACTGGTCAAGAACATTTGGTCACAGAAATGGATAAAACGCATATCACTCGAATCCTCATTCATCATACATCACGAATATGGCATTGATTTGTTCTAATTTTAACCATGGCAAAAGCATCGAGCTCAACAAGTTTTAACAATCAGATTTCAAATCAGCATAACTAGCTCAACTCTCAATGAAATTGCACGATTCAACTTGCAGCATGCTCTATAATAAAAGATCAACCAAAGCCATATGCTAATTGTGAGAATTGAAGAATTCGAATTCTTACCTCTTGAAGATGCAGATCTTGATCCTGCTTGTTTCAAGGCTTGGTTTATAGAAACAGATGCTCAGTGATGTTTGGATGAGTGTATGGAATCAAGATTTCAGCTCAAAACAACTTGAATTCGCAGCAATCTCCAACTGCCATGTGCATCTTCAACTTTTCAACAGCCACGATTTTCACAGATTCACTACTATTTTGCTTCAACAGATGCTCAATTATACCTGCAGATGAGGATTAGCACAAGCACAAGCAAAAAGAATCAAGAATTTCGATGGAAAAGTGAAAAAAAGTTTGAGAGAATTTGAGAGAATTTTGGAGATTTTGGTTTGGATCTGAGATTGTGATTGTGGATCTCGATTTTCTGTTATGATTAAGGTCTTATAGTACCTGTTAATCCACTTGCTAAACATGATTAGGCCAAATGAAAATGGATTAGTGAAATGCTCATGTTATGCAATTTGGCAAAAATGCCCTTTTTCAAATAAAACCAATGGAACAGTGAAATTCTTCTTGCAACAAATCCAAATTTCTGTTTTAAAGCCATTTGAATTGGTTTGGCATGAAAATGATGCATGGTTTTCAAATTCACTATTTCCCTCTAAAAATTCAAAATGAATCACTTGAAAAATGGACTTTTTATGTGATGATTTTTGATGAAATGTGATGATGGATTATGATAGCTTATGTCAAATGGAGTTTGCTCAAAAAAACCTCACTCAATTTGGCCAAATGGTTCAAGAGTTATGCCTCCTTGAAGTTCAACTTTTCTTGAAAATGATTTGATCATAATTTGCCAACCACAAATGAGAAATGGGTGTTCTTGGACTTTTTGGAAAAGCAAGAGCAAGATCTTCAACTTTCAAGTTGGACAAATTTTGATTTGAAGCTTGCTTGATGATGTAAATTTGAGGAGAAGACCTTTCCATTTTTGGCAGTTTGAAATTACAGGTCACTTGCTATTTTGGGAAACTTTTTGTCTGACCTCCAATTCCTCAATGTTGATGTTTGACATGTTATGTGAGACTTGTATGGACATGAATGTGACCTCTCAAATCATCTCCCACCATCAAATCCCTGATTTTATGCACAGTTGACCACAGTTGACTTTGCTAGGGTTTTGGTTGACTGAGCCATGCTTTGATGAATTTCAAGCCTCTTCCACTTGAGATCTTGATTCAAAATGATGTCACAACTCATATGAACTTCTTATGAATGATCATGGTGCCCAAATTCTTCAAGAATGGCCACCATTTATGCTCAATGGATGATTTTGACTGATTTGACCTAATTGCTTCATCTGCAAGTAACAATGTTAGATGACAATATTTTTGTACTTTTGGTTAGTGATTGAAATAAAAGCAATGATATAAAAATGCTAAACATGCTAGGTGATCAAGAATCACACTCATAATGATAGCCCACCCACTGGGAGGGAGGCAAGGTGCACAATGATCCTTGAGGCAATGATATGATATGATATGATGTGATGAGGGATCTTAGGGACAAAATTGGGGTCTTACAGATGCCCCTATTTAAGGTCATTCTACCCGGAGAAGTGAAGTTTAGAAATCTTCAGCTCGACGTGGTAGAATGGGCTTAAATAACAGTAATGAGACAAATTTTGGTCCCTAAGAGACCTCATGATGCAAATGTATGCATGTAAAAGACACGTAAACTCTGTGGGGAATATGGTTCACACAGAAGAAAAGACGATCCATCGGAGTAAGACACTCACCAGGAACAGAGACTCTAATAGGACTCTTATGGGGATAAAAGGAAAAGAATGCGTGAGCAGGACACGACTCTGAGTTGGGGAAACAGAAAACAGACTGGAGACTTTACCGGGGAAGTAAAGGACTCACACTGGGGATCAGACGAATTTCCAAAGGAAACACATCCACTGGAAAGACACAAGCTGACTCAGATTATCCACAAAGGATACTTCGGATAAAAATCCGGACTCGGACCAGGAAAGATTCACAAAGAACCTCCCTGCCGGGGAAAATGCATATATTGAGGAAAACGCCAATACAGCAAAGGGTAAAAATCACAACAGGATATTCCACTGGAGAAGTGTCTAACAAAGAGACTCTCACGGGGAAAAGAAACAATGAATGAGGTGTTACCGGTATAAGGGTAATAAACTCAGGAAGAATGAATATCTAAGACCGGTATAAGGGTGAAAGATATCAATCAACCGAACATCTAAGAAAGACCTGAAAAAGGTTCATCAACTCAGGAACATCTGACTCCACAGGGGACCAAGGTCATAATAGGGAGCAAAAAGGAAGGAACACCAGGGATACCGAGGTATATAATAGGTGACCGACCAAAACGTGAATTGGTATATATGCCAAAACACTCATCATCCGAAAGGAGGGCTTGAAAAAGCAAATCGACTTACAGGATGGATATTCGAATCCACAACGGGAAGACGAATTTTACTCAACTGGGGACACAAACCCAAAGAGTGCATGAGATATAATATCCATTACCGTCAGAACGTGGATAGAATACTCGCATGAGATATATTATCTATTACCGTCAGAACGTAGATAATATACTCGCATGGTATGAAACACCAGAGATACCGAGGTATATAATAGGTGATCTACCGAAAATGTGGATTGGTATATATGCCAAAACACTCATCATCCAAAACACAAACTGGTTAAAGGATGGATATTCGATTCTCCAAAGAATACGAATCTTACTCTATTGGGGAAGATCAACAGGATTCCAACCAAAGAGTGAAAGAGATATATTATTCATTACCGGCAGACCGTGAATAATATACTCGAAAGGAAAAGACACCAGAGATACCGAAGTATATAATAGGTGACTAACCAAAAAGAGATACAATCGATACCAAGTGATCGCTCGACTGCGTGAGTCGAGAACGGGATACAAACTGCAAGTGCACAGTTCTATCGCGTAGTTTTAAAAGATATCGATCCCACAGGGACTTAAGAATCGATATACCGCTATCTAAGGTTACTACGTAAATCTAAGGTGAAAAATGTTTGATTATTTGGGGAAAAACTAAAGGATAAACTAAGATCTAGATTAAATATTAATAAAACGGATATCGGTATGTAGTTCGTCAAAACTAGGGAATCAAGTCTTTGTCGGTTTCTTGGTTTTAAAGTAAATCGTTTCAGTTAACTTTATTGGTTAAAGGTTTTATCTCAAACTCTCGCTCTGTTGAATAAACCATGATTTTATATTAATGTAGCTGTCACTTATAATTAAGTCAAAAACCATATTTTGAAAGCAATAAAGTTGCAGAAACTCTTTTTAAGAAAACACTGACCGTTTTAAACACCCTTATCTCAAACTCTCGCTCTGTTGACTTAGGTTATACAATTAAATCCAAATGCTTAACTCTCGTCCTCACATTCAATATTTAAAAATACTTTTTGGAAAAGGTCAGAATTTAATTAACTCTAAAACTTGCTCTCGCCCTGATCTAGAATTAATGCCTAACTTACACTGTCCAGTTAAAACCTCAAACTCTCGCTCTATTGATTTTAACTTCTTTATGTCCTTTACTTTTTGTAAAAAATCTTGTTATTAAACCTGTAAGTTGAGACCGTAAAAAGATTGATTTTAATTTTAAGTTTAAATAGACCGACTCAGTCTTGATCCCTTATTCTGCTTACTTTACATACCGATACCTAGGCGAATTAGCCAGACATGCTAAATAAACAAGCATACATATCATGCATAAACAGACTCATTCCAGGCAGATAATATAGATAAATAATAAAACAAAATATTAAATAATGATTAAAGAACCTGAATGCGTAATACAATAGTCTTGAACACTCCACCACAAGCCGGTAGGATTTGTTCTTCGATTCTTCAATTAAACAATAAATTAAACCAAGGAAATAAAACTAGAATCTAACGTAAGGTTAGATCCGATAAAAAGTTGCACAATAGTTTCCGGTGTAGAAACTATTATGCGAAAAATATCTAAATGCTAAAAGGGGAAAGGTAAATCGCAAGGGAAAAAGAATGTAGAACTTGCAAAAGAAATAAATAAAATAAACGATGTTAAGTTGCTGGAAAAGAAAAAATAAGCAAAAGCGTGAAAAGAAAATTGGCAAAGCTTCGGCAATATGAGCGTGGAAAAAAAACCGAGGAACCCTTTTAGGTTTTAGAGATAGCTATTTATATTGGTGCTGGTAACTGCTTTCCGTTTCTCAAGTTCTTCAACGTGGCTAAATGCACGGCGTGGATATAGGACACAAACTCCTCAACGTCTCTTCTTCAAGTCTTCTGAGGGCGTTACTTGCGCCAAAAAAATAGTGGAACGGTGTGACGCTCGTCACACCATGTGTGACGTCCGTCACAAGGCTGCTTTGCGTGACGCTCGTCACGCACCCTGTGACGTCCGTCACAGGCACATCATTGGTGACTTGTGCGCTTTGGGCTGGGCTTTGGCATTTGGTTCCTTTTCTCTCCTTTTTGCACCTCCTTTTCTTCCATTTTCACTTGTTCTTCAAAATAGACTACCTGAGACAAATAGGAAGAAAATACCACGTAATATCTCATAAAATGCAGTAAACCGAAATAAATAGTCATAGAATTTAATGGAATTAAGTCCTAAAATATGATATAATTTCGTGTTATCAAACTCCCCCATACTTAGATCTTTGCTTGTCCTCAAGCAAAATTCAGTATAGAAATCGTTTTCAAAAATTTAGCCAGGCGAAGTTTCAAAACACACATCAATTCGTAATAGGTTGCAAATGGATTTTGTTTAGAAGCAATTTGAGTTTAATCTTGACATCAACAACTACCGTTACAACTTAGATAACCCTACCTTATGCAAATCAGTTCAAGTAATGCCATTATAGTTATCCTAGTTCCTTTACTTTTATTTCACCCGCTTTCATTCTAGCGAAATCACATTAAGCCCTTTATCTTTTCGCGCACATAGTGGAGTAACCGATTAGTGATTCTGATCCGCTTTTAGCTAGAAGTTCTGGTACATAAGTCGGATAACTTCGTTATTCAGTCCATTGCAAATCGTGGGGGATCGAACCGTAGTCCGCCCTACCGAGTTCAGTACCAGATACCTACTGAACCAACTCATAATGGATCTTTCATATTGTGCTTTTGCATGATTTGCAACTTTTAGATTAAATGATCTGGTAAGGATCACCTAATTTAATCAGTGCATTTCCTGATATATTCATATATTTTATGTTACTTTGGGGATCATTCACTTATATTCATCGGCTCTCCACGTAGTTTGCTATTAAGATGGTGCTGACTTCTCGTATAAACTACTCGGGGTTACTCTAAAGCTAAAAGTTCGAGGAATCGGTATAATAGGTACTTATCCGATCTAACATGTTGAGGTTCTCAGAGCGTTGTTATGGTAATGATTTTTTTTTCTTGATTTCACTCAAGTTTTATAAAGTAAGCAACCTTTATACTTATTGGGTGTGTTAAAATTTGTTTTGTTATGGCTCAAGAAAATTGAGGGGAATAGATAATAGAAATATTTCACACTAGGGACTTAACTTAAAATTATAATAAAATTTTTTTTTTTTCCAGATAATAAGAAAGGGAAATAACAATGAAAGGGGAGGTAACATACTTGAAAAATGGAAATGGAAGAAACAAGTTTTCCCCCCCATACTTAAATTAAACATTGTCCCCAATGTTTTAAGGAAATGAAATACAATATGGAAAGGAAAAGGAAACTACAACTAAGGTTGTCTTCCGCCTCTGGTTCTTGGACCTGGTGATCTCTGACGTAAGTCTAAGTTGTCGAACCTGCTGAACAACTCAGTAAACCGCTGGTCGGTTATGGCATTCCTAGCGTCCTGTTGCTGTTGCATTTGACGCATCATCTGCAGCATCTCGACATTCTGTGCCTGCATTCCATCGATAGCATCCATAATGTCGTCGTTGGTTGCAGGCCTTCTTCGTCGACGACGTTGGGAGGATGGGCCAGTTGTATTGCCGGAAGGGTTGAGCGGGACTGACTGTTGTGTAGGCGGATGATCACCTTGTTCCATTTCTTCAAACTCATCTGTTTGCGGGTTTGTTTGTGAAGGCTCGGTGGTTTCAGGAGCGTTGAGATCATAGAGGTGGCGCTCGGGGTTTGTGACATCAGTGAGGGCAGTATTTGGTAGAACAACGCTTGGGACTGCCTGGTTGTTCACCATAAGATAATATCCTCCGCCTACTCTGTTCTTAATCAAGCGGCTGGATCGACAGTAGCTGGTATCCATAGATAGGGGAGGTAGGGATTCTAAAGTTTAGAGTTTATCCCCTAGGTTTAGGCCAAGTGCGATGGTGGTGATTAAGCCACCTATTATAAAAGGTTGCCTGCCTCTAGCACATAAGGTGCGGATGTGATGAAAGAGAAAGGAGGCGGCGTTTACCTGAGTATCTGGTTCGAAAACGCACTGGAGGAAAAATAGTTCCTTTGAGTTGACCTTGCTGTTGTTTGGCCTTCCAAAAACTGTGTTTTGCAAGATGCGGATAAAGTACCGGATAGTGGGGTTATGTATATGGGAGAGAAGGAGTTCTTCCCAGTTGTAGGTATCTATACCGGAAATTTTCTTAAAAAGGTCAAAAACGCCAACTGTGTTCCAGTTTGAGGTTGGAGGGATTCTGGCATGCAGCAGACCTTCTGTGGGAAATTGTAGCATGGTACTCAATTGGTTTTGGGTTAGAGAGTACTCGGTGTTAAACATACGGAAGGTTGCCGTACCGGTTAGAAATTCGTCTTCACCGGCGGGAGTGGTGTAGTCGTATGAACTTAAGAATTCTAAGGTTAGGGATGGGTAGGTGGGTTGATTATGAGTGCAAAGGAAGGTTAAGTTGGCTTGACGGAGCATCCATTCGATACCTTGGAGTAAGCCTAATTGTTGTAAACAAGGTAAATCGGGGTACCTGGTGGAAACGACGCCTCGCTGTTGGAAACGCTCGAATTGCTCCCTCTGATAATTGTCATCTACGGATCGGAAGATGATGTTTCCGAAATTCTGATTTCTCGCCATTGTGATGAATTTTGAAGGGGTGATTTGGAAAGAAAAAGAAATGTATTGGATAGGAGAGAATTGTTTGTGGTGAATGAAGGAAGGTTTGGTGGGTATTTATAGGAGAAGAATTTGGAAGGTGGAAAGAAAAAGTGGTTGAAAAGTAATTTAGTGTGGTTAAATGAAAAATGAATGGGGAAGGTAAAAAGTTAAAGGTGTAACGTTCGTCTCCAACGGCTCCTTAACGTTCACTAGTCTGAGGAGTGTTACGCTCGTCACAGGGATGTGACGCTCGTAACAGGCACTAAGCGTGCCGACCGTTATGGATAGTGTGACGCTCGTCACACTTTCCTTTTTGGAAAGGCCTCAGTGGCGCTTCACAGAATTACTTTGGTTGGTGAACTTATTAGTTTTGTTTTGCTTATGATCAGTTTAGTCTGCAATTTAATTTATTGTGCACGCTTAATCTGCTTTGTATAGTAATAATTCATAGGAAGCAACAGTAGAGCATAATAGCTTTTGCATAATAAAATTAAATAAACAACTTCAATAAAAATGATCATAATGTAATATAGGAAAGGAAAATAATGAAATGAAAGAGAAATAAACATGAATTCAAATAACATTAATAAATAATCTAACTTGAAACTAAATAACTTAGAAAAATAACTAAACTCTATCCCTCTGTACGATCTCTGGCCGGAGGAGCAAAAGAGTTAACATGATGTAGGAATTCGTGAAACTGATTCGTCATACTGCTCATGTATCCTAGAACTTCGTCTCTCATGTTAGTAAATTCTCCTCTGAGGGCGTCTTGTTCTGACATCAAAGCTTCAATGGCGGTGTTATAATCAGTTCCGAGCATATGATGTCGGAGGTCAGGTATGGCTGATTCTTCGGTCGGAACAGGCTGAGGAGGAGGGTCAATATCATGATAGCCGGATGGTGTTTGAGGGTCAGATTCAGCATGAGAGATCCGGTCAACATAATTCTCATAGTCATTACAAATCTCATAATCCTGGATGGATTCAGTGGATCCAGCAGGAGTTGGGGTTTCATTCAGGTTATAGAGCCAGTTCCTTTGGTTATGAACACTAGTCCTAGGATCGGGCATGGTGAATAGGCAGAGAACCTGGTTATCAATAATAAGCTCAAACTCATCAGACCCTAGGTTTGCTATAAACATAGTGTTGAAGAGGAAAGGTATACTCATAGTAGTAATGCCACAAAAAGGGCTAAGGTCAAGCATAGGCTGACGTAATCCAATGGCATTACCTATCATAGTTATTAAACCGCCTATTCTAATGGGTGCTCGCTCATCCTGGATAAGGTGGTCCAAATTAGCTAACATAAAAGTGGCACCGTTTACTGGACGGTTCTGGGAAGCACAAAATATGATGAAAAGTTCATCACGTGAAACTGAAGTACTGTTTGGCTTCTCCCCAAATAAAGTGTGGGTCAGGATCTTATGGAAATAGCGAAAAGCCGGGTTATGTATGTTTCCAGAGAGAAACTCATGTTCTTCGGGCTCATCATTTCCAGTCAGCTTACCCCAAAAGTGTTCAAGCTCTCTATATTCAAAAAGTTCTTCCTGGCTTACAGTGGATGTATCAAAGGAGGTAGGGAAACCCAAAAGGTTGGTGAAGTCTCTAATATTAAATTGGTACTCCATATTGAACATTCTGAACTGGATAAATCCTCTGCTAATTCCTTTTCCATGGCTGGGTAGATAGATTAATGAGCTAAGGAATTCTAGTGTGAGTCTCCGGTAGGTGGTGAAATGTCTCAGGATAGGGGAGGTCTCCCATCCTATCTGATTCAGCAAATACAGGACACTCTGTCTCAGTCCAAGGGCAGTCATAGCCCAATCATCAGCATATAAACTAGGTAGCATCTCTCTAGCGGCTAGTTCTTCAAACTTTTGTTTCTGAGCCATTCCTCTGAACTTGATACCCATACGATCAATATGTCCCATCTGGTTAGTGTTAGCTAGAGAAAAGAAAACATGAGTTTAAGTCAGGATTTGGCCAAATGCCGAAGGAAGAGAAAATTATTATTATTATTTTTATTTTTTTTGAATAAATCAAGAATGCATATTAAACAGAAATTAAAAGAATAATTAAGAAAGAAATAGGGAAATGATAATAATAGAATAATAAAATAACAAATTAATTTGTGGGTTGTCTCCCACTAAGCGCTTTGTTTAAATGTCGCAAGCTCGACAAAGAAACTGTTAAATATAATCTATAGGTCCTGGGGGCGTTTCGTCTAAGTGTAGGATTTGCGAATCCTCGTTGGTTTCCGCATAGTGATAATGTTTCAGACGTTGCCCGTTTACGGTGAACGGTTCTGTAGATTGTCCTTTTATTTCTACCGCTCCACTGGGAAAGACTTTAGTGATATGAAAAGGCCCTGACCATCTGGATCGTAGTTTTCCTGGGAATAACTTTAGTCTAGAGTTAAATAAAAGTACTGCGTCGCCTTGCTTGAAGATTTTCCTTGATATACGCTTGTCATGCCATTGTTTTGTTCTTTCTTTATAGATTCTGGCATTTTCATAGGCGTCTCTTCTGAGTTCCTCTAATTCGTTTATGTCAAGGATTCTCTTTTCACCGGCGGCTTTATAATTCAAATTTAAATTTCTAATAGCCCAATAGGCTTTATGTTCTAATTCTACCGGGAGGTGACAGGATTTTCCATAAATGAGCTTAAATGGGGTCGTCCCTATGGGGGTTTTATAAGCAGTTCGGTATGCCCACAAAGCTTCTGGTAATTTCAATGACCAATCTTTCCTTGAAGTGGCTACCGTTTTTTCTAGTATTTGCTTGATTTCTCTGTTAGATACTTCCACTTGTCCACTGGTTTGAGGGTGGTAAGGTGTCGCTATCCTATGTCTCACTCCATACTTAAGTAGTAGTTTTTCGAGTACCTTGGATATAAAGTGTGATCCACCATCACTGACTACTATTCTTGGGATGCCAAATCTCGGAAATATTATATTTTTAAAGAGTCTAGTTACTACTCGGGTGTCATTTGTTGGAGAAGCTATAGCTTCGATCCACTTTGATACGTAGTCAACTGCCACTAGTATGTATTTGTTACCGAAAGAGGATGGAAAAGGTCCCATGAAGTCTATCCCCCACACGTCAAAAATCTCTACTTCCAAAATACCTTTTTGCGGCATCTCGTCACGTCTAGATATGTTTCCCGTGCGTTGACATCTGTCACACTCCTTAATAGCCGCATGTACGTCCTTCCATATAGTTGGCCAATAAAAGCCAGCTTGTAGGATTTTAGAGCAGGTCTTGGATGTACTTGTGTGTCCACCATAAGGAGCGGAGTGGCAGTGTTGGATTATATTTTCTACCTCTTCTTCGGGTATACATCGACGGAAAATACCATCGGGGCCTCTTTTGAAAAGTAAGGGATCATCCCAGTAATAGTGTTTTATGTCGTGGAAGAATCGTTTCTTCTGCTGGTAAGATAAAGTAGGTGGAACTATTCCGGCGCTAAATAATTGACTAGATCAGCGTACCATGGTGTGACAGATATAGCTAAGGTGGTTTCTACTTGCATGTCGGAGTTGTTCTCTTCCAAAGTAGCTATAAGTTTGTCATACGAGAAATCGTCATTAATTGATGTTCTTTCCGGTTCAAGGTTCTCAAGTCTAGAGAGGTGGTCTGCTACTACGTTTTCAGTTCCTTTCTTGTCCTTGATTTCTAAGTCGAATTCTTGTAGCAACAAGATCCATCTTAGGAGTCTAGGTTTAGCATCTTTTTTTGTTAGAAGGTACCTGATAGCAGCGTGATCAGTGTAGACTATTATTTTAGCTCCAACCAAGTAAAAACGAAATTTATCTAGCGCAAATACCACTGCTAGGAGTTCTTTCTCGGTAGTGGCGTAATTCATTTGCGCTTCATCCAGGGTTCTGCTAGCGTAATATATAACGTGAAGCTTTTTATCTTTTCGTTGTCCTAAAACAGCACCTACAGCATAATCGTTGGCATCGCACATTATTTCGAATGGTTCATTCCAGTCTGGTGTCTGCATTATGGGTGCGGAGATCAATGCTTGTTTAAGAGTTTGAAATGCTTTTAAACAGTTATCGTCGAATATGAATTCGGCATCTTTCGTCAACAGTCCGGTTAAGGGTTTAGTTATCTTAGAGAAGTCTTTGATGAATCGTCGGTAAAAACCGGCGTGTCCTAAAAAGCTTCGTACTTCCCTCACGGTTCTTGGGGGTTGAAGATTTTCGATTACCTCTATTTTGGCTTTGTCTACTTCGATTCCTCTGTTCGAGATGATGTGTCCTAAAACAATTCCTTCTTGTACCATAAAGTGGCACTTTTCCCAATTAAGTACTAAGTTTACTTTTACACATCGCTCAAGAACTCTTTCCAGGTTTTCAAGGCATTCTTCGAAACTTTGTCCGTATACAGAAAAGTCATCCATAAATACTTCCATGATGTTTTCGAGAAAGTCGGCGAAAATTGCCATCATGCATCTTTGAAAGGTCGCAGGGGCATTACACAAACCAAACGGCATTCGTCTATAAGCGAAGGTACCAAAAGGGCATGTGAACGTTGTCCTTTCTTGGTCATCAGGGTGAATTGGTATTTGAAAGAAGCCTGAATAACCGTCTAGATAACAGAAATGTGAATGTTTTGCTAATCGTTCTAACATTTGGTCAATGAATGGTAAAGGGAAATGATCTTTTCGGGTTGCTTTGTTTAGTTTCCTATAATCAATGCACATTCGCCATCCCGATTCGATTCATTTAGTTATAGTTTCTCCTTTTTCGTTTTCAATAACGGTTATGCCTCCTTTCTTTGGTACAACGTGTACAGGACTAACCCATTTGCTATCAGATATAGGATATATAATACCCGCTTCCAATAACTTGGTTATTTCCTTCTTTACTACCTCACTTAGGATCGGATTTAGTCTTCTCTGGTGTTCCCTAGAGGTTTTACAGTCTTCTTCTAACATGATGCGGTGCATACAAATAGAAGGGCTTATTCCTTTAAGATCGGTGATGTGGTATCCTAGTGCGGTTGGATATTTCCTTAAGATATGTAAGAGTTTTTCTGTTTCGAGTCTTCCTAGATCTGCATTAACTATCACAGGTCGTTCAAGTTCTAAGTCTAGGAATTCATATCTCAGATTTTTGGGAAGTGTTTTCAAATCAGGGGTTGGTTTGTTAAGACATTGCGTAGGGTCCGGTGTTATTGCTAAGCATTGGTTAAATTTGTCCTCTAAAAGATAGTCTGATGATTTGTCTTCTCCTAACTCTGCTTCTTTTATGCATTCATCGATGATATCCATGAAGTAACATGTATCTTCTATTGCAGGTGCTTTCAAGAATTGGGAAAGAATGAATTCAATTTTCTCTTCACCTACTTCGAAGGTGAGTCGTCCTCGTTTTACGTCTATGATTGCACCGGCAGTTGCTAAGAATGGTCTTCCTAATATAATAGGTGTAGTATCATCTTCTCTAATGTCCATAATTGTGAAGTCAGTGGGAATGTAAAACTGACCTATGCGTACGGGAACGTTTTCAAGGATTCCTACAGGATATTTGATGGAACGATCTGCTAGTTGCACGGATATTTTGGTCGGTCTTAATTCTCCCATTTCCAGTTTCTTACATATGGATAAAGGCATAACGCTAATTCCGGCTCCTAAATCGCATAAGGCTTTGTCGATGACAAATTTTCCTATGTGACAGGGTATAGAGAAACTACCCGGATCCTTGAGTTTAGGAGGCATGTTTTGGATTATAGCGCTACATTCGGCAGGGAGTGTAACGGTTTCGCTATCCTCAAGTTTCCTCTTATTAGAAAGAATTTCTTTTAAGAATTTAGCATATGAGGGCATCTGCGTAATAGCTTCGGTAAACGGAATTGTAACGTTTAATTGTTTAAGGAGATCAACAAATTTTCTAAATTGGCCCGCATCTTTGGTTTTAACAAGCCTTTGAGGGTAAGGTATAGGTGGTTTGTAAGGTGGTGGAGGTACATAAGGTTCCTTCTTTTCTAGGGTTTCCTTATTACTCTCTTCCTTTTCCTTAGGTTCACTTTCCTCAGTTGATTTCTTAGGGTTTTGGTTTTCTATCCTTGGATCAGACGGTCCTTCCACTTCCGTTCCGCTTCTTAATATAATTGCATGAGCTTGGCTTCTCGGATTAGGTTGGGGCTGTCCAGGGAATGTACCAGTTGGTGCAGCAGTAGGTGCTTGTTGTTGAGCTACTTGAGATATTTGTGTTTCCAGCATTTTGTTATGGGTAGCCAAGGCATCTACTTTGCTTGCTAGTTGTTTAAGTTGTTCGCCAGTATGTATGTTCTGGTTTAAGAAATCTTTATTGGTTTGTTGTTGGGAAGCTATAAAGTTTTCCATCATGATTTCCAAGTTGGATTTTCTAGGGGTATTATTGTTAGGCATGGATGGATTCGGTTTCTGATATCCCGGTGGTATAGATGGGGCTTGATTTGGAGACTGTCCAGGTGCGTATAAAGCATTATTACTCTTATATGAAAAGTTTGGATGGTTCTTCCAATTTGGGTTATAGGTATTCGAATAGGGGCTTCCTTGAGCATAGTTTACTTGCTCTGCTTGGATTCCAGTCAAGAGTTGACATTCCGCAGGAGTGTGGCCTTGGATTCCACAGACCTCGCAATTCTGAGTTATAGCAACCACGGCGGCTGGAGGTGATACGTTTAAACTTTCAATTTTCTGGACCAAAGCATCCACTTTTGCATTGACGTGATCAAGGTTACTTATCTCGTACATGCCAGTTTTCGGTTGAGGTTTTTCCACCGTTGTTCGTTCGGTTCCCCACTGATAGTGGTTCTGGGCCATGCTCTCGATAAGCTGGTAAGCATCAGCATAAGGTTTGTTCATTAGTGCACCACCTGCAGTGGCGTCTATTGTTAACCTTGTGTTGTATAAGAGACCATTATAAAATGTGTGAATTACTAACCAGTCTTCCAAACCATGGTGTGGGCAAAGTCTCATCATGTATTTGTATCTTTCCCATGCTTCGAAAAGAGACTCGTTGTCTTTCTGTTTAAATCCGTTTATCTGGGCTCTTAACATAGCTGTTTTGCTTGGCGGAAAATATCGGGCAAGAAAAACTTTCTTCAACTCGTTCCAGGTGGTGACTGAGTTGGAAGGAAGAGATTGAAGCCATCTTCTAGCGCTATCTCTTAAGGAGAAAGGAAAAAGACGAAGTCGAATTGCCTCTGAAGTGACACCATTAGCTTTAACAGTATCAGCGTATTGAACAAATACGGATAAATGAAGGTTTGGATCTTCGGTAAGATTTCCAGAGAATTGGTTCTGTTGCACAGCCTGCAACAGCGAAGGTTTAAGTTCGAAGTTGTTTGCTTCGATTGCGGGCGGAGCAATACTTGAATGTGGTTCATCTTGCGATGGAGCGGCGTAATCTCTAAGAGCACGAGCTGGTTCTGCCATCTCGGGTATCGAAGGAAAAAGGTTTTTGATATCAGGAAGTTCGATAGGAGGGAGATTATTTTCAGCACGATATTCCCGAATTCGTCGTAAGACTCGGAGATATAGTTCGATATCGTTGATTCGTAGATAGAGCGGTTCGCCTTGTGAGCGAGTGCGTGGCATATAAATCAACGAAAGAAAGAATAGAAGAAAAAGAAACCTTAGTCTCTACAGCGTAACGGAAGAGTTACGATATCGATTAAATAAAAATCCCCGGCAACGGCGCCAAAAACTTGATCGCTCGACTGCGTGAGTCGAGAATGGGATACAAACTGCAAGTGCACAGTTCTATCGCGTAGTTTTAAAAGATATCGATCCCACAGGGACTTATGAATCGATATACCGCTATCTAAGGTTACTACGTAAATCTAAGGTGAAAAATGTTTGATTATTTGGGGAAAAACTAAAGGCTAAACTAAGATCTAGATTAAATATTAATAAAACGGATATCGGTATGTAGTTCGTCAAAACTAGGGAATCAAGTCTTTGTCGGTTTCTTGGTTTTAAAGTAAATCGTTTCAGTTAACTTTATTGGTTAAAGGTTTTATCTCAAACTCTCGCTCTGTTGAATAAACCATGATTTTATATTAATGTAGCTGTCACTTATAATTAAGTCAAAAACCATATTTTGAAAGCAATAAAGTTGCAGAAACTCTTTTTAAGAAAACACTGACCGTTTTAAACACCCTTATCTCAAACTCTCGCTCTGTTGACTTAGGTTATACAATTAAATCCAAATGCTTAACTCTCGTCCTCACATTCAATCTTTAAAATACTTTTTGGAAAAGGTCAGAATTTAATTAACTCTAAAACTTGCTCTCGCCCTGATCTAGAATTAATGCCTAACTTACACTGTCCAGTTAAAACCTCAAACTCTCGCTCTATTGATTTTAACTTCTTTATGTCCTTTACTTTTTGTAAAAATATTGTTATTAAACCTGTAAGTTGAGACCGTAAAAAGATTGATTTTAATTTTAAGTTTAAATAGACCGACTCAGTCTTGATCCCTTATTCTGCTTACTTTACATACCGATACCTAGGCGAATTAGCCAGACATGCTAAATAAACAAGCATACATATCATGCATAAACAGACTCATTCCAGGCAGATAATATAGATAAATAATAAAACAAAATATTAAATAATGATTAAAGAACCTGAATGCGTAATACAATAGTCTTGAACACTCCACCACAAGCCGGTAGGATTTGTTCTTCGATTCTTCAATTAAACAATAAATTAAACCAAGGAAATAAAACTAGAATCTAACGTAAGGTTAGATCCGATAAAAAGTTGCACAATAGTTTCCGGTGTAGAAACTATTATGCGAAAAATATCTAAATGCTAAAAGGGGAAAGGTAAGTTGCAAGGGAAAAAGAATGTAGAACTTGCAAAAGAAATAAATAAAATAAACGATGTTAAGTTGCTGGAAAAGAAAAAATAAGCAAAAGCGTGAAAAGAAAATTGGCAAAGCTTCGGCAATATGAGCGTGGAAAAAAAACCGAGGAACCCTTTTAGGTTTTAGAGATAGCTATTTATATTGGTGCTGGTAACTGCTTTCCGTTTCTCAAGTTCTTCAACGTGGCTAAATGCACGGCGTGGATATAGGACACAAACTCCTCAACGTCTCTTCTTCAAGTCTTCTGAGGGCGTTACTTGCGCCAAAAAAATAGTGGAACGGTGTGACGCTCGTCACACCATGTGTGACGTCCGTCACAAGGCTGCTTTGCGTGACGCTCGTCACGCACCCTGTGACGTCCGTCACAGGCACAACTTTGGTGACTTGTGCGTTTTGGGCTGGGCTTTGGCATTTGGTTCCTTTTCTCTCCTTTTTGCACCTCCTTTTCTTCCATTTTCACTTGTTCTTCAAAATAGACTACCTGAGACAAATAGGAAGAAAATACCACGTAATATCTCATAAAATGCAGTAAACCGAAATAAATAGTCATAGAATTTAATGGAATTAAGTCCTAAAATATGATATAATTTCGTGTTATCACCAAGCATCCGGGTAAACGAAAGACAACTCAAAGGGATACATTGCAAGCATCCGGCAATTATCCGAAACAACAAATATTCGACTCCGCAAAGGGAAATAACGAATCTTACTCGACAAGGGAAACACAAAAGGTTTCAACTGAAGAGTGCATGAGATATATTATCCATTACCGTCAGAACGTGGATAACATACTCGCATGGAAGATTATCCACAACCGGTTACTGGGTTAACAAAGGATAAATCGCCCGAAAAGAAAGGCATCGGGATACCAAAACTAGGTATATAATGATGACCAATCAAAGGAGCAACAATCATTACCAAACAAACGGGTAAATGAAAGGCGATCTGTTGAGGATGCATTGGTACAAAAATCAATGATCCGGGGATGAATTGCATAAACAGCAATTATCCACAAAGACTAGCTGGGGATATATTGGTACTCAATCAATAATCCGGGGAACAAATCACTAGCAAACGGTGAAAGGACCCACTGGCGACTTCAAAGGATAAAATTGCAAGCATACGGCAATTATCCAGAAGACAACTTGCTGGGGATACAATTGCTAGCAACCGGCAATTATCCATAAGCAAAGAGAGGAATATCAACATCGAATATTGAATGAAGATAACCACAAAGAGTAACCGTCATCGGTTAGGATGAACAACAAGGTTAACTCTGCAAAGAGGAGAAATTAGGGTTTACAACTACCGAATACGGGGTAGGATACCAAAAATCTGGCTGAGGAAACAAGAGGCTTACCACTACCGACTACTGGGTGGACAACCGAAGACTCAGCTGGGATTAAACTGCAAGCATCCGGCAATTATCCAACTGTACCACAAGGTACAAAACACCGATGGGGGAGAAAACCAAGACATGGGATTTACAACTACCGAATACGGGGTAGGAGACCACAGACTCCACTGGCGATAGGGTGAATGAAGGCCAAATAATGAGCACTTATTCAACTTATTCCACAGGGAAACACCAACTCTGTTGGGGATATAATCACAACAACACAAAATCCACCATCAACCAAAACGAACCACAAAGGTTACCTCTGCTAGGGGAAAAGAGATAGGACTTACAAACTACCGAATACGGGGTAGTAGCCATACTCTGGTGGGGATAAACGAATTAGGGTTTACATCTACCGACTACTGGGCAGAAAACCAACAATTCCACGTGGGGATGGAAAAAAATCACAAATCCGCACGGGAACAATAATGGGGTTTATAACAAACCACAAACTCTGCTGAAGAGCAGGCAAACAGGATTTACGACTACCGACTACTGGGTAGAAAACCAACAACTCTTGCTGAGGAATAAAAGGTATATAACCACAAATTCCATCAAGAAGAAGGAACATAGGACTTACAACTACCGGTTACTGGGTAGAGGCCCAGAAAAACTCCGCTGGGGATAAAAAGAATTATTGCCAGTTATTGGGCAATTCATTCATTTATTCCACAGGGAAGTACAAGAACAGTTGACAAAATGCCAATTCGGGATTAATCCGAAAAGACAGACTGAATCAGAACTCGTCCTATGAGGAGATAACTCAATAGGAAAATCCTTCCCAATATATTTGTTGGGAGGAGACGGAAGAAACCTTCATCCACGAGGATAATCTCAGTGGGGAACTGTAGAAGGAAAGACAGACGCTTTCTGCTTACGGGGCTGACTCTATATGGAGAGATTAAACACCCGACATCTGTTTGGGAAGATCTATAAAGAGATCTATATCACCCATAGCAGGAGAACAACAAACAAGAGATATATGGCAAACAATGCAACATGAATATCTGAATGTTTTATGAACATGCATGAATATGCGTAATTTATGTTTGATGAATGCTAACAAAACAGACATATCTAACACAACAGGCCCAGGAATCACACGCCCGGTACTATACTTCCAGGGGAAAACCAACTAGAAAGCCAATCTGCTGAGATCCACATGCTAAAAGCAAAGATCTGCGGGAGGCAAAACAAGAGATATCACACAATCTCTGAGCGATGGATCAGCAATCAACCCAACTGGAGTACAGAAAGTCGCAACAGGCAAACAACCACCAAGACCAATCTGTAGGGGAACGAGAGAATCTCGAGATTCTGCAGGGGATCCCAGTATCAACTGAGAAACAAAAGTTCACGGCACAAACAAGAACTGCCGCAAAAGCAACTCCAAACAACCTCCGGGGAACAACCCACTGCAGGAGAATCATCCAAGTAGAATCTAACTGCACAAGCAACTCTACTGGGGAAAGCTGTCAGCTATCCTTCAAGAGAACAAACCACTGAAGGAGAAAGCACCACACAAGTAGATTCTGCAACACGCCACTCTACTCGGGGAGAACATACATCCGGAAACCACTCCAATCTTTGGGATGCTAGAGCCACCAACCAACCCTACTGGGGATTGAGAGAGTTTTCAACAGGCAAAAACTGCCACAACAACCATTCTGCAGACTAAGCTGGAAAAAATGGAAAGCAACCATGCTGAGGGGAGAAACAACAACTCCGCTGGCGACTGCACTGGGGAGAGACTACTGCTGGAGAAGAAAACGAAGTCTTCAACAACATCTCTGCTTACGACTATACTGGGGAACAAACCCCACCAACAAATTCTGCTTGGGGATCAACCCCAACAACAAAGCAGGAGAAAGAGGATACAACCAAGCCAGGGATATGAACAAATGTCCTACCTGTTGGAAATCATGCCACCCTTGGGAGAGGACTGAGACATTCTTGAGTATCCTTTCATCGTAGTGAATGTTCACTTTGTTTAAAACAACAATTTTTTTTTGAAAAATTTATTTGTTTAAAACAATGACATTTTATCGATTAAAACATGCAAAACATTTGTTGAATTGAAACAAATAAGGGTGCAAATAATTGGATAAAAGCTCAAATTGATTTGATGGAATGGTAGCCTGCAAATGGCAAGACTCCATAGATCTGTACAAATTTGAAATCAGTGATATATATTGGAAGAGGGCTCCATTGAACATAATGATCCTTTCTCTACCAATTTGAATCTCGATGTATTCGAAGCTTCAGTTGACGACGAATCGAGAATCTCTGACGAAAAGACAGTTGTGGAACAGAAAGTCTTGTCAGGATGCAGTTATCTGCCAAATCCCTAATTTTTGCCTAGATTGCCCCAGGGTGAGGTACTCAATCTAGCGGGATGCAAATATACTTTTTCAAAGTCTCTAATCTTTTGCCTGGATTACCCTTGCGGGTTCTCCACCGAGACACTCATTTTTACCTAAGCCGCCCGCCCTTTCGGGTTTTCAACTTAGCGAGCTATTCTGTTTTCATTTGCATATACTTTTTTTTTAGGCAAAGTATTTATTGACTGCATCTGAATTCACAGGACGAGTGAAATCCTCCCCATCCATTGTTGTAAGCATCAAAGCTCCGCCTGAAAAGGCTCTCTTAACAACATATGGACCCTCGTAGTTTGGAGTCCACTTGCCCCTGGAATCGGGCACGAAAGACAAGACTTTCTTGAGCACGAGGTCACCTTCTCGGAACACACGAGGCTTGACCTTCTTATCGAATGCTTTCTTCATTCTTTGCTGATACAACTGACCATGACACATGGCAGTTAATCTCTTCTCTTCAATCAGATTCAGCTGGTCGTAACGACTCTGAATCCATTCAGCATCAGTCAACTTGGCTTCCATCAAGACTCTCATTGATGGGATCTCCACCTCTACTGGGAGAACAGCTTCCATGCTGTAAATAAGAGAAAAAGGGGTTGCCCCTGTTGAAGTGCGGACAGATGTACGATAACCATGCAAAGCAAATGGCAGCATCTCATGCCAATCTTTGTACGTGACAGTCATCTTCTGGATAATCTTCTTGATATTCTTATTAGCAGCTTCAACAGCCCCATTCATCTTGGGTCTGTAGGGAGAGGAATTATGGTGTGCAATCTTGAATTCAGCGCACAACTCATCCATTATCTTATTATTCAGATTAGATCCATTATCAGTAATGATCTTATCTGGCACACCATAACGGAAAATCAGCTAGTTCTTGATAAACTTCACAACCACCTGCCTGGTCACATTCGCATACGACGCGACTTCGACCCATTTGGTGAAGTAGTCAATTGCTACGAGAATAAACCTGTGTCCGTTGGACGCTTTCGGTTCAATCATGCCGATCATGTCGATTCCCCACATAGAGAAAGGCCATGGTGATGAAATCACATTCAGAAGTGTCGGAGGAATATGAATCTTGTCCGCATAAATCTGACACTTGTGGCACTTCTTCACATATTTGCAGCAGTCAGACTCCATTGTCAGCCAATAGTAGCCTGCTCTCAACATCTTTCTAGCCATGGCATGTCCATTGGAATGAGTACTAAATGAACCCTCATGGACCTCAGTCATCAACAGGTTTGCTTCGTGTCTATCCACGCATCTGAGCAAAACCATGTCAAAATTTCTCTTGTACAGCACTTCACCACTGAGGTAGAAACTGCCTGACAACCTTCTCAAAGTTTTCCTATCTTTCACAGATGCCCCAGGCGGGTAGACCTGGTTCTGGAGGAAATTCTTGATATCAAAATACCAAGGCTTGTCATCAATCACTTCTTCTACTGCAAATACGTGAGCTGGTCTATCCAAGCGCGTCACGGCAATATTGGGAACTTCATTCCAATACTTGACAACAATCATTGAAGCGAGCGTAGCAAGAGCATCTGCCATCCGATTATCCTCTCGAGGAATATGATGAAAGTCAACTTCTGTAAAGAATGTTGAAATCCTTCTTGCATAATCTTTGTATGGAATGAGACTTGGCTGATTCGTCTCCCATTCACCCTTGATCTGATTGACAACCAGGGCCGAATCACCATATACATCAAGATGCTTGATTCTCAAATCAATACATTCTTCAAGTCCCATAATACAGGCCTCATACTCAGCCATATTATTCGTGCATTTGAAAGTTAGCCTTGCTGTAAGCGGAATATGCGTGCCATGAGGAGTAATGATTACTGCCCCAATACCATTTCCGTATTGATTCACAGCGTCATCAAACACCATCGTCCATCTGGAACCAGGTTCTGGACCTTCATCAAGTGTAGGCTCATCACAATCTTTCATTTTCAAATACAGAATCTCCTCATCCAGGAAGTCGTACTGAACAGACTGATGATCTTCAATCGGCTGGTGCGCTAAATGGTCAGCCAAGATACTACCTTTGATAGCTTTTTGAGCTCGATACTCGATATCATACTCAGATAACAACATCTGCCAACGGGAAATCCTCCCAGTTAAAGCAGGCTTCTCAAAAATATACTTGATTGGATCCATTCTGGATATCAACCAAGTGGTATGATTTATCATGTACTGGCGCAAACGCTTAGCAGCCCAAGCCAAAGCACAACACGTCTTCTCAAGCATAGAGTACCGAGACTCACAATCAGTAAACTTCTTACTGAGGTAGTAGATAGCAGATTCTTTCTTCCCTGATTCATCTTGTTGACCGAGGACACAACCCACTGAGTCTTCAAGCACAGTCAGATACATAATCAGAGGTCTTCCTTCCACAGGAGGAGACAAGATCGGAGGTTTAGACAGATCCTCTTTGATACTGTCAAAAGCTTTCTGGCAATCCTCGGTCCAATCATGAGACTGATCTTTCCGAAGGAGCTTGAATATCGGCGCACATGTGGCAGTCATGTGGGATATAAATCTGGAAATGTAGTTCAAGCGGCCAAGAAAACCTCGGACTTGCTTCTCAGTTTTGGGTGCAGGCATCTCTTGTATTGCTTTGACCTTGGCAGGATCAACTTCAATACCTCTCTCGCTGACTACAAAACCTAACAACTTGCCGGAACGGATTCCAAATGTACATTTGTTCGGGTTCAGACGAAGTTTAAACTTCCTCAAACGCTGAAAAAGCTTCAACAAATGCTCAACATGTTCAACTTCCGTTCGGGACTTAACAATCATATCATCAACATAGACCTCTATCTTCTTGTGCATCATATCATGAAACAAGGTAGTCATAGCTCGTTGATACGTGGCTCCGGCGTTCTTCAAACCGAAGGGCATCACTCGATAACAGAATGTTCCCCAAGGTGTGATGAATGTTGTCTTCTCCATATCTTCGGGTGCCATTTTGATTTGATTATAACCGGAAAATCCGTCCATGAAGGAAAAGACTTTGAATTTAGCTGTATTGTCTACCAACATATCAATGTGTGGTAGAGGGAAATCATCTTTCGGACTAACTTTATTCAAATCTCTGTAATCAACACACATACGAACTTTTCCGTCCTTCTTAGGAACAGGCACAATATTGGCCACCCATTGAGGATATGTAGAAGTCACCAGAAACCCCGCATCAATTTGCTTCTGAACTTCCTCTTTGATTTTCACTGCCATATCAGGATGAGTTCTTCTGAGCTTCTGCTTCATTGGCACGCACTCAGGCTTCAAAGGCAGGAAATGTTGCACAATATCTGTATCTAGACCCGGCATGTCTTCATATGACCAAGCAAAGATATCTGAATATTCTCGTAGCAACTCAATCAATCTCTTCTTGACAGACTCTTCAAGAAGTGCCCCAATCTTCACCATACGAACACAATCTTCAGACCCCAAGTTGACTGTTTCCAGATCTTCAAGGTGCGGCTGAATGATCTTCTTCTCGTGCTCAAGGAGACGGGTAATCTCATCAGGAATCCCTTCAACATCATCTTCCTCTGCCTCGAATACAGGGAATTCAAAATTGGGAGATGGCGTTGGATCATTATGTTCAATGGGTTTTAGAATCAACCTGCATAATGATTTTGGTTAATGAAAAACTTTAGAATCTAAACAAACAAATCATTATGCAGATGAAAAATGTTTGCTTTTATTCTTGTTTTTATGGGTTCTTTGTGATCACTGATTTCATGCAAAAAGCAAAAAGTGAAAACAAATGGAAAAACAAATGTTTAACAATGCATTAATTGAATGAAAACGTCATTGTATATATGCTTTGCCAACAATGTCATCACTTCTCCTTTTGGCATGGGAGAAGGGTTTTAAACAAAGTGAACGATTACTCTGATCTATGGATGACTGTAGGAACATCTACAGCGACCCAATTGTGGCAGACACCACCAGAAATGACGAAATTGTTCAGATCCTCTACATCCTCTTCCAAGATAGCAGCAGCCTCCTCAGGTTGATCATCATGGATGAATCCTCCACTCTTGAACAAACCTTGCTCATTATATGCCCCAGAATAGTAGCCAATGCCAGCCCAGGATCTATTGTCTTCAAGCTCGATCACCTTCCCTAAACCAGCGACTGCACCACATTCGATGGCCAGCTTCGCATCTTTGTAGGAAGCAAATGAAGGAGACTTCTTCTCAATCGGTTCATCAATAGATAAAGCTTGGAACGGCGTTCCAACTTCATCCTCAGCGTCAATATATGAGAAAGAAGACAGATGGCTAACCAGGAGAGCCTTTTCTCCCCCTACCACAACCAGTTTCTTGTTCTTGACAAATTTCAGCTTCTGGTGTAGGGTGGATGTCACGGCGCCAGCCTCGTGAATCCATGGTCTGCCTAAGAGACAGCTATATGATGGGTGGATATCCATTACCTGGAAGGTAACTTGGAAATCACTAGGTCCAATTTTGATTGGGAGATCAACTTCCCCAATCACCGTTTTGCGCGACCCATCAAATGCTTTCACAACAACACCACTATGCCTCATGGGAGGACCTTGATATGACAACTTCGAGAGAGTGGATTTTGGCAATACATTTAAAGACGATCCAGTGTCCACCAGCATGTTGGACATGGCATCAGATTTGCAATTCATAGAGATGTGTAAAGCCATGTTGTGGTCTCTTCCCTCCTCAGGGAGATCAGCGTAACAAAAACTCAAAGTGTTGCAAGCAGTAATGTTTGCAACTATACCATCAAACTGTTCAACAGTGACGTCATAATCAACATACGCCAGATCCAAAACCTTCTGCAGAGCCTCCCTATGGGGTTCTGAATTCAACAGCAAGGATAACACGGAAATCTTGGATGGCGTTTGTAGAAGCTGGTCTACAACGTTGTACTCACTCTTTTTGATGAGCCTCAGCATCTCATCAGATTCTTCATTCACAATGTCACTAGGGCCAACTGAAGAAGCAGGAGTCTTTTGTACAGAGGAGGGTTTGGTAACAGGTGCCGGATTCTGAATATTCATAGCTGTCCCAACAGGACGCTCAACGGTGTCAGAAACAACAGGAGCCTTGGGAGGTGCAGAAAACACGCGACCACTACGGGTCAACCCGCTCACATCAGCAATGTTGGTTACAGACGTTGAAGGCAAAGGCACTTCTACCCCATCTTGCACAGCAACGGGATTGTATCTGAATGGCACAGCTCGGTCAGAAGAATAAGGCACAGGGCCTGCAGGCTTGATCACTAGAGACGGAGAGACCTTCGGCTTACTGCTATCATAGCGAATAACAACAGGCTCGGGTAGCTTGAACACTGGTGAAATAACATTCACCTCGGGTTCCTCCTCATCCACATTCCGATTCTGAAGGATCTCAATGGTACCCTCATCCAGCAATTCTTGAAGTTCTCTTCGTACCTGATTGCAACCCAGACGGTTAACTGAACAAATACGGCACTTGTCGTGGTCATGCTCCATGTGGCTGTATTGACACAGCAACCGATGTAATTCGACCAACGACTGTCTAATATGGCTTACATATTTGACCTTGTACTTGCCAGGGCACCCCTGGACCATATTAACAGATTTCCCATGCGCGGGCAATGGGTTCTTGGTAACATTCGGGCCTGAATCTTCAAAGCTCAGAATTCCACATCTCATAAGGTCTTGAACCTTAGTCTTCAGTGGGTAGCAATTTTCTCTGTTATAACCCGGAGCACCGGAATGATAAACACAGTGTTGGTCTGGCTTATACCACCATTGAGGGTTTGCAGGAATAGCAGGAGGATCCTTGGGCGAAACCAACTTCCTTTCAAAAAGGAAGGGTAAAGCTCTGCGTATGACATAGGAATTGGATCGAAGCTGATCTTTTTCCTATCATAACTCAAATTAGCTTGGTTGGTTATACTGCCACGAGGCTGGTAAGCATGTTGCTGCGGACGCTGTTGCTGCTGATATTGAGGCTGCTGATATTGCTGCTGGTGAGGCTGCTGATATTGCTGAGAGTTGTCTTTGAAGACAGGTGCTATATGAGCCACCTGGTGCTGATTGCTATTGCGCCGTGCTGGCTTCCTCTGAACAGAGGGTCTTCTTGATTTAGTAAGGGATTGCACAGCATGTGCCTCTCCATCCTTCTTTTTAAACGCCCCATACCGTTTAGAAGAAGAGCTCTCATCCTTTGCCAAACGTCCTTCACGGACACCTTCCTCGAGACGCATCCCCATGTTCACCATCTCGGTGAAATCAGAGGGAGCGCTTGCCACCATCCGCTCATAATAAAAAGAACTAAGAGTCTTCAAAAAGATCTTAGTCATTTCTTTCTCCTCTAGCGGTGGAGTAATCTGAGCAGCCATCTCTCGCCACCTCTGGGCGTACTCCTTAAATGTCTCCTTGTCCTTCTAAGACATGGCCCTGAGCTGATCACGGTCAGGAGCCATATCAACGTTGTATTTATACTGCTTGACGAAGGCTTCGCCAAGATCATTGAAGGATCGGATATTAGCACTGTCCAAACTCATGTACCATCTGAGTGCAGCACCGGACAAACTATCTTGAAAATAATGGATCAGAAGCTGATCATTATCAGTTTGTGTTGACATCTTCCTGGCGTACATCACCAGGTGAGCAAGAGGGCAGGTGGTTCCCTTTATATTTTTCAAAGTCAGGCACTTTGAACTTGATCGGTATCTTGACACCGGGAACAAGGCACAACTCGGCAGCAGACTTGCCGAACAAATCTTTCCCTCTGAGGGTCTTCAATTCCTTTCTCAGCTCGAGGAATTGATCATTCATTGCTTCCATCTTCTCATTAACATCCGGGCCCTCAGACGGCTCGGAATGATAGATGGTGTCGTCTACCCTAGGCATGGTATGCACGACAGGAGGAGCAGCAACAGGGACCGGGCTAGATGCCGGCATGTGAGCAAAGGTTGGAGCAGGAATATCCGGCATGAAACCTGGAGGCATACCCGAAGGGAACCCGGCTGGCATAGCATGAGACGCGAAATGAGCGTTGGCGGCAGGCACAGTCGGAACAGCGATCTCTGATATAACTGTCCTCTGGACAGGAGTTGCAGGCGGTTGAGCAGGTTGATTCTGAGCAGCAAGAAGTTGCTCCATCAGAGCGCCAAGTCTGGCGACCTCTTCTTTCAATTCCCGGTTCTCTTGCTCTAGCTGATCCATTACTCTTGCAGAATTGGCTCGAGTATAATACCGGTGAGTCAGCTTGTCTTCAAAATAAATGAAGAACACAGAGTTAGGGCAAGAAGACCAGAAACGAGGTACCTGCTTATGCAAAATGATGCATGAAATGCTTGTGCATATGCTTTGTTTATTTTCAAGGAACCCTTAGGGTATTATTTGCAAATTTGAATTTTTAAGCATTTTAATTTCATATGGAAAATATCTCATTCATTATAATCGAGACAAAGAAGTACAGCATTTTTGATTCAATTACAAGGAGAAAAGAAAAATGACATCCTATGGATCCCTAGAAGCTCGGGATGCTGGAAGACGAGAAACACACAGCTTCTTGATCTCTCTCTCATAGGCAGCTTCCATATCCGCCTTCTCCTTAGCAAGCTGATCATACTTCCTCTTCCAGAATTTGGAAGACTGAGGAAGCAAAGAAGTCCAAGTATCGTTGGGATCGTCGATCACCCGATGCTCGAGGAACTCAATTAGAGCGTCCTTCTCCTTAAGCTGCTGCAACAATTCTTCTCTTTCACGGATCCAAGCACGTGAAAGGTCTTCTTCTCTCAACTCCTCTACATCTTGGTTGGGGAGGGTTGAAGGCCCAGCCACATCCAAAGGTGCAGGTCTCGGATGATCATATGGCATCAGATATACAACAGCTCTCTGTCTGACCCAAGAGGTATAGGGCTCCAAAGCAATGCAATTCTTCGGACCCAATTCATTCCTACTCTTCTTGCAGATCTTGCGCCAAGCGCGGACAAATCTGGCTTTCAGGCCTTGGGGATCTTTACCCTCCTGAAAGAACACACCTTCTAACAGAATGTTATGGGGTTTATCCTTTAGGGGGAACCCAAGCTGACGACGTGCGAGAATAGGGTTGTAGCTGATCCCACCACATTTACCGAGAAGGGGCACATTAGGGAATTCACCATAATAATCAATGATCTGAACGGTATCATACACGCGATCATACCAAGAGATATCATCATTAGTGAGAGACATAAGTCTCTGAGACCACCGTAGACATCCCTTGTTCTCCTTGAAAGCAAGAGTCTGCGGCAAGTGCGAAATAAACCACTTGTACAGCAAAGGTAGACAACAGACAATAATTCTTCCACCCTTTGTATTCCTCAGATGCAAAGAGACATAGGCATCACCCAACAAAGTCGGAACGGGATTAAGAACTGAGAAGATCCTAATGGCGTTCATGTCCACAAATTTGTCGAAGTTGGGAAATAACACCAATCCATAGATGAGCAGCACAAATAAAGCCTCAAAGGCACCCTCACTCATGGCGTTCCCATAGATGGTAGCTTGAGCAATGAGGAAATCGGAAGGAAAACCCTGAATTCCACCTTTGGTAGTAAGATTACCTTTAATCAAAGCTTCATCTATGTGCAACAAGTCCGCAATCTCTCGAGCAGTCGGAATACTCTCTAAGCCACTGAACGGCACCTGATCCAGAATCGGAATCCCAATAAGGTGAGAATACTCCTCCAAGGTAGGCAGCAACTGGAAGTCCGGAAAAGAGAAGCAATGATACAGAGGATCATAAAACTGAGCTAGAGTACTCATCAAACCCTCATCAACCTGAGTAGTCAGCAGAGGTAGAAGCTTCCCATAGCGAGCTTTGAAACCCAAGGGATCTAATACATAAGATGTCAGATTCCTTAACTCTTTCACGTCAGGCTGTCTAAAGCTGTACTTCTTTGTATGCCTTTTTGGTCTTTCCATGTCTGAAAATTTTGCAAATAAACCCTTTAAGTTCCTTGAAAATTTTCTTTATTTCTGATGACATGAATGCAGATGAATGCATGAATGCACGAATGCAACAATCACACTCAAGGATCAAGCAAGTCACACCAAACAAAGGTCATGGGAAAGCTCATTGTATCCCTAATATCAATCATCCATTTTGGTGGATTTAGGTTTTCACCTTATCGACACCCAAGTTCCATTGATATTAACGGTACATGAACCGGCTCAATCATCCTTAATATCAACCATCCATTTTGGAGGATTATAGTTTTCACCTTATCGACGCCCAAGTTCCATTGATATTAACGATACTTGAACGACTCAACCATGAATCACGGGTTTGCTGAAAGTCACGAGCATGGAGTCTCGGTTAAGAACCACCCAAAGGGAGTGTACTAGGGTTTAAACCTGCCGGACATGTTCTATCAGAGGTTCCCATAATCATCGTCCCATCTTTCGGATATTATCGGAGGAACGAATACTCGTATTCCAAAAATATTCTCAAGAGAAACTCTTATGAGTGTAGTATCGCGTAACAATCGCATCAGAACTTACATCTGAACGACCTCCGCACTACGTCCTAAAAATAGGCCAAGAAGAGCTTGGTGAACTAAGGTCCTTGGCTTCTAAGGCACATGATTGAAGGAATAATGCCTAACCACAAATAACTTGTGTGACATTATTAATCCAACATGACCTCCACCAAGTGAATGGACTCGCAAGTCAACTGGCTAAGGAATACTCACACCAGTCAACAAGACTACGCCATTCTCCTATCCTAGAGTGCACTCGAGTTCGGGTATAGAACTCATCTCACAGAGATCACCAAAGCAAACAACAATTGTATATCAAGCAATTCAAGCATTACAATCAATACAGTTATCCCAAATTGTACAAAAATATGTCAAATAACACATAAACAAATATCATACAACAAGGGTGAAAAGTAGGCAAAACCACCAGGGAAGGTCTAATGTTATCCCCAGCAGAGTCGCCACTTTTCTGTAGCGGTGTATTCGTCGCTATACGATTTATTGATTAAACCATAAGCAAAGTATACAAAGAATCGAGTCGCCACCGCACTTTTATTTATCCTAAGGACTGGTTAAAAAGCGAACAAAAACCTAAGAAGTTTTACACGTAGAAAACTAATGAAAAAGATCAGAGAATCTGGGTAAGGGGTAAATTACGCAATGGGAAGGTGTTAGGCACCCATCACGTCCTAGGTACTCCTAGGGGGCCCTTTTCACACTTGTTGTATAAAAATGTTTATTTGTTTATGACATATTGTGCAAACATGAATGGGAAGATGAGAAAAGAATATACAATTTTATTGTTTTTGTGTTTGAACGGATGAACCTGTTGCCTACGTACCTTCCATCAAAGGTAAGGATCAAAACGCCGTAGTTCGGCTAAAAGATTTCCAAAAATTAGTGAGTTCATTTTAAAACACAAGCACTAAGGTTTTTCATTATCAATGGGAGAAAACTCAACCTGAATCAACAATCCACCATGCGAGGACGGCTTCAACATACTAGTGAGGGGTTAACCCTATAATAAGTATGGAAGACTTACAATCAACTCACTAAGGACAAGGTAAGATTTACATCAACCACTATGGTAATTGAAACCTAAGGCTAATGCATGAAAACATATTAACAATGGACAAAGCCAAAACAATTGAGTGGGTGAAGTTAATTGATTATGAGTATTCACAAAATATGGTCAAGGTATGATTAGAGTTCAATTCAAAGAAGTGTTATGAAAAATGAAGTTTGAAAAGTCAAGGACTTAGGGTCCAAGTTTCTAATTTGAAAGGACATGAAGATGTTTGCACAACATGTATTTACAAGTTTTAAAATCAACAGGTGAAAAGGGGTTTTGAAACAAAAAGGATGTGGATGGAGGAGTGTAAAACTTCTCAGAAAGGTTCACCTCTTGAGATCATATAGAAGATGATTCAAGTGTGTCCTTAGGAATGGGCAACAAGGCAAGTAAGCAAATAAAAGCAAGGTGATACCGGATGCCATCAATGGACTTATACCAATCTCACAAACAAAAGCGGATACCGGATACCAATAAATGGATTTACACCAATCTCCTAAAACAAAACAATGATACCGGATGCCAATAATGGACTTATACCAATCTCACAAAGCAAAAGTGGATATCAGATGCCAATAAATGGACTTATTCCAATCTCCTAAGGTAAAACAAAACATGGATGTCAGATGCCAATCTATCTGGACTTATACCAACCTCCAAAGGATGATCATAGGAGTACAAATGCCAACAACATGGTCTTACAATTGCATCCTCACATAGCAAACACAAACAAAAAGTGGATGTCAGATGCCAATCTATCTGGGCTTACTCTAATCTCCAACAGATGATCATGGGACATACAAATGCCAACAACCTGGACTTATAATTGTATCCTCACATACTACAAACAAACAAGCATTAGGCAATGGACATGAGTAGCCAAATGAAATGGTCTTATACTCTATCCCTTCCAAATCATAGGAACAATGGCCAATGAATGGACTTACAGTTGTCCTCAATGGGTCAACCAAAGATGGATCACAAAGATATGAAATGATGATCATGCAATAATGAACAATCAATGATGATAAATGCACAAAGGCAAGCAAGCAAATATGTGCAGCTGCAACAAACAATCAATCAAACAAAGTCATTTAGCACACACTATAACCAAGCAATTAGGCTCAAGCAAGGGTTAGACTTCTCACTCAACTGGAATAGGGTAAATGATGCTCTTAACCTTGACATTGAGAGCCAAGGTGAAGCAAATGAAAGGATATGAGGGGTGTGCCTCATCACTCTTATCCCTGGTCAGGGAGAGCATTGAATATCAGAAGGTGTGGGAGTTCAGAAAGTTGGAACTCTCTCCACAAGTTAATGACTCGATAGATCTTGGGTTTTTACTCACTATGCATCAACACATATGGTGTGAGCAAGGTGAGTGACACACAGAATAATAGGAGATAGGCTACATATCTCTTCTATCTACCAATGGCCTTATTAGAAGGACTTTACCTGCTTGGGGACAAAAATAAACAATCACAAACATTGCCTCTTAAGGAGGACTTCAGACAGGTGTCTGGCTACATAACAAGCCAGGTCTTCCAGACTACATGGAGACAAGAGATTCTACCTCAATGCTAATGCTATCAAGCAAAGCAATAGCAAGTTCACAAAGGAACTATAGCAACTAAGTGTATCTGAAATCAATCAAATATAATCAGTATACCAATCACAAAGTTAAAACAGACAAGATAAGAACCAACAGTCAACACAATCAATCACATGTGCAAAGCACAAACTCAAATGAAATGAGCTAGCATCCTACAAAACAAACCAAGTTAGTTCATGACAATCAAATAAACCAAACTCAATCAACTTGAATTAATCTCCTTAAAGCAATTGCTTCTTCAACCTGAAAATCAAACTCAAATGTGAGAAGTAAACCCTTAGGCCAAAGCCTAGGGTTAAAGGAGGAAAAATAGACCAAAACAGAACATGAAAATTGACTAAAACCAAGATTAATCAGTTAAGAACAAATTCCAATTGGTCTCACATCAAAACTATTCACCAATTGCATTTCATAAGCAAATCATGTCAAACTAGGCAAGTTAGAGACTCATTGATGTAAACAGAATGAACACAAGCATATCAATACCAAAATGGCTCAATAAATTCCAGGAAAAATCATGCTTAAACAGAACACATTGAATGAGCAACACACCAAATTTCATGGCATTTGGATAGAGGGGAGAAAGTCAATTAAAATCCCTAAGTCAAAGCATATTCATACAAGCTCATACAAGACCACAAATCATACATTGTGTTCATGCAAGCATAAAACAGAAATCAAACATGAGAAATGAATGAAATCAAAGCCATGCAACCTTCAATATGTCTATAATACACATGCCAAATTTCAAGTTCATCCAATAAACACCAAGGATTTCACAAATCATATGATATCATGACTCACAAAAGGTTCACAATTGGTCAAACAGAGAGAAAATTCTCAAACAAATAGAAAATGCATTAAAAAATTCTAGGAAAAATCACAAGCAAACAAGACATCCATAAGTATCAACATGCAAAAATCCAGATCAATTCAAGTTCAATAAGCATGGAAAATAAAATCAAGAACATGAATAAGAAATGGTGTGACATACATTGTCACACCTCCAAAGATCACATCATATCTCACAATCCAGGAACTCAAAAATAGCAAACTATATACCAAAATGACCAGGAATGAGTCTAGAACACACAGGTAAAATTTCAAGAATTTCCAATTAAGCATCATGATTTCATAAATGAAATGGTAGGCATTGTGCAAGAAATGACATGTGAAAACAAACCCTAGGCAATTATTTTTCCTACACGTGCACAAATTTATTAAAAATCATCAAAAAATAAAGGACATGATGAGGGTCACGGTGGAAAAAATCTCAAGTGAAATGGATTATTATTTTGTGATTTATGGATTTTTCATGTGGAAGGAAAATAATAAAATGTGAAAAGGAATGCATGAACATGATTAACATATATGAAAGAAAATAACACAAGCCAATGGAAAAGTGTGGAGCGGGGAATCGATCCCCTGGTTAATTCAAAATCTGGCGCGCTAGGATGAAACTCTCCGTTTCATTTAAACACATGGCGGCACGTGATTGGCTCATGGCGAGGAAAACACAAAATTCATGCAAACTGAAGGCAAAACGGATCAAAGCCATTTCTGGAAACGAAATTCAACATGTTCATCACACACTCATCATGTTCATACTGGTCAAGAACATTTGGTCACAGAAATGGATAAAACGCATATCACTCGAATCCTCATTCATCATACATCACGAATATGGCATTGATTTGTTCTAATTTTAACCATGGCAAAAGCATCGAGCTCAACAAGTTTTAACAATCAGATTTCAAATCAGCATAACTAGCTCAACTCTCAATGAAATTGCACGATTCAACTTGCAACATGCTCTACAATAAAAGATCTACCAAAGCCATATGCTAATTGTGAGAATTGAAGAATTCGAATTCTTACCTCTTGAAGATGCAGATCTTGATCCTGCTTGTTTCAAGGCTTGGTTTATAGAAACAGATGCTCTGTGATGTTTGGATGAGTGTATGGAATCAAGATTTCAGCTCAAAACAACTTGAATTTGCAGCAATCTCCAACTGCCATGTGCATCTTCAACTTTTCAACAGCCACGATTTTCACAGATTCACTACTATTTTGCTTCAACAGATGCTCAATTATACCTGCAGATGAGGATTAGCATAAGCACAAGCAAAAAGAATCAAGAATTTCGATGGAAAAGTGAAAAAAAGTTTGAGAGAATTTGAGAGAATTTTGGAGATTTTGGTTTGGATCTGAGATTGTGATTGTGGATCTCGATTTTCTGTTATGATTAAGGTCTTATAGTACCTGTTAATCCACTTGCTAAACATGATTAGGCCAAATGAAAATGGATTAGTGAAATGCTCATGTTATGCAATTTGGCAAAAATGCCCTTTTTCAAATAGAACCAATGGAACAGTGAAATTCTTCTTGCAGCAAATCCAAATTTCTGTTTTAAAGCCATTTGAATTGGTTTGGCATGAAAATGATGCATGGTTTTCAAATTCACTATTTCCCTCCAAAAATTCAAAATGAATCACTTGAAAAATGGACTTTTTATGTGATGATTTTTGATGAAATGTGATGATGGATTATGATAGCTTATGTCAAATGGAGTTTGCTCAAAAAAACCTCACTCAATTTGGCCAAATGGTTCAAGAGTTATGCCTCCTTGAAGTTCAACTTTTCTTGAAAATGATTTGATCATAATTTGCCAACCACAAATGAGAAATGGGTGTTCTTGGACTTTTTGGAAAGGCAAGAGCAAGATCTTCAACTTTCATGTTGGACAAATTTTGATTTTAAGCTTTCTTGATGATGTAAATTTGAGGAGAAGACCTTTCCATTTTTGGCAGTTTGAAATTACAGGTCACTTACTATTTTGGGAAACTTTTTGTCTGACCTCCAATTCCTCAATGTTGATGTTTGACATGTTATGTGAGACTTGTATGGACATGAACAAGACCTCTCAAATCATCTCCCGCCATCAAATCCCTGATTTTATGCACAGTTGACCACAGTTGACTTTGTTAGGGTTTTGGTTGACTGAGCCATGCTTTGATGAATTTCAAGCCTCTTCCACTTGAGATCTTGATTCAAAATGATGTCACAACTCATATGAACTTCTTATGAATGATCATGGTGCCCAAATTCTTCAAGAATGGCCACCATTTATGCTCAATGGATGATTTTGACTGATTTGACCTAATTGCTTCATCTGCAAGTAACAATGTTAGATGACAATATTTTTGTACTTTTGGTTAGTGATTGAAATAAAAGCAATGATATACAAATGCTAAACATGCTAGGTGATCAAGAACCACACTCATAATGATAGCCCACCCACTGGGAGGGAGGCAAGGTGCACAATGATCCTTGAGGCAATGATATGATATGATATGATGTGATGAGGGATCTTAGGGACAAAATTGGGGTCTTACAGGAACCTACCAACGTTAGTGCCTTCCCAAGGGGTTTTTTGGTGATCAGAGATACCCACTCTTATGGCCCGTATGTTGACTTGCCTATGTTTGGGATACTGAAAACATGCATAAAAACATTATTCATAACATAACATTCATACTATTTTATTTCCAGGGAATCTGAGCATCATAAGTTGCAGAAATTCAAGTATGGAATCAAGCAAAAGAAGCATTTACTCTTTCAAGTTCAAGGAGCCCGATCTAAGCAGCTTGCATGATTTGGTCTCTCAAATGCACCCAGTATACAAAATCAATTTTGGGAAAAACTATGGCAATTTTCTCAGCATCCTCCATCAAAGAGTGGACTATACAACATTGATCACCTTGGCCCAATTCTATGACCTACCCCTAAGGTGTTTCATGTTCCAAGATTTTCAGCTAGCACCAATGTTGGAAGAATTTGAGCGTATTGTTAGGATTCCCATGAAGAATAAGCCATTGTTTGAACGGGTGGACGAATCTTTGCAACCCGAAGTCATTGCTAAAGCCCTCCACATGGACAAGAGAGAAGTTGAGGCTAACCTAGAGGTCAAAGGGAATACTAAAGGGTTCTCACTAAATTTCCTTTTGGAAAGAACTTATACCTTGTTGAAAGCGGAAAGTTGGGACGCCTGTTACTCTGCTATTGCTTTGGCTATCTATGGCATCATCCTATTCCCAAATATGGATGGTTTTGTAGACATGGCTGCTATTGGCGTTTTCCTCACCGAAAATCCAGTGCCTACCTTGTTAGCAGATGTTTATTACTACATGAGCCATAGGTACACCAAGAAGAAGGGAATGATTGCTTGTTGTGCTCCTCTCTTATACCAGTGGTTCCTAGAGCATCTTCCAAAGACAAGTGTTTTTATGGAATAGACAAATGCCAGTTGGCCTCGGAGGTTAGGATCACTCCGATCTGAAGACCTTTTCTGGTATTCCAAGGAATATATTGGTATGGACATTATATTCAGTTGTGGGGACTTTCCTAATTTACCATTCATTGGAACTCAAGGGTGTGTCAATTCTAACCCGGTTTTATCACTAAGACAACTTGGATACCCAATGGAGGGTCCTCCGAATGCAAGCTCCTTGGAAGATTTCTTGTTGCTTGACTTAGGGGTTGAGAATCCTAGCCTGTTCCAAAGGATTAGAGAAGCTTGGAAAAGGGTCAATCAAAAAGGAAAAGTTGAGTTAGGGAAAATTAATGGGATCACCAAAGAACCATATTTTGATTGGGTGGAGGTGATCAAAATTCCATTCATCATTCGGATACCTGTATCTCTTCTTGAGCCTAAACTCACCCATATCCCTATTGAGGAAGTCGAGGAACTCAAGGACACCATGGCAAGACTAGAAAAAGAAAATGAAGAGCTGAAGTTAAAACTCCAACAAGTCACCAACGAGAAAAACACAATGAAGTAGGAACTTGAGAGAAAGGACGTGCAACTTCAGGAAAATGTGGAAAAATTTAACAAAGAGGAATATAAAAGGAAAAAGATCAAAGTAGGACTAGAACAAGCTGACCTTGGTGTAGATACTCTTAAGGGTCAACTGCGGCAAGCCCAGAAAGAATGTCAAGAAAATAAGCATTGGTGGCACCTTTCCATTAAAGAAAATAAGACAATAGGAGACACAGTTCGGGCTAAAATAAAAGAACTCACTATTTTTGTTTGTCATGCAAGGGCCGAAGCAGATCAGGAGCGCCGACTGAAAGATGTAGCCACCGAAGCCTCTAGAGACTCACCCAGAATATGGGGTGAGAAGTGTCGAGTAGTAAGGGATGCTAAGGCGTCTGCTAGTTACTGAAAGGGTTAGTTAGAGTCGTTACACCAAGACAACTCTATATGGTTGAAAGAAAGGGAGTATATGGTTAAAGATTATGAATCCTTTAAGAAGACCATCGACTTTTTGCAAGGGGATAGAGATAAATACCGTGCAAAGCTCAACGGATTGGTGGAATTCTGTAATTGGGCAGTCGAGGACATGCCATGGAAGCTAAGGGATGCAGTTGAAGAACTAAGAGAGGATAGTACCCATCCTGCTATAATCAGTTTCATCATGCTCTGCAAAGAATTATTTAAGAGGTTCAAGAAAGAGTTGGAAGAACTTCAAGCCATAAAGCCTGCAACTTAATTTTCATATGTTTTGTATTCCATTATCTGACGACGTATTTGAATTGGGGATTTTTGGATCCCTATGTTATGTATTTGAACGAATGATGTTTAAGTTGATTCATTATTACTCTATTTTTATATTTCTTACTTCTCTGAATTACTAACGACTAATGAAACTCGAACGATTCCTTGAAAATAAAATACTCATAATATTTGCGTCCCCATTATGCATCATTCACCATAAGAAACTCAAAAGACTTACACGACTTTTTCACCCTCTATTCAGTAACGCTGACTAATCAACACCGATACAAGACACGTCATAACTACAAGATGACGTTGGAATAAGTAGAAGCCAACCAAGCCACCATGAGGACAGACATCACCGCTATCCAAGAGAAGATGGATCAATTACTAGAGACGATGCTAGAGTTTTCCCAAAGAGAGAGGGTTGCGGAGGGAGAAGCTGGAATGAGGAAGAATAACAGTCATATTGGCACATCGGGTCTGGTCAATCAGGATGAGAGCTTCACTCGCGCCAAGAAGAGCTTTGTTCATATACCTGTAGGGAACAAAGGAGATGGGGATCATGGAGAGCCTTCTGATGCATCTTCTCATCACGGGTCTGAAGTGGGAGTAGATGACCCATACGATGCTTTTTATGTACCAGATCCACCAAATCCTAAGGTTCTTCCAGATCCTGCTGCAGAAAGGCTTCGTGCCTTGGAGAAGAAGATCAAAGCTATAGAGGGGAATAACATCTTTGGTTCCGCTGCCATGAATATGCGATTGGTGTCAAATTTGGTCATCTCGGCTAAATTTAAAACTCCTAATTTAGAGAAATACAAAGGCCAAACTTGTCCAAGAAGCCATTTGGTGATGTATTTCAGGAAAATGGTTGCCCATACTGAGAATGACAAGCTGCTCATGCACTGTTTTCAGGACAGTTTAAGTGGGGCATCATTAAGGTGGTACATGAGTTTGGAGCAAGGGCGAATCCAAAGTTGGGAGGACTTGGCAGATGCTTTCCTACGTCAGTACAAATACAATTTGGACATGGCGCCCAATCGTATGCAGTTACAAGGGATGATCATGAACGAGAAGAAATCATTTAAAGAATACGCCCAACGTTGGAGAGAGTTGGCTACGCTGAAGGACCCCTTCTTTGATAGATTGGTGAGCATTGCAGCGTCAGACTTTGCTCACCTAGTGACGATTGGAGACCACATAGAGAAGGGCTTGAAGGATGGAAAAATCCAAGGAGCTGTTGTGACCCCCTAATGCACCGAAAAAGTATTCTGGAGGTTTCTAGAAGAAAAAAGAAGGTGATGCAAATGCTATATCAAGGGGTTACAAGGGTAAGCAACAGATTTCATACGGCCAAGTCGCCGTTGTGGTACCCATTCCCTACCAGCAACCAACACAACAACAACATGTTTATTAGCAACAACCCCCACAACAATGGCAACAATAGAATACCATTTCGCAACGACAGTTCAAACCAAGGCCACCACGAAGGCAACTCGACCCTTTACCTGTGCCTTATAGCCATATATTTTCGTACATACAAAAGGAAGGACTGTTAACCTTGAGAGAGTTGAAGCCAACCACTTTCCCATATCCTCCTAGGTATGATGCTAACGCCCGCTGTGAGTTTCATATGGGAGCACCGGGCCATACCCTGGAAAATTGTTATGCATTCCAGAATCGTGTGTAAGACTTAATTGAGGCCAAGGGTGTCACCTTTACTCCAAGACGCCCGAACATGAACACCAACCCCATGCCAACACATGGAGGTGCGTCAGTAAGTGCCATTGAAGAGATTAATAAGGGTGAGCTGATCAAGAAAGTGGAGGAAATTCAAACTCTTATCACCGTGATAGGTACACAATTTGTGAAGAGTGGTCGGATCCCAATAGACCTAGTTGATAAAGAAAAGGTTGAATAATTGAAGAGTTTTATCCAGCAAATGTTGGATCAAGGTGAATTACAGGTCGAGCACCGCAACAAAGATACGAAGGAAAAATAAATAACTTTAATTGACATTCCGTATGGCGCAGTCAACGTGGATATTCCTATTACCCCATTGGTGATAGAATTCCCGGCACCTTTCGAATACAAAAATAAAAAAGCAGTGTCATGGATATATCATCCCAGAGATTTTAAGCAGGGGCAGGAAGACCGACCTTTGGACATCGATGAGCCAAATGTTACCTCGATTGTGGGACCAGCCAGAATGACACACAGTGGCAGAGTGTTTGCACTGAGAACCATTGATGCGTCCGCCAAAGCCAAAGGGAAGGAAGTTGCTACCCATGTCCAAATTCCTATTCCAAATCTTGAATTACAAGATATGCACTTATCTCCGAAAGCTGTTGTCACCCGTGAGGAGGCTGAAGAATTTCTGGAGATGATTAAGAAGAGTGACTACAAGGTAGTGGATCAGTTAAATCAAACCCCTTCAAAGATCTCCATGTTGTCTTTGTTGCTCAACTCAGAGGCACATAGAGATTCGTTAATGAAAGTTTTGAGTGCCACTCATATTACGAAGGACATCTCAGTGGAAAAATTTGATGATGTAATAGCTTGTGTGACCACCGAAAATTTCTTAGGGTTTAATGACGATGAGTTGCCTGCCGAGGGAAAAAATCACAACAAAGCTCTACATATCTCCTTGAGATGCATAAACACAATATTATCAATAGTTTTAATGGACACAGGCTCTTCATTGAATGTTATCCTAAAGACTACTCTGGTGAAATTGTCGTTGGATGGACTAAACATGAAACCCAGTACTCTGATAGTGAAGGCTTTTGATGGCTTAAGGCGAGCAATAATAGGGGAGGTTGACTTGCCAATTAAGATTGGCCTAGCAATCTTCACTATTACATTCCAAGTTATGGACATACACCCCAGATATAGCTGCTTGCTTGGGAGACCATGGATTCACTCTGCGGGCGTAGTAACTTCTACCTTACACCAAAAGCTAAAATTTATCACGAATGACAAATGATCGTGATTGGAGGAGAAGAGGATATCCTGGTTAGCCACTTGAATTCTTTCAGATATATCGAAGTGGACGCCGAAATCACTGAGACACCACTCCAATCCTTGGAAGTGGTGAACGTAATGACCGTCCAACAGATATTTGAGTCACCAAAATCAGAGTCGTCAATGGCCTCCTGGCAAGGAGCTAAAGCTGCTATAGAGAATTGGAATGCCCAAGGCTGGGGCAAGGTGATAGAAGTGCGCGAGAAGTAGGACAAGTTTGGTTTAGGGTACGAACCATCCTTAGTTGAAGCCAATAATCAGTGTGACAAAAAGCAGATCCCTTCTGTTGAGGAGACATTCACCAGTGCTGGTCATATCTTCGGTGATCAAGTTTCAATGATTAACGAAGAAGCTTATGATAAGGTGGTGTTTATAGCGGTAAATTCACGACCATTAAGCTATGGATAAATTTAACGTCAATTAAACCAGAGTCACCACCGCGCTTTTATTGTTTCCAAGGGAAAAGGGGAAAGTAAGAACAAAACCCAAAGATAAGAATTTTTTAAATCAAAACTAATAAAATGCCAGAGATTACAGGTAAGGGGGTTGGTTACACAGAGGGAAGGTGTTAGCACCCAAAGTGTCCTAGGTACTCTTTGGGCGCCCTTTTTTGTGTGTACATGTGTTTTGGTATAAAATGATGTTTGCAATAAATAGAGTGTGGGGATGAGAAAAGAATTCATTGATTATATTTTTGTGTTTGACAAGACCTTCAGACTTGTGCCTACTTACCAACATAAAATGAGGGATCAAAACCTCATAGTTCGTGGTAACAATTTCAAAGTGAATGAGTTGCTTTTAACAAAATTTTAAGTTTAACAAAGGCACAAAAGGCCTAAAAGGGTTTGAATGAGTGTTAGTTCTTTTTGTCTTTTGAAATTTTAAGTCAATATGATTATATTCATTTATAGATTTGATTAAGAAAATAGAGTTTGAAAATGCAATGGCCTAAGGCCAAAGTTTCTAATTTGCAATAAAGAGTCTAAGTTTAGAAATCACAACCAAAAATGTTTTTTAAAAGGAGGGAGAGATTTGAAATTAAAGAAGTGGGAGGAGATGAGGAGACTAATCCTAAGCAAATATTTAAAAGTTAAGAGTTGAAAAGATCTGACCAATGGGATGCAATCCAATAGACAAGAATGTCATATAGAAACCCAATTTTCCCTTGGACATTTAGAATCAAGAAATAACAATACACATAGCAAGATGAAGTGCAAGGCATCAAATAAAGATAGCCACATCCAAGCAAGCAACTCCATAGTCTTCTTCATAATCTTCCCCATGTATCAGATGAAATAATCCTTGAATAGCTCAGAATAAGGCATTAGACATAGGTTTAAAGTAACATCTTCATTAAGACCATGTAGCAAATGAACTCAAAGGGATCTCAACACTTGCATCAGATAAAAGTTCACTTCACAAGCACTTGGTTTCAGAAATGTTGGAATTGGCCAAGTCCTTTTTGCATAGGGAATGTTGCCTAATTCTAACTCCAATGTCTCAGATAAAATCCAACAGTTCACACAAATCTTTTTAGGGTTTTTGTTATTATTATGTACATTAAGGTCAAAAGACCATAAATCACAAACAAAAATACACAAGCAAGCATATACAATCACAATATAATCACAAGATATGGCTCGAGTGAGCAAAGTGAAAATGGCATTAAAGTAAACAAGTTAAATGGTATGAATAATGGCAAATGATAAAGACTTGAATTTAAAGTGCATAAAGTAAATGACTTGAAATTAAAGTTAGTCAAATGTTAGTTGATTAGAAGTTAGTACTCGCTTTTTCTTTTCAATTGTTTAAGTCATTCTTTGGAGAAGACTCAACCCTCTAGTCACAAGCATGGATCCTTGAACTAAGACATCTTCCAAAGGAAGGAAAAAAGCCAAGTTTCCACACAATACCATGAAAGGGGGGAGACTTACAATCTCACTTACTAGAATGCTATACTTTTGGGTTAAAATTTAGCGCTATGTTAAGCAATCGTAATTGGACTTATGTAGAAGTCACAACTATTTTATGTCGGGCAATAGAAATTTTAGTGTTAATGCATGTTAGAGATATGGTATTATGAACCATACTCCTAAAACATACCACACTTAAAAGAAAATGATAAAAGGGTGGACCTAATCTCATCAATACTTATATTGGTTTATGAGCCAATTAGCTTTGGGATATAGAGATATCATAGGTCAATGAAATGAATGATATAGAAATGGATTAAAGATGAAGAGGGAGGGGAAATGAAATAAACTCAAATTGGTCATGGGAGGACTTTTATCAAATTAAAAGCATTCATTCATTTTGGGAGATGAAATGTACATTTCATCAATCCTCTAAATCCAATTATTTTAATCCAACAAAGTCAAATCAACCTTGACCAAGGCCCAACGACAATAGTCAAACTCAACAAGTCAACAAAAATAGCTCAACACAATTTATTCACAATTAAACAAATAAAAATCAATTAAAAATGCTTCAAATTATAATATGGTTGATAAAAAATCTATAACCTCTTGAAAACACCAAATAAATGGCCAAGAGATTTATCATAGGTCAAACAAGGTCAAAGGACCTTAGAGAAAAAAATTCATAATTTTTGGAAACTTAAAAGTATTTTTAAACAATTAAAAATATGCAAAAAAACAATTAAATAATGAAAAATATTAGTATTGATCCAAAAAATAATTTTAATTCAGAAAATGATAGATAAAAATATTTTAGAATTTTTGGTGAAAGTCCCATATTTTTTGCATCAATATTAAAATTAATATGAATTAATGAAAATAAGTCAATTAAAATAAAAATCAGAAATTACAAAAAAACGTGGACCACTTTATCTCCCTCATTAATTGAGGTGGAATATCAAGTGGATCCAAGCGCGCGTTCCACATGGTCATTAGTCAACAACGCTGCATTAATGGTAATCAAAACCAACGCGTGAGATTAAAACAATTTAAACAGATCATGTGGTTAGAAGCATGCCAACGCACCGTCGGAGCCAGAGCTCCGGTCTTCTTCTAGGGTGGACCTCATCGGATTGGTCCACCTTCAACCATCACCAAAATAAAAAAGGAGGACATGAATTTTAAGTAAAAGTTCTCAGGGGCTCGAATCTGGCCTCAATTTCACCTAACTCCAAGTATACAGAAAGATACAGGGAGTTGATTTTTGAGGATCATGATTGCGGTTGCTTCAATTTGACCTCTAAGCAACTCAATCTTGTTGCCTACATTGGTAGGATTTCAGACAACCCAAAATCAACAAGAATAATGGAGAGTTGAGTGAGAATCGAAGATATGAAAAATTCATAAATTCACCTTCACTGCAGGTTCAGATGAACATGATTTTGCTCTCCATTGTGCTTGGCCTTGCTTCAGATGCTTAATAGAGTGGAAATGGATCAAGGAAAATGATGGACTCTTGGAGTTTCAATCTAAAAATAGTTGAGAGATTCAAACTCAATTTATAATGAAAATCACCAAGCTTATCCTTTGAATGTGACGGTTTAGGGTTGCTGATTCAAAGCTTGCGCACCAGGGTCCATAATTCTGAGCAAGAGGGGCTCTATTTATAGGCCAAGTGATTGATAATTGCGCACTTCTTTCAAAATTCCAAAAATATCCATATCCTTTGCATGGGTGCATGTGCGTGTGATAGGCTCATATAATGATGCATTTAGGTCCAAAGATGAGTGTAAACAATGCTGAAGTCATGTGGAAAGGCCATGCATTCGTGTATGGAAAGTGGAACTTCAAATCTTCCAAATAGTCCTTCAACTTTAAGCCATGCGTAAGTCATTCATACTTTATCCAAATTAGATGAATTTGGACTTTTTGGAAAGGTTAGATCAAGAGGAACAACTTTATTAATGAACACTTTTTCATTTGAAACTTGGATCATGATGAATTTTGCGGTGGAAGTTTGGAAAACCAAACATATAAAAAAAAATCTAAGTACCAAGCCATATGTTCACTTCTTCCACCTTGAGTAACATTTTCTATGGACATCAAATGAGAAACGTTCATTCATCAAAGTTGTAGCTCTTTCAACATACTGAAAATTTGTCACAAACTGGACCTCATTTAGATTTAACATGAAGGAGTTATGCATTTTAGAAGTTGAGGAAAATCACTTGCTCAATGGTATTGGCCCAAAATGACCTATAATGTTTCGTCATATCACATGCATTTAAGAGTTGAATTTGCACTTCCTCCAAAAATAAAAGTTTAAGTAAACATCTTGAATTTGATTATGCAACTTTAATGGCTTTCATCTCATAAAAATTGAGCAAGTCATGGTCTTGGGAAGTTGACCTCCAAATTAGGGTTTAGACAACCTATAATCTTTCACCATAAAAAATAAATTTCCAAACAAAACTAGCTCTTGATCTCAATATAAAAGTTGTTTGGAATGTAATTTAGAGTAACTTATCTATTGGAATCATTTTCATATAACAAATATTGTAGGAGATAGGGTCTAGGTAACCCCAGTTTTGACCAGTTGAATTCCTCTGGTCAACCACCATGAACCAACTTCCTAGCTTGATATTCTCTTGACTTTTGGGAACCATGGAGGATCATATATGCATAAGATGATGTAATGTGAAGTATACCTTGAAATATTTGATCAATTGGTGAAGAAACTTGTTCAGGAAGTCACATAGGATACTCAGATGAATTAGGGTTTCCAAGGCATACCAATTCCAAGCTCTTGATGATTTCTTGATCAAAATAACATGTGAAGATCATGGGGATTCATATATGATACTTAGAGCCATAGTAAACCAATTCTTGGTTGAGCTCCTTGCAATGAGGGTCTTAAACCCTAGATGTGAGCTTGATAGAGCATAGATGAGCATGTGCAATACCTACAAAATAGTTAAGCTATACAATGACATATTTTGGTATTTTGGTTAGTAAATAAAGAAAAATGAAGTATGATAGAATCAAGTGGTGCTTGGTGATCTCTCCAAATGCAAACCCAATGAATGAGGGGTAAGGAGGATGCCAAAGTGTGATATCAATGCTAGTGCATATGATGAGAATAGCATGAGGGATCTTAGGGTCAAAATCGGGGACTAACAGTTGCCCATATTTAAGAATGTTCTAGCTGAGGAGACGAAGGTTAAAATCTTCGTATCGACTCAGTAGAAAGGACTTAAATAACAACATATAGAAACAAATTTTGGTCCCTAAGAGACCTCATGATGCATATTATATGAATGCTAAAATAATCTTTGTGGGGGAAATGTTGCCATAAAGGAAAAGAATCTAAAGAGACTGAAAGTACGTAGGAGTGTAATGCATTCCATAAGGAAAATTCACTAGGGAGACAGAGACTCTGGGGGGATAAACGGGTTGTGCATAGGCCAGGCTACGACTTTAAAACTGTTGGGGGACTCGAGGGATTCCATGAAAATAAATCAATGGAAAGACTCATCCGAGGAATAAAAAGAACATCTGCAGGGGAAATGGGTAGATCAGAATAAAACTGAAAAACCCGACCCAAGAAACAACGATTTCATTTAGGAAATAAGCACTCAAACTCTATTGGTGAAGAAATGAACTTTAACACAGGAGTAACATAAATATATTATCCATTACCGGTTACTAGATAAGGAGATAGCATAACCTGGTAGAGCAGACATCTGTTACCGGTTAGGGTAAACATATCAAGGATGACTCGTTGAGGGCAACCAGGAGGTGTATTCATTACCAGTTACTAGGTAAAGAATAACTTGTTGGGGAAAAGCCAAATAGGATTTACAACTACCGGTTACTGGGCAGAAGACCGCAAAGGAAGAGAATATCCGTCACTGATTAAAGTGAACATATCAAGGATAGACTCAAAGGAGAAGAATATCCGTCATCGGTTAAGATGAGCATATCAAGGATAAACTCACCTGGGGACATTAGGAAAGATGTCCGTCACCGGTTAAGATGAACATATCAAGGATAAACTGTCTGAAAAAGTAGGAATTATATCTATCAAATACTGGATAGAATACCAAAAAAGAGAATTTTCATCACCAGTTAAGATGAGCATATCAAGGATAAACTTCGAGGGGAAACAAGATTTACAACTTCCTGTTACTGGGCAGAAGACCGCAAAGAGAAGGAAAACCCGTCATCGGTTAGGATGAACATATCAAGGATTAACTCTCTGGGGAAATAAAATAGGGATTATAACTACCTTTTTACTATGTAGAATACCAAAAAGAGAATATCCGTCACCGGTTAGGATGAACATATCAAGGATATACTCTAAGTAGGGAAGAAAATATCCGTCACCGGTTAGGATGAACATATCAAGGGTAAACTTCCTAGGGAAAGAAAATAGGGATTACAACTATCTTTTTACTGGGTAGAATACCAAAAAAGAGAATATCTGTCACCGGTTAGGATGAACATATCAAGGATAAACTCTAAGCGAGGAAGAAAATATCTGTCACCGGTTAGGATGAACATATCAAGGATAAACTTTCTAGGAGACATGAAAACGAATCTGCTGGGGAGAAAAGGGTCACTTTTACCAGGTCCTAGGGCAGAAGTAAAATACTTGCAAATTGAGAAGAATATTACCAGTTACTGGGTAGTAGACATTCAAGGGACCAAAAGCATCTATCTAGGTAAGATCTAGAAAGAAACAGTCAAACAAAGACTCAACCCAATGAGGATATAACTCAGGGGGAATGATTCCATCTAGATAGTCAACTGGGTAGGAAACTGAAATAATAATTATCCATGAGGAAGTAACTTAGTGAGGAATGAGAAAGGTTAAATTCTTTCTGCTTAGTGGGATGACACTCTACAATTGAAAGAGGACAAACAAACCAAATCTGCGTGGGGGAAAAAGTATACCACCATAGAAGAGGATCAGAGAATCAATGAATCTCAAAGTGTATTGTTAATGCAATAATGAAACGAATGTATATGTATATCTATATGTATATGATGATTAGACTGACAAAACGATCACAAAGGATACAAATGTCACTGGACTGCATCATCAATACAGTACTCTGCCAATTCTCACAAGAGGGAAACAACTGCTGGAGAGAATCAGCCACCTCAAAGGCTCAACCCTGGCTGGGGAAAAGAGGAGCGGATCTGCTGAGGAAACAACATTATCAATTCTGCGGGGATTTTTATATCAAATGGGAGACAACCTTGTAGGGGGTCAAAAATATTGCTCAAGAGTTAGGGGCAACTCTGATGGCGACTTACGGGGGAACAAAATCTGTCGAGTCATGCAAACTGCTATGATGACGCGCCTACAACTCGAGGGAGGAAAATACAAACTTAGATAGGGAAACCAATGAAACCCGGTTGGAGATGTTGAAATGCTACTGGGGAATAAACAGAGATCACACTAACTGCTTGGGGAAAAACCAATAATGCTTCGCATTTTAGGGCTTACTTGTTCTCAAACCGATGTGGATATTCCTGAAATTGACTGCTCTTTAAAATTGCTTTTATTATTTAAGAAAACATGATTTTTATTTTAAAACTTTAATTTCAAAATGATCATAATAAAATTTAATTCTATTTGGCTGAATAAATAAGAATGGAAGCAATTGGATAAAAAGCTCAACTTTATTTAATAGAATGGTAGTATGTAAATGACAAGACTCCATAGATCTTTACAAAGGTTGAAAAATGGTAATTTACATGGAAAAGTGCTTCATTGAATACAATGATCACTAATCCTTATACCGCCTTTAATATTCATTGTGCACTTGGCTTTGGCTGAAGATGAATCAGAACCAAACGTTGTGCTCAAGAAAGTCTTCAAGACTAAAGATCAACAATTTGTAGTTACTTGCCACGATCCCTAATTTTTGCATAAATTTCCCCAAGGTAGGGTACTCAATTTATCGTGATAAATTTTCTATTTTATGTCTCTAATTTTTGCCTGGATCGCCCTTTCGGGTTTTCAATCCACCGAGATGCTCATTTTTGCCTAAGTCTCTCTTTCGGGTTTTCAACTTAGCGAGTTGTTCTTTTCTTTTTAGGTGAAGTATTTCTTAACTGCATCAACATTCACAGGATGAGTGAACTCTTCACCATCCATAGTTGTAAGAATCAAAGCGCCGCCTGAAAAGGCTCTCTTAACAACATATGGGCCTTCATAATTAGGAATCCATTTGCCCATAGAATCTGGTTGGAAAGATAAAATTTTCTTGAGCACAAGATCACCTTCTCTGAATACACGAGGCGTGACCTTCTTATCAAAAGCATTCTTCATTCTCTGCTGGTATAACTGACCATGACACATGGCAACTAACCTCTTCTCTTCAATTAAATTCAACTGGTCATACCTGGTCTGACACCATTAGACTTCTATCAATTTGGCTTCCATCAGCACATGCAATGATGGGATCTTAACCTCTACCAGGAGCACAACTTCCATCCCATAAAAAAGTGAGAAAGGGGTTGCCCTTGTTGAAGTGCGGATGGATGCATGATACCCATGCAAAGCAAATGAGAGCATCTCATGCCAATCCTTGTATGTCACAACCATTTTCTGAATGATCTTCTTGACTTTCTTGTTCGCAGCTTCAACAACCCCATTCATCTTGGGTCTGTAAGGAGAAGAATTATGATGCACAATCTTGAAGTCTTTGCAAAGAGCTTCCACCATTTTGTAGTTCAAGTTCGATCCATTATCTGTAATGATCTTACTTGGAACACCATACCGACATATAATCTGATTCTTGATAAACCCCACAACAACTTGCTTGGTCACATTCGCATACGATGCCGCTTCAACCCACTTTGTGAAGTAGTCAATAGCCACTAGAATGAAACGTTGTCTATTTGAAGCTTTGGGCTCAATCATGCGAATCATATAAATTCCCCACATGGAGAAGGGCCATCGAGAGGAAATAACATTCAACAGTGTTGGAGGAACATGAATTTTATCTGCATATATTTGACACTTGTGGCATTTCTTCACAAACTTGCAACAGTCAGATTCCATTGTCAGCCAATAGTAACCTGCTCTCAACATCTTCTTAGCCATAGCATGTCCATTGGAATGAGTACCAAAGGAACCTTCATGGACTTCAGTCATCAATAAGTCCGCGTTGTGTCTATCCATGTATCTGAGCAGAACCATATCGAAGTTTCTTTTGTAAAGTACATCACCATTCAGGTAGAAATTGCCGGCTAATCTCCTCAAAGTCTTCTTATCTTTCAAAGATGCCCCATGCAGGTAAATCTGACTTTGGAAAAAACATTTGATATCAAAGTACCACAATTTCTCATCTTTGATTTCTTCAACAGCAAATACATGAGCTGGCCTATCAAGGCGCATCACAGTCGGATTAGGAACCTCATTCCAATACTTCACCAAAATCATTGAAGCCAATGTTGCAAGAGCATCTGCCATCCGGTTTTCCTCTCAAGGGATATGATGAAACTCAACCTTTGTAAAGAAAGTTGAAATCCTCCTCGCATAATCTCTATATGGTATTAAACCGGGTTGATTCATCTCCCATTCACCTTTGATTTGATTCACAACCAAAGTTGAATCTCCATAGACGTCTAAATATTTGATTCTGGGATCAATGGCTTCTTCAAGCCCCATAATGCAAGCTTCATACTCAGCCATATTATTCGTACACTTGAAAGTCAATCTAGCAGTAAACAGAAAATGAGTTCCTTGAGGAGTAATAATCACTGCCCCAATGCCATTACCATATTGATTAACAGCTCCATCAAATACCATGCCCCAATGGGAACCAGGTTATGGCCCTTCTTCAAGCAATTGTTCATCACAATATTTCATTTTCAAGTACAAAATCTCTTCATCAGGAAAATCATACTGCACTGACTGGTAATCTTCAATTGGTTGGTGAGCCAAATGGTCAGCCAAGACACTACCTTTTATCGCTTTTTGAGATCGGTATTCAATATCATATTCGGATAACAACATATGCTAACGGGAAATCCTCCCAGTTAAAGCAGGCTTCTCAAAAATATACTTGATTGGATCCATTTTGGATATCAACCAAGTAGTATGATTCAACATATACTGACGTAGACGCTTAGCAGCCCAAGCCAATGCGCAACAAGTTTTCTCTAGCATAGAACACCGAGTCTCACAGTCGATGAACTTCTTACTGAGGTAGTAAATAGCATATTCTTTATTTCCAATTTCATCTTGCTGACCTAGAACACAACCCATACTTTCTTCAAGCACAGTCAAATACATGATCAACGGTCTTCCTTCAACAGACAGAGACAAAATCAGAGGCTCAAGCAGATACTCTTTGATACTGTCAAAAGCTTTATGGCAATCCTCGGTCCAATCACAAGACTGATCTATCGGAAGAAGCTTGAATATAGGTGCGCATGTGGCAGTCATATGCGAAATGAATCTTGAGATATAATTCAAGCGGCCGAGAAAACCTCTGACTTGCTTCTCAGTTTTGGGCACAAGCATCTCTTTTATTGCTTTGACCTTGGCAGGATCAACCTCAATACCCTTCTCGCTGATGATAAAGCCCAACAACTTACCAGAACGAACACCAAACATACACTTATTGGGATTCAAGTGGAGCTTATACTTCCTCAAACGCTGGAATAGCTTCAACAAATGCTCGACATGTTCTTCTTCATCACTGGATTCAACAATCATATCATCAACATAGACTTCGATATCTTTATGCATCATATCATGAAAAAGAGTGGTCATTACTCTCTGGTAAGTTGCACCAACATTCTTTAAACCAAAAGGCATCACTCTATAATAGAATATTCCCTAAGGTGTAATGAATGTGGTCTTCTCCATATCTTCGGGTGCCATTTTGATCTGATTATAACCGTAAAATCCATCCATAAATGAAAAGACTTTGAATTTAGCTGTATTGTCTACCAACATATCAATGTGTGGTAGAGGAAAATCATCTTTTGGACTAGCTTTGTTCAAATCTCTGTAATCAACACACATGCGGACTTTTCCATATTTCTCAGGAACGCGCACAATATTGGTCACCCACTGCGGATACTCAGCAGTAACAAGGAAACCGACATCAATCTGCTTTTGCACTTCTTCTTTGATCTTCACTTCCATATCAGGATGAGTCCTCCTCAACTTTTGCTTGACTGGCAGGCATTTTGGCTTCAACGACAATCAATGCTCCACAATCTCAGAATCCAAACCAGGCATGTCTTGATAGGACCAAGCAAACACATCTGAATACTCTCGGAGAAGATCAACCAACCTCTTCTTAACCTCTTGACATAGTTGAGACCCAATCTTGACTTCCTTCACATCATCTTCGGAACCCAAGTTGACTAACTCAATCTGATCTTCAAATGGCTAAATAGATTTTTCCTCGTGCTCAAGTAGACGAGACAATTCATCAAACACTTCTTCATCACTTTCTTCCTCAGCCTCAAACACAGGGAATTCAAAGTTTGGAGCAGGAGTAGGATCATTGTATTCAATGGGTTTAGAAACCAACCTGCATAATGATTTGATATTTTGATTTTAGAGAAGTCAATTGTGACCAAATATTATGCAGATGGACAATTTTTATTTATTTATTTATGTTTTTTGGTGATTACCATTTTCAGAAAAGCAAAAAGTAAAAATAAAAGCATCATAGATTGGATGAATAGAATTGCATTTTATTAATGATCAAATTAAAAGATGCCAAACAATGTTCACTTCTCCCTTAGGAATAGGAGAAGGATTTTCAAAAACAATAAAGCAATTACTTATAATGATGAACAATAATAGGAACATCGACAGCGGTCTAATTGTTGCAAGCTTTTCCATGCGTCACAAAATTGGTGCAATCTTCATCTTCATCCCACTCGATAACGGTAGCTAAGTGTTGCTCATTACCATGAATGAACCCTCTGCTACGGAAACTGGGTTACACATCTTCAACTGACGACCCTTGTTGGAATCCCAAACCAGCTCTGCTCTTATTCTTAGCGACCTCTACCACCCGACCCCACTGATCAGAATTACCATCTTCAACAACCTTCTGCGCGTCTTTAAAAGAGGACATGGGTGCCCCAACTCTCTTTTCTTCAGCAATAGATATAGCTTGGAACGGAGTTCCAATCTCATCCTCAGCTTCAACATACAAGAAGGACGACAAGTGGCTTACTAACAAAGCTTTCTCTCCTCCAACGATAACGAGCTTACCATTTTTCACAAACTTCAACTTCTGATGCAGAGTTGACGTCACAGCTCCCGCCTCATGTATCCACGGCCTTCCCAACAAGCAGCTATAGGCCGGGTGTATATCCATTACTTGAAAATTAATTTAGAAATCATTCGGACCTATCTCCACTAAAAGGTTCACCTCACCAATAATGGTCTTGCGAGAACCATCAAAAGCTTTGACGATCACGCCACTGTATGTCATCGGAGCTCCTTGATACGATAATTTGGAAAGAAGTGACTTCGGGAGTACATTCAAAGAAGAGCTGGTATCAACCAACACATTTGACATTGCTTCCTCCTTACAATTCATCGACATGTGCAACGCTAAGTTGTGATTTCTTCCTTTCTCAGGAACTTCTTCATCACAAAAGCTCAGATTGTTGCAGGAAGTAATGTTAGCCACAATATGATCGAACTGGTCTACTGTTACATCATGTTCCACATAAGCTTGCTCCAATACCCTTTGCAATGCTTCTCTGTGTGCTTCATAATTCATGAGCAGAGACAACACTGAAATCTTAGAAGGAGTTTTGAGAAGCTGCTCCACCACATTAAATTCGCTTTTCTTAATCAAACAAAGCACCTCATCATCATCATTAGGCTTCAAACTGATGGGTTCACCAGAATGACACTTTGAGCACTAACCGGATCTACTGTAGATACCTCCACCTTCTTACCAACATCCTCTACGCCCTTTGGGAACACAGGCCCAAAAACACGACCGTTACGGGTCACCTTTGTAACATCAGCAATACTCACAACAGAACTGGTCGTAGGAAACAGAACCTCTTGACCATTATCCAACATAGTAGCATTGTACTAGTACGGAACAACTCTATCGGATGCATACGAGACTGGACCCGTTAACCGTATTACCAACGAAGATACCAATCTATTGCTGCTGTTACTGCTGTTGCTATCTAACTGAATTACCACCCTCTCAGGAGTTTTGAACACTGGTACTATTACGTTGACATTATCTATATCCCTCGACTGTTGAATCTGGATTACATTCTCATCCATCAACTTCTGGATATCCCTCTTGACAATTGAACACCCACGAGGGTTCACACTGCAAATTGCACAAATGTTGTGATCATGCTCACAATCACTAATAGTACACAAGGTCTTATGCATCTCAACCAAAGATCGACGAATATGTCACACATTAAATACTCAGAAACTTCCTGGACAACCATCTACCATATTGACAGAGGAATTACCATGGGCAGGAAATGGGTTTGCTTTCACATTCGGCGCACGATCCTCAAAGGACACCATCCCACTCTTCACGAGCTTCTGAACCTCATATTTCAGCAGGTAACGATTCTCTATATCATGGCCAGGAGCCCTTTGATGAAAGGCACCATGAAGCTCTGGCTTATACCACCAAGGAAGTGGCTCTAGAATTTGCGGCGGATTTCTTGGTTGGAGAAGGTTCTTGAGAACCAAAGATGGGTATAACTCAGCATAAGACATAAGAATATGGTCGAAAGAGACCTTCTTCCTCTCAAAGTTCTGTTGTTGTTTATTATTGTTGTTGTTATAGTTGTTTGTTATTTTTTGTGGCTGTTGTTGCTGAACTGGTACTGATTGATTATTGGAAAATACTGGAATAACAGATGATACTTGATAATGGTGTTGACGGGGTTGCGGACTTCTTCTAACATGAGGCCTCCTCTGCCTCCCAACTGATACTGCATTGGTTTTAGCTTCCTTCTTCTTAGAGAAACTGTTACCATACCTCTTGCTTGATGATACTTCTTCCTTAGATAAACATCCCTCACAGACACCTTCTTCTAATCTCATCCCCATGTTTACCATTTCGGTAAAGTCACTGGGGGCACTAGCAATCATTCGCTCATAGCAAAACGAGCTCAGGGTCTTAAGGAAGATCTTGGTCATCTCCTTTTCTTCCAACGGTGGGGTAATATGAGCGGCTAGCTCTCTTCATCTCTAGGCGTATTCTTTAAATGTCTCTTTATCCTTCTGAGACATCGACCGAAGTTGGTCCCTATCTGGCGCCATATCCACGTTGTATTTGTACTGTTTCACAAATGCTTCACCCAAATCATTGAATGTGCGAACACTTGCGATATCCAAACCAATGTACCACCTCAGAGCGGCACCAGTCAAACTATCTTGAATGTAATGAATTAGTAACTAATCATTATCAGCTTGCGTCGACATTTTCCTGGCATACATGACAAGATGGCTAAGTGGACAAGTATTTCCCTTATACTTTTCTAATTCAAGGACTTTGAACTTCACCGGGATCTTGACGTTAGGAACCAAGCAAAGTTCTGCAGCACTCTTACCAAACAAATCTTTTCCCCTCAAGGTCTTCAACTCCTTTCGCAACTCAGGGAATTGGTCTTTCATCTCGTCCATCTTCTCATAAACATCCGGACCCTTAGACGGCTCAGAACGGTAGATGGTATCCTCAACACGAGGCAGGGTGTGAACAATTGGAGGAGGAACAGGCATGACCGGACTAGATGCCGGTATGGAAGCAAAAGCAGGCGTAAAACCTTCAGGCACAAATTTGGGAGGCATTCCCCACAGACTTCTTTTAATCTTGTTCATGACATATTGTTGCAACAAAATTTCCATGCTTTGCATTATTGTCACATGACCATTTCATTTGGTCATGGACCCTAAAAAACACACACACATTTAGCACATTTAAAAGAGAGGTAGGGAAGTCAAACATTTGGTTTGTTTTTTAATTTAGTCAAAGCATGCATCCAAATATTAAGATATGTGCAAGCTCATCCATAAAATTCACTCATATCATCCTGTAGCGGGGTTTTCGTTACCTTTAGGTTTATTGACTAAACCAAAATTCAACATACAATTCGAGTCGCCACTGCACTTTTATTTATCCAAAGGAAAGGCTAAAAACCGAACAAAAGCTAAGTAAGAAGTTTTATCAAATCAAAAACTAATAAAAAATGTCAGAGATCTGGGTAAGGGGGTTGGTTATGAAATGGGAAGGTTTTACGCACCCAAAACATCCTTAGTACTCTAAGGATACCCTTTTTGCAAATATGCGTTGTAGGTTGGTATTTGTAAAAAATATGTACAAAAGATTGGAGGGAAGAGAAGAGAATAGATTATATTTACAAATTTTGTTGTTTGAATGGATGAACCCATTGCCTACGTACCATCACAAAGGAGGATCAAAACCTCGTAGTTTGGGGTAAAAATCACAAGGATTGGTGAATTGATTTGATCAAAAGCCTTAAGGTCTTTTGTTATCAAAGGGAGAAAACTCAACCTAAACTAACAATCCACCATGTGAGGAGAGCTTCAACATACTAGTGAGGGGTTAACCCTATAATAAGTATGGAAGACTTACAATCCAATCACTAAGGATGAGGTGATATTTATATCAACCACTATGATAACTCAAACATATGACTAATGTTTATGAAAAGGTTTTAACAAGGGTGGCCATTGGAACCACAAAAACAACTTGAAGTGAGTTGTATTTACAAGTTAAGTGTATTTACAAAAATGAAGTCAAAGTAGGATTAACATTTATTCACAATGATTATTAATGAAAATAGTTTTGAAAAAATCAAAGGCATAAGGCCTAGGTTTCTAATTTGAAAAAAAGTCAAAGTTTGAAAGAAAAAGATTTTTGGCTTGGGTTAGAGTGATGAGAAGAAGAGAAGGGCTAGTCCTAAAGCATACAAAGATAAGAGAGAAGATAAAACCCTTGGAGTTCCTTTTCTTGAAATCATAGAGATGATTCAAGATGCACATTTCCTTTAGACTTAGCAAACACACAAGCAATCACACAAATTAGATTCAAGCTCCTAGGATCTCCATTTGGCTTGTCTCTCTTAACTTGGCTACTCATGACAATGGTCCTCTTTACTATCTCAAGATGGAATCCCTATCACACAAGAGCAAACATCAAAAAGTTCACAACACAATAAGAGGAATGGACAAAGAATGAGTTTTGGAAAGGAAGTCCTTTGAAGTCAACTTTGAAATTTAGCATTCTAAAGGCATGAGGCCTTGTTGCTCTTCAACAATTTTAGCATTCTAAATGGATGAGGCCTAGTTGCTCTTGAACTCCTTTTGCATTAGGTTCACACAAACAAACACAAAACCAACACAAGACAACAATATATTTATATACAATAATGAGCTCAAATGAGCAAAAGGAAAATGACATAAACATAAAATATGTGCTCAAGTGAGCAAAATGAAAAACAATATGAATAAATGAGCAAGAAATAAATGGCATTAAAGTAAATTGCAAGAAATTAAATGCTCAAATTAAAGTTAGTAATTAGTGTAGTTATGTTAGCTTGTCATGAGACAATTTAGCGCTATGTTAAGCAAACATAAGTGGACTAATGTAGTAGTCACACCTATCTGAGCCCGATCAATAAAACTATAGACAAATATACACAAGTTAGAGATCATGACTAGTAAGCCAAGCTCCACAAACTTGCCATGCCAAAACAAAAGGGGAAAGACCTTGTATGGACTTTAGGTGTTTTGCTTGACCAAGAAGCAACCTTTCTTGGACACAAAACAACTCACTTGATCTTGGATCAAGTTGAGTTTGGTTTGGATCAAAGAAGGTTAAACCTCTCATTTGTCAAGACCAACCATAAGACATTAACTCATTGGCCAAATTAGAAAAAGAATGGGATGAAGATGAAATGAATGGAAGGGGAATTCAAGTGTCAAACTCAATTGGTCAAAAGTGAACCAAATCATCATCAATCAATGTTAAACAGAAAAGAAATGAAGATCACAAGTCAACAAGTCAAACATATATTTTTGGTAATTTTTGAATTAAACTAAATGCAAAATTAAAATAAACAAAATATGGTCAAACCTCAAATTTAATTCAAATCAACTTCAGCAAATCCAATTAAATTCTCATAGGTCTAACAAGGTCAAACAAACTTTGACAAATTTTCTCAATAATTTTTGAAATCAGAAACTATTTAAAAACAATTAAAAATAATGAAAAATCACACAATATGAATTAAAATCTCAAATAAATCTCAAATCAATTAAGAAATTGATCAGACTATTTTTCATTGACTTATCATGATCCATAGGTGTTAGGAAAATATTTTTGGATTTTTCAGATATCAAAAAGTAATTAAAAATGAATTAAAACTATTAAAAACCAAATAATTCACAAAAAATATTAAATGAAGTCACAAAAATAATTAAAAATCAAAATATGAAACTAGATTTTTCAAGAAATTTTTTGGCATTGGTCTCATATTTTTGTGAGTTCAAATAAAATATTTATGAATTTTTGAAAATAAAAGGAATTAAATGGAATTATCAGAAAATAGCAAAAATAGCAAAAATGCGCAGCCACAGGATCACTTCATTAATTGACGTGGCAATGATTATAGGGCTCTAAGGAGCGGATACACGATGGACCAAAGTCAAGCGCGCTACACCTTGCATTTAAACGAGTCAACACAAGCAAGGGCCAAGATTAAAACGTTTCAGCATGATCCAAAGGTTGGGAGGCTACCACATGGGGATGGTGGTGGAAATCACCATCTTCTCCGGCGATCCAACAAGATCCGGCCACCACGCGCAGGAAATTAAATGGCAATGAAAATGAAAAATGAAGGCATCAAAATGAAGCTGAGGTGATGTACATCACCCCTGTAACCATGGATCGTCCTCACAGTTCCTATTTAGAGAGAACCATGGCACGATTTGCAAAATTAAGACCACCACTGGCCTGCCTCAAGCATGAGGACTTCAGAAAATAGCACAAACCAAAGAGATTTACATTATATTACAAGATCTGAAATGGAGCTTCAAACAACACGAATTCTCCAAGCTCTTGATCTAATTTTGCTCTGGAAGTGTGATGGTGATGCTAGGTTAAGGAATTGAGCTTTGAAAATCAACTAATTATGTTGAAATTCAAGCTTGAAAAAGAGAATGAAAACTAAAAATTCCTTTAGTGAGGGTTTAGATTTCAATTCAGCGGCACTTCAGATCTCCACTTGGTTACCATTTAAATGAGAATGAGCTTCTATTTATAGTTGAAATGTGATGCAAGGCAATGCTTCCCTCGTGTGCATGAAGTTTAAATCCTCCTTGCATGGGCCTGTACAGGCGCATGTAAGGCCCAAGAATGAATGGAAATCCATGTTGAGATCAAATTTAATTGAATTGGACGTGCACAAGGGACTGCACAAGCTTGCACATGATGTTACAAAGTGAAATGCAAAAATGAACATAAACATGAAGCTCTATGAAACTCACTCATGGAAAGTCCAAAAAGTTAATGTTGGTAATGGTTGGGAAGCCCTTGAAATAAGGAACAAAAGTCATGTTGGGCAAAAATTCATTTGGAGTTTGGAACTTAATGAAAAGTCGCTGTGAAGGTTTGGGTACAAAACATGTCTAGATCCCCTTTGAAATTTTTTACCAAAAGCAAGCATCTTCAAGCCCTTCTGTTTCAATGATTCATGCCTCAAATGGAAAAACCTCAAACACCAAAGTTGTAGATATTTTCAAGATGATAAATTTAGACTCAAATTTTGCATAATTTGGATTTTTCATGAGAGATCTATGGGCACTTGAAGTTGGACATTTTAAAAATTCAATGAGTTAGGTCTAAAGTGACCTATAATGTTTTGAATTATCACATGTATTTCGTTTAGGATTATGAAATTTTGTCCAACATAAAATTTTAAGTAGACATCTTAAGCTTTCCAATTCATTTGGTCTCACCTCAAAATAATAACAATTAAGGAAGTTAGGTCCTTGAGAAATTGACCGAAAATTAGGGTTTCAGGCAAAATGACCTATAATGTTTTGAAATGAATGATGAACTTCCATGTTTAAAATGGATTTTTTATGAACATTAAAGTTGTACATATGGTTCTTAATAACATTTTTTATCTTGGGGTCATCTTCATTTGACAAACACATCATAAGTTGTGTCTCAGTGGACCTCAGTTTAGTCAGATGACTTGACTGGTCAACTTTTCAAGGCCAAACTTCCAATCTTGATGAATGAATGATTGAGGAACCTAACATAGGCTCATATATGCATAAAAATAATGAATGAAAGAACTTACCTTGATTAAATTTGATCATAGGTTGAGGTTGCTTCATGAGCAAGGCATAGTTGAAGCACAGTTGAATTAGGGTTTCCTTGGGAAACAATCCTCAAGCCCTTTGGGTTATCTTGATCAAATTGGCAAATTGAGATACTTGGGAGACATATTTGATGATTAGGATCTTTGTTAACCATTTTCATGCCTTTTCTCATCCTCATCTAGCCATTTCATTGAGCTTAGGAGCCTCCTAGGAGCATGGGAGCACATGACCACTTGATCTTCAAAACAAAAAGAGTTAGTGACATATTTTTGTGCTTTTGGTTAATAAATAAATAGGAAAAGCAATAATATACAATACAAGAATGCTTGGTGATCTCAAACCAACTCACACAAGTCCCAACCCTAGGTTTAAGGAGCCACACATGCTATGATCCTTGAGGTAATGCATTGAGCAATGATATGATGCCATGAGGGATCTTAGGGTCAAAATTAGGGTTTTACAGATGCCCCTATTTAAGGTCATTCTAGACGGAGATATGAAGGTTAAAATCTTCGTCTCGACGAGGTAGAATGGTCTTAAATAATAACAAAGAGATGAATTTTGGTCCCTAAGAGACCTCATCATGCAAATGTATGTATGCAAAAATAACATCTTCATGGTGAATAATTGCCACAAAGGAAAAGAAATCGGGAGAAACTGAGGGTCCATAGTAGTAACACACTCACTAGGGAGACAGAGACTCTGGGGGGAAATAAGGTAAAAATGCGTGAGCAGGTCACGACTTGAGACACGAAGGGATTCCACAAAAATAAATTAATGGAAAGACTCGAGCTGACGCAAAGATGCATGTATTAGGGAATATGCCAATACAACGAAACTATCCACAAAGGATACATCGGATAAAAATCTGGACTTAGACGGGGATGTCCTTAACGGACTCAGTTGAGGGAGAAACCACGAGATATTACCGGTTACTGGATAATAAACTCAAAGAGAGACATGTTATCGAAATACTGATTACTGGGTGAGAGAATCAACATGCCAAGGGAGAAAGAATATCTAAGACCGGTATAAGGGTGAGAGATATCAATCATCTGAAACATCTGAGGAGGACCCAAAAGGCACATCTCGACTCAAGAAAAACTGACTCCACAGGGGACAAAAAGTCATAATAGGGAGCAGAAGGAAGGAACACCAGAGATACCGGTTACTGGGCATATAATAAGTGACCAACCAGGCGTGAATTAGGAACATATCCAAGACACTCATCATCCGAAAGGAGGGTTGAAAAAGCAAACTCGACTTACAGGATGGGCATTCGATTCCACGAGGAAATGTGAATCTTACTCAACTGGGGAAGAAAAAGACTTCGAATGAAGAACGCATGAGACATATTATCTATTACTGTCATAACGTAGATAACATACTCGCATGGAAGATTATCCACAATCGGTTACTGGGTTAATGAAGGATAAATCGACCAAAAAGCAAGGACATCGGGATACCGGATACTGGGTATAAAATGATGACCAATGAAAAGGAGCAACAATCATTACCAAACACGGATAAATGAAAGATGACTCGCGGGGGATGAATTGCTTGACAAAAGCAATTATCCAAGAGATATATCACCGGTTACTAGGTGGTATACTAAAAAACGAAGGAATATCAATACCGGCAACTAGGTAAGGATAACCAACAAAGAGGGGATTACATCTACCGGTAACTAGGTAGAAAACCACAGAAATAGGACTTACAACTACCGGTTACTGGGTAGAAGGCCACAACAATCCACTGGGGAAGAAGGTGAACAAATACTGGTTATTGAGCATTTGAACAACCGAACCACGGGGAAATGCAGGGTATAACAAGAAAGGAGTCAGTCTAGGAACAATCTAGAGAGACACAATTAAACAAGACTCGACCCGATGAAGATATAACTCGAGGGAGTAATTCCATCCAGATACACAACTGGGGAGGAAACTGAAACATTAATCCTCCACGAGGACGTAACTCGGTGGGGAAGAAAGAAGAAAAGATATACACTTTCTGCCTATGGGGCTGACTCTATATGGAGAGATCAGACACAAACATGTGCTTGGGGACGAATATATCACCAATAGCAGGGGATAACAAACAAAGATATATGGAAAAGAATGCATCATGAATATCTGAATGTTATGATTATGCATGTATATGCGTGATTTATGTATGATTAATGCTGACAGACAGACATATCTAACACAAACAGGTTCAAGAGCCACGAACGGACATCCGACACAATATCTTCAAAAGAAAGACTAGGCCCACGGGAGAAATCAATTCGGGTGGGGATGATCTAATACCAGGAGACATAGATCACCACTGGGGATAGGAAAAAGGTCAGAGCTTCTGACTGCCGGAGATTTTCCAACAATTCTCAGGGACAGGATGCTGAATATCAATAAGATCCGTCGTAGAAGAAACTCTACTGGGGAACTTAACAAGGAATGATGTGAAACTCCATGGGGAACAACTGCCAAGCAGATACTCATCAATCAAAACACTCCCTTCCAGCCGCTGGAGAGACATCTCTGCTAACGGGAGAAAGGACCACTTGCTCTGCTGGGGAAGGAAACCACATATCTTCCTCATCATCCCAATATCTTTAGAAGAAATCTTCCAACACATAGGGGACACAAATTATCAAACTCGGGTCAAGCAATCCTGCAGGGGATAAACTGTAGGCAACCCTACTGGGGATAAATTGCTAGTATTCTCAAAGGAAATACCTTGGCTGAGGGAATCGGAAGTGAATCCTTCGTTAACACGTGCCAGGCTGGGGATGAAAAGGGAAACAAGCCCTTCACCAACTGCTCTAAACAACTTCTTGCTGATGAAACAAATGAAAGTTGATGAAGAGGATATCAACATGCCAGGATATGAACAAATGTCTTACCTTTCGGGAATCGTACTATCCTTGGGAGAGCACTGAAGACATTCCATTTGTCCTTTCAGTCATTGTGAATGTTCATTTTGTTTAAAACGGTTTATAAAAACTTTATTTGCTTAAAACAAATGGTATTCATTAATTAAAACATGCAAACGTTTGTTAAATAGAAACAAATAAGAGTGCAAAGAATTGGATAAAGGCTCAAATTTATTTGATAGAATGGTGGTCCGCAAATGGCGAGACTCCATGGATATTTACAAATTTGAAATTGGTGATATACATGGAAAAAGGGCTACATTGAACATAATGACCATTTGTCCACCAATTCTGAATCCAATGTATTTGAAGCTTCAGTTGATGATGACTGAGCGAGAATCTTTGACAGAAGACAGTTGTAAAGCAAGGTCTTGTCAGGATGTAGTTACTTGCCAAATCCCTAATTTTTTCCTAGATTTCCCTAGGGTGAGCACTTGATCTTTAAAACAAAAAGAGTTAGTGACATATTTTTGTGCTTTTGGTTAGTAAACAAATAGTAAAAGCAATAATATACAATACAAGCATGCTTGGTGATCTCAAACCAACTCACACAAGTCCCAATCCTAGGGTTAAGGAGCCACACATGCTATGATCCTTGAGGCAATGCATTGAGCAATGATATGATGCCATGAGGGATCTTAGGGTCAAAATTAGGGTCTTACACATCCAATTTTACCATCCCACTTTCTTCATAGTAGATCCATGAGAGTTTGTTCTCCTCTTTAAATTTGGAATTTTTCTTTTGGTTTTATTGATTTAAAGGGTTGTATATAGAATGCTAAGTTTTTAGAAAGTTCCCATTCCAATTTACAAGTGCACTTAAATGTGAGAATGGTCTTTGTTTTGATTTGGGGGCACCCATTTAGCCTTGGCCAATTCAATAGTGTGATTCCCTATTTTGACATGATTGTCGTAACTTCTAATTATGAGCATATGCAAGCATTAAGCATATTTCTTTTTATATAGAATTCCATTTTCACTTAAGGTTATCTTGAAGCTTAAAAGATCACTAATCCAAGTTTAAGGAAAGAAACATTGGGCTTCAAGTTCACCTTTCAAGGTTACATTAAGCAATGTTTAGAAAAAAACTAATTAAATTTACATTGAAACTACCATTTGACGCACGGATGACGTTATGGTACAGTTGAGGTGTTTTATTCATTGCAACATAAATCTGCCCCTAATATTCTTATTTTTTTGTTTACGCCTCATAAAAACTCCCTCCTCAAGACCCCTAAAGTAAGCCATTATTCCACTTAAGTACCCATGCGATCGTGACCTATAAAAAGGAGAAGAAGTTAATCCAAAGCCTTCATATAACCTTACCACCATAGCGTCTCAAATTAACAAGTTATCGGCATCATAAACTGAAAAAAAATTAAAAAAAACTTGAACAATAGATTAATAACTTGAAAAAACAATTTGCACAGGGGACCACAGGGAGTACGGTTTTCATTTTGCAAGAGTGGTGGTACCACTCAAGGCGAGAAGCTTACCATTTGGATCCCACGAAATCTGGGATGCACAAAAGATTTCCTAACGGATTTATCCTAAGATTACCAGCTTATCATGAAGGGAACATCCTCGCCCTATAAATACAAAGTTATTACGCCAAACAGAGGGATACTGGTATTCTGCCAAAATTCATCAAAGAACCATTTACTGAAAGCTCAAAATCCCTAAAGTCTAAGTTAGAGTTTCACACTGAAACTCTGACCTATACGAGCTTAGACCCTAAATACCGCAATCAACAGCATTCAAAAAACATAGAGAAGGAGAAGAAGGAGAGAAATTGAAATTAAAAAGAGAGACTCATCTCAAACGCATCAGAGAAGACGTTGTCGGCGACTTGACTCCGATCACGTATACTCCTTTTCCCTTCTTTGCTTAAAATCTTCGCACCATCTTGCTCGCCTTGATGAACAGACTAGAAACCCCAATTTAATTATGCTGAATTGCTGCTATTGTAGATTTACTTGCAAATTTAGGGTTTTCCTTTGAATGTGTGTTTCTAACTGATTTTTTGTGTTCATTTTGTTTGTTTGAGGAAAGTTTAGTTTAGTTGGTTTGTGTTGGGGCTCGTTCGTGGTAAGATTTAATTGTTTATGTATCATCAGAGTCCTATCTGGGTGTTTGAGAGGGTTTGAGCGAAAAGTGAAATCGGATTTGGGTTCGTTGGCCAAAAAGAAGGGGGGATGGCGTTGTTCGTTTTGAATTTTGGAGGTTGGTTCATCGGAGAAGAAGGTGGTGCCTCCGTCGTCGGCCGGAAACCATCGTCTTCTCCGGTAGTTCACGGTCGGGAGAAGCTTCGGAGGTTGCAAAGCATTTGTTGCTCTAATGTGAAGAGAGAGAAGTTTTGGGTGGAAATGTTTGCATGTCCCTGGTTTAACATTTCAATAACCATTGCTGAGTGTTCAGGGGCGGTGGTGACAAGTGTCTACAACCTTGGACACTTGTCAACAGCAAGTTGGTCATTTTCCACTAATATTGCGTGCTAGTGTGTTCCGTTTTACCATGCGCCTCTTCATGTCCACCACGAGATCTAGAGGCCGAGTTAGATCTCCAGATCTGACGGTCTTGAGTGCCCCTTTAGTCAACACGGTTGACTGGGAATTCCTTCGAGCCTATCAGAATCTGAATGGGCCGTTTTACTTAGGGCCCGTATCCATCTTTTCTCGCCCCCCCCCCCCTCTGTTCTAGGTTTGGTAGTGCCCATTTGGGCTTAGTCTTTATCCCAAGGCCCAACTGTTTTGATTGTCATTTCCTTATTTTGTTTAGCACATGCTTATTTGTTTTATTTGATTTAAGTAGAGTTTTATTCATCAATTAAATTCCTATTATCATTATTATTAATGTCTAAATTTAATTATATAATTTACTACTATTTTATTAATTATTATTATTATCGTCATCATTAATTATTTAAATTAGATAATTATTCATTCTTTTTTGGGATTTATGAGATCTATTTATGTTGGTACTTGTTTAGTCGTTTGTATAAGTGTTTGATTTCATGTGTGTGGTGTGTTACAATCATGACAAACTATTTCCATACCGTCGATCCAGAGCTATTCAAACCACAAATAAATCATCTGGTTCTCGATTCAACATTGAGCCCATTTTCAAACACCCTTGTAAGTCGATTGCTTTTAGCATCGCCATCAACCTCACATAGCTTACTCTTAGGCTTCCTTACAATGAGAGCTATTCGGTTATTAATTAATCGATTAGATGATTGATTCACTATAATCCAATTCATTCGTAAGCGCAAATTTAAAACCTCGTTTTAGTGTCGAGTATTTTTTATTCAAACTCAACTAAAATACTTAATCACAATTAAAACCATTTCATTTGGGAATGAAAAGGGGGATGGTTTTGAGTTTCCAACTCCTCTCCTCGATTATTTGAATACGAGTTCTCTTACTCGGTTATTCAAATAGTTGTCATTCCTATCCTCCTAATTACAATTAAAAAGCCATATGAAGATGAAAAGGGAGATGGTTTTAAGCCTTCAACTCCTCTCCTCGATTGTTTGAATACGAGTTCTCTTACCCGGTTAGTCAAACAATTGTCATTTCTTTGAAAACTTCTAAACCCGGTTAAATCAAACTGGTTTCATAATAAACTACACGAAAAGGGAGATGGTCTTGAGCCTTCGATTCCTCTCCTCAAATACTTGGATACAGTTGCCTTACTCGATTATCCGATCATTTGCCGTTCATATAAAATACATCAACCATACACAAACTTACTTTCACAATCGATTTAGGATGAAAAAGAAAATGGTCTAAAGTCTTCTATTCCCTTTCCCGAATATTAGGATACACGTTGTTTTACTCAATTATCTGAATATTCGTCATCCGATCAAAATAACTTAACCATTATCAAATCCTTTTACAATTAAGGATGAAAAGGGAGATGGTCTGGAGCCTTCGATTCCTCTCCTCGACTATTATGATATGAGTTATCTTACTCGACTATCCATGTATTCAGCATCTATTCAAAATACCTTAAATATTAAATCCTTTTACAATAAAAGATGAAAAGGGAGATGGTCTAGAGCCTTCGATTCCTCTCTTCGACTATTAGGATACGAGTTGCCTTACTCTACTATCCGAGTAATCGTCATCCAATAAAATATCTTAATACATCAAATCAATCTTTTCCTCGCCCTCGTGCGATCAAAACCAATCCAACAAGACATCCAACATACTAACTCAACTTGTCACCCCCATGTGACCAAAACTCTTTTCAGAAAGAACATTGTTTAATCATTTCTAATGCGCACAACAAACTAGTGCTTAAGCCTCTGCCGAGAGTAGACAAGCCAACGTTTAGCCTTTAGAACACGATCTAAATAGTTGTTCACTAAAAGACACTAACAAACTGTAGTTCCCCGAACTACGGATGCTCTGATTTCCTTATTGCACTATAAGGATACGTAGGCACGAGATTCCGAGATCTTGGCAAGCACACTAATAAAAAACCTCCATATTCCCCCTTTCTGAGGTTTCCATCCATCTCTTTTCAATATTCTTATCACTCGAAGAAAACAAACAACATAAGTTAACATTCAAATAACAAATTAAACTAAAAGGTTCCCGTTGAGTACAATGGACGTGGGGGATGCTAATACCTTCCCCTTTGCGTAATCGACTCTCGAACCTGAATATGGTTGTGACGACCATTATTCTATTTTTCAAAGGTTTTATCGATATTTTCCTATTCCTTCATTAGAATAAATAAAGTTCGGTGGCGACTCTGTTCGAACTAATTTTTCTACGACCATCGCGAGGAATCGTATTTTTCAAGATGCGACACCATGTCTGGGCGTGTTCTTCTTAATCTCTGTTTGACCGATGGATATTCTGATCTCAACGAAAAATGATGCTCCACAATATCAGTATCAAGACCTGGCATGTCCTGATAAGACCAAGCAAATACATCTCTATACTCTCTGAGAAGATCTATTATTCTTTCCTTGACATCTGGGACGAGCGATGCCCCAATCTTGACCTCCTTTATATCTTCTTCGAAATCCAAGTTAATCACTTATATTGGCTCTTTGTGGGGCTGAATGGCCTTTTCTTCTTGTTCAAGTAGCCGAGAGATCTCATATGGAATCTCTTCATCACTTTCTTATTCGGCCTCAAATACAGGAAAATCAAAGTTGGGAGAGGGCATAGGGCCATTGCTTTCAATGGGTGTGACATTGATTAATCTGCACACATGATTTATGCTTATTTTTTTAGGATAAAAATAATGGATCTTGCATGCAGATATTGAAAGTGATTTTTATTTGTTTGATTGTTTTAGGTTACCATTTTTCAAAAGGCAAAAAATAAAACGAAATGGAAGACAAAATGAACATTTTTATTAATGATAATGGAAACTTGAAACAAATCCCAACAAAATACTCTTTCGTCTTGGGCAGAGCGAAAGGATTTTTTTTAATGGCAATAAAATATCACTTAGAAACATGAACAATCGTAGGAACGTCAACAACTATCCAATTTTGGAAGACCATCTCGTGCGTCACGAAGTTTTGTGCATTCTCTTTAGGGTCATCTTCAATGACATCATTTGTTCCAGGTTGAGTAGGATTGATGAATCCTCCACTTCGGAAAGTTTCTTGAATAGGACGGAGAACTGCATCTTGTTGAGAAAACTTTGAAGATGTAGGTGAGAAGCCAAGGCCTTCACGGAATTTATTTTCAGGGAAACTCACAACTTGTCTGTCATACCCCAATTTTGTCCAGGCATTTTTAAAAATTTCATAAATTTAATTTCATTTTTCAATTTGCATCATATGCACAGCATGACATGCATTTCATCATGAATAATACCTAAAATATCAGTCGGAGTAAATTCTTGAATATACAGATAAATCGGTTAACTCATTCCTCAGATATGTGCAAAATCAGCGGGTAAAAAGTTTCAAATTTAAACTTGCAGATGCCAGTATTATTAATCTACGGTTCGCGTAGTTCAGCCTGATGTGCTCGTTATATTTTTCAAACAAACTCTTTCAAAATTAAAAGAAATGTTGTATTTTTTCAATAAGTATATTTTGCACGGATCGTTTTAGTGTATCCGATTTAACTTTTCAAAGCAAAAATTAAAAGAGACAATGAAAGTCCTCAACAAAATAAAACAAGAATCGGTGACCACCATACTAAAATCAAAGGGTCACCAACATCCGTGAAGAGCAATATGAGATGACTTTCATATCCAGAGATCTTACATTGTCGAACTCTCGCAAAGGTTTAATGTGTGAGTTAACTGAACATAGGATTGGAGATCATTATGAAGAAGGGGTGGGTTAAAATAAACTTTGAGCCTTATATCCTTTCGTTTCAATAACCATGAACCAAGCCACGTTACAACCCTCAAAAGACCTAATTGAAGTAAGGTTTATTCTGAAAGCATGCTACAACAAGGTTGTGTAAACTGACTCCTAGAGATTTGCTAATATTCTATTCTCACTGTATCACTCTCACACTAGCAAAATCAACATCGCGTTTGGACTCATGGTCCACTCGTCACACACTACCATAACACTCCCAAATGAATGATTGTTTTTCAAAACTCGCATAACTGTTCTTAACTGCAAGTTAATACTTGACATCGAGGAATTTCTAAAAAGGCACAATTCGAGAGGCACATGATCGTTGGTGTCGACACGAATCAAAACCACCTCATAATCCTATGGATCAGGGAGGAAAGTAAATTCAATATTCAGTCTGTCCAATGCGAGTCCCGTAAAAGCTCAATCAGGGGAAAATTACCCCAAGAGTACAGTGAAAACCAACTCCTAAAGATTGGTCGATTGAAGAGAATCGTTTCGAGGACCGGCTAATCAGGGGCAAACGACTGCAAGATTTAGACATTGGAGGAAACAAACCCAAACCATGTCATGGGATAACCACTCCTAAAAGTTTCCTTTTAAGGAGAATTCCTTTAAATACGCTACAGACTGGGGCAAGACAAGTTGCAAGGGGCAAGTTCCATCCATATCTTCAATTCGGTCAAGCAGACGGTGCTAGACACTTGAAACTGTTTGAATTCACAACCAAAACTTCAAAAGTTCACGCCAGTGCAACATCATATATTGACAAGAATTCTTAGGTCATATCAAAGGCATAACCATCATGAGTTGATCATGTCGCTATGCTAAGTTGCAGGCTGTCCGGACCCCTCAAGAGAAGAAGTCGAGGTCACCCCAGGGGCAAAGACACAATGTATCAGCAAGAGATCAAACTTGGGGCACCAAGAGTATCCACATTCGTTGTTCGATCATCACATCATCAACTACCGAGCATCGGGAAGTCAGATCCTTTCATCCACCAATAGTCCAACCCATATTGACAGTTACCAGATAAACCAAAGTCCACATTGTTGGCATCCCCATAAAAACAAATACAATCAACATTGGTATCCAGAAAGGACCTCGCCTTTGAGAAGGGGAGACCAATCCCAAACAAACCAATCATTATTTACATGCATCACATGCGTCACTTCATGCATAATGTTTCACAAATAAAAGTATGTCTGCATACATATCACATATGCGCATAACACGTGTTAGGATCCAGAATTAATCATAGGTATCCAAGTCAACCCTCAGTCAACTCATTGGTACTTTCCCCAAGTAAGTTCATGTCCCCTATTATTGGGTGTTCCCCATTGAGTTGCATCCATTAATCTTTTTTTAATGAGATATTTTCAGCAGTTAAGTCGAGGACGGTTCTTTGAATAAGTTCCCACCTCGCTTGTTTCTCATGAAACACTCCTCAATAAGTTGTTTCCTGTAAACCTTTTGTTGATGGAAATTACATCTTCCCAGAGAATATTTTTTCTGCAGCCTTTTGTTGTTGATACCCCCAGCCAGTCTTACCCAACAATGTTCCAATACTACCCAACAGGTCGGTTCTATTTGAACTTTTGTCAATAGTCCGATTTTCTAACGGGTTTTACCTAATGTCATCCTTTTGATGAAAATTCCTTAATGAATAATATTAATCATCGTCCTATTTACGATAACCATTATCCTTTTGATAATGGTAAATCCTTGGATTTATTGATCTTACCGTCACCCTTTTGGTGTCGATGATCCTTGAAGATTATTTGTCCCAACCTTCATCCTTTTGGTGAATGGCGACCTCTCATTATTAAAACTTATTGTCATCCTTTTGGTGGTAACAAGTTTTGTCGTGTGATCTTACCGTTATCCTTTTGGTGTTGGTGATCCTTGAAGTTTGGTCTAATCTTCATCCTTTTGGGTGAATGGAAACATCTACAATTATCACTACTTATCGTCATCCTTTTGGTGTCAGAGATCCATGTGGTAGGCATCCTTGTCATTTTGGTTCAACCATCATCTTTTTGTTGATGGTAATCTCTGTTAGTATGTCTAATCATCATCCTTTTGATGATGGCGCCTAGTTCAATTTAAATATCATCCTTTTGGTGTTAGAGATTATGGAGTTTGGCTTAAGTTATCATCCTTTCGGTGATTGCGACATTGGGAAATTCAGTCCTACTGTCATCCTTTTGGTGTCAGTGATATTTGGTGTTGTGATTTATTATCATCCTTTTGGTCGTAACAAGTTTTATTTTGATCATACCTTCATCCTTTTGGTGATGGTGATCATCGAAGTTATTATGACTTATTATCATCTTTTTGGTGGTAACAAGTTTCTCTTTTGATCTTACCTTCATCCTTTTGGTGATGGTGATCATTAAAGTTGTGACTAATTATCATCCTTTTGGTGGTAACAAGTTTTGTTGTTTAATCTTACCTTCATCCTTTTGGTGATAGTGATCGTTGACTTATTATCACCCTTTTAGTGGTAACAAGCTTTATTGTTTAATCTTTACCTTCATCCTTTTGGTGATGGTGATCGTTGCTTATTATCATCCTTTTTGTGGTAATAAGATTTGTTGTTTGATCTTACCTTCATCCTTTTGGTGATGGTGATCATTAAAGTTGTGACTTATTATCATCCTTTTGGTGGTAACAAGTTTTGTTGTTTAATCTTACCTTCATCCTTTTGGTGATGGTGATCATTGTCATATTATCATCCTTGTGGTGGTAACAAGCTTTGTGGTTTAATTTTACTTTCATCCATTTGATGATGGTGTTGTGATTTATTATCATCCTTTTGGTGGTAACAAGTTTTATTTTGACCGTACCTTCATCCTTTTGGTGATGGTGATCATCGAAGTTATTATGACTTATTATCATCTTTTTGGTGGTAACAAGTTTCTCTTTTGATCTTACCTTCATCCTTTTGGTGATGGTGATCATTAAAGTTGTGACTTATTATCATCCTTTTGGTGGTAACAAGTTTTGTTGTTTAATCTTACCTTCATCCTTTTGGTGATAGTGATCGTTGACTTATTATCACCCTTTTAGTGGTAACAAGCTTTATTGTTTACTCTTACCTTCATCCTTTTGGTGATGGTGATCGTTGAGTTATTATCATCCTTTTTGTGGTAATAAGATTTGTTGTTTGATCTTACCTTCATCCTTTTGGTGATGGTGATCATTAAAGTTGTGACTTATTATCATCCTTTTGGTGGTAACAAGTTTTGTTGTTTAATCTTACCTTCATCCTTTTGGTGATGGTGATCATTGTCATATTATCATCCTTGTGGTGGTAACAAGCTTTGTGGTTTGATTTTACTTTCATCCTTTTGATGATGGTGTTGTGATTTATTATCATCCTTTTGGTGGTAACAAGTTTTATTTTGATCGTACCTTCATCCTTTTGGTGATGGTGATCATCGAAGTTATTATGACTTATTATCATCCTTTTGGTGGTAACAAGTTTCTCTTTTGATCTTACCTTCATCCTTTTGGTGATGGTGATCATTAAAGTTGTGACTAATTATCATCCTTTTGGTGGTAACAAGTTTTGTTGTTTAATTTACCTTCATCCTTTTGGTGATAGTGATCGTTGACTTATTATCACCCTTTTAGTGGTAACAAGCTTTATTGTTTAATCTTACCTTCATCCTTTTGGTGATGGTGATCGTTGACTTATTATCATCCTTTTTGTGGTAATAAGATTTGTTGTTTGATCTTACCTTCATCCTTTTGGTGATGGTGATCATTAAAGTTGTGACTTATTATCATCCTTTTGGTGGTAACAAGTTTTGTTGTTTAATCTTACCTTCATCCTTTTGGTGATGGTGATCATTGTCATATTATCATCCTTGTGGTGGTAACAAGCTTTGTGGTTTGATTTTACTTTCATCCTTTTGATGATGGTGTTGTGATTTATTATCATCCTTTTGGTGGTAACAAGTTTTATTTTGATCGTACCTTCATCCTTTTGGTGATGGTGGACATCGAAGTTATTATGACTTATTATCATCCTTTTGGTGGTAACAAGTTTTGATTTTGATCTTACCTTCATCCTTTTTGTGATGGTGATCATTAAAGTTGTGACTTATTATCATCCTTTTGGTGGTAACAAGTTTTGTTGTTTAATCTTACCTTCATCCTTTTGGTGATAGTGATCGTTGACTTATTATCATCCTTTTTGTGGTAACAAGCTTTGTTGTTTAATCTTACCTTCATCCTTTTGGTGATGGTGATCGTTAATTTATTATCATCCTTTTGGTGGTAATAAGATTTGTTGTTTGATCTTACCTTCATCCTTTAGTGATGGTGATCATTAAAGTTGTGACTTATTATCATCCTTTTAGTGGTAACAAGTTTTGTTGTTTAATCTTACCTTCATCCTTTTGGTGATGGTGATCTTTGACTTATTATCATCCTTTTGGTGGTAACAAGCTTTGTGGTTTGATTTTACTTTCATCCTTTTGATGATGGTGATGGTTGACCTATTATCATCCTTTTGGTGGTAACCAGTTTTGTTTTGATCTTACCTTCATCCTTTTGGTGATGGTGATCATTGAAGAATTTGACTTATTATCATCCTTTCAGTGATAACGAGTTTTGTTGTTTGAACTTACCTTCATCCTTTTGGTGACAGTGATCTTTGAAGTTGATAAGTTAACTATCATCCTTTTGGTGGTAGTCTTGCTATTATACTCTCGGTAATGGAAAGCTTTATCAGAATAACCATCATCCTTTTTGTGACGGACATCATCCTTTTGGTGATGGAAATCTTTGAATTTTATTGGTCTAACCATCAATCCGTTGGTGAGGATCATGTTGGTTATTGTGTCAAACTATCCCCTTTTGGTGACAATAAGTTTGGTTATTAATCTTACCATCATCCTTTTGGTGATGACTACCTTTGAAGCCTGGTTTATCCATAATCCTTTTGGTGATGATGATCCTGGAAATCATGGTGAATTACGATCATCCTTTCGATGGTGGAAATTTTTATTCTACTGTCATCCTTTTGGTGCCAGAAAACCTTTCAGTTTTTAGTCCCACCATTGTCCTTATATCAAATAACGACTTATGCATGATTTGAGTGTCGACTCGAGGGTTGGCATTTGATTTGACGTTCTAACCCAAATACATTGGTGCTCTTAGAACTTGTTACATTTTCTTTCCGCATTTCTCCATTGCATTTCAAAGGAAAAAATTTGGGTCTTTTCGTATTTAATTACCTTCCACCACGAATGCATGAAGACTGTTGTTATTCTACCTTCTAGTTCAAGTTAATTAAATATGGACAGCTGTTATACCCCAATTTTGTCCAGGCATTTTTAAAAATTTCATAAATTTGATTTCATTTTTCAATTTGCATCATATGCACAACATGACATGCATTTCATCATGAATAATACCTAAAATATCAGTCAGAGTAAATTCTTGAATATACAGATAAATCGGTTAAATCATTCCTCAAGTACGTGCAAAATCAGCGGGTAAAAAGTTTCGAATTTAAACTTGCAGACGCCAGTATTATTAATCTACGGTTCGCGTAGTTCAGCCTGATGTGCTCGTTATATTTTTCAAACAAACTCTTTCAGTTGCATTTTGACCCGCCTAAGCCTTTTAGCCGGTGAAAATTAATTTCAAAATTAAAAGAAACGCTGTATTTTTTCAATAAGTATATTTTGCACTGATCGTTTTAATGTATCCGATTTCACTTTTCGAGCAAATTTACGCCCGACTTTTATTCATTTTTAGTCATTTTAATTTTATTCTCTCGCCAAAATATTCAAATTAAATAAATAGGAATTTCCATGCCTTTATTTTAATTTTATCGTGTTTATTTAAGAAGTTGTGAATTTTTATTTAAGTTAATCGATTTAACCCCATTTAAATCAATTAAATCATCTAAAAAGGATTTTGCAATTTTGATTGGTTTGCATTTTGAATTAAACCGAATGGTTGATTCAAATTAATCAATGACCAATTTTTGATATCCATGTCCATTTCTATCCACCAATAAAAAATACACTTAATAAATAATATTAATTAATAAATCAGGAAAATAAAAAATATCTTTTTCCCTTCCTTCCATTACCTCCTCTCACGCCAAGTGTCCGAAATGAAAAATGGAATAAAGTAGATCTTTCAATTGGATTTTGGGGGATTTGATAGAGATTTTTTCCCTTTTAAGGGACCACTCCCAACAAACTCACTCCACACTCTCCAATAGAAAAGAGGATAAAAAAAATGAATAGAAATAAAGGGAAAAGGGGCCACCAACTAAAATCTCTCTTGCTCACTAAAAAACAAAAGAAATACTCTCTCTCTCACGGATCTCCAACGGACAAAAGAGAAAAAGAAAAGAGAAAGTTGTAAAGTGGATCACACACAAAAAAAAACCTCACGCCCTCTCTCCTCTCTCAGACTCTCTCTCTCACATAAAAAAAGAAAGGAAGACATTATCTCTCACTATCCCCATAAAACACACAAGCCTCACCCATTCAATACCTCTCTTCTCTACAACTAACCACGCCCACTCTCTCTGCTATAGAGGACAGAAAAAAGAAAAATAAAGAGGCTTTTCTTCTGAGACCGAAATCCCTTCGTCTTCTTCTCCATGTCGTCCTCATCCTACCTCACAAAACTGGTGACAATAACACCGGAAAACATCAAACTCACACCCATCTCAATACTCCTTCTATCGGTGAAAGCCATCACAACCCACCGTCATACCCTCCGTCTTCATCGTCAATAACTCCGACCATAATACCTCCTCACCGCTGCGTCATCCACATCACGGTTCTACCTCTATTTTCCGTTCATCACTGTTCACACCTCCACGCCGGCGACACCATTCTTCGCGACGACCTGAACAATGTCGACGACATTACCGCGCCGCATCCGCCGTGAAACCTCCGACTACATCTCACCTTCGACTTGCCAACCGCCTCCGTCTTACTCCTCTGCTTCCACCGTTTCTACCACAACTTTCCGTCTCCAACACTCATCCTCCATCATCGTGGAGTCCGCTTCATCTCCTCCGCGTCCGACATCTCCTCCATCGCCATCCACGCTAACCAACGAAACACCACGCGAAAAAAACTTTTGACTCCACCATTGATTAAACCACCGGATCAAGGACACAACAAGAATAAATTACCTTTCCTTCAGCCTCCAGTCGTGAGTTCCCACAACCCTCACATTGTCAGATTCGTGCTCAGAAGTTGTTGAGAATACTAGTGTGAGGTACCCATTTTGTTATGTAGTTTCCGAATCCTTCATATGTTGTTTTGATTGCTGCCTTTTGTATGAACGAGATGAATGGTATAGTTACTGAGCAAAGATTGTTTACAGTTACGTTTTTTTCTGCTTTTGATCTATTTTAGATATGGTTGAACTTGAGTTTTCATGAGATGGACAATGGTGTTTTTGAATGAATTTTATGTTAGGTTGTTCACAACATTTTGGATTCATGAGTTGTATTTTGTGTTCTATAAGTTATTCAATATTTTGTCATACTGAAGATTGAAAACCTTTGAAGTGAAAACAAATTGAGTTTTGTTACTTTGATAGTTACGGATTGTTTTATGGGTTATTTCTCTTTGTTGATATTTTGCCTTTTGCTTCTGTATGTTGAAACTTGATTTGCTAAAGAAGCTGCTCATGTAGTGATATTATTTCAGTTTTTATGCGTTATCGATTTTAGTCATTTGCCACTCGTCTATGTTTCAGTGCTTGCTTTTGTTAAAATTTAAAATAAGATGATGACAATAAGATTAGTTCTGCTAAAGAAATGTTTTGATTTCTTTTTACTTTTTATATTATTTAGGTAATAAGTTAGAATTAATAAATTTATTTGTGGATCTGGGCTAGGTTACTTTAGGCCCATTTAAATTTACACCTCTTGTATTGTAAGTAACTTGGTAAAAATTGTAAGTAATATTTTGGTTGTTGATGTTTTGATCTCATTATATTTAAATTTGAGTTCTAAACTGCGGATCCACCAATCTTATGCCGATATGCCGACAAATTTCAATAAATCAATAGAATATTTTCATCGTGTTCTGATCTCGCGAATGACATTAATCATGTTGTCATTTCGCGCGAACCAGTTTGAGCACACCGATCCAATTAAATAAATTTATATCGTCACTTGATTCTCTTTCTTTAATTATAATAAATTAATTAAGTAAAATTTGACCAATTAGTTAATTACTATTAATTAATTTTAATTAACTTGATTATTTGATTTAATTAAATAATTTTGATAATTAATCTTAATTAATTTAGTTAATCAATTTAATCAAACTTTAATCAATTAATTTTGTTAATTAAAAAATGGACTGACTTATCTCATCATCAATTCATAATCATTTCAAACAAATTCAATTTCTTCATCGATCCAAAACCATGGTTAAACCACTTTAGAAAAATCACACAATTTTTTATTTCACATCAAGCCCTTTTTCCATACTTTTGTAAGTCGATTGCTTTTAGCATCGCCATCAACCTCACATGTAAATAATTTTACTAATACATTATACAAATTCAAACCATTTTATAAACAATTTAACTTCTAAAGAATTTTCTCTTTTAACGTGAACTTGGGATGAAAAGGATATAGGAAGCGTTCGCTTCACTATTTCTCAAGAACTCGAATGATTGGCGCACGCCATATTACTCGAACTCTTGTCACCCGATTAAAGCTTCAATTACAATATTCAAATCTTTTCCCTCAAATTAATACAAATTCTAAACCCTTTTAATTCTAAACTTCGGATAATAAAAGGATGGGAGGCGTTCGCCTCACCATCTCTCGAATAATTGAATGATTGGCGCTCGTCATATTGCTCAAGTTATCGATTTCCGATTAAAGCCGCAATCGTACAAATTCAAATTACTTTTTTCAAAATCAACTAAGACTTCTAAAGACTTTATTTCTTTATAAATTACATTTCGGATGATAAAAGAATGGGAGGCGTTCGCCTCACCATTTCTCGAATGATTGAATGATTGGCGCTCGCCATATTGCTCGATTTTTTTTCAACTTCCGATTAAGATACTCTAATTAAACTTGGATAAAGGAATGGATGGCGTCCGCCTCATTGTTCCTTGAATAAGCAAGTAGGAGGCGCACGCCTCACTACAGCGCATATTCAATTTCCACAAACAAACTTTCAATAAATAATTTGAACGAAAAAGGGAGTAGAAGGAGTTCGCCTTATTATTCCTCGAAAGAACCGAATGATTGATGTGCACCATATTGCTCAATCTTTCGTCGTTCTTCAAAAAATATCTCAAACACGTTAAACCCAATTTCTCGCCCCCGTGCGATCGAAACCGACCAAACAAAACATTAAACATATTAATTCAACTTGTCACCCCCATGTGACCGAAACTCTTTTCAAAAAGAACATTGTTTAATCCTTTCTAATGCACGCAACAAACTAGTGCTTAAGCCTCCGCCAAGAGTAGACAAGCCAACGTTTAGCCTTTAGAACGCGATCTACACAGTCGTTCATTAAAAAACACCAACCAACCGTAGTCCCCAAACTACGAATGCTTTGATTTCCTTGTTGCACCATAAGGATGCGTAGGCAGGAGATTGCTAGATCTTCGCGAGCACACTAATAAAAAAACCTCCCTTTTCCCCCCTTCTGAGGTCTCCATCCATATCTATTATCTATTCTTATCACTCGAAGGAAGCAAGTAACATTCAACTGACATTCAAATAGCAAATTAGACTAAAAGGTTCCCGTTGAGTACAACGGACGTGAGGGGTGCTAATACCTTCCCCTTGCGTAATCGACTCTCGAACCCGAATATGGTTGCGACGACCATTATTCTATTTTCTTAAAAGTTTTATCGATATTTTACAATTCCTTTATTGGAATAAATAAAGTTCGATGGCGACTCTGTTCGAACAAATTTTTCCGCGCCCGTGGCGAGGGATCGCATTTTTCGAGGTGCGACATTGTCCCCATCCACTCGTTGAACCATCTTCGATTAACTGTCGTGCATCATTGAAGGAACGAATGGAACCTCCATTCTCTTGTATGTTCTTGTCAGCAACAAATAGAGTTTGAAACTGGGTTCCAATCTCGTCCTCAGCATCGACGAAAGAAAAAGACGATAAGTGACTCACCACTAAAGCTTATTTTCCACATATTTTGACTAGCTTCCCCTTTCTTACAAACTTGAGCCTCTAGTGGAGAGTTGAAGAGACAACCATGGCCTCATGGATCCAAGGGTGACCCAACAAACAACTGTAAGAAGCATGGATATCCATCACTTGAAATGTGATTTGGATGGTATGTGGGTCAATGGTCATGGGGAGATCCACCTCGCCGATGATAGTCTTTCTGGAGCCGTCAAAAGCTTTGACAATAACTCCGCTAGATCTCATAGGAGCTCCTTGAAAAGTCAATCTAGACAAAGTTTATTTTGGCATGACGTTGAGTGAAGAACCTGTGTCCACCAATACACCGGATAGAGAATCAGTAATGCAATTCATGGAAATATGCAAAGCCATATTGTGATCCTTGCCTTCTACTGGGAGTTCTTAATGACTGAAGCTCAAATTGTTGCAGGCAGTTATGTTGGTGACGATGCTGTCAAATTGGTCAATTGTTACATCATGGTCGACATAAGCTTGCTCGAGCAACTTTTGTAGAGCCTCCCTATGAGCCTCAGAACTCATCAGCAGGGATGAAACAGATATTTTGGAAGGGAATTGTAGGAGCTGATCGACAATTTTGTATTCGCTATTTTTGATTAATCTCAAAACTTCATCAAATTCTGAATAGATATTAACTCCACTGGACTCTTCCACAATATCAGGTTTATTGCTCACAGTCGACGCCTCAACTTGCATTTTCTTCCCAACTGAAGCTTCAAGATTTCTTGGTGATTATAACATTGACATTGTTCTCGAGATTTCTGGGATGGACAAAGGTGATAGTTCATGCATCCAACAATCTTTGAAGCTCTTATTCTCTGCGTGAATGATCTGATACTTATTCTTCCAAGCATCCTTTTCTCGTTGCGCCCTAGTCAAAGCAATCTTGAGTTTCTCCGCGTAAGTCATGAAAATGAGAGAAGGTTATTTAATAGTTAAAGACAAAGGCTCTTGTCGAGGATAAGGCATTTTCAAACTAATGGCCCTAGCCTGCACCCATTGGAGATAAGGCTCCAAAGAGACGCAATCTAGCTTTCCTAGAACTTCTTTTCTTTTCTTATGTGCGTGGCATCAGGCATGCACAATATTTTCTTTGAATGCTTCGTTGTCCTCTCCTTCCTTGAAGAATAAACTCTCTAAGAAGATGGTGTTGGGCTTGTCCTTCATTGGGTATCCAAACTAGAGGTGTAATACCCTAAATTTACCCTTCATTTTTCCTAGAAGCATGGGATCATGTTTTACACTTCATTAGCATCATATTAGGTCATACTCATTGCATACTGCATTAGTGACATGGAGATCAGATTTTGATTGATCACTCCTTAACAGAAGGAGCCCACACAAAGCAAGATTGGGAATTGGACTTCATTTTCTAAATATACAAGTCTCAAGGGTCTCAGGGGGGTCCAAGTATCTTATTATGGTCCTCAGTTCATCAGTGGAGGATTCAGAGCTATCAGAGTGTTCATCTGGATTTAATCAGGAAATTAGGGTTTCATGGCTATTTGCAACAGACAATGTTTGGTTGGAAGTAGAGGGGCTCATCCATGTCATGATTGAAGAGGCATCTTGGCCTAGGAAGATTCATAATTATCTCAGAAAGATCCATTGACAAGCAGTGCAATCAGTTCTTGATCATTTTGCCCTAAAACTAGGGTTTGGTATAAAATCAGTTTATTTCAGATTCTTTGGGTGAAACTCTTTTCCATGGCCATCCATATGTCCACAAGGGTCTACATATAAAAAAACAGCTCTTTATTTGAGCTAGAAGTGCTTCAATTGATCAATGGAATCGGGAATCGGACAGTTTGGGAAAAGTCAACTGTGGGGCCAGAAAAGTCAACTCCTGACATTTTGAGAGTGGAATCTCAAAATCCATGCCTAGGGGAGCCTACATGTGAAGTTTGATCAAGGTTGGATCATGGATTCATCATTTAATCAGGAATTGGAAAAGTTACTTAATTTGGAAATGGTTGACTTTCCATTTAGGGCAAGTTTTCATGATTGTTGCACTCACTTTAAACCCATTTTCCATCAAGATAAAAGCACCATATGAAAATTTCTCCAACATGAAAGTTGTTCCTCTTGTTCCAAGCTTTCTAGAGATATAAAGTTTGCTCCATTTGGATTAGAATTGAGAAAGTTATACTTAGTCAAAGTGAGACATTTTTTTAGGGCACTTGGAAAAATTTCTAAGTCCAAAATCTTCAAAATTTGTCAAGACTTCTTGGCCAGTTTTCTTGCACTTCAAGGCATTATTTGAAAATACTTTCTTCACAACAATTGTACCTTGCCATGTCCTCTTTCACATACTTTTTGAATCATCTCATTTGGATCCATGGTTTGAGAGATACATTCATTTAAAGTGGGCACCATGACATGATTTTCTAGGCAGATTTTGGGCCTGGCTGGCCTAATCAGATTTTCTAAGCGTGCTGCACAAATCAGTCACGTTTTTTTTTACCTCTTTTGGCCATGCATTGGACATCCATTCACTTATGTTTGGCCCAAAATAACAACATTTTACACCTCACTTCACACTTTTATTCTTATGGATAAATCACTTATTAAAAAGCCCATGAGAACACCTAATCCACCCTATTTAAGAAGCTGAAACCCTAACCCTAAAGGAGCATGGGAATTTCGTGGCAAGGAGGCAAAGCTTCATCACATATCATATTCCATTCCACTTCTATTTTCCATTAGGTAATCATCTCTTCCATGACCATGTTTTGATATATCTACGCTTGCTTACCATGTTCATCACCATTAATCCTTCCATTTTCATATTTCTTTTTCTTATTTAAAATATTTTCTTCGTCCATAAAATTACCCAAAAATATTTTTCACTTTTCTTAACGTTTTATTTAATTTTTAATAATTTTTATTTTTGTATTTTTTTTAATATTAATATTTTATTTTAATTATTTATTTTAAATGGTCCATTTTAACACACTTTTTTTATTGATTTTATTTTTATGACTTAAAATTATTGTTAGCTTTTGATTTTTGGGATGAAGATTGAACACTGTCTCATGATCAACCTGACATTTTCTAGGAATTTTATTTCACATTTTCAATTTATTTTGGATTTATTTTTGACCTAGTCTTATTAATTGACTTTTGGTTTAACCTATGTTTTGTTTTAATTAATTCACGTGCCAATTTTCATTATTTTTAAAATCTTTTTGGGGGATAATGATGTCCTGACCCCACCTTATTTAGTTTAATTTTTCATAATTTTCTTGATTAATTTGCTATTTATTTGTTATTTTTTAAGTTGACTTGAATTTTCAGTTGACTTCTTTATGATCGATGTTTGACTTAGGGATTGCTTATGGCAATTGAAGAGATCTTTTGATCCTCCCTCGTTCATCTCATATGCCATGTATTAGAGACCTTTTACCTTGATTTTATTTGGTCCTTACCTCATTTCCTGATTAAAATATTCAGTGGACCCTTCGTGTGCATATTTTCATCTTTTTTGATTCATCTGTTATCTTTTATACTTGTTTCTCTCATTCATGCTTTCTATTGCTTGATTATTTAACATGTTCCTACTCCCATGCATTGTTTAAATACTCCATTATTTGATTCTTTGGTTTGATTATATATTGTTTATTTATCTGATCTGATTGATAATTGTTGCCTACTTGTATGATGTATGAGGCATATATCCTTATTGTTTGTTTGCCATGAACAATCCCCATTCATAACAAATGTACCCCTCTCCCATAAAGTTTATAATATTTATTTCTTTAGTCACCTGTTAATACAAGAATTAAAACGAACATCCGATAACCATTTCAAAATAAGATCAAAAGCTCGATCCAACGTCGAGTAATCATTTTCAAAACTTAACAAAACCAGCACACATTCATCCATCCTCTTGTAAGTCGATTGCCTCAGGCATCACCATCTACCTGTAAGTCGATTGCCTCCGGCATCTCCATCTATCCTTATCCGTAACTTCTCTCTACGCTCCATCCGTCGACTCTTGTTTTGTTTAGGTAGCACCCATTAGGTAGAACCCTTTGTATGATAACATAGGTAGAATTCCCTTATTCTTTGCATGATAACATTAGGTAGATGTTCCCCTTTGTAAATCCTAACACATAGGTCCATATTGCATGACAACTCTAGAGCAGAGCTTCCCCACTTTTAGACCTTTCGTGCATCTCCGATCTTGTGGCATGTCAGTCCGTTCTATTGCAAAGAGGTAACTGCCTAAGACTCGATTCAACGAGCTGCGACACCTACTACTAGGACGTTGAACACACTACCCACCCTCCTTTGACAGAGTTGGTGTCCTCTTTTGTAAGTCCATGTTCAGATGGCAATCCTTAATCCCTAGTTAGCCGAACTACGACAACTCTGATTCTCATGTTCATATGAGATACATAGGCACGAGACGCGATGTCTTGCCGAGTTTGATTGACGACTAACAAGTAATCCTTGTTTGCTTTCGCCCTTGCTGTGATTCTTTTCTCTCGCCCTCGTTGCGATCGAGACCGTCCCTTTCCCTTGCCCTAGTTGCAATCGAGACCCTTGTTCCCGTAGTTAGCCGAACTACGTTTTGCTCTGATTCTCATTCCAGATGAGATACGTAGGCATAAGATGTGACGTCTTATCGAGCACACTTCTCTTTAACCCATAGGTAGCCGAGCTACGAAGACTCTGATTCTCATACTCAAATGAGATACGTAGGCAGTGGATGCGACATCCTTGCGAGTCATTTTCTTTTAACCTTCCTTTTAGTAAATAGTACTTTAGATATACCTACACCCTTTAGACTAGAACAAAACTTATGAAAAGGGCTCCCTAGGAGTACCTAGGATGTTTTGGATGCTTAAAACCTTCCCATTGCATAACCAACCCCCTTACCCAGATCTCTGACATTTTTACTAGTTTTTGATTCGATAAAACTTTTAGGTTTTTGTTCGCTTTCTAACCATTCCTTTGGATAAATAGAAGTGCGGTGGCGACTCGACTTGTATGGTTTACCTTCGATTTAGTCAATATCTCTAATGGTAACGAATACCCCGCTACAGAAAAGTGGCGACTCTGCTGGGGACTATCATTTGCCTAGTGGGTTTTGCCTACTTTTCATATTTGTTGTATTGTATGGTATATTGCTTTGTGACATATTTTTGTGCAATTTGGGATTACTGTATTGTATGTAATGATTAAATTGTTTGAATATTAATTCCTTGTATGCTTGGTGATCTTCGTGAGATGAGTTCTATACCCGAACTCGAGTGCACTTAGGATAGGAGAATGGCATAGTCTTGTTAACTTGTGTGGAGTTATTCCTTAGCAAGTTGACTTGCAAGCCCATTCACTTGGTGGAGGTTATGTTGGGATCAATAATGTCACACGAGTAGTCGTGGTTAGGCATTACTCTTTCCAATATATGCCTTAGAAACCAAGGACCTTAGTTTACCACGCCCATCTTGGCCTATTTTTAGGACGTAGTGTGAAGCTCGTTCAAGTGTAAGATTTGATACGATTGTTACGCGATACTACACTCATAAGAGTCTCTCTTGAGAATATTTTTGGAATACGAGTAGTCGTTTATCCGATAATATCCGAAAGATGGGATGATGACTATGGGAACCTCTTGTAGAACATGATTGTCAGGTTTAACCATAGTACACTCCCTTTGGGTGATTCTTAACCAAGACTCCATGCTCGCGACTCGCAACAAACCCTTGATTCGTGGTTGATCCGTTCTTGTGTATCCTTAATATCAATGGAACTTGGGTGTTGATAAGGTGTAAACCATAATCCACAAAAATGGATGATTGATATTAAGGATGACTTGATCCATCCCATGACCTTTGTGTGGTGTGATTTGCTTGATCCTTGAGTGTGATTGTTGCATCCATGCATTCATGCATTCATACACATCCATATCATCAACAATGAGAAAACTTTCAAGGAACTTAAGAGGTCTATTTGCAAATTTTCAGACATGGATAAGCAAAGAAGGAATACGAAGAAGTACAGTTTAAGACAACCCGACTTGAAAGAGTTAAGGAGTTTGACATCCTATGTATTAGATCCCTTGGAATTCAAGGCTCGTCATGGGAAGCTTCTGTCTATTCTGGCCACTCAAGTGGATGAAGGTCTAATGAGTGTGTTTGTGCAGTTCTATGATCCCTTGTACCGTTGCTTCACTTTTCCGGATTTCCAGCTTTTGCCCACGCTTGAGGAGTATGCCTATCTTGTGGGCATACCTATCCTAGACCAGTTGTCGTTCAGTGGCTTGGAGAGAGTTCCTTCTTCTCAAGAGATTGTTGGTCTGTTGCGTATAGATGAATCTATTATTGGTGTTGATATGACTACCAAAGGTGGAATTCAAGGTCTCCCGTCTGATTTCCTCATTGATCAAGCTACTATGTTTGGGAAGGCCATGAGTGAGGACGCCTTTGAGGCCATATTTGTACTTCTCATCTATGGGCTAGTGTTATTCCCCAACATCGACAAGTTTGTGGATGTGAACGCCATTAGGATTTTCTCTACTCTTAATCCCGTTCCTACTCTAATGGGTGACACTTATATCTCTTTGCATATGAGGAATGAAAAGGGCGGTGGTACCATTGTGTGCTGTTTGCCTCTGTTGTACAAGTGGTTTATTTCGCACTTGCCTCAGACGCTCGCCTTCAAGGAGAACAAAGGATGTCTACGGTGGTCCACGAGACTTATGTCTCTCACTAATGATGATATCTTTTGGTACAACCGTGTATATGATGGTGTGCAGATTATCGACTCTTGTGGTGAATTCTCCAATGTACCTCTTCTTGGTACATGCGGTGGAATTAACTACAACCCTATTTTGGCACGTCGTCAGCTTGGGTTCCCCCTAAAGGATAAACCCAATAACATTATGTTAGAGGGTGTGTTCTTTCAGGAGGGTAAAGATCCCCAAGGCTTGAAGGGCAGGATGGTCCACGCTTGGCGCAAGATCCATAAGAAAGGAAGGAAGGAGCTAGGTCCGAAGAACTGTATCGCTTTGGAACCCTATACCTCTTGGGTTAGGAGGAGAGCTTCCGAGTACCTCATGCCTTATGAGTATCCAAGACCCACACCTTTGGTAGTGGCTGGGCCTTCAACCCTCCCTAGCCAAGGAGTAGAGGAGTTGAGAGACGAAGACCGTTCGCGTGCTTGGATCCGTGAACGAGAGGAGTTGCTTCAGCAGATCAGAGAGAAGGATGCTTTGATAGAGTTCCTTGAGCACCAGGTTATTGATGATCCTGATGACGCATTGACTTCTCTACTTCCTCAGTCTTCCAAGTTTTGGAAGAGGAAGTATGATCGACTCTCCAAAGAGAAGGAAGATATGGAGGCAGCCTATGAGAAGGAGGTGAAGAGGCTTCGTGCAACTTATCTTCCGGTCTTGAGGGCTTTGAACGATTGCTTCTAGGGATCCATAGGATGTTCATTTTCCTTCTCTCTTATATCGTATTTGGTTACCAAGATTGTACTTCTTTGGCGTAAAAACATTTCCAAATATTAATTGACGTGATATTTCCGTATGTGATAAACGTTTAATATTTCCAAAATTTGCAAATAAGACTCTAAAGTTCCTCTGATATAAAAATTAAATCATAAGCATTGCATGCATCATGTTTATCTATTCCTAGGGGTTTATATCTTCTTCTTGATTCTAGTCGGGGTTTTCTTACACTGTTTATCTAATGTGAGACTGGAATCAAGGGGTAGAATACCCTTTGAAATTGATAAACATGTCATTGCATTTGCATATTCATTAGCATGTCTTGCATAATAGGTACCGCCGCAGTGTTCTCATCTTGTTTGGTATTCCATTATTAGGATAGATGACTCAGGCATTCACCGATACGGTACCCGAAGGAATCAGCAGAGAGCAATGGAAGGTTTACAAGCAGAGCTCGCTGAGATGAGGATTCGCGTGAATCAGTTCATGGATGTGGTCCAAGGAGTGGCTCAGGGACAACAGGAGATTAGATTGTTGGTACAGGGGAATCCCCCTACTACTCAACCGGAGGTTGTGGCTGATCCTCCTGCTGGAGAGGCTAATGGACCCAATGGACCGGGGCCTATCCCAATCCCACATGGAAACCTTGGTCAACAACCCATCCCTGATGATCAGGAGGATCAATTCCCCCTACTTCAGGAGGACTTTGGCATGGGCCATGGTTTGGACCCTATGTTTCGGAGACTAGAAGAGAGGTTGATGTCGCATTCGCGAAAAAACAACCGGCGGGACTCAAATAAAAACACAACATAGAGCCGCCACTGCGCGTTATTTATCCCAAAATAGGGAAAGGAAACGCTCAGAGAAACCTGGAAAGGAAATGGTCTCGCGACCAAAGAGAAAGGGTAAGGGAGTCGGTTACGCAAGGGGAAGGTATTAGCACCCCTCACGTCCGTCGTACTCGACGGGATCCACGTCCTAAAATAAAGAATAGGTTGCTAATACATCACACACACACATAGGGAACGCAGGTAGGGTTAAGAGAAGGGAGCTCGATAGGACATCGCATCCTATGCCTACATATCTCGTCGGGAACGAGAATCAGAGCCACTGTAGTTCGGCTTACGCACGCCAAACAACACAAAACGCACAAACAGATGGCAAACATGGAGCCTGACAACCACTCGATGGAATTACGTCAGCATCCGAACCAAAACACGCACAAAACGGCAAACGTGGAGCCCGACCGCCAATCACTGGACTTACGTCGGCATTCGAACCAAACACACAATCAGATAACAAGTAAACACACACCAAAAAAGAAAAAGGTTGCCCGGAGTGGTCTCGCACGACCACCTGCCTACATACCTCGTCTGGAACAAGGATCAGGGCGATGTAGTTCCCCTGAAAGGGACTGAATTACTAGCCAGAAACCAGGGGAAGACACACTACCAGGGAGCTGGACTCGAGCCTAGTGTTGTCATGCATCGTTGCCCTAAGTTCAGTTTTCTATCATACTTGCATAAGCAAACTATTCCTATCCAGGAAAGAAGCAAGCATACAAGCATACAAAATAATTCAAGCATACATTAAATGAGAACAAACACCTCAAACAGATATCCACATAGCACGCACTATAACCAAACAAGTGGGCTCACACAATAGGTTTGACTGCCTCAGCAAGTCATCTGTATAGGCTATGTTTGCTCTTAACCTTGCCATTACGAGGCTAAGGTGAAGCAGATGAAAGGTGAAGTGAGGATCAGACCTCACAGCTCTTATCCCTGACCAGGGAGAGCTTCAGACAAATGAGCATGGGTCCAGAATGGGGGAACCCTTCTATACTCAGAGACTCTGACACAATGTGCACTGCACAAGATCTTGGGCTTGTGATCTCAATGCTACAACCATGTAATGAGAGCAAGGAGAAGACTCAACTGAATAGTGGGGGATAGATTACATATCCCTACCTTCCACCAATTGCCTTGATTAAGGACTTTACCTGCTTAGGCACAATATTAAACAATCACAAACATTGCCTCTTAAGGAGGACTTCAGACAGTTTGCCCGGTCAAATAACAGACCGGGTCTCCAGACTACATGAAGTTAGGAAGTTATACCTCAATGCAAGTTGCTTAAGCAAAGCAAAGCAAAAGTTCACAAGGAACTGAGCAACTAAAAGTACCTGGAAACAGTCAAACACAGTTAGTACTCAGACAGACAAAAATAAACAGCAAGTATTAATCAGTCAGACTATACAAACTAATGCACAACAAAGGCAAGCTATGAGCTCAAGCCCAAACTTCACAACCTACAAAACAAAGTTATGTTAGTGTACAAACATCAAACAACATCAATTGAATTGACTTGGATCATTCTCCATAAGCATTGCACCTTTTCATCCTGAAAACTCAATCAAATGTTAGAAACTAGACCACTAGGCCAAGCCTAGGGTCCAAAGGCAAGAAAAATTCCTAAACAGCAAGGGATATCCAACCAAAGTCAAATTAATGTCAAAAAAGAGCCAACACAATTAGTCCCATGTCCATATCATTCATCATGTTCATTTTATGCACAAAACAAGTCAAACTAGTTCAAATGGAACACCAAACATCCAAACAGAACTATTGCATTCAAATCCATATCAAAACAAATCCAAAAAATCTCAAATAAATTACACCTAAACAGGACATAATCAAGGTCCAGCATGTCAAATTTTAGCTTAATTGGACAAAGGAAACCATGTCAATGAAAATCAACAAAAACAGACACAATTATATGCTCCAAATCACAACATCAACATATGCATTCATTTCAAAAATTCATAAATCCATGAAAACAATAAAGAAATAAGTGGGACCAAAACAGGGATGTCATACCATGTGTCTACAACAATCATACCAGATTTCATGTTCATTCAATACCATATGAGCATTTCACAAAGATATTCCAAACACATGTCATACAAGCTTGCACATTTGACCAACAGAGATGAAAAATACCAATCAATTTGAAAATGCCACATAAAATTCCACAAAAATTCACATAGCATCTTAACATGTTCATGAACATCCATGCAAAATTTCATATCATTCTAACAAGCCTAAGTCATTCAAATAAATCCAGCAAGTTGACACAATGAGGTGTGACACAAATTGTCACACCTAGATTCCAAAATTCATAACTCAAACACCAGGAATCCAAAATTCATGAAATTTACATGTAAATAAGCATCAACCAGTCCATAATCACCACAAAAATTTTCAAACATTTCTTTGTAAGCATGAGGATTTCATAATCAAAATGGCACAATGTATCAAAATGGCACACATGTTAATCAACCCTAAGTCAAACTAAATATTCACCATGCACAACTTTAATCAATAGGTCAATAAAATTCTACAGTCAAAAAGGAAGTCAACACAAAAATCCCCATGTTTTTATGATTTTTTATGAATTTTTGGTGAATTTTCTAAAGTGATTATGATTTTTTAAGAATTTTTATGAATTAATATAATTAAGTGAATTTTACAGTGGCATAGTCGTAATTAACATGAACAGTAATAATGGCGCGGTAAACAGCTTTCAAATTTCACAGCCAGCGAAAACAGATCAAACTCCACATATTTTCCAGAATTGCTTCATCATTTTCCCAGGACTCAAGAACGCGAAGAACATTAAATCTCCACCAAAACTAACAAATCAATACTCGTTGGAAAGGTCTCAGAACAAGGAATGCGAATATGTCCACGATTTCACCTAAATGTTCCTAAATTCTTCGAATCGATGGAGTTAGGGTTTGGTGTTCTATCTTCTAATCACAATAACATGAGCTACAGTTCACTATTTTACAAACCAATAGCACCAATGGATTCTACATTCAATGTTCTATCAAACGCATATAAGCAATCAAGCAATGGCGAAATTCGATTTCTGACCTTACTTCGAAGGCAGTGATGGATTCGAGGACCTTTGCGCTTGTAGCGTCAAAACAGATGGAGCATGATGATGTGTGAGGTGAGTGAAGTGCTCAAGTTCCGTTGCAATCGCTCCTAGTGCATGAAAACCTCAATTCACCATTGATGCCTCCAAAATGAACAGTCACGAATGAAGCTCCTCTTGATCCAAACTTCCAAAACAGATGAAGTAGAGGATGAGTGGAGTTTGCAGCAAGAAGAATTTCGAAAATTGATCAAGAAATGAGAGAGTTCTTGTCAATTGAAGTTCTATGTGTTCTTGAGAATTTGAGAGAATGTGATGAATTTGAGATCTGATTTTGGGAATGGTGCAATTCTGTTATGATTAGATGATGATTAGGAATATATACCATTGCTTAATCCATGATTAACCACAATCATTAGCCAAATGGAAGGTGTTAGTGAAAATGGTTAATTTCAAGTAAGGGCAAAATTGGAACTTCCCATGCCAGCTCATTGCCACCTCATGGACAGCTCACACACTCTCAAAATGACATGTGTGAGCTGTTGCAACTTGTTTCACTCTCATTGGATGAGTATTTTGGAAATTCACTATGTGATGGTTATGCATTCAATTGTTCAAGTTCATTCCAATAGCCAATTTCCAAACCACAAGGCCTATGCATGTTATGATGATTCCAACAAGTTTCAAATACCATTTATGAGGTGTTGCAAAAATCCCCACTCAAAAATTCCAATTATTTCACAAGTTGGACAATTTTGCCCCTGGTTCATTTAACTGTTCAGTTGAAATTTGACTTTTTGCATTGGCCACTTTTGAAGAAATCCAATTATGCACCATGAAAGTACATGTCAAATGGAGTTTGTGCATATAAAGAACTTCCACTTTGGACAATCCATGTGGAAGTTATGGCCTCTTGATTATGGGTCATTTTTGAAATTCACTGGACCATAACTTGACAACCATACATGGGATTTTCAAGTTCTTGGACATTTTGGAAAGGTGAGAACAAGATCTACAACTTTCATGTTGAACAAGTTTTCATTTGAAGCTTCCTTGGACACGTGGTCTTGAGGCTAAAAACTTTCCATTTTTGGAAACTTCTATTACAAGTCACTTTCTATTTTTGGCAATTTTTGTCCTGACTTGATCTCCTTCATTTTTAAGCTTTGAGATGTCATATAACACTTGTTCCAACATGAATGAAGTGTATCCAACTCATTTCCACCTCCAAATCCATCAAATCATGTACAGTTGACCACAGTTGACTTTTTCATCTGATAGATGAATCTGGCAATGCATAGATCAATCTGAGCCCCAATCTTCAACTGAAATGGCTCAAGGGTGAAACCCTAACCTCAATAATCTCCATACAATCATATTATGAACCCCATAGCCATCATAGACCCCACCTCCTGACCATGCCCTGATTGGCCCAATGCAACTGATTAGGGTTGACCAGTGGTCAAAACCCTAATCTCAAGAAATCTGATCAATCTTCTGATGATGACAAACCATGATGATGATGTATCATTGTAATCAAGATGAAGACCAATCTTCTTGAGAATCACAAAACCCTAATTTCAACTTCCACATCCTCAGATGATTGATGACCAGTCAATAAAACCTTAGGCTTACACTTCGACTTCCTCATCTTCTGGACAAGACTTGGGAGGATGGCTTGCACAATGTAACCACATGATATGCAATATGTAATGCCTAATGTCCTAACAAATGATATGCAATATGTTATGCTAGTCCCAAGAGAGGAGGGCAAATTTTGAGGTGTTACAGCTGCCCCTATTCAATCCACTGTGAACCTGTCGATATGAATAGCCTCGGCTTTCAGATGATCAGGATGAAGAGTGATTGAATACCAAGAACAGACGAACAATTTGCACTCTGATGGGATAATAATTAACAGCGCCTGTCAACATCGGCGAAGAAACAAACTCGAAAAACGTCGACCTGGATACCAAAATAAATGGTAACTCAGGGATAACCATGGCCTGATTACCACACATCCACTCGGGATTATCACTCTCTCTTTTTAAGCTTTTCTTGAACCCTGAAATTTTCTCTATTTTTTTCATTTTCTTGAACCCCGAAAATTTTCTCTGCGCAACCGATCCTCGGATCTCTGCATTCGAACCCCAGAAAATGCCTCAGCACTCCTTTTTGCCAAAATAATGAACCCCAATCTCCAGTTTGAACCCCAGTCGCCTGACGATAACTCGCGATCGCCAATATGAACCCCGTTCTCCAGAAAATGCCGCAACATCTCCTTTTCTCCATTTGAACCCCATCTCCAGAAAATGCATCAACATTTCCTTTTCTCCATTTGAACCCCAGAAAATGCCTCAACATTTCCTTTCTCCAATTTCTCGTGATAATTCCGCTGGCAACGTCGGAAATAACACCAAACCACTCTGAGGGCGACATGTCAGAGGGTAAACCTTCATAAAGAAGGTAGCATGTGTAACTCTTCCTCAGAAGACACCTATAACGACCTCCATCGGCCTCAGCCAGAGTCTAAGGTGACACATGAACAGAAGATAATCCTAAGGACCTCATCCTGGATACAATCTTCAACTTCAATCTTCATTTGAACCCCAGAAAATACCTCAGTATCTCCTTTTCTCCATTTGAACCCCAGAACATGCCTCAGCATTTCTTTTCTCCGATTGAACCCCGGAAATCGCGCTGATCGCGTAACGTCTTCTGATTTTATCTCCATCTCTGTCCGACAGAAACATCTCCTCCAATATCGCACTACTGGGGAACATTGTTGATCTGACGTCGTGATGCTAAACTCCTCGGAGTAACATCTTCACCACCCGATGAAACAAAACTCCAAGCGGTAACCACGGCTCGAATTGCGCTGGTCGCAAAATATTTCCCATCTCTGTCCGACGGAAAAACAAATCTCCTCCAGTATCGCACTACTGGGGAATATCTTCGATTGAAACCACGATGCTAGACTCCTCAGAGTAACATCTTGCTTTTCGGGCCAAACCACCTCTCAAACAGTAACCACAGCTTGAGACTAGCTGATGCGTGCAATATGATGCATGATTGATTTTCCTGCGTAATGCTCCATAATTATGGAAATGCTACGCGCTTTATTATTTTTCTATGCAATATGCCATGTTATTTTTTCATGATGAATGCATAAAAATAAAAACATCCCCCTCAAGGGACCCTTCTGAAGAGCTCGAGACACTCTGTTGAGGAACTCGACATTGCTCCGACTCCACCCTGCTGGGGAATAGCACTGCTGTTGGGAAAAGGTAACCCTTGCTGGGGGAAGAACCTCCTTTGCACCTGATCCACTCGAGAAACTGCTGGGGATAAGCACCACCAACACTCTGTGGGGATACACCAGTCTTTGACTTGCTGAGGATATTGATCCCTACTCTGCTTCGGGAAACCCTCACAGATACCTGACGACTTCGCTAGGGAAATGCTCACAGATACTCTGCTGGGAAAACAGCAACCTCCAGGACTGTCGACTGGGGAAGCATCAATCTGACACCTGCTGGGGATAACCATCCTGACCCTGCTAGGGAAACGAATACTACTCCGCTGGGGACAACCCATGCAATCCATAGGTAGAATCAACCCAGTTGGGGATGCAAAAATCCTTCCGCTGCTGAAACTCGTCCAATCCACCGGTAGGATGAACACTGCTGGAGATATATTTCATTGAAACCCGCTCCACTCGGGGAATAGCAACCTTCAGGCCTGGCCGCTGAGGAAACACCGTTTACCTGCCGGGAATAACCATCCTGACTCGGCTGGGGAAGTTACAGACCTTGGATCTGCTGGGGAGCTAGTCCTCACCGCTCTGCTAGGGGACCTCGCTGGGGAATGAGAAAAGTTGGTACAGAACACCCGTCGACTCGTCGAACCCTGGTATCCACCTCCCAATCTCGCATCAGCTTTCCACTTTTGAAAATTCCCAGACTCGTCTGGACCTTTTCTGCTCCATCATCTTGTATTCCCAATCGCTCCGCGCTCGACGAAGATCGAACTCCTGGGATTACACATACTTTCCAATTTTTCGACTTTGAAGAGTCTTCTTGATTAATTCCAAAGGTCGTCGGACGTCTCGACGTCTCTTCATCGTCCCTCTACCCATTCATCTCTGGTCAGACTCTGCGGGGAATTTTACAGACTTTCCAATCTTCCGATTTTGAAGAGTCTTCTTGATTATCATCAAGGATCGTCGTACGCCTCAACGTCACTTCGTCGTCCCTTCATACATTCATTCCTGAGCGAACTCTCTGGGGATTTGTTTCATCAACAGCTTCCACATCACAACCTGCAAGTGAGTGAGAATGCCTAACAGTTCCTGCAAAACAGATCGTCAGATAAAACCGTGCCCCAGGCGCGTCAAGATTTCAACACTTGGGTCACTCAACCTTCCAAATAAGATTTCAAGCCTTCAATCTTATAAACATGCATTGGAAGGAACCTGTATGTCTTAAAATGCAAAGATTCTTTATCAAAATAATAGGATGTTTTTGCAATCAAAGCGGTAACGAAAGACAAAAACAAAATTATTTGACTGAATATGCATTTATTGATTGAAAAAAATGTGGCTCAAATGAGCAATACAAAAGGAAGCAATTCCTGAAAAAAGGTAATTGCGCTCAAAAGGAAAAATCTATCCTAATGGCAATGTGAAACCCGTGATCTCATCGAGTTCCAACTCGGTTACACCCCATATGTCCTCAGACTCTCCGTGCTTTCTGCCTTCTGAACAAGACAATTCTGACTGATCCCTACCGGGTATTATCCATGATGCTTTAACCAAAGCGAAAACGATCATGCGAGACGCAGTTGTTCGTTTCAATCCCTCTTTTGCCTGGACCGCCCTTTCGGGTTTTCAGTCCACCGGGATACCCCTTTTTGCCCAAGTCGCCTTTTCAGGTTTTCGACTTGCCGGGTGTACATTTTTCATTTTTATCCCTAATTTTTGCCCGAACCTTTCTTTCTGTTTTTGGTTCGCCGGGATGCCCATTTTTGCCTGGACTATTTTGTTCTTTTCGTCCAGCGGGTCAATTATACGAAGTATTTTTTAACTGCGTCCGCATTCACAGGGGATGGAAAATCCTCGCCATCCATGGTTGTTAACAACAAGGCTCCACCAGAGAAAACCTTCTTGACCACGAATGGACCTTCATAATTCGGTGTCCACTTGCCCCTTCGATCATTTTGAGGAGGAAGGATCCTCTTCAGCACCATATCACCTACGTGATATACCCGAGGTCGCACCTTCTTGTCAAAAGCACGCTTCATCCGTTGCTGGTATAACTGCCCATGACAAATGGCTGCTAGCCTTTTCTCTTCTATTAGGCTCAACTCTTCATACCGGGTCCTCACCCATTCAGCCTCTTGCAACTTCACGTCCATCAGGACTCTCAAAGAGGGAATCTGAACCTCAACAGGTAATACCGCCTCCATCCCATATACCAATGAGAAAGGAGTTGCCCCAGTAGATGTACGTACCGACGTTCGATACCCATGCAACGCAAACGGCAACATCTCATGCCAATCCTTGTAGGTCACCACCATTTTCTGCACAATCTTCTTAATATTCTTATTGGCTGCCTCAACCGCCCCATTCATCTTCGGACGATAGGGAGAAGAATTGTGATGCTCAATCTTGAATTCCCGGCAAAGTTCTGCCATCATCTTATTGTTCAGATTAGAACCATTATCAGTAATGATTCTCTCGGGAACCCCATATCTACAAATGATGTCTCTCTTGAGAAATCTGGCCACAACCTGCTTCGTCACGTTCGTATAAGAGGCTGCTTCAACCCACTTGGTGAAGTAATCAATAGCCACTAATATGAACCGATGCCCATTCGAAGCTGTAGGCTCAATCTTTCCAATCATATCAATGCCCCACATAGCAAACGGCCAGGGAGACGACATCAAGCTCAACGGATTTGGAGGCACATGCACCTTGTCTGCATAAATCTGGCATTTATGACACTTCCGCACGAAATTGAAACATTGGGCCTCCATTGTCATCCAGTAATAACCTGCCCTTAGCAATTTCTTCACCATTGCATTCCCACTGGCATGGGTACCGAACGATCCCTCATGAACCTCTTTCATCAATTGGCTTGCTTCTGCAGCATCAACACATCTGAGCAAGACCCAATCAAAATTCCTCTTATACAAAACCCCATCCTTATTCAGGTAGAACACCATGGCTAACCTCCGCAGAGTCTTTCGATCTTTCTTCGATGCTCCCTCGGGATACTCTTGCGTCTCCAGATAGCGCTTGATATCGTAATACCACGGCTTCTCATCATCAGGTGCCGTATCAACAGCAAACACATAAGCCGGTCTATCCAGACGACCTACCTCCACACTGGGCAACTGATTCCACCACTGCACCTTAATCAAGGCAGCCAGAGTAGCCAAAGCATCTGCCAAAGGATTCTCCTCTCTAGGCACATGATGCAACTTCACCTTGGTGAAAAACGTCAACAATCTCCTCGTATAATCTCGATACGGAACCAAATGAGACTGATGTGTATACCACTTCCCGTTAACCTGATTTATCACCAGAGCTGAATCTCCATATATGACAATGTTCTCGATTCTCAAATCAATCGCCTCCTCAATCCCCAATATGCAAGCTTCATATTCAGCCACGTTGTTGGTGCACTCAAATGTTAGCCGGGCAGCAAAAGGAATGTGAGATCCTTTCGGCGTAAACAAAACAGCACCAACACCGCTTCCATTCACGTTAACGGCCCCATCAAACATCAGAATCCATTCGGATTCAGGGTCAGGCCCCTCCTCCGGGATCGGTTCCTCGCAATCTTTCGATTTGAGAAACATGATGTCCTCATCAGGGAATTCAAACTTCATCGGTTGATAATCATCAATAGGTTGCTGGGCGAGGTAATCAGACAATACACTCCCCTTGATCGCTTTCTGAGAGGTATACTGTATATCATACTCAGTCAAGATCATTTGCCACCTCGCAACCCGTCCGGTCAATGCTGGTTTCTCAAAAATGTACTTGATCGGATCCATCTTGGAAATCAATAAAGTGGTATGAACCAGCATGTACTGCCTTAGTCGGCGAGCAGCCCAGACCAAAGCACAGCAAGTTTTCTCGAGCAGTGAATATCTTGTTTCACAGTCGGTAAACTTTTTGCTAAGATAATATATGGCATGCTCTTTTCGACCAGACTCGTCATGCTGCCCCAATACACACCCCATAGACCCCTCGAGGATTGTCAGGTACAGAATTAACGGTCTTCCTTCCACAGGAGGCATCAGAATCGGAGGCTCCTGCAAATATTCTTTTATCTTTTCAAATGCCACTTGGCAATCATCATTCCACCTGACCGTTTGATCTTTTCTCAACAATTTGAAGATCGGTTCGCACGTGGCTGTTAGATGAGATATGAACCGTGAAATGTAGTTCAATCTACCTAAGAAACCACGAACCTCTTTCTCTGTTCTCGGTTCAGGCATTTCCTTTATTGCTTTTACTTTTGCAGGATCAACCTCGATTCCCTTCTCACTTACAATGAACCCCAGCAATTTACCGGACCGCACTCCGAACGTGCACTTGTTCGGATTCAACCTCAGTCTGAATTGTCTCAACCGGTCAAACAACTTGGCCAGATCTACCAAATGCCCCTCTTCTGTTTGGGACTTTGCTATCATGTCATCAACATAGCATTCGATTTCATGATGAATCATATCATGAAACAAAGTCACCATGGCCCTCTGATAAGTAGCACCGGCGTTCTTGAGACCAAATGGCATCACCTTGTAACAAAAGGTACCCCATGGTGTAATGAACGTTGTTTTCTCCATATCATCTGGCGACATTTTGATTTGATTATAGCCAGAAAAGCCATCCATGAAGGAAAACACCGAGAATTGAGTTGTATTATCTACCAACACATCAATGTGAGGTAGTGGAAAATCATCCTTCGGACTAGCTCTATTCAGATCTCGGTAGTCCACACACATTCTCACTTTCCCATCTTTCTTCGGGACTGGCACAATGTTCGCAACCCATGGCGGATAATTAGTAACAGCAAGGAAACCAGCATCCCACTGCTTCTGCACTTCTTCCTTAATCTTCATTGCCATATCAGGTCGAGTTCTGCGCAATTTCTGCTTCACTGGAGGACAATCTGCTCTTAATGGTAGCTTGTGCACCACGATATCGGTATCCAACCCTGGCATATCTTGATAAGACCAGGCAAAGATGTCGACATACTCTTTCAACAATGCCATCATTCTTCTCTTGACACTTTCCTCCAAAGCAGCCCCGATTTTCACCTCTTTCTTAACCTCGTCGGTACCCAGATTCACGACCTCAATCGGCTCTTCATGCGGCTGAATCACCTTCTCCTCTTGTTTCAACAACCTGGCTAATTCCCCTGGTAGTTCACAATCTTCTTCGTCTTCTTCCTCAGCAAGATAGATCGGATCGTCGAAGTCATACAAGGGTGTAATAGGATTGTTATCAATGAGATCCGGAGAGGAATCGCATCTGCATGAATGTTGATTCATGCATTGCTTTAGAACCGGTGTGACAAATTAAAAATGAAAAATGAAAACATTGCCATTTTTATTTTGTTTTTATTTTTAAACTGCAAAAATAAATGAAAAACAGGGAACACCGCTTTTAATTGAAAATCATCCTTTATTAATGATGCAAAATCTTGCAAATTTATGACATGAGGTGGCCCTTACAATGAACCAATACGTGTCGGGCAACACGTATGGCTTGCATGCTTATAAAATGAAAACAAGAAAAATATTACTCTTCAAGGAGAGTGACCCGGATGATCTCTTCGGCCTTCCAGTTCTGGATTTCCATCCCTGGTGTGCACGGCTTTATCCACTGGTCAATGTCGCAGTCACTATCAGTATCTTCACCCATCATGCAGATGTGATCCGGATCCAGCATTCCGGCACTTGTGAAGGTTACCGACGTACGACGTCCTCTTCCTTGTCCCGACGAGCCTCTGCCAGGCTGATATCCAACCCCAAAACGGTCCTTCTTTGCAGGGACCTCCATCATTCTGCCCCAGCCCGGAGCTTCTCCACTCTTAACCACCTCAGCAGCCTGTTTGTAGGAAGCGATGGATGGTTTCTCTTCTTCTTGCTTCGCGAACAGAGCATTCTCCACCTTAATGGTTTCGAATGCCTGGCTAGGCGTCTCCCAGATTTCTCCATCCATCTCCACGTACTTGAATGAAGACAGGTGGCTGACAAAAATGTCTTCCTCTCCGCAGACGGTAACGACTTGGCCCTCCCAGATATACTTTAACTTCTGGTGCAAAGTCGATGTAACTGCTCCCGCAGCGTGGATCCATGGGCGACCCAACAGGCAACTGTAAGCCGGCTGGATGTCCATAACATAGAAAGTCGACTTGAACACCTCAGGTCCAATCTTCACCGGCAATTCAACTTCCCCAAATACGGCTCGTTTTGACCCATCAAATGCCCGCACTATCAAATCAGTCGGGGTCAAAATCAGCCCATCACAGTTAAGCTTCGCCAAGGCTTTCTTTGGCAACACATTTAAAGAGGAGCCGGTATCAACCAGCACATGCGAAAGCACGGCTCCTCTGCATTCCATCGCTATGTGCAGCGCCCTATTATGATTTCTGCCGTCCACCGTCAGGTCCATATCCGTAAAGCCCAACCCATGGCTAGCATGCACATTGGATACGACCGTCTCCAGCTGATTAATAGTGATCTCCTGAGGAACATACGCCTTCTTCAAAATTTTCAATAAGGCCTCCCTATGCCCCTCTGAGCTCAGCAGCAATGACAGAATTGAGATCTTGGACGGAGTCTGTTGTAAGTGATCAACCAATTTGTACTCCGACTTTTTGATGATTCTTAAGAACTCTTCAACTTCATCATCAAATTTGTTGTCCGACCCCGCAGGCGCCGGTGTCACCACAGGAGTACCTCCATTCTCAACCACAGACTTTCCCTTTGCCCTGGCTAAAGCCTCGGCCTTTTCTTTTTTATCTTTTTCTTCCTCCCCTCTCCTCAACGCATCAGGAGCAAATAGCCTACCGCTGCGAGTGAAACCGCTGGGACCGGCATTATCCACCTTTAGCACGGTGGTTTCACTTGCAGATTGCTCTTCCACCTTCTCGCCGTTACAGTACACTTCCCCACCATAATGCCATGGCACGGCATCATCTTTGTCGTAGGGAATTGGCCCAGGTACCGTGATGGTAACTGGAGCCTCCTCACTAAGGTTGGACAAATCCACCGGGTCGTAGTAAATGGTTATGGTGGAGATCTCTTCCTTCTCTTCTTTGTCAGCCCTCTCAATCAGGATATCACCACTGTCCATCAGACCCTGGACACACTTCCGCAGAAGCTCACAACCATTCACAGAAACAATGCACTCAGCACAACCAGACCCGCAGCCCGGATAAACCCCATTCTTTAACAACTGCCTCTTGACCTCAGCCAGAGGCGTCTTCAGCTGATCAACATCAGACAACCCAACTCTATTCTCCTCGGAGATTGCATTCACCCCCCTCTGACCATGCGCAGGCATGGGATTCGCATTGACATTGGGAGATGGAGCAAAATTGATTGCCTTTGAATCCACTAAATCTTGAACTATGTGCTTAAAAGCTTTACAGTTCTCAATATTATGCCCAGGCGCACCTGAGTGGAATTCACATTTGGCATTCTCGTCATAGCTGGCTGGCCTTTGATCAGGTCTCAAAGGTGCCAAGGTTCTGGTCTGCACTAGGCCCAGATCTTGCAGCTTCTTAAACAAGAAAGCATATGTCACCGGAGGCCTATCAAATTGTCGATCCTGTGCTCTGCCCCTGACCTGATAACCAGCCCTTTGCTGCCTCTGCTGGAAGGGTTGTCTCTGTTGCTGTTGCTGCTGTTGTTGCTGTGCAGGTTGAGACTCAGCAGGAATTGTTACCGCAGTAGTGTGCTGGAAGTAACGGTCCCTACTGGGGCCACGTTGAGTATAAACAGCGCTTGTGTCTCCTTCCTTCTTCCTCTGCCCACCATTACCGAATGGCTTCTTTGAACCGGAAGAAGACGCAGAAGCAGTACCCTGGATCTTACCCAGCTTCAACCAACTTTCAATTCTTTCCCCTGCCACCACAATGTCAGAGAAATTGGTGACAGGACAACCCACCATCCTTTCCGCAAACGGCCCCTGCAGGGTCCCCATGAACAAGTCAGACATTTCACGATCCACAAGCGGAGGTTGCACTCTCGCAGCCAGTTCCCTCCACCGCTGAGCGTACTCCTTAAATCCTTCATTATGTTTCTGAGACATACCCTGCAGCTGGGTACGGCTCGGAGCCATGTCAGCGTTGAACTGGTACTGCTTGAAGAAAGCATCCCCAAGATCCTGCCAGTTCTTTATATCGGACGATTTCAACTTAGTATACCACTCCAGGGAGCCTCCGGACAGACTGTCCTGGAAGAAGTACATCCACAGTTTCTGATCCGCCGTATATGCAGAGATCTTGCGTACGAAGGCTTGAAGGTGCGTCTCTGGGCAAGAACTCCCGTTATATCTATCAAAACTGGGCGCCTTGAACTTCTGTGGGATCACAATCCCCTCTACCAGCCCCATGTTAGACATATTCACCACTCCAGGAGTGGCATAACTCTCCAACACCTTGATTTTCTCAGCCAACAGCTGAATCTCCCTGTTCTGAGGTGGAGCATTATAAGGCAAAAACGGCTCGTTTTGCATAGAGAATTGGTCAGCCTCCCTGTCCTCCTCCTGGTCTTCATCGAATCCGTAGAATGGAGGCACAAAATTGTCTTTCTGATTCTGACCCGGTTGGCCACCAACACCACCAGCATTATTCACGAGACCCACAGTCGTCCTCTTTCCGCCATCTCGAGACCCCTGCCCCTGGTTGGAGACTCCATCCAGGTTAACCCCACTGTTTGCTGCAGAAGCCCGCTCGAGCTTTTCAACTTTATCTGCCAGAGCCTTCTGACCAACTGCGAAACCTTGCATTATGTTGATCAGCTCGTTCATTTTATCTTTTAGCTCAAGCATATCTGCGCTGGGAAGTTCCATGAGTCTGGGAGTATTTCTTCTGGTATAATATCTGTGAGGGCGTGTTGAGTGCAAGGGTACTGTTCTTCGAGCGCGAGCAATGATTCCTGTCACAAACAAGCACGTTAGTAACAAACACCTGCAAAATAAAGCACAGTTATTATGATCAATGCATGGATGCAGTGTCTATCCATATGAAGGACACTTTGTCTCTCGATCCTGGCATCACTGGGACAAATAATAATCCGGCATCAATATTCTGATATTTAGCATCTGATTTCATCGTGCAGATCGGAGATATGTGATTTAGCATGATACCCCCAACCATGTGTGTGCTCGTGTGAGTGCATACAGCAAAGCAAATAAAGCTTGAAAACCAATCATTGAATGAAAATAACCATCACATAACCAAAAGCGCACAATCAGTGCCATAGTCATACATCAAGTCAAATAAAGTCAAATACAATCCTCCAGAATAAGAAAGAAATACAATCAAGTAGATTCCGTCAACAAGCCTGACGGTAATCCACAACAAATGAAAGATCTATCTGGATGAGGGTCCCACAGATGGCCCTATCTCATCTTCCATCCTCGCGAACTCTGCGGCGAACCTGAGCTCGGTGTTCTCCTGCTGCAATCTCCCCACTTCTTTCTGGTGAATCTTCATCTGTCTGAAGTAGTGATCTCTCTCTGCCATATAATGATCTCTCTCAGTGGTGATCTTCAGATTCTCTGCTTCCTTGACCTTCAGCTTGGTCTCCCACTCAGCAATGAGGACTCGGACTCTGTCGTCTCTCTGATCCTTCACCAAGATTTGCCTTCTCTTCTCATCCTCAATAACCTTCGACGCTCTGAACAACTTATCCTTCGTGATGTCGTGCTCCCGGTTGGATGATGCTAAAGCTTGGCTGATCTTCCCATAGTAGGCTGTATCCATCTCAAAGCGTTTGGCTGCCAGGGCATGTCGCTTGTCTTGATCTTCCATCTTCACTTTGATCTCCTGGTTAGCTGTCTGAAACCGAGCAACACTCCTCTCCAATTCAGCTTTCTCTGCAAGTAACTGATCTCTGGCTCTCCTCATCTCGAGGAATTCTTCCATACTGACAGAAGAACTTGGACCCTCAATCCTAGGACACCCCAGATCACCTCCAGGAAATGGTAGAAGCGTGAGCTCTATCCTCTTCCGCAACCAATCCTCGAATAGAGGAAAATACCGACAGTTAACTTTGCCAAATGGAACCTTTCCTTTCCTCTGAATATTGCGCCATGACCCAGACACCTGCATCAACTTGGCCTGATTGCCCTCAATCGGGAAGTAAAAGGACTCCTGAGTCTCACACTCAAGGGGAGGAACCTCCATAGCAAATCCCATCTGTCTCCTAAGAAGCGTTGGGTTGTAATTAATGCAACCCTGAACTCCTATGAGAGGCACATTGGGAAAATCCCCGCAGCTATATATAAAATTCCGTCCAGCCAAACCATTATGAGTCCATGCTATGTCCTCAGCCCGCAACCCCATCAACCTGAAGGACCACTTGACCGAAGGATCAAGATGAGCAAAAGCACCTCTGGAAGGCAAATACCCCATAAACCACCTGAAGAGTAACTGAGCACAGCACCGGATCAAACCACCACGCCGCTTCTCATTCCTGTTATGAACCGAGTAATAAACATCTCCGATCAGAGTAGGAATAGGGTTTCTCTGCATGAACAATCTGATGGCATTATGGTCCACAAAGCTCTTCTGATTAGGAAACAGGATAACCCCATAAATGCCTGCAGCAATCAAAGCACAAACCGTCTTCCAATCACCCACAGCAGCGTGTTCCTTGGCCTTAGCTTCCAAGAAACTCAAGTGAAAACCTGGTAACTTTCCTTTCTCCTTCAAACCCTCCTTGAATATTTCCGGACTCAAATAAAGAGCACGGGAAATCCCAAGGATGTCAGGCTCTCTCCTAATAGCACAAAAAGGAATCTGATCGCGGATCTGAACACCCAGGATGCTAGCATAATCCTCCATCAGAGGTCCCAACAAATAGTCCGGAAATACAAAGCATCTCAGCCCCGGGTCATAGAACTGGAGAAGAGTATGAATGGCGCTTCTGTCACTGTCAGTGAGTCTGAAAACCATCTTCAGGATACTACCGTATGACTCCCTGAACATCCCCACATGGTCAGGTGTAATCAATGCAATCATATCTCTCAACTCATCAATCTCTGGGCTGAAGAAACTGTAGACAACATCATGCTTCAAACCGGTTCTCATCTCTAGCAGAAAGTCTCTCAACCAGGATCTCGATCAAAAATGTCCCTGCATATGGATAAACATGTGTTAGATGCAGGTAAATGCAAAATGTAATGATGCTGATGAATGAATGCAATGCGTTGCCATCCTCCAAGCCATCTGATCATCTGTACTGAAACCTGGTCTCTGAACTGATCATAACCATCTGAGGAATGTACAATCACCCATCCGATCCAAGGGTTCCGAAATAAACGGAAGACAGATACATCATCATCATCACCAGACAAAACTCTGAGCAGATACCCACAACATCTGAATCGGCCCGGGGAATCCTGAAATAAACGGATCCCCACTGATAAAATCGGCCCGGGGAATCCTGAAATAAACGGATCCCCACTGATAAATCACGGACAGCACTCCGGCGTCTCAGAAATAAACGGCCATAAATCCGACTTATAAATAGGACTCTGATCCACGGAACAATTAGTCACCATCAAAGTCACCATCTGAACATGCATCTGAAAGAATCACCCTCCCCTCACAGGTAAATTCTAAACAGGTCATCCTAAGGCGGACAATAGTCTCGACAATCGGGCAGAGATACTCAATGGGTTTGCCCTTTCGGGTGTGCCATTGCAGCTCTCCTGAGATCGTCTAAACCAAAGATCCGGGAAATGATCGGTCACCAGAGTCAATAGTTCAGATGAAGTAACTCAACCAAAGTGGAGTACCCCACAGAGGAAAGCACTATCAAATGAACCTCGTCTGGCTTGTGGTATGTCACGTTGCAACAATATGCTGATAAAGCAAATGAGGAACGCGAGACCACACTAATCCTAGGTGTATACTCGGGCCTGGGTTTTAGCCCCACTCAGAACACCCACCCCAAACAGAGGAACCACCTGCACAGAGGACGGCAACATGATAATATGATGCATGCAGACATTTATGCAAATATATACACAGGTTAGAATAATAAATGCGATAAATAACACAAAACAAGCAACCTAAACTAATCCTAAAACGCTAGGAAGGACTCGCTTAGGGACGATGGACCAGCATAGGTCTACATCTTCGTCCCCAGCAGAGTCGCCAGCTGTCGCATTCGCGAAAAAACAACCGGCGGGACTCAAATAAAAACACAACACAGAGCCGCCACTGCACGTTATTTATCCCAAAATAGGGAATGGAAACGCTCAGAGAAACCTGGAAAGGAAATGGTCTCGCGACCAAAGAGAAAGGGTAAGGGAGTCGGTTACGCAAGGGGAAGGTATTAGCACCCCTCACGTCCGTCGTACTCGACGGGATCCACGTCCTAAAATAAAGAATAGGTTGCTAATACATCACACACACACACAGGGAACGCAGGTGGGGTTAAGAGAAGGGAGCTCGATAGGACATCGCATCCTATGCCTACATATCTCGTCGGGAACGAGAATCAGAGCCACTGTAGTTCGGCTTACGCACGCCAAACAACACAAAACGCACAAACAGATGGCAAACATGGAGCCTGACAACCACTCGATGGAATTACGTCAGCATCCGAACCAAAACACGCACAAAACGGCAAACGTGGAGCCCGACCGCCAATCACTGGACTTACGTCGGCATCCGAACCAAACACACAATCAGATAACAAGTAAACACACACCAAAAAAGAAAAAGGTTGCCCGGAGTGGTCTCGCACGACCACCTGCCTACATACCTCGTCTGGAACAAGGATCAGGGCGATGTAGTTCCCCTGAAAGGGACTGAATTACTAGCCAGAAACCAGGGGAAGACACACTACCAGGGAGCTGGACTCGAGCCTAGTGTTGTCATGCATCGTTGCCCTAAGTTCAGTTTTCTATCCTACTTGCATAAGCAAACTATTCCTATCCAGGAAAGAAGCAAGCATACAAGCATACAAAATAATTCAAGCATACATCAAATGAGAACAAACACCTCAAACAGATATCCACATAGCACGCACTATAACCAAACAAGTGGGCTCACACAATAGGTTTGACTGCCTCAGCAAGTCATCTGTACAGGCTATGTTTGCTCTTAACCTTGCCATTACGAGGCTAAGGTGAAGCAGATGAAAGGTGAAGTGAGGATCAGACCTCACAGCTCTTATCCCTGACCAGGGAGAGCTTCAGACAAATGAGCATGGGTCCAGAATGGGGGAACCCTTCTATACTCAGAGACTCTGACACAATGTGCACTGCACAAGATCTTGGGCTTGTGATCTCAATGCTACAACCATGTAATGGGAGCAAGGAGAAGACTCAACTGAATAGTGGGGGATAGATTACATATCCCTACCTTCCACCAATTGCCTTGATTAAGGACTTTACCTGCTTAGGCACAATATTAAACAATCACAAACATTGCCTCTTAAGGAGGACTTCAGACAGTTTGCCCGGTCAAATAACAGACCGGGTCTCCAGACTACATGAAGTTAGGAAGTTATACCTCAATGCAAGTTGCTTAAGCAAAGCAAAGCAAAAGTTCACAAGGAACTGAGCAACTAAAAGTACCTGGAAACAGTCAAACACAGTTAGTACTCAAACAGACAAAAATAAACAGCAAGTATTAATCAGTCAGACTATACAAACTAATGCACAACAAAGGCAAGCTATGAGCTCAAGCCCAAACTTCACAACCTACAAAACAAAGTTATGTTAGTGTACAAACATCAAACAACATCAATTGAATTGACTTGGATCATTCTCCATAAGCATTGCACCTTTTCATCCTGAAAACTCAATCAAATGTTAGAAACTAGACCACTAGGCCAAGCCTAGGGTCCAAAGGCAAGAAAAATTCCTAAACAGCAAGGGATATCCAACCAAAGTCAAATTAATGTCAAACAAGAGCCAACACAATTAGTCCCATGTCCATATCATTCATCATGTTCATTTTATGCACAAAACAAGTCAAACTAGTTCAAATGGAACACCAAACATCCAAACAGAACTATTGCATTCAAATCCATATCAAAACAAATCCAAAAAATCTCAAATAAATTACACCTAAACAGGACATAATCAAGGTCCAGCATGTCAAATTTTAGCTTAATTGGACAAAGGAAACCATGTCAATGAAAATCAACAAAAACAGACACAATTATATGCTCCAAATCACAACATCAACATATGCATTCATTTCAAAAATTCATAAATCCATGAAAACAATAAAGAAATGAGTGGGACCAAAACAGGGATGTCATACCATGTGTCTACAACAATCATACCAGATTTCATGTTCATTCAATACCATATGAGCATTTCACAAAGATATTCCAAACACATGTCATACAAGCTTGCACATTTGACCAACAGAGATGAAAAATACCAATCAATTTGAAAATGCCACATAAAATTCCACAAAAATTCACATAGCATCTTAACATGTTCATGAACATCCATGCAAAATTTCATATCATTCTAACAAGCCTAAGTCATTCAAATAAATCCAGCAAGTTGACACAATGAGGTGTGACACAAATTGTCACACCTAGATTCCAAAAATTCATAACTCAAACACCAGGAATCCAAAATTCATGAAATTTACATGTAAATAAGCATCAACCAGTCCACAATCACCACAAAAATTTTCAAACATTTCTTTGTAAGCATGAGGATTTCATAATCAAAATGGCACAATGTATCAAAATGGCACACATGTTAATCAACCCTAAGTCAAACTAAATATTCACCATGCACAACTTCAATCAATAGGTCAGTAAAATTCTACAGTCAAAAAGGAAGTCAACACAAAAATCCCCATGTTTTTATGATTTTTTATGAATTTTTGGTGAATTTTCTAAAGTGATTATGATTTTTTAAGAATTTTTATGAATTAATATAATTAAGTGAATTTTACAGTGGCATAGTCGTAATTAACATGAACAGTAATAATGGCGCGGTAAACAGCTTTCAAATTTCACAGCCAGCGAAAACAGATCAAACTCCACATATTTTCCAGAATTGCTTCATCATTTTCCCAGGACTCAAGAACGCGAAGAACATTAAATCTCCACCAAAACTAACAAATCAATACTCGTTGGAAAGGTCTCAGAACAAGGAATGCGAATATGTCCACGATTTCACCTAAATGTTCCTAAATTCTTCGAATCGATGGAGTTAGGGTTTGGTGTTCTATCTTCTAATCACAATAACATGAGCTACAGTTCACTATTTTATAAACCAATAGCACCAATGGATTCTACATTCAATGTTCTATCAAACGCATATAAGCAATCAAGCAATGGCGAAATTCGATTTCTGACCTTACTTCGAAGGCAGCGATGGATTCGAGGACCTTTGCGCTTGTAGCGTCAAAACAGATGGAGCATGATGATGTGTGAGGTGAGTGAAGTGCTCAAGTTCCGTTGCAATCGCTCCTAGTGCATGAAAACCTCAATTCACCATTGATGCCTCCAAAATGAACAGTCACGAATGAAGCTCCTCTTGATCCAAACTTCCAAAACAGATGAAGTAGAGGATGAGTGGAGTTTGCAGCAAGAAGAATTTCGAAAATTGATCAAGAAATGAGAGAGTTCTTGTCAATTGAAGTTCTATGTGTTCTTGAGAATTTGAGAGAATGTGATGAATTTGAGATCTGATTTTGGGAATGGTGCAATTCTGTTATGATTAGATGATGATTAGGAATATATACCATTGCTTAATCCATGATTAACCACAATCATTAGCCAAATGGAAGGTGTTAGTGAAAATGGTTAATTTCAAGTAAGGGCAAAATTGGAACTTCCCATGCCAGCTCATTGCCACCTCATGGACAGCTCACACACTCTCAAAATGACATGTGTGAGCTGTTGCAACTTGTTTCACTCTCATTGGATGAGTATTTTGGAAATTCACTATGTGATGGTTATGCATTCAATTGTTCAAGTTCATTCCAATAGCCAATTTCCAAACCACAAGGCCTATGCATGTTATGATGATTCCAACAAGTTTCAAATACCATTTATGAGGTGTTGCAAAAATCCCCACTCAAAAATTCCAATTATTTCACAAGTTGGACAATTTTGCCCCTGGTTCATTTAACTGTTCAGTTGAAATTTGACTTTTTGCATTGGCCACTTTTGAAGAAATCCAATTATGCACCATGAAAGTACATGTCAAATGGAGTTTGTGCATATAAAGAACTTCCACTTTGGACAATCCATGTGGAAGTTATGGCCTCTTGATTATGGGTCATTTTTGAAATTCACTGGACCATAACTTGACAACCATACATGGGATTTTCAAGTTCTTGGACATTTTGGAAAGGTGAGAACAAGATCTACAACTTTCATGTTGAACAAGTTTTCATTTGAAGCTTCCTTGGACACGTGGTCTTGAGGCTAAAAACTTTCCATTTTTGGAAACTTCTATTACAAGTCACTTTCTATTTTTGGCAATTATTGTCCTGACTTGATCTCCTTCATTTTTAAGCTTTGAGATGTCATATAACACTTGTTCCAACATGAATGAAGTGTATCCAACTCATTTCCACCTCCAAATCCATCAAATCATGTACAGTTGACCACAGTTGACGTTTTCATCTGATAGATGAATCTGGCAATGCATAGATCAATATGAGCCCCAATCTTCAACTGAAATGGCTCAAGGGTGAAACCCTAACCTCAATAATCTCCATACAATCATATTATGAACCCCATAGCCATCATAGACCCCACCTCCTGACCATGCCCTGATTGGCCCAATGCAACTGATTAGGGTTGACCAGTGGTCAAAACCCTAATCTCAAGAAATCTGATCAATCTTCTGATGATGACAAACCATGATGATGATGTATCATTGTAATCAAGATGAAGACCAATCTTCTTGAGAATCACAAAACCCTAATTTCAACTTCCACATCCTCAGATGATTGATGACCAGTCAATAAAACCTTAGGCTTACACTTCGACTTCCTCATCTTCTAACAAGACTTGGGAGGATGGCTTGCACAATGTAACCACATGATATGCAATATGTAATGCCTAATGTCCTAACAAATGATATGCAATATGTTATGCTAGTCCCAAGAGAGGAGGGCAAATTTTGAGGTGTTACAGTTGAAAGTTGTGGAAGGACATAATGCTTTTGGTGTGGATGTTGCTGACTTGGGGCTGGTCCCAGGCGTGAGAGTTCCGCCAAAATTCAAAGTCCCCGTGTTTGATAAGTACAATGGCAACTCTTGCCCGAAGACTCACGTACAAGCTTACTTCCGCAAGATGGTTGCGTATTCTGATGATGAGAAGCTGCTCATGTACTTCTTCCAGGACAGTCTAGCTGGGGCATCCTTGGGGTGGTATATGAGGCTGGACAGAGCCCATATTCGCTGCTGGAGAGACTTGGTTGAGGCCTTTGTGAAGCAATACCAGTATAATACGGATATGGCACCTGACAGGACTCAGCTCCTGTCATACGGTGAACTGGACTTTTTGTGTTTTTTATCGCAATGTCGCGGTTAGCAAGAGTCGCCACCGACTTTTCTTTTATCCAATAAGGAAAGGTGGAAAAGAACAGGAAAGACCTTAATTTAGATTTTGGGTTTGGGAGGTACATTATACAAAGGGAAGGTGTTAGCACCCTTTGTATCCATGGTTATCCATGGGCTCTTAATTGCTCGATCACTTATATTATTTTTGTCTGAAAAAAAAGTGTTTGTGAATTGTTTAGAAAAATTGTTTTGAAAAGAGAATTTAACTTTGTAATGATTCTTGTATGAATGTATACAAAGTGATTATCTCGTTTAGTTTCGAAAATTGTTTAGAAAAATATAACTCGGTAATGATTCTAGTATGAATGTATACCAAGTGGTGATTTTCTAAAGATATTTTGAAAGGTGTGAGGTGTGAAAATTGTTTTTAGATTGTGAGCCAACAATTAAGAGTTATACCGACCCAAGGTCTTTATGAGTATTTCCTATCCTTATGAGGGTAAAACTGTCCTTATTATTGAGAAATAAGTAGTTTTATCCTTTGGATGTAAAAGGGTCATCGTAGGGTCATCGATTGGTCATTGAAGGCAACAGTTACGAGGATACCTTAGCATTCGAATGGACTATCATCTTTTAACCGTAGGCAACATCGGAGGGTCATCGAGGGACAAAGTTGTATATTCGAAGGCAACATCCGAGGGACTATAATTTATTTTATGATGATTTAACCGAAGGGTCTTTGCTAAGGGTATCCCCACGTTCGCGGGACATGACCGTAATATCGTAATCGTAAGGCAACAAAGAGAGGTCCAAGATCACTTATTCAAAGGCAAAGTTTTACAATTAATTATATAATTAGGATGAAACTCCACATTAAAATTATTAATCCACATTAAAATTATTAAAAATAATATATTAAAAAATTAATACATTAGAAATTAATACATTAAAAATTAATTTAGGGTGAAACTCCACAAGGGTATCCCACAAATAAAGTGGAATACCTAGCCAATAACCTTTTCCTGGGATATGTGAACCTTTACGAAACTAAAAAAAAAAAAGAAACATGTCAGAACACCAAATCAGGGTGCAATCGAAGATTACACCGGAGAAATATCACAACAATAAATAGGATAGGATGAATAATGCATGGCTATGATAAAACATAAAAAAAAAACAGAATAGAAAAGTCAGATACTGTCTCGTTCGCCTCTGCCTCGCCTAGCGAAGGCCAGGCGAATACTCGCCCCAGGCTCGCCTAGCGAGGTGCTAGCGAGCGGCCACGGATTTTGAATTTGAAAACAGCCCCACGTTAGGAACTTTGAATTTTATGGCATTTTATCACAGGAATAACATGATCAAACATTCAGGGTATTCAGGCATATTTAAATTCCCATACGAAAGCAAATTATATATCAACATTTAATCATGATGCATTATATATGTAGATATGGCCAATTGAAAGTATAAACAATAGAGATACGCAAAACCTGTTTGCCAATTCAAGGTTGAAGGGATTGACCACTTGTAGTATCGGAATAAGTTAGGCAGCGGGAATTGGACGGCGATGGCTTCGGTGCAGATGGGCTGCCTTCAGGGTTTCTTTACTCTGAATTCTCCGGGTAGGCAGGGTTCCTATGCCAAAGTTTCTATCCGTCCTTCTCTGTTCTCTTCTTTCTTTTTCCTCAAGGTTTTGTTCCAAGGAAACCTCAGAGTGTTTTGCTTCTCTTCCTTCTTTCTCCAGTGAATCTCCCAGTGTAAACTCCAAGTCTAACTCCCCTACTGAAACTTCAGTATTTATAGACTAATTTCGTGGGTAATGGGCTTGAAATGAGGGAGACCCAAGTCCAAAATAATTTGTTATATTTTATTTATTTATTTATTTTAATTATTTAATTATTTAATTAATTAATTAATTAATTAATTAATTAAATTTTTTTTTTTTTCGTTCTTTTTAGTTTTTTTTTTTTTTTTTTTTTTTTTTTTTTTTTAGGAAAAATGATGGGTAATTTTTTGGGGTATGACAGCTGCCCCTGTTCAATATTCTTGAACCGAGAGAGTTAGGATGGCGTGTATGCCATTCGTGGTCTGGAGGTGGAAGATTATTGAACACTAGAATGCCCCAAAAATTTGCACTTGAGAATCGACCGTTGGTCTTGATGGAGATGGGCTTAAAGATGCCATCCGGGAGGTTTGATGACGAAAGCTTCAGATCGCGCCGTATATTAGGCCAATTTGAAGACATGGGTGTCACACTGGGTCGTACGTTAGACCGTATAATGAGTCATCCATTAGGCTGCCGACTTCGCTGGGGAGTCGGAGTGTGTCATATGCTGTTGGGGATAAAGGATCAGAATGGACCATACGCTAGATCGTATCTGAGTTGCAGAATGAGCCGTACGTTAGGCTGAATCTGATGACGAAAGGGGTAGTCGTACGTTAGACTACACTTCAGAAATGTACCGTATGTTAGGTAGGATCTGATGATGAAAGGGGTAGTCGTACGTTAGACTACACTTCAGAAATGTACCGTATGTTAGGTAGCATCTGAGGGGATGGACATCCGAACGGGTCGTACGTTAGACCGTCGCAGAATGAGTCGTCTGTTAGGCCGCATCTGATGATGAAAGCGGTAGTCGTACGCCAGACTACACTTCAGAAATGTACCGTACGTTAGGTAGCATCTGAGGGTTGTAAGATCCAAACGGGTCGTACGTTAGACCGCGTTGGGGTTGTTGAAGTTCAGAATGGATCGTACGTTAGATCGTATCCGAGTTGTAGAATGAGCCGTCTGTTAGGCTGCATCTGAAAAAGAAAGTAGTCGTACGCTAGACTACACCCCTGAATGTACCGTACGCTAGGCAGCATCTGAGGATTTGAAGGTCCAAATGGGTCGTACGTTAGATCGCATTGGAGTTGCTGAAGAAGTCATATGTTGGGCTGAATCAGAATGAACCGTACGTTAGGCTGTATCTGATAACCTGTATATGTTGTACTTGCAATAAATGTCTGGGATGGGCTTAGAGATGCCATCGTTAGGAGGATATCGAAGTGTTGTCAGAATGAATGTTCCCATGAACTGTATTTGAAATATGTATCTGAATCTTGAATGTGATTGATAAAGGTGTCTGTCTGAATGAACCTTCTACTTTGACTATATCAGGAGGATAATTAACCTGTTAAGAAAAAGTTAGCTTCATTCTATGTCATGATGCATGAGATGTTTCGTGTTATGCTAAAATAAATGTGAATGTTGTATGCATGCGTATGCTGTGAAAGGATGTAATGAATGAGTTATGCGTATGAGAAGTTCTGCTTGGGGACTCTACTGGGGAAAATAAATCCCCATCTACTGATTGGAGACATTTGTAACGATGACCCTTTCTCGGCAGGGGGTTCTTGATTCTGTCTGATGGTAGAAATATTCCACAGATCTTGGCTGAGGATGGATGAGATGATCAATCTGTCTGATGATGCCGACCTCTGTTGGGGAGTAACTGGCTGTGCCGGGGAATACTGCTAATTTCTTCTGAGGAATAACAGACTTGCTGGGGGAATAGAATTGGTAGCGGATTCATTGGAAGCATGGTTAGACCTTCTCCTCGATCCTGAAATCGGGTAGTAATTGCTATTGCTATTCTACGCATATATTTGGTAAACATTATCATATTCAAATGCACATATTAATTCAAATTAAATCAATGGACATTTACGCAACCAAAACAGAAAAGTAAAAACAAAAGCATCTTTTTTTGAAAGAGGGTTGTATTGATTTTGAAAGGAGGCCTATAAACAGGCAATTTGTGTACAAGGAGACAGAAATCCTAGTAAGAGGAAATTGTCGAAAACAAAGAGAAAGCTATGTGGAAGAAGTCCTATTGATTTTAAGCCTACTACTGTCATTATGTCTTCGAGCATCTCATCCCTTGCTGTCGGATAGAAGTGATTGGCTTGGTCAGTCCCTCGAACTTGGATGAAAGTTGATTGAGAACGGGACATAGTCATACGCTTTAATCCCTAATTTTTGCCTGGACCGCCTTTTCAGGTTTTCAGTCCACCAGGATACCCTTTTTTGCCCAAGCCGCCTTTTCAGGTTTTCGACTTGCCGGGTGTACATTTTTTTTTTATATATCCCTAATTTTTGCCCGAACCCTTTTGGTTCGCCGGGATGCCCTTACTTTTGCCTAGATACGTCGATCTAGCGGGTCTCTTTTATGCGTAGTATTTTTTAACTATGTCCGCGTTCACGGGATGTGGGAAGTCTTCACCATCCATAGTAGCGAGTATCATGGCTCCACCAGAGAATACCTTCTTAACCACAAATGGCCCTTCGTATGTGGGAGTCCATTTGCCTCTGGGATCACCTTATGGTAGAATGATACGCTTGATCACCAAGTCGCCAAGTTGGTACACCTGTCTCTTAACTCTTTTGTTAAATGCCTGGGTCATGCATTTCTGATATATCTGCCCATGACAAACAGCCGCAAGTCTCTTCTCATCAATCAGATTTATCTGATCGAGTCGAGTCTGAATCCATTCATCTTCATCTAAGCCCGCCTCTTTCATGATTCTTAGAGAGGGAATCTGAACTTCCACTAGTAAGATGGCTTCCATTCCATAGACTAAAGAGAACGGAGTTGCCCCTGTCGTAGTGCGCACTGAAGTGCGATAACCGTAAAGAGTAAAGGGTAACATCTCATGCCAGTCTTTGTATGTTACTGTCATTTCTTGCATGACCTTCTTGATATTGTTAGCAGTCCCCACGACGCCGTTCATCTTTGGCCGGTACGGAGAAGAGTTATGGTGTTTTATTTTGAACTGCGTGCAGAGTTCAGTAATCATCTTGTTGTTCAAATTAGTACCATTGTCAGTGATAACTCTTTCAGGAGACAGCAGGTTTCTCAAATAGGTATTTGATAGAATCCATCTTAGAAGTCAATAAGGTGGTATGATTCAACATATACTGTCTTAGTCGGCGAGCAGCCCAGGCCAAAGCACAGCAAGCTTTCTCGGGCTGTGAGTATCTTGTTTCACAGTCGGTACCTTTTGCTAAGGCAGTATATGGCATGCTCTTTTCAACCAGACTCGTCATGTTGCCCCAACACACCTCATTGAATTTTCTAACACGGTCAAATACGTAATTAAAGGTCTTCTTTCAACTGGTGGCATCGGAACTGGAGGTTCTTGGCGATATTTCCTGATTTTGTCATAAGCTTCTTGGCATTCATCATTCCATACCATCTCTTGATTTTGTCTCAGTAATTTGAAGATGGGTTTGCAGGTAGCAGTCAAGTGTGGAATGAATCGGGCAATGTAATTCGAGTGCCCCAAGAAACCTCTGACTTCTTTCTTGTTTATTTCAGTACCCAGATTTACAATTTCAATTGATTCCTCATGCGGCTGTATAGTCTTTTCTTCTTGCAGTAGTCGGGCAAGTTCTCCAGGGACTTCACAATCTTCCTCGCTTCCATCCTCGGCTTGGTAGATCGGATTTTCAAAGTCATAATGAACAGTAGCAGAGTCATTACCAACAGGATCCAGAGTGGATATGGATCGGCAAATTGTTACGTGAGTGTGTGCAAGAAACATAGCTTGTTTGAAAAATGACAGGAAAGATAAAGAGCGCAATATTTGAATGCAAAAAGTCCATTGATCTATTGAATATGAATATGCTTATGAAAATGACAAACCCCTAACAAATTAGCCATTGTGCCTCGGGCATAGACACAATGCTTTAAGAAGTTTGATTGTAAAAGAAAATTAAAATTTGCAATTCTAGAATAAACAATAACAATTACTCCTGACTAAAGGAAATCGGGATAATGTCTTCAGTCTTCCAATTGTTGAGTCCGTCACCAATTGTTGGGAAAATCCAGCTATCCAAGTCGCAATCACTATCAGCATCTTCCATAGCATTAATCTGATTTTTGACTATCTTTCCAGAGTTAAACCCCAGGCCAGCTTTATCAGACTTGTACGGTACATTGATCAGTTGACCCCAACCAGCACGATCACCATTTTCAATCGCGGCTTGAGCATCTTTCAGAGAGATCATGACAGGGGGAGCACGAACAACCTTGGGCACAAGGGGAGTTGGCTTAAGGACAGGACTGGGTGGAGGAACCACTTCAAATGACTGAGAAGGAGTCTCAAAGAATTCACCATCCATCTCGACGTATTTGAAGGCTTGCACACTACTGACAATATACTCTTCTTCTCCACATACAGTGACAACCATGCCTGCTATTGGATACTTCAGCTTTTGATGAAGCGACGAAGCTACCGCACCTGCCCCATGGATCCAAGGGCGCCCCAACAAGCAGGAGTAGGCGGGACGAATGTCCATCACGTGAAAGGTAGTGTTGAAGACTTGAGGTCCTATCTTGATAGGGAGAACCACTTCACCATAGACAACACTCTTCGCACCATCGTAAGCACGCACCACAACATCACTAGGTTTCAGTTCAATGCCTTTGTAGTCAAATTTATCGAGTACAGCTTTCGGGAGCACATTCAAGGAAGAGCCGTTGTCGATCAACACGTGAGCCAGGGTGATCCCCTCACACTCGATGGAGATATGCAGAGCTTTATTGTGATTCTTTCCTGCTGGCGTCAGGTCAGCATCGGAAAAGCCTAGGCCATTGTCAACAGTCAAATTAGCAACATAATGTTCGAATTGATCGACGGATGTTTCTTGAGGCACATGAGCGGTCTTCAAGAATTTCATCAATGCATTGGCATGGGATTCAGAGGATAACAATAAAGGACAACATTGAGATTTTAGACGGAGTATGCCCCAATTGTTCCACTACATCAAAATCGCTCTTACGGATGATTTTCAGCATCTCTTCCATTTCCTGTTTGGCAACATCTTCAGAAGTAACTTCGACCGATGTCTCTGACTGAGGAGGATTGACTGGTCTTTTTCCTCGAATTTCGGGAGCGGGAGGTGAGATTTCTGGGGAGTAGATCCTTCCACTTCGAGTAACTTTACTAGTCCCCACAATATCATTAGGATTAGCAGAACTACCAACTTGCTTTATGCCATGGATGTAAACGTCGCCTCCATAGTTCCACGGAATAGCTTTGCTGGAGGAATATGGCACGGGGCCAGGTGCGGTAATAATCAGGGGAGCCACTTTGGGCTCAGCGGTAATCTTCACAGGCACTCTAGTAGCGGTAATCTTCACTGGAGCTTTGGACCTAGCAATCACAGATACCTCTTCAATAGAGTTGTCCACCTTAGGAACCCTTTCAAATAGAATTGTACGATCATCCATCAGCCGTTGAATGCCGTTCTTCAACTTCAAACAATCATTGGGTCGGAGTACACAGAGATCGCAATCTTCAGCACAACCTGGAAATAAACCAGCTTGCAATAAATTCTTCTTAACGATCAGGAGAGGAGATGCTAAATCAGCAACGTCAGTAACGTGAGAATTGTCGTCCACAACATTAACATTCTGGTCATGATTAGGCATAGGTGCTGTGATGACATTGGGGGTCGCCGGAGGATCAAATTCAATTTCTCCAGCGTCGATCATATCCTGAATCTTGTTCTTCAACAACCAGCAATCATTCGTATCATGCCCGGGGCTATCGGAGTGATAGGCACACCTGGCGTTGGGATTATAACGAGGAGAAGTAGTGTTGGGATTTGCAGGAGGGCCTCTGAGGGTAATCAAATTGGCCTTTAACATACTCTGCAGTGCTTGGGTTAAAGTCATATTGATCTTGGTAAACTGTCTTCTCGACCTGTCTTGTCTGTGTTGGAAGTTCTGAGATGGCGGTGCGGCAATTGTAACTGCCCCAACAGTATGGTCACGATTCTTCTTGTTATGCTTCCTCTCACTGTACACAGCATTTGATTCACTCTTTCCCTGATAGGACTTTTTGGTGCTTGCAGAAGTAGCTGCCTGTATCTTTCCACTTCGAATGCCGCTTTCAACCCGTTCACCTGTCAAGATAAGTTCAGTGAAACCTGACGAGGAACTTCCCAGTAGATGGCTGTAGAATGGGCCAGTCAGTGTACCCATGAACATGTCCACTAACTCTCGATCAGTCATAGGGGGTTTGACTCTGCCAGCCAAATCTCTCCATTTTGAGCATATTCTTTGAAACTTTCTTTAGAGCCCATAGTCATATTTTGTAGCTGTAGCCGAGTAGGCGCTAACTCAGAATTATACTGGTAGTGCTTGTAGAAAGCTGTTGCTAAATCAGTCCATGTGCGGATGTTAGAGCTCTCAAGCTGATAATACCACTCTAACTGTGTGCCAGACAGACTCTCTTGGAAGAAATGGATCCACAGTTTCTTATCAGTAGTGTGCGGCTGAATCTTTCTCACATAAGCCCTTAGATGCATCTGAGGACAAGAGGCACCATCATACTTAGTGAAAATGGGAACCTTGAATTTGCGGGGAATGACCACATCAGAGACCAGACCCAAGTTTTCGAAATCCAGACCGGGCACTTTCTGCCCCTCCATAGCTAGCATACGTTCTTCCAGCAACTTGTACTTATCATCCTTCGGAGAGTACTGTTCATGTTCATAATCTTCATCGTCGTCCTCAGAATTGACGAGATTAGGATTCTCATCTTCCGAATCATTCTCGGTTCTTCTTCTGAATCCTTCGGAATTCTAATCTTGACTCCTGTAACCTGTCCCTTAAGCCTTCTCCCGGGTTGATGTAACCCACAGGTTTCTGGTCCTTCTTCTTCTCCATCAAAAGAGCTTTCAGTTCTTCCTGCCCCTTAGATAAGCTCAGCATCATTTCCTGGAATTGAGCATTCTGGGCCTGGAGATCTTTGACAGTTTGTTCGAGAGCCATTGTTCAATCTGTTTGAATCTGCTGGAATCTGTTTGATAGGAAAATCGTGAGAACACTGATCCTTTAGAATACCTGTTATGCGATGCAATGCAATGTATGAAATGTTTTCAAGGACTTTCGGGATTTAACTTTGCATAAACTAACAAAAAGAGCTTTTTTTTTTTTTCTTTTGTTTTTGCTTTTGTTTTTGTTTTCTGTTTTTTTTTTTAGCAGAGTTAAATCCCTAAATCCTTGAAATGGTTAGTACAATGCCATGATGTTATGATGTTATGTTGTTATGATGTCATGTTGTTAGATAAATAACAAGCACAAGCAAGTCACACAACAATCATTCCTAGGTTTTAAGGCTTGCGTGAGTTCCATAGGTAAATACCCTCCCCACTGAAGTTTGGTTGGTTCAACCTGTCTTAGAATAGTAACCGGGTTCTAGAAGGATCTCAAATCATTGACCTTTCCTTAAGTCCACTTCAGTGCAACACCAAGTGGTTGACCGAAGCTTCCCTAAAGTCCAATCTCAAAGAGTGTAGTATCGAGTCTCAACCAACTCCAGTCGGAACCGAAGCCAGTTATCTCACTACTTTCTAATGGCCAGGATGAGTCAATTAGGGTTCTAAAGGTCTGGTTAATGCTTTTATGATACCACGCGAATGCCAAATATTTCCTCAACTAACATGAGGAACATCAGGACATCCAAAGTGCCACATTAACCGTAGCCATCATTTTGACCATTCCAGTATACGCCGGACAGTCGCGATGATCTCTTGCTACTTACCTAAGGTACACTAGATCCGGGTGTAGGATCTTTCACTCAAGCATAACATACCCAAGCAATCCCTTAAAAATAAATCAGACAAATTGAATAAGTGATCTTGTTTTTAAGGTAACCTCTCTTTTTAAATATTTAGGGTCCCCAGCAGAGTCGCCAGTTCTGTCATACGGTGAACTGGACTTTTTGTGTTTTTTATCGCAATGTCGCGGTTAGCAAGAGTCGCCACCGACTTTTCTTTTATCCAATAAGGAAAGGTGGAAAAGAACAGGAAAGACCTTAATTTAGATTTTGGGTTCGGGAGGTACATTATACAAAGGGAAGGTGTTAGCACCCTTTGTATCCATGGTTATCCATGGGCTCTTAATTGCTCGATCACTTATATTATTTTTGTCTGAAAAAAAAGTGTTTGTGAATTGTTTAGAAAAATTGTTTTGAAAAGAGAATTTAACTTTGTAATGATTCTTGTATGAATGTATACAAAGTGATTATCTCGTTTAGTTTTGAAAATTGTTTAGAAAAATATAACTCGGTAATGATTCTAGTATGAATGTATACCAAGTGGTGATTTTCTAAAGATATTTTGAAAGGTGTGAGGTGTGAAAAATGTTTTTAGATTGTGAGCCAACAATTAAGAGTTATACCGACCCAAGGTCTTTATGAGTATTTCCTATCCTTATGAGGGTAAAACTGTCCTTATTATTGAGAAATAAGTAGTTTTATCCTTTGGATGTAAAAGGGTCATCGTAGGGTCATCGATTGGTCATTGAAGGCAACAGTTACGAGGATACCTTAGCATTCGAAGGGACTATCATCTTTTAACCGTAGGCAACATCGGAGGGTCATCGAGGGACAAAGTTGTATATTCGAAGGCAACATCCGAGGGACTATAATTTATTTTATGATGATTTAACCGAAGGGTCTTTGCTAAGGGTATCCCCACGTTCGCGGGACATGACCGTAATATCGTAATCGTAAGGCAACAAAGAGAGGTCCAAGATCACTTATTCAAAGGCAAAGTTTTACAATTAATTATATAATTAGGATGAAACTCCACATAAAATTATTAATCCACATTAAAATTATTAAAATAATATATTAAAAAATTAATACATTAGAAATTAATACATTAAAAATTAATTTAGGGTGAAACTCCACAAGGGTATCCCACAAATAAAGTGGAATACCTAGCCAATAACCTTTTCCTGGGATATGTGAACCTTTACGAAACTCAAAAAAAAAAGAAACATGTCAGAACACCAAATCAGGGTGCAATCGAAGATTACACCGGAGAAATATCACAACAATAAATAGGATAGGATGAATAATGCATGGCTATGATAAAAAAAAAAAAAAAAAAGAATAGAAAAGTCAGATACTGTCTCGTTCGCCTCTGCCTCGCCTAGCGAAGGCCAGGCGAATACTCGCCCAGGCTCACCTAGCGAGGTGCTAGCGAGCGGCCACGGATTTTGAATTTGAAAACAGCCCCACGTTAGGAACTTTGAATTTTATGGCATTTTATCACAGGAATAACATGATCAAACATTCAGGGTATTCAGGCATATTTAAATTCCCATACGAAAGCAAATTATATATCAACATTTAATCATGATGCATTATATATGTAGATATGGCCAATTGAAAGTATAAACAATAGAGATACGCAAAACCTGTTTGCCAATTCAAGGTTGAAGGGATTGACCACTTGTAGTATCGGAATAAGTTAGGCAGCGGGAATTGGACGGCGATGGCTTCGGTGCAGATGGGCTGCCTTCAGGGTTTCTTTACTCTGAATTCTCCGGGTAGGCAGGGTTCCTATGCCAAAGTTTCTATCCGTCCTTCTCTGTTCTCTTTCTTTCTTTTTCCTCAAGGTTTTGTTCCAAGGAAACCTCAGAGTGTTTTGCTTCTCTTCCTTCTTTCTCCAGTGAATCTCCCAGTGTAAACTCCAAGTCTAACTCCCCTACTGAAACTTCAGTATTTATAGACTAATTTCGTGGGTAATGGGCTTGAAATGAGGGAGACCCAAGTCCAAAATAATTTGTTATATTTTATTTATTTATTTATTTTAATTATTTAATTAATTAATTAATTAATTAATTAATTAATTAATTAATTAAATTTTTTTTTTTTTTTTTTTTTTTTCGTTTTTTTTTTTTTTTTTTTTTTTTTTTTAGGAAAAATGATGGGTAATTTTTTGGGGTATGACAGCTCCAGAATCTGTCTCTCAAGAGCAACGAGTTCTTCAAAGAGTATGCTCAACGCTGGAGAGAGTTGGCTTCCCGTGTTCAGCCTCCGATGTTGGAAAAAGAGATGACCAACATGTTTATGAACACACTGCCTGGATCTTATTTGGAGCGTCTGGTGGGTTACAACGCCTCCAATTTTGCTGATGTAGTCTCTACCAGTGAGAGAGTGGAGAACTACTTGAAGACGTGTAAGATCCAAAATGGGGTTGGATCATCAGGGGCGAAGAAGTCGTTTATTGGAGGACAGAAGAGGAGAGAAGGGGATGCAAATGCCATATCTTCTTATCAAAACAGAGGTAACCGGAGGAACAATTTTCAGAATTACCATCAATAACCTTATGTTGCAGCAGTGACCATTCCGGCTGCAACACCAGTGCAATAACAACAACCTCAACGTCAACAAAATCAATACCAACAATAGGGTAACAGACCTGCTTATCAACAAAGACAGAGGATGATGGATAGGCGTTTTGACACTCTTCTGATGTCGTATGCCCAGTTGCTTCCCAACCTTCAACATTTGCAACTTGTGCAGTTACGCACTTTGGCTCCTCCCGTTGGCAGGCTTCCAGTGGGTTATGACGCCAATGCTAGGTGTAATTTCCACTCTAGGGCACCTGGCCACACTATTGAGAACTGCAAAGCTTTTAAGCACGTAGTTCAGGACCTTATTGATTCAAAGGCCATTAACTTTGCGTCGGCTCTTAATGTTGTCAACAATCCTATGCCGCAACATGGTAGAGAAAATGTTAACATGGTTGAAGGAGAGGTCAAATTAGTCAAGGAGGTGTTGAAGTTGAAGACTCCACTATTAGAAATCAAAGAATACTTGCTAAAGGCAGATGTTTTCCTCGGTTGTGGGAGCGGTTGTTTGGGTTGTGTTGCACATAGTGGGGGTTGTGTGAAGCTGCAACAGGGTATCCAGGCCTTGCTTGATGATGGTATTCTCCAAGCTGAAGACTTATCTGCCCAAAGGTCTGTTGAAGGGTGTTTGAGAATACAGATGTTGATCCTCTCTTTTCTGAAGATGCTGAAGAATTTACGAATGTTGTTCCTGTTGATTTTGTAATTCCCAATGACGTAATTAATTTTGCTGATGCTCTTGCTGATATTCCAAACATGGTGTTTGATTCTGATGTACTTGCTGAACTTGATTCCGATGTTTCAGATGTTTGTACTTCAATAAATAAGATTTCTGAGTATGACTGTGACGTTGCCACTATCACAATTTTCTACCCGACCGCTCAGATCAGTGCGCCAGTAGCGCAACCGGTACCACCAGTGCAACCGCATCAATCCACTATGACCATCACGACCCCTGGTCCTTTACCTTTCACCAGCGAAAGGGTCATTCCTTGGCATTACGGGGGGAGTGTGTACACGCATGATCATGGAGTGGAGCAGCCACTGAAAGTAGAAGAGGTGCAAGATCAGAAGTCTGAACCTGGAATTGAGATAAACGATCTCGCAGTGGACAATGTTGGTGGAATCGGGCGATTCACCAGAAGTGGTAGACTGTTCTCACCACCAGTTACCCAACCTGATAGTGCTGACGCCGCGGCGAAGGCCAAAGGCAAGCAAGTTGTGAATGAGGGTACCTCTGCACCAAAGGCTGGCTTTGAGCCTACTTTTGCGAAGGATGTGGACGAACTTTTGAGAATTATAAAGAAAAGCAATTACAAGGTAGTCGATCAGTTGATTCAGACGCCATCCAAGATATCTTTTCTCTCACTCCTGCTATGTTCGGAGGCACACAGGGAGGCACTCCTGAAGGTCCTTAATGCTACATATTTGCCTCAGGAGATCTCAGTGAACCAACTAGAAGGGATCGTTGCAAATGTTCATACAAGCAACGGTTTGGGTTTTACTGATTCTGATTTGACGCCAGCTGGACGCGATCATAACAAGGCTTTGCACATCTCGATAGAGTGTAAAGACACTGTGTTATCCCATGTTCTGGTGGATACAGGTTCCTCTCTCAATATGCTACCCAAGAGAGCCCTGTCAAGGTTAGATGTAGAAGGCTTGATCTTGAAGCCTTCCGATCTTGTGGTAAGAGCCTTTGATGGTTCTAAGAGGTCGGTGTTCTGAGAGGTAGAATTGCCAATTCAGATTGGATCATAAACCTTTAACACCGTATTCTATGTGATGGATATCAGTCCTTCGTATAGCTGCTTGCTGGGTTGTCCTTGGATCCACAATGCTGGGGCAGTCTCCTCGACCTTGCATCAGAAGATCAAGTTCCCGGTCAACGGAAGAATTATCACTGTCTGTGGTGAGGAGGATATTCTGGTCAATAACCTATCTACATTCAAGTATGTAGAGGTAGAAGGTGAGATTCATGAGACCCTGTGTCAGGCTTTTGAGGCAGTTCAAGTCAAGGATACAACTCCAGTGGAAGACGTTGAAGCAGGTGCATCTTTGTCGTCCTTCAAGCAGGCACAGGCCTTGGTAAATTCAGGTGTTGCTCCCGGTTGGGGACGTCTGGTGGATTTACCTGTAAAGGAAGACAAGTTTGGGATTGGGTATCAGCCGACATTGACTTCTACAACTTCAACGCCTCAGACTCGTCAGGGGCCGATTACTTTCTCCAGTACTGGCATCATTCAGTACGACCAGGTCTCTGCAATTAACAAAGAAGATGGGGATAGTGATTACGACATTGACAACTGGGTGCGTCCAAGGGTCCCGGGTGATGTTCTCCGCAACTAGTCTTCTGAAGAGATTATCCAAGTCACTCTTCTTAAAGAGTAATTTTCTTTGTTTATTCATGCATATCCAAGTCTTACGTTCCGCCCAGGGCGTGATGACTCATTGTAGGGCTCATCTATGTGGATACCTGCTTTTTTTATCATAAATAAAGGACGTCTTTTTGCATTCAAATATTTTGTTCACTGTCTTTCTATTTTTGCAGTTTTCAAAAATCAAAAATAAAAAATATATATATACATTTGGTAATGTTTTTTTTAGTTTCCACTTCTTGTTCACACTCATAAGCACATACCATTACTCATGCAGATGCACGTCACCGGATCCTATTGATAACAGTTCTGTTATGGCTCGCTTCGACTTTGAAAATCTAATCTTTCAAGCTGAAGAAGAGGGTGATGAAGATTGTGAACTCCCTGAAGAACTTGCTAGGTTATTAAAACAGGAAGAAAGGGTCATTCAACCGCATCAAGAGTCTATTGAAGTGATTAATCTCGGCACCGAGGACGTCAAGAGAGAGATCAAGATAGGGGTTGCTTTGGAAGATAATATGAAGAAGGGGCTAATTGACTTGCTGCAAGAGTATGTTGACATCTTCGCTTGGTCTTATCAGGACATGCCAAAGCTTGACACAAACATTGTGGTACACCATTTGCCTCTCAAAGAGGATTGTCCTCCGGTCAAGCAGAAGCTCAGAAGAACAAGACCAGAGATGGCTGTCAAGATAAAGGAAGAAGTGCAAAAACAGTTGGATGCAGGGTTTCTAGCGGTTACAAATTATCCGCCATGGGTTGAAAATATCATTCCATTACCTAAAAAGGATGGAAAGGTACGGATGTGTGTTGACTACCGGGATCTGAACAGAGCTAGTCCTAAAGATGATTTCCCATTACCTCACATCGACGTTTTGGTGTATAACACGGCCCAGTTCTCGGTATTCTCCTTCATGGATGGCTTTTCTGGCTATAATCAAATTAAGATGGCAACATAAGACATGGAGAAGACAACTTTCATAACCCCATGGGGCACCTTCTGCTACAAGGTGATGCTGTTTGGTCTAAAAAATGCTGGGGCAACATATCAACGAGCTATGGTAACTCTTTTCCATGATATGATTCATCATGAAATCGAGGTTTATGTTGATGATATGATTGCAAAATCTCAGACGGAAGAAGAACATTTGGTGAATTTACAGAAGCTGTTTGAGCGTTTGAGGAAATTCAAGTTGAGGCTTAATCCGAACAAGTGTACTTTCGGGGTGAGATTTGGAAAACTGCTGGGTTTTATTGTTAGTGAAAAAGGGATTGAGGTGGATCTGGCCAAAGTGAAAGCGATACAAGAAATGCCTGAGCCAAGAACAGAAAAACAAGTCTGTGGTTTCTTAGGAAGGTTGAACTACATTGCAAGGTTCATCTCTCACCTAACAGCCACGTGTGAGCCAATATTCAAATTGTTAAGAAAAGATCAGGCCATCAGGTGGAATGATGATTTCCAAAGGGCTTTCGAGAAGATAAAAGAGTATTTGCAGAATCCTCCCATCCTTATGCCTTTAGTCCCAGGGAGACCGCTGATTATGTATTTGACAATACTTGATAATTCCATGGGTTATGTTCTCGGTCAACACGACGAGACAGGTAGGAAAGAGCATGCCATCTACTACCTGAGTAAAAAATTCACAGATTGCGAGTCGAGATACGCAATGCTTGAAAAGACATGTTGTGCACTTGCATGGGCTGCTAAGCGATTGAGACAATACATGCTGACTCACACGACCTTACTGATCTTCAAAATGGATCCAGTCAAGTATATATTTGATAAGCCAGCTCTCACCGGAAGGGTTGCTCATTGGCAAATGGTACTGACAGAGTACGACATCCAGTATACATCCCAGAAAGCCATCAAAGGGAGTATTTTGTCAGACTATCTTGCTCAGCAGCCGATTGATGATTATGAGTCGATGAAGTTTGATTTTCCGGATGAAGACATCATGTTCCTCAAGATGAAAGACTGTGAAGAGCCAGTTGTTGAGGAGGGACCTGATCCAGATGAAAAGTGGACTTTAATGTTTGATGGGGCCGTCAATGCCAAAGGAAGTGGAATTGGTGTTGTCATTACCACTCCGAAAGGTGCCCACATGCCTTTCACCGCTCGTCTGACTTTTGAGTGCACCAATAATGAAGCTGAGTATGAAGCTTGTATCTTGGGTATTGAGCAAGCCATTGATTTGAGAATCAAGACTCTGGACATCTTCGGAGATTCAGCTCTAGTGATCAATCAAGTGAATGGTGATTGGAATACTCTCCAGCCTAATCTGGTCCCCTACAGAGACTACACGAGAAGACTGTTGACTTTCTTCACAAGAGTAAGGCTGTATCATATACCTCGTGATGAGAACCAGATGGCAGATGCTCTTGCTACTCTGTCCTCCATGATCAAGGTGATTCAGTGGAACTATGCTCCCAGGATCGATGTTATGCGCCTTGATAGGGCCGCGTATGTGTTTGCTGCTGAACTGGTAGTTGATGACAAGCCCTGGTACCACGACATCAAGTGCTTTCTGAAGAATCAAGAGTACCCTGCAGGGGCATCCAACAATGATAGAAAGACTTTGAGAAGATTGGCAGGCAGTTTCTTCTTGAACAAAGAGGATGTGTTGTATAAGAGGAACTTCGACATGGTTTTGCTCAGATGCGTGGATAGACACGAAGCAGACATGTTAATGCAGGAAGTTCATGAAGGCTCCTTCGATACTCATGCCGGCGGACATGCAATGGCTAAGAAATTGTTGAGAGCGGGTTATTACTGGATGACCATGGAATCTGATTGTTTCAAATATGCTCGGAAGTGTCATAAATGCCAGATTTATGCTGATAAGGTGCATGTGCCGCCAAATCCTCTGAATGTGATGTCTTCGTCGTGGCCGTTTGCTATGTGGGGCATTGATATGATTGGAAAGATTGAGCCGACTGCTTCCAATCGGCATCGCTTCATCCTTGTTGCCATCGACTATTTCACCAAGTGGGTCGAAGCAACGTCATTTACGAAGGTCACCAGACATGTGGTTGCCCGATTCATCAAGAAAGAAATCATTTGTCGTTATGGGATTCCCGAAAGAATCATTATTGATAATGGTTCTAACCTCAATAACAGAATGATGAAGGAGTTGTGAAAGAACTTCAACATTCAACATCATAACTCTTCCCCTTATCGTCCTAAGATGAACGGTGTTGTTGAGGCAGCAAATAAGAACATAAAGAAGATTGTGCAGAAGATGGCCGTTACGTATAGAGATTGGCATGAGATGCTACCCTTCGCCTTGCATGGGTACCGTACTTCAGTACGTACATCGACGGGGGCAACCCCTTACTCCCTTGTGTATGGTATGGAAGCAGTCCTACCTGTTGAAGTGAAGATTCCTTCTCTAAGAGTCCTACTGGATGTCAAGTTAGACGAAGCTGAATGGATTCATACAAGGTTCAATGAGTTGAGTCTTATCGAAGAGAAGCGAATGGCAGCCATTTGTCATGGGCAATTGTATCAGAGTCGGATGAAGAGAGCCTTTGATTAGAAAGTGCGTCCTCGATGCTTCCAAGTCGGAGATTTGGTGTTGAAAAGGATCCTTCCTCCTCAGACAAATCGCATGGGCAAGTGGACTCCTAACTATGATGGATCGTATATTGTCACCAAGTTTTTTGATGGTGGAGCCTTAATCCTTGCAACTATGGATGGTGAAAACTTCACTTCCCCTGTGAACTCAGACGCAGTTAAAAAATACTTCGCATAAAATAGACCCGCTGGACGATAAAAAGAATAGTCCAGGCAAAAAAATGGGCATCCCGGCGAACCAAGAAAATGAAAAAGGTTCGGGCAAAAGTTAGGGATTAAAAAATGAAAATATTATACACCCGGTAAGTTGAAAACCTGAAAGGGTAACTTAGGCAAAAATGGGTATCCCGGTGGATTGAAAACCCGAAAGGGCGATCCAGGCAAAAGTTAGGGATTAAGCGAATGGTTGCATTCTGAGTAGTTCTGAATATCATCTTGTGTCGATAACCGGAAACTTCCGAAGGATAGGAAACAGTCCAATCACCTTTTTCGGAAAGCTGATCATCTGGAGGATCTTGAAGATGAGCGAATCATAGCAGAATTAGAACCCGATAGAAATCCATTTCACATTGCCATTAGATTAATTTCTGTTTTTATCTGTTGTGCAATTACCTCTTTCCAGGGATTGCTTCCTGATGTAAATACCTATTCAGAGCCCACTCAATCAATAAAATCATGTTATTCAGTACATCTCTGTGTTCATTTTCATTTTATTGTTTTGTTTGCAAAAATGACGTCTGAATTTTTTATAAACATTGCATCATGAAACATAAGAGCTTTACAGGTACGTGATTAATAAACATTGAAAATTGCTATAAATTTTAAGTGCTTTGGATCGTCTATTCAGAACAGGTACACTCGGGGCATTTCCTTAAGGTCCCCATCAAATGTTCGCGGATGTTTTTCCTCAACAATTGGAATTTGGTATCTTATCCCTGCAGAGCTGGTCCGAGCGTTGGATTCTTCAATCCCCAGCAGGCTCTCACTGTTGTACTTCCCCAAGCATTTGTTTCAGATTATACATTCATCAGTAGAGTCGATAGTGTCTGAATGTATATCCCCAGCAGAGTTGACAGTGTCTGACTGTATATCCCTAGCAGAGTTGACAGTGTCAGACTGTATCTTCCTAGTAGAAGTGCCTGCTCCTCAGAGTTCGATGCCAGATCGATGATCTCGACGCTAGACCCATGGTCTCTTTCCTTGAAGCAGAATCTTGGTACCGTATCGGTGTTTTCTTCCCCTGTTGAGTCGTCTCTCTCGCAGATTATGGTTGCCAGAACCACTGTTGCTTTCTTCAACAACAAGTTTTCAGTGCCATTCTCTCCCCAGTCAGAGCCTCGGTATTTTATTATTTTACAGAACACCGTGTGGCGGGTCATTTCCCCACAGAGTTCTTTGTGTTGTGCATCTCCAACAGCCTTGCCAGGGTCCAGAAGATTGTGATCATTTCCCCAGCGCCTCAGACTCAAGCATTTCGCATCCCTGCATGTAAAATCATATTGCATTGCATCCTCCCAAATTGCGTAGCATTTCTATTTTCATGGAGCATTACGCCATTGAAAAATTCAAACATACGCATGTAAAGCATTAAGCATTCACGGTATCCCAAGGGATAAGCCAGAATTTGTTTCCAGTACTCAGACTGAAGATTGTTCATGACTTATCTTTATTATTCCCAACAGGGGTCGTTGGCCCACGCGCCGCCTCAATTATCATTTTCCCTATTTCTGCCGATGCTGACAAGCATGAAAGTTTCCGGTATTCAGACCGAAATGGCATTCAGGCAAGTTTTCCGATGTTCAGATCGAAGAAGTTTCCAACATTCAGGTCGATGCAACTTGTGGCATTCAGGCCAGTTTTCCGGTATTCAGACCGAAGTGGCACTCAGGCCAGTTTCCCGGTGTTCAGACCGATGTTTGATAATCTAATATCTTCCGATGTTCAGATCGAAGAAGTTTCTGACATTCAGGTCAATGCAACTTGTGGCATTTAGGCCAGTTTTCCGGTATTCAGACCGAAGTGGCACTCAGGCCAGTTTCTCGGTGTTCAGACCGATGTTTGATAATCAAGTACCGTCCGATGCTCAGATCAAAGTCATTTCCAGTATTCAAATTGATGAGTGGCATTCAGGCCATGGTTATTTCTGTGTTACCATTTATTTTGGTATTCGGGCTAACATTCCTTGTTTCGGTGTTCAGACCGACTCTCAACGTACCAAACGGATTCTTTTTCAAGACCACCTCTTCGCCGATTCTGACAGGCATTGTTACTTCATTTTTTCACTTCAGTGTAAATTTTCGGGCTTTTGTCATATTCAATCACTTGATACCTCGAAAGTGCGAAAGCCATTGCTATCTTCCTTTCGGGTTTCCAGTTGATTGAATAGGGGCAGCTGTAATACCCTAAAATTTACCCTTCATTTTTCCTGGAAGCATGGGATTATGTTTTACACTTCATTAGCATCATATTAGGTCATACTCATTGCATACTGCATTAGTGACATGGAGATCAGGTTTTGATTGATCACTCCTTAACAGAAGGAGCCCACACAAAGCAAGATTGGGAATTGGACTTCATTTTCTAAATATACAAGTCTCAAGGGTCTCAGGGGGGTCCAAGTATCTTATTATGGTCCTCAGTTCATCAGTGGAGGATTCAGAGCTATCAGAGTGTTCATCTGGATTTAATCAGGAAATTAGGGTTTCATGGCTATTTGCAACAGGAAATGTTTGGTTGGAAGTAGAGGGGCTCATCCATGTCATGATTGAAGAGGCATCTTGGCCTAGGAAGATTCATAATTATCTCAGAAAGATCCATTGACAAGCAGTGCAATCAGTTCTTGATCATTTTGCCCTAAAACTAGGGTTTGGTATAAAATCAGTTTATTTCATATTCTTTAGGTGAAACTCTTTTCCATGGCCCTCCATATGTCCACAAGGGTCTACATATAAAAAATCAGCTCTTTATTTGCGCTAGAAGTGCTTTAATTGATCAATGGAATCGGGAATCAGACAGTTTCGGAAAAGTCAACTGTGGGGCCAGAAAAGTCAACTCCTGACATTTTGAGAGTGGACTCTCAAAATCCATGCCTAGGGGAGCCTACATGTGAAGTTTGATCAAGGTTGGATCATGGATTCATCATTTAATCAGGAATTGGAAAAGTTACTTAATTTTGAAATGGTTGACTTTCCATTTAGGGCAAGTTTTCATGATTGTTGCACTCACTTTAAACCTATTTTCCATCAAGATAAAAGCACCATTTGAACATTTCTCCAACATGAAAGTTGTTCCTCTTGTTCCAAGATTTCTAGATATATAAAGTTTGCTCCATTTGGATTAGAATTGAGAAAGTTATGCTTAGTCAAAGTGAGACATTTTTTTAGGACACTTGGAAAAATTTCTAAGTCCAAAATCTTCAAAATTTGTCAAGACTTCTTGGCCAGTTTTCTTGCACTTCAAGGAATTATTTGAAAATACTTTCTTCACAACAATTGTACCTTGCCATGTCCTCTTTCACATACTTTTGGAATCATCTCATTTGGATCCATGGTTTGAGAGATACATTCATTTAAAGTGGGCACCATGACTTGATTTTCTAGGCAGATTTTGGGTCTGGCTGGCCCAATCAGATTTTCTAAGCATGCTGCACAAACCAGTCACGTTTTTTACCTCTTTTGGCCATGCATTGGACATCCATTCACTTATGTTTGGCCCAAAATAACAACATTTTACACCTCACTTCACACTTTTATTCTTATGGATAAACCACTTATTAAAAAGCCCATGAGAACACCTAATTCACCCTATTTAAGAAGCTGAAACCCTAACCCTAAAGGAGCATGGGAATTTTGTGGCAAGGAGGCAAAGCTTCATCACATATCATATTCCATTCCACTTCTATTTTCCATTAGGTAATCATCTCTTCCATGACCATGTTTTGATATATCTACGCTTGCTTACCATGCTCATCACCATTAATCCTTCCATTTTCATATTTCTTTTTCTTATTTAAAATATTTTCTTCGTCCATAAAATTACCCAAAAATATTTTTCACTTTTCTTAACATTTTATTTTATTTTATATAATTTTTATTTTCGTATTTTTTTTAATATTAATATTTTATTTTAATTATTTATTCTAAATGGTCCATTTTAACACACTTTTTTTTATTGATTTTATTTTTATGACTTAAAATTATTGTTAGCATTTGATTTTTGGGATGAAGATTGAATACTATCTCATGATCAACCTGACATTTTCTAGGAATTTTATTTCACATTTTCAATTTATTTTGGATTTATTTTTGACCTAGTCTTATTAATTGACTTTTGGTTTAACCTATGTTTTGTTTTAATTAATTCACGTGCCAATTTTCATTATTTTTAAAATATTTTTGGGGGATAATGGTGTCCTGACCCCACCTTATTTAGTTTAATTTTTCATAATTTTCTTGATTAATTTGCTATTTATTTGTTATTTTTTAAGTTGACTTGAATTTTCAGTTGACTTCTTTATGATCGATGTTTGACTTAGGGATTGCTTATGGCAATTGAAGAGATCTTTTGATCCTCCCTCGTTCATCTCATATGCCATGTATTAGAGGCCTTTTACCTTGATTTTATTTGGTCCTTACCTCATTTCCTGATTAAATTATTCAGTGGACCCTTCGTGTGCATATTTTCATCTATTAGATTCATTTGTTATCTTTTATACTTGTTTCTCTCATTCATGCTTTCTATTGCTTGATTATTTAACATGTTCATACTCCCATGCATTGTTTAAATACTCCATTATTTGATTCTTTGGTTTGATTATATATTGTTTATTTATCTGATCTGATTGATAATTGTTGCCTACTTGTATGATGTATGAGGCATATATCCTTATTGTTTGTTTGCCATGAACAATCCCCATTCATAACAAATGTACCCTCTCCCATAAAGTGTATAATATTTATTTCTTTATTTCTTTAGTCACCTGTTAATACAAGAATTAAAACGAACATCCGATAACCATTTCAAAATAAGATCAAAAGCTCGATCCAACGTCGAGTAATCATTTTCAAAACATAACAGAACCAGCAAGCATTCATCCATCCTCTTGTAAGTCAATTGCCTCAGGCATCGCCATCTACCTGTAAGTCGATTGCCTCTGGCATCGCCATCTACCCTTATCCGTAACTCCTCTCCGCGCTCCATCCGTCGACTCTTGTTTTGTTTAGGTAGCACCCATTAGATAGAACCCTTTGTATGATAACATAGGTAGAATTCCCTTATTCTTTGCATGCTAACATTAGGTAGATGTTCCCCTTTGTAAATCCTAACACATAGGTCCATATTGCATGACAACTCTAGAGCAGAGCTTCCCCACTTTTAGACCTTTCGTGCGTCTCCGATCTTGTGGCATGTCAGTCCGTTTGTAGCGGGGTATTCGTTACCATTGGAGATATTGACTAAATCCAAGGTAAATCATACAAGTCGAGTCGCCACCACACTTCTATTTATCCAAAGGAATGGTTAGAAAGCGAACAAAAACCTAAAAGTTTTATCGAATAAAAAACTAGTAAAAATGTTAGAGATCTGGGTAAGGGGGTTGGTTATGCAATGGGAAGGTGTTAGGCACCCAAAGCATCCTAGCTACTCCTAGGGAGCTCTTTTCACATTTGTTGCAAAGGTTGTTGTTTTTTTTGTGAAAATTTATTTGTGCAAACATGATTGAAGGGATGAGAAAAGCATGTATGTTTATCTAATGTACTACTTACTAAAAGAAGGGTCAAAAGAAAATGACTCGCACGGACGTCGCATCCACTGCATACGTATCTCATTTGAATCTGAGAATCAGAGTCTTCGTAGCTTGGCTACCTATGGGTTAAAGAGGAGTGTGTTCGCTAAGACATCGCGTCTTATGCCTACGTATCTCATCTGGGATTAAAATCAGAGCAAAACGTAGTTCGACCACCTATGGGGTAAGGGTTGTGTTTTGGGGTGAACGGTGTTACTACGCAATCTACCGGATGCTCGACCTTTGGAGACTTACTCGCCTGTAGTAGAAGGAGATAACATGTTCTTAGGAGAAGAAAAATCAATGAGTTTGGGGTGTTTAGAGATGCTCACGCAAAAAGGCAGTCCTAGATGAAGGAACCGCGCTACCTTAAATGACATGCCACGAGAGGCTATACGAAACCTAAGAAATCGGTAACATGCGAAAAAAGTAAAGGGATCGAGAGATCTACCGTACGGATAAAGATACGAAGTAACAACAATTAAAGAGATAAGAAACCCAAAAGACTCTTCCAAGCTAAACACCATCAAAGAAAGCGAGTCAGTACAGGTAATCGGAATAGACCTCCAGGTGGTACCCCACAAATAAAGTGGAACACCAAGCAAGCTATCCCTGCAAGAGTATGTGAGCCCTCACAAAACAAAACTCAACAAACAGATTAGAGAAACAAGATAGGGTAATCAAGAGTTGCCCCCAAATCAAAATGTAACCACATGAATCATGCCATTAAAATTCACAAAAAGCTCACAAAAAGCAACCAAGGGTAGGAGGCCTAAACCTCTTGTCAAACACATGCATCAAAAGGGTATCAAATTCACCCATAATACCTCATACATTCAGAGCATTCAAATTAAAAGCATAAAGTAATGGGAATAAGGAAAACCTGACTGGAGAGATCGAATGAAATTGAATTGCTCGGTTGGGTTTGCAAAGCAATCTGAGGGTTTATATGAGAGGGAATTGGTTCTTTGCCGATGAGTTCCCTTCAGTCTCTGGAGGTTGCTCTGAACTCTGTTAGCTCTTCTCTCACTATCTTTTTCCCTGCCAGGGTAATAGGAATAGAATTCCCTTTTGTTTCACTGAAACTCTGAATTTATAACCTGATTTTTATGGACCTGTGGGCTCAAATGAGAGAGGCCCAAGTCCAAAAAATTTATGTTATATTTTATTTATTTATTTATTTATTTATTTATTTATTTATTTATTTATTTATTTATTTATTTTTTTATTTTTATTTTTTTATTTTCTTTTTTCGTTTTTCGTTTTTTTTTAACACGTGGGCTTCGCCTAGCGAGCATGACAGTTCATGAACAAACTTTTGCTCCATTCAAGATTAACGTTTTGACTGACGAATAGACCCCATTTGAACCTGCTGGAAGTATCTCAAGCCATTCCCTTGTGTTGACTGATCATCTAAATAGAACCCACAAAGTGTCTTGGATGATACTCAAGCTTCAAATAAAAGATGTTAGTGACACATTTTTGTGGTTTTGGTTAGTAAACAAAAGTAAGAGAAATAATGATGTATAATTCAAGCATGCTTGGTGATCTCAAACCAATCACAAGGAGTCCCACCCAAAGGCAAAAGATCCTTGAGGCAATTCAAATGCAATGTTATGATGCCATGAGGGATCTTAGGGTCAAAATTGGGGTCTTACATATGCCCCTATTTAAGGTCATTCTAGCCGGAGAAGTGAAGGTTAAAATCTTCGTCTCGACGGGGTAGAATGAGCTTAAATAATAACAAAGAGACGAATTTTGGTCCCTAAGAGACCTCATGATGCAAATGTAGGTATGAAAAATGGTAGCACTCTTTGGAGATATGTGTCCACAAAAGCAAAGAAATCAGAAGCCACTGATAATCCATATGAGCAATTCACTCCATGGGACCAAGACCCTGGGGACTCTCCTGGGGATAGAAAAGGGATAAAAATGCGCGAGCAGGTCACGACTCAAAGCGTGGGGAACAGAATTCCAAAGGGAAAAGATCCAATGGAAAGACTCGAGCTGACTCGAAGATGCATGTATTGGGGAATATGCCAATACAGCAAAAAACTATCCACAGCGGATACTTCGGATAAAATCCGGATGAAAACAATCCACTAAGGGATTTCGCTGGGGATGTCCACAAGGACACTCCTGGGGAAGCAGCGGGACGAGGTATTACCGGTTATTGGGTAATAAGCTCAAGGAGACATGTGATCTGAACGCCAGGTATGAGGGTGAGAGATACAACATGCTCAGGAAGAGATGAATATCCAAGACCGGTATAAGGGTGAGAGATATCAAAACTTCAAAGTCTCTGAGGAAAACCTAAAAGGTATACTTCAACTCAGGGATTCTGACTCCACAGGGGACAAAAAGTCATTATAGGGAGCAAAGAGGAAGGAACACCAGGGATACCGGTTACTGGGCATATAATAGGTGACCAACCAAGGCGTAAATTGGGGAATATTCCCAAAATACTCATCATCCAAAAGAGGGCTAAAAGCAAACTCGATTACAGGATGGATATTCGACTCCACAAAGGGGATACGAATCTTACTCAACTGGGGAAGAACAAAAGGCTTCAGACCCGAGAGTGCATGAGATATACTATTTATTACCGTCAGAACGTAGATAATATACTCACATGGACGATTATCCACAACCGGTTACTGGGTTAATAAAGGATAAATCGACCGAAAAGAAAAGGCATCGGGATACCGAAACTAGGTACATAATGATGACCAATTCAGGAGAGAAACAATCGTCACCAACAACAACAGGGTAGACGAGAGATGACACGTTGGGGATAAATTGCGTAATCAGGGCAATTATCCAAGCAGATGAGGGGATATCATCACCGAATATTGGATGAAGATAACTGTCACCAATTAAAGATGAGAAAAAAATAGTTACTCTGCAAAAAGGGAAGAAATAGGGTTTACAACTACCGATATGAGGGTAGAGAACCACATACTCCGCCGGGGATAATAATTACTAGTTATTGAGCAATTATTCATTTACCACGGGGAAACAGGAAAAGAGTCTCCAGAGACCGATCTAGAATCAAACTAGATAGGCACACCAAATCAAGACTTGTCACAGTGAGGATATAACTCAATGGGGAAAACCATCCCAATATATGTGTTGGGAAGGAACAAAAACAATCAACATCCACGAGGATATAACCCGGTGGGGAATATGGAAGAAAGGATAGACGCTTTCTGCCTATGGGGCTGACTCTATATGGAGAGATCAGACACACACATCTGCTTGGGGAAATATATCACCAAATAGCAGGAGACAACAAACAACGATATATGGCAAAAATGCAACATGAATATCTGAGTGTTATTATTATGCATGTATATGCGTGGTTTATGTATGATGTATGCTGACAAACAGATAGATCTAACACAACCAGGTCCAGGAATCAACCACCCAGTACTACATCTCAAGAGAGAAAGCCAAGTTCACCGGGGAGTATCCAATCTGCTGGGGATCAGAGATACCAGGAAGCAAAGAACTCTGCAAGGGATGAATCATCAATCATTCTAGTTGGGGACGAGATTTATCACAGACAAGGTCCACCACACCAACAACTCTACTGGGGAATCTATCCGAGGAGATAAAGGATTTATCGGGATCAACCACCAAATACCGCTCTTGCCCAGAGAGATCCAAGCTGCTGAGGAAGAAAGATTGCTACTCTGCTGAAGGGAAGAGAGGTGACTCTCAACAAGCAATCCACTTGGTAGGATAAACCACAAAGGGGTTCCGGAGGGAGGAGATACAGTCATGCCAGGAATATGGACAAAAATCTTACCCTGTTGGCGATCGTACCACCCTTGGGAGAGCACTGAGGATCTCCTAAGTATCCTTTCGTCATTGTGAATGTTCACTTTGTTTAAAAACAAATTATAAAAAATTTGATCGTTTAAAACAATGATATTTTCTCAATCAAAACATGCAAAACATTTGTTGAATAGACACAGATAAGAGTGTCAATAATTGGATAAAAGGCTCAAATTTATTTGATAGAATGGTAGTCTGCGAATGGCAAGGCTCCATAGATCTTTACAAATTTGAAATTGGTGATATATATTGGAAAAGGGCTACATTGAACATAATGACCATTTCTCCACCAATTCTGAATCTGATGTATTTGACGCTTTGGTTGATAATAAGCAAGAATCTCTGACGGATGACAATTGTAGAACAAAGTCTTGTCAGGATGCAGTTACTTGCCAAATCCCTAATTTTTGCCTAGATTTCCCCAGGATGAGGTACTCAATCTAGCGGGATAGATATATATCATTATTATATTTTTTTTGTCTCTAACTTTTGCCTGGATCACCCTTTCGGGTTTTCAATCCACCGAGACGCTCATTTTTGCCTAAGCCGCCCTTTCGGGTTTTCAACTTAGCGAGCTATTCAGTTTTTATTTTTTAGGCGAAGTATTTCTTGACTACATCTGAATTCACAGGACGAGTGAAATCCTCCCCATCCATAGTTGTAAGTATCAAAGCACCGCCTGAAAAGGCTCTCTTAACAACATACGGACCCTCATAGTTTGGAGTCCACTTGCCCCTGGAATCGGGCGCGAAAGACAAAACTTTCTTGAGCACAAGGTCACCTTCTCGGAACACACGAGGCTTGACCTTCTTATCAAAAGCTTTCTTCATCCTTTGCTGATACAACTGACCGTGGCACATGGCAGTCAATCTCTTCTCTTCAATCAAGTTTAGCTGGTCATAACGACTCTGAACCCATTCAGCATCAGTCAACTTGGCTTCCATCAAGACTCTCATTGATGGGATCTCCACCTCTACTGGGAGTACAACCTCCGATCTTGACTTAGCGATCATATCGTCAACATACACCTCAATCTCCTTGTGCATCATATCATGAAACAAGGTGGTCATAGCTCGTTGATACGTGGCTCCGGCGTTCTTCAAACCGAAGGGCATCACTCGATAACAGAATGTTCCCCAAGGTGTGATGAATGTTGTCTTCTCCATATCCTCGGGTGCCATTTTAATCTGATTATATCCGGAAAATCCATCCATAAATGAGAAGACTTTGAATTTAGCTGTATTATCTACCAACATATCAATATGTGGTAGAGGGAAATCATCTTCCGGACTAGCTTTATTCAAGTCTCTATAGTCCACACACATCCGGACTTTTCCGTCTTTCTTAGGCACGGGTACAATATTGGCCACCCATTGAGGATATATAGAAGTCACCAGGAACCCCGCATCAATTTGCTTCTGAACTTCCTCTTTGATCTTCACTGCCATATCAGGATGAGTTCTTCTGTGTTTCTGCTTCACAGGCATGCACTCAGGCTTTAAAGGTAGGAAATGTTGCACAATATCAGTATCTAGACCATGCATGTCTTCATATGACAAGGCAAAGACGTCAACATATTCTCGTAGCAACTTAATCAACCCCTTCTTAACAGATTCTTCCAGAAGTGCCCCAATCTTTACCTCTCGCACACAATCTTCAGACCCCAAGTTGACTATTTCCAGATTCTCAAGATGCGGCTGAATGATCTTTTCTTCATGCTCAAGTAGCCGGGTGATATCATCAGGAATCTCTTCAACATCATCTTCCTCTGCCTCAAATACAGGGAATTCAAAATTGGGAGGTGGTGTTGGGTCATTTTGTTAAATAGGTTTAGAAATCAACCTGCATAATGATTTTGGATATGAAAAGATTTAGAATTCAAACAAGGAAAATCATTATGCAGATGAAAAGATTGATTTTATTCCATTTTGAGGTTTTATGTGATCACCAATTTCATGCAAAAGCGAAAAGGGAAAATAAATGGAAAAACAAACATTTAACATGAATTTATTGAATGAAAATATCATTGTACTTATGTGCCAACAATGTCATCACTCCTCCTTTTGGCATGGGAGAAGGGTTTTTAAACAAAGTGATCATTACGTTGACTTATGGACAACTGTTGGAATATCCACAGCGACCCAATTGTTGCAGACCCCTCCAGGGATGATGAAATTGCCAGAATCCTTTGTATCTTCTTCTAAAACGGCAGCAGCCTCCTCATCTAGACCAGTGTGGATGAAACCTCCACTCTTGAATAACCCTTACTTGTTAAAAGTACTAGAAGAAAAACCTATGCCAGCCCGGGACTCGTTGTCTTCTAACTCAATCATTTTTCCTAAACCAGTGGTTGAACCACGCTCAATGGCCAACTTTGCATCTTTGTAGGAAGCAAATGAAGGAGTTCTCTTCTCAATAGGCTCAGCTATAGATAAAGCTTGGAAAGGAGTTCCAATTTCAACCTCAGCATCTATATAAGAGAAGGAAGACAAATGGCTAACCAGGAGAGCCCTTTCTCCCCCTACCACCACCAGCTTCTTGTTTTTCACGAATTTCAATTTCTGGTGTAGGGTGGACGGCACGGCGCCTGCCTCGTGAATCCATGGTCTACCTAAGAGACAGTTGTACGATAGGTGAATGTCCATAACCTGGAAGGTAATCTGGAAATCACTTGGTCCGATCTTGATTGGGAGATCAACTTCCCCAATCACAGTTTTGCGAGACCCATCGAAAGCCTTCACAACTACTCCACTCTGCCTCATGGGAGGCCCTTGATATGATAGCTTTGAGAGAGTGGACTTTGGTAATACGTTCAATGATGACCCGGTGTCCACCAGCACATTGGACATGGCGTCATCTTTGAAATTCATAGATATATGTAATGCCAAGTTGTGGTCTCTTCCCTCCTCAGGGAGATCAGAGTCACAAAAGCTCAGGTTGTTGCAAGCATTAATGTTTGCAACAATGCTATCGAATTGCTCCAAAGTGACATCGTGATCTACATATGCCACATCCAACACCTTCTGCAGAGCCTCTCGGTGTGGTTCTGAATTTAAGAGTAAGGATAACACAGATATTTTGGATGGCGTTTGTAGAAGTTGGTCTACAACATTGTACTCGCTCCTTTGGATGAGTCTCAGCATCTCATCACAGTCTTCTTTCACATTGCCACTCGGGCCAACAGAAGTAGGAGTTTTCAGTACAGAGGAGGGCTTAACAGCAAGTGCCGGATTCGGAGAATTCACAGTGTTCCCGATCGGGCGTTCAACAAAATCAGCATTAATTTGAGGCTTCGGCGGTGCTGAAAATACACGGACACTACGGGTCAAACCGCTAACATCGGCAATATTCACAACAGAAGAAGAGGGCAAGGACACCTCTTTCCCATTCTCTACTGCTACGGCATTGTAGCGATAGGGAACTGCCTTTTCAGAAGAGTAAGGCACAGGACCAGCAAGCTTAATGATCAGAGCGGGAGAAACCTTCTGCTTGCTACCATTGTACTTGATGATAACAGGCTCGGGTATCCGGAACATTGGGGAGATCATATTGACCTCAGGCTCATTTTCATCAACATTCCTGTTTTGAAGGATCTCAATGACTCCTTCGTCCAGCATTTCCTGAACATCCTTGTGCACCTGGCAACAACCCAATTGGTTAACAGAGCAGACTCGACATCTATCATGGTCATGCTCATAATGACTGTAGCCACACAACAAACGATGCATCTGGACCAGAGGCTGTTGAATTTGACTGACATATTTGACCTTGTATTTTCCAGGGCAACCCTGGACCATGTTGACAGATTTCCCATGTTCGGGCAATGGGTTCTTCTTCACGTTAGGACCTACGTCCTCGAAACACAAAATGCCACTCCTCACAAGGTCTTGAACCTTGGTCTTCAAAGGGTAGCAATTTTCCACGTCGTGGCCAAGAGCACCAAAATGATAAACACAATGTAACTCAGGCTTATACCACCACTGGGGGTTAGCAGGTATAGTCGGTGGGTCTCTCGGAGTAATCAGCTTCCTTTCTATCAAAGAGGGATATAACTCTGTGTACGTCATAGGAATAGGATCGAAGGTGACCCTTTTTCTCTCGTAACTCGTGTTGGTTTGATTACTGTTTCGAGGCTGGTAGGCCTGCTGCTGCGGTCGGTGCTGGTGTTGCTGATATTGCGGATGTGGTTGCTGATTGTTACTATGTTGCTGACACTGTTGATTGTCTCTGAAAACAGGTGCTATATGAGCCACCTGGTGTTGGTTACTGGTGGGACGCACAGTCTTCCTCCTCATAGAGGGTCTTCTTGGTTTCTCATGGGAGATCACAGCATGTGCCTCTCCATCTTTCTTCTTTGCAAACGCCCCATAACGTTTGGCAGAAGAGCCTTCTTCTCTGGTTAACCGTCCTTCACAGACCCCTTCTTCTAGACGCATCCCCATATTCACCATCTCGGTGAAGTCAGAAGGAGCGCTAGCAATCATCCGCTCATAATAAAAAGAACTTAAAGTCTTCAAAAAGATCTTAGTCATCTCTTTCTCTTCTAGCGGAGGCACGATCTGTGCTGCCACCTCTGGGCGTACTCCTTAAATGTTTCTTTATCCTTCTGGGACATGGCTCTCAATTGATCTCTATCGGGAGCCATATCCACGTTGTACTTGTACTGCTTGACGAAGGCTTCGCCGAGATCATTGAAGGATCGGATGTTCGCGCTGTCTAAACCCATGTACCAACGCAAAGCGGCACTGGACAGACTGTCCTAAAAGTAGTGGATGAGTAGTTGGTCATTATCGGTTTGAGTCGACATCTTCCTGGCATACATGACCAGGTGGCTGAGATGACAAGTATTTTCTTTGTACTTTTCAAAATCAGGGACCTTGAATTTCACAGGGATCTTCACATTTGGAACCAAGCAGAGTTCGGCAGCAGACTTGCCGAAAAGATCCTTCCTCTGAGAGTTTTCAATTCTTTGCGAAGCATAAGAAATTGATCATTCATAGCATCCATCTTCTCATAAACATCTGAACCCTCAGACGGCTCAGAATGATAGATGGTGTCGTCTACCCTGGGCAAAGTATACACGACAGGAGGAGGAACGGCAAGGACTGGGCTAGATGCCGGCAGAGAAGCAAAGGTAGGAACAGGACCCTCAGGCATGAAATTGTGAGGCATCCCCCACGGGAACCCGGTTGGCATGGCTGTTGGAACAAAGTGTGCACTGGAAGCGGGCACAGTAGAGGAGACAATCTCGGAGATAACTGTCCTCTGGGGAGGAGTTGAAGGTGTCGGAGAAGACTGGCTCTGGGCAGCCATGAGTGACTCCATTAGGGCAGTCAATCTGGCCACTTCCTCTTTCAGCTCGCGGTTCTCTTTCTCTAAGTGATCCATCAGTCTTGAAATATTGGCTCTAGTGTAGTACCGGTGAGTCAGCTTGTCTTCAAAATAAATGAAGGACACAGAGTTAGACCACAGGGCAAGGGACCGGAAACAAAACCTGCTTATGCATATGATGCATGCAATGCTTGTGCATATGATTTGTTTTTTTTTATTATTTCAAAGGAACTTTAGAGTTTTATTTGCAAATTTTGGAAGTATTAAGCATTTTATCACATATGGAAATATCTCATCAAATAATATTAGGGAAAAGAAGTACAGCATCGTCAATCATATACAAGAGAAAAGGAAAATAATCGTCTTATGGATCCCTAGAAACAATCATCTAAAGCTCAGGACACAGGAAGATAAGATGCGCGAAGCCTCTTCACCTCCTTCTCGTAGGCTGCCTCCATATCGGCCTTCTCTTTGGCGAGTCGATCATACCTCCTCTTCCAGAACTTAGAAGACTGAGGAAGTAGAGAAGTCCATACATCATCAGGGTCATCAATAACCTGATGCTCAAGAAACTCAATCAACGCATCCTTCTCCTTAATCTGCTGAAGCAACTCTTCACGTTCACGTATCCAGGCACGTGAACGGTCTTCGTCTCTCAACTTCTCTACTCCTTGATTAGGGAGGGTTGAAGGCCCAGCCATAATCATAGGTGTAGGTCTCGGATACTCGTAAGGCATGAGATACTCAGACGCCCTCTTCCTAACCCAAACAGTGTAAGGCTCCAAAGCGATGCAATTCTTAGGACCCAACTCTTTCCTTCCTTTCCTATGAATCTTGCGCCAAGCGCGGACCATCCTAGCTTTCAAGCCTTGGGGATCTTTACCATCCTGAAAGAATACACCCTCTAACAGAATGTTATTGGGTTTATCCTTTAAGGGGAACCCAAGCTGCCGACGTGCCAAAACAGGATTGTAGTTAATCCCACCACATGTACCAAGAAGAGGTACATTGGAGAATTCGCCACAAGAGTCAATAATCCACACACCATCATACACATGGTTATACCAAGAGATATCATCATTAGTGAGAGACATAAGTCTCGTGGACCACCGTAGACATTCCTTGTTCTCCTTGAAAGCGACCGTCTGAGGTAAGTGAGAAATAAACCACTTATACAACAGAGGCAAACAACACACAATGGCGCCACCACCCTTTGCATTCCTCATATGCAAAGAGAAGTAGGTATCGCCCAACAGAGTCGGAACGGGATTAAGAGTAGAGAAAATCCTAATAGCGTTCACATCCACAAACTTGTCTATGTTGGGGAATAACACTAGCCCATAGATGAGAAGTACAAATATGGCCTCAAAGGCGTCCTCACTCATGGCCTTCCCATACATAGTAGCTTGAGCGATGAGGAACTCAGAAGGGAGACCTTGAATTCCCCCTTTGGTAGTCATATGAGCATCAACCAGAGAATCATCTATGTGTAACATGTCTGCTATCTCTTGAGAAGTGGGAACCCTTTCCAAGCCACTGAACGGCAACTGATCCAGAACAGGTATACCCACAAGATAAGCATACTCCTCAAGTGTAGGCAAAAGCTGAAAATTCAGAAACGTGAAGCAACGGTACAAAGGATCATAAAACTGCACCAATACACTCATCAATCCTTCATCCACCTGAGTGGTCAGAAGAGGAAGAAGCTTCCCAAAACGAGCTTTGAAACCCAAGGGATCTAATACATAGGATGTCAGATTCCTTAACTCTTTCAAATCTGGTTGCCTGAAGCTGTACTTCTTTGTATTCCTTCTTTGTCTTTCCATGTCTGAAAATTTTGCAAATAGACCTCTTAAGTTCCTTGAAAACTTTCTTATTATTTTGATGATATGAATGCAAATGGGTGCATGAATGCATGAATGCAACAATCACACTCAAGGATCAAGCAAAGCACACCAAACAAAGGTCATGGGATGGATCATGTTATCCTTAATATCAACCATCCATTTTGGTGGATTATGGTTTACACCTTATCAACACCCAAGTTCCATTGATATTAAGGATACCTGAACGGATCAACCATGAATCAAGGGTTTGTTGCAAGTCACGAGCATGGAGTTTAGGTTAAGAACCACCCAAAGGGAGTGTATTAAGGTTTAAACCTGCCAAACATGTTCTACAAAAGGTTCCCATAGTCATCATCCCATCTTTTGGATATTATCGAAGGAACGAATACTCGTATTCCAAAAATATTCTCAAGAGAGACTCTTATGAGTGTAGTATCGCATAACAATCGTATCAAATCTTACACTTGAATGACCTTCGCACTACATCCTAAGAATAGGCCAAGATGGGCTTGGTAAACTAAAGTCCTTGGCTTCTAAGGTCTATATTGGAAAAGTAATGTCTAACCACAACTACTTGTGTGACATTATTGATTCCAACATGACCTCCACCAAGTGAATGGGCTTGCAAGTCAACTTGCTAAGGAATAACTCCACACAAGTCGACAAGACTATTCCATTCTCCTATCCTAAGTGCACTCGAGTTCGGGTATAGAACTCATCTCACAAAGATCACCAAGCATACAAGGAATTAATATTCAAGCAATTCAATCATTACATACAATACAGTAATCCCAAATTGCAAAAAAAATATGTCACATAACAATACAACACAACAACTATGAAAAGTAGGCAAAACCCACTAGGCAAATGTTCCCTAGCAGAGTCGCCACTTTTCTGTAGCGGGGTATTCGTCACCATTGGAGATATTGACTAAATCCAAGGTAAATCATACAAGTCGAGTCGCCACCGCACTTCTATTTATCCAAAGGAATGGTTAGAAAGCGAACAAAAATTTAAAAGTTTTATCGAATCAAAAACTAGTAAAAATGTCAGAGATCTGGGTAAGGGGGTTGGTTATGCAATGGGAAGGTGTTAGGCACCCAAAGCATCCTAGGTACTCCTAGGGAGCCCTTTTCACATTTGTTGCAAAGGTTGTTGTTTTTTTTTTGTGAAAATTTATTTGTGCAAACATGATTGAAGGGATGAGAAAAGCGTGTATATTTATCTAATGTACTACTTACTAAAAGAAGGGTCAAAAGAAAATGACTCGCACGGACGTCGCATCCACTGCATACGTATCTCATCTGAATCTGAGAATCAGAGTCTTCGTAGCTCGGCTACCTATGGGTTAAAGAGGAGTGTTCTCGCTAAGACATCGCGTCTTATGCCTACGTATCTCATCTGGGATGAAAATCAGAGCAAAATGTAGTTCGACCACCTATGGGGTAAGGGTTGTGTTTTGGGGTGAACGACGTTACTACGCAATCTACCGGATGCTCGACCTTTGGAGACTTACTCGCCTGTAGTAGAAGGAGATAACATGTTCTTAGGAGAAGAAAAATCAACGAGTTTGGGGTGTTTAGGGATGCCCATGCAAAAAGGCAGTCTTAGATGAAGGAACCACGCTACCTTAAATAACATTCCACGATAGGCTATACAAAACCTAAGAAATCGGTAACATGCGGGAAAAGTAAAAGGACCGAGAGATCTACTATACGGATAAAGATCCGAAGTAACAGCAATTAAAGAGATAATAAACCCAAAAGACTCTTCCAAGCTAAACACCATCAAAGAAAGTGAGTCAGTACAGGTAATCGGAATAGACCTCCAGATGGTACCCCACAAATAAAGTGGAACACCAAGCAAGCTATCCCTGCAAGAGTATGTGAGCCCTCACAAAAAAAAACTCAACAAACAGGTTAGAGAAACAAGATAGGGTAATCAAGAGTTGCCCCCAAATCAAAATGTAACCACATGAATCATGCCATTAAAATTCACAAAAAGCTCACAAAAAGCAACCAAGGGTAGGAGACCTAAACCTCTTGTCAAACACATGCATCAAAAGGGTATCGAATTCACCCATAATACCTCATACATTCAGAGCATTCAAATTAAAAGCATATAAGTAATGGGAATAAGGCAAACCTGACTGGAGAGATCGAATGAAATTGAATTGCCCGGTTGGGTTTGCAAAGCAATCTGAGGGTTTATATGAGAGGGAATTGGTTCTTTACCGATGAGTTCCCTTCAGTCTCTGGAGGTTGCTCTGAACTCTGTTAGCTCTTCTCTCACTATCTGTTTCCCTGCCAGGGTAATAGGAATAGAATTCCCTTTTGTTTCACTGAAACTCTGAATTTATAACCTGATTTTTGTGGACCTGTGGACTCAAATGAGAGAAGCCCAAGTCCAAAAAATTTCTGTTATATTTTATTTATTTATTTATTTATTTTTTTCGTTTTCCGTTTTTTTTAACACGTGGCCTTCGTCTAGCGAGCATGACAGTTCATGAACAAACTTTTGCTCCTTCAAGATTAACGTTTTGACTGATGAATAGACCCCATTTGAACCTGTTGGAAGTATCTCAAGTCATTCCCTTGTGTTGACTGATCATCTAAAGAGAACCCACAAAGTGTCTTGGATGATACTCAAGCTTCAAACAAAAGATGTTAGTGACACATTTTTGTGCTTTTGGTTAGTAAACAAAAGTAAGAGAAACAATGATGTATAATTCAAGCATGCTTGGTGATCTCAAACCAATCACAAGGAGTCCCACCCAAAGGCAAAGGGAACCAAGATGCTAAAGATCCTTGAGGCAATGCAAATGCAATGTTATGATGCCATGAGGGATCTTAGGGTCAAAATTGGGGTCTTACACCGTTCTATTGCAAAGAGGTAACTGCCTAAGACTCGATTCAGCGAGCTGCGACACCTACTGCTAGGACGTTGAACACACTGCCCACCCTCCTTTGACACAGCTGGTGTCCTCTTTTGTAAGTCCATATTCAGATGGCAATCCTTAATCCCTAGTTAGCCGAACTACGACAACTCTGATTCTCATGTTCATATGAGATACGTAGGCACGAGACGCGATGTCTTTCCGAGTTTGACTAACGACTAACAAGTAATCCTTGTTTGCTTTCGCCCTTGCTGCAATTCTTTTCTCTCGCCCTCGTTGCGATCGAGACCGTCCCTTTCCCTTGCCCTAGTTGCAATCGAGACCCTTTTTCCCGTAGTTAGCCGAACTACGTTTTGCTCTGATTCTCATTCCAGATGAGATACGTAGGCATAAGACGCGACGTCTTACCGAGCACACTTCTCTTTAACCCATAGGTAATCGAGCTACGAAGACTCTGATTCTCATACTCAGATGAGATACGTAGGCAGTGGATGCGACATCCTTGCGAGTCATTTTCTTTTAACCTTCCTTTTACTAAATAGTACTTTAGATATACCTACACCCTTTAGACTAGAACAACACTTATGAAAAGGGCTCCCTAGGAGTACCTAGGATGTTTTGGGTGCTTAAAACCTTCCCATTGCATAACCAACCCTCTTACCCAGATCTCTGACATTTTTACTAGTTTTTGATTCGATAAAACTTTTAGGTTTTTGTTCGCTTTCTAACCATTCCTTTGGATAAATAGAAGTGCGGTGGCGACTCGACTTGTATGGTTTACCTTAGATTTAATCAATATCTCTAATGGTAACGAATACCCCGCTACATAAGGCGAGCCAAAATCGGGTTTGTAGTTAATGCCCCCCTTTGTACCAAGAAGAGGTACATTAGGAAACTCACCACAAATATCAATAATTGTCACCCTCTCATTAGTACGATCAAACCAATCAATGTCAGAATGAGTGAGAGACATAATATTTTATGACCATAGCAAACCATCCTTAAGATCCCAAAAGGTAGTAGATCGAGGTAAGTGCAAAATAAATCACTTGAAGAGCAGAGTTGTACATCATATGATCATTCCTCCCTTATGAGAATTCCTGAGATGTACTGAGCGGTAAACATCGACAAGTAAGGTAGGTACTGGATTTCCAATTAAGAATATTTTGATAGCATTAATGTCAACAAAGTCGTCAATATTAGGGAAGATGAACAATTCATAGATGATTAAGGTAATAATAGCCACAAAAGCATCCATATTATTCATGCTAGAAAAATAACGAGCTTCCTTTATCAAGAATTTAGCATGCAAGCCAAGAATTCCTCCTTTTGTAGTTAGATTAGCTTTGATCTCAGACATCTTTAAATGAGTAGCTTCTGCAACGTCTTGATGCTTTGGAATTTCTTCTAAACTGGAAAAGGAAACTTGATCATGGATGGGTAGGCCAATCAAGTGAGAAAACTCCTCCAAGGTAGGCACAAACTGATAACCTGGAAAGGTAAAGCACCGGTACAATGGATCATAGAATTGAACCAATGTAGCAAGAATCCCCTTCATCATGTTGGTCTTCAAAAGAGGTAGAAGTCTCCCATATCTGCCTTTGAATTCTTCAGGATTAACCACCAAAGATCCTAGCTCTCTTAAATATTCCAATTTTGGACTTTTGAAAGTGTACTTTTGAGTTCTTCTTCTTCCAAAATCCATAGTGAAAGATTCCTATGATATTTGCAACAAATGCTTTTAAGTTATTTGAAGACTTTAATTAAGATGATGTTAATGAATGCATGAATGTATGACTGCACAAACACATCAAGATCAACAAACATAATCAAGATATCAAATACATGGGGTTCATAGGTTTGACTTCACGAGCATGAGGCCATGGGTCTAACCATCCCAACAGGGTAAGTGCTAAGGGTTTATCATCAAGATAGGAACCAAGGTTCTAAGAAAGTTCCCAAAGTCATAATCCCATCTTTCAGATATTATCGGTTTGGACAATTACTTGTCAACCAATAATATTCTCAAGAGAAACTCATTTGAGTGTAGTATCGTGTATCAACAAATTCAGGTTTACACCTTCATAGTCATCACACTACGTCATAACAAGGCTTAGTATGGTAAATGGATACTAAAGAGATCAGCTTCTCAGGATCCCAGGTTAAAGATAACAAATTTATTCATGATTTCTCTTTCAACAAATACAATCCCTAAAGGGGCCTCCACTGATTGGGGGATTCTCAAGTTAGCTTGTTCAGGATTACTCAATCCAAGCCAACTTGACTATACCACCCTCCTATCTTAATATGCACTCAAGTCCGGATTAGGACTCATCTTAACACAAAGACCACCCAAGCCAATATAAACAAATAAATAATAAAACACAGATGAAAACAAAATAGGTATAACCCTCTTGGGAAGCAGTCATCCTTAGTGAAGTCGCCATTTTTGTTGCAGTGAGAATCGAAGACCGAGCTATTGGATTAACTTGGCTCGCAAAACATTGATATCACCACCAAACTTTTATTTTTTCAAAGGAAGGGGAAAAGATTCAAAATAAACTCAAAACAAACATGCATAACAAATAGTAAAACTAGGAGCAAAACAAGTAGAGATCGAAGGTACGAGGGTTAGTTATGCAAAGGGAAGGTATTAGCACCCTAAACATATATAGTAATCTATAGGAACCTTTTGATTTTATCTATGTTTTTAAGAGTTATTTGCATTTTTTATGGGATAATCAAAGGGGTAAAGAAATGTTTTAAAGTGTGTTACTTGACTAAAGTTAAGTCAAAGTTTGAGTTGAGATGCTTCATGTGTACTAAAGCATTTGTAATTGAAAGATCCATTGACTAAAAGTAAGTCAAGGGTTGTGTTTGAAATGCTTCATGTGTACTAAAGTATTTTCAAGTGTAGTTGAAAGATCCATTGACTAAAGGTAAGTCAAGGTTTGAATGGGTGTTATAGTTTGAAAAAGGGGTAGGGTTAATGCAGGAATGGACAAATAAAGTCAACAAACAAACAAACAGTATATGACTAAGAAGTCAACATAAGATCCTTTCCCTTGGATTTAGGTACGTAAAGACACATAAACTGGTAAGCCATGAACAAGCTACTTACATGTTTTTGAATTATGATGATCATAAACAAGACATGACAAAGGTTTACATAACACCATAAGAGATAGCACATAAACAAGTATGTGATACATATTCAATCATCATGGGAGTTTATAAAGGAAATACTTGAATGAAGTGATAAACAGTTACAAGATATGGATATAAAATCACAAATTGGGATAGAACTACAAGACATGATTTAAACAAGTGTACATTACTCAACATAAGGGTATCAACCACATAAGACAAGTATCATAATCAAGATATATGGTTGTCAAGTCAAGTTGTGACAAAAGAAGGATATTCAAACATGGATCATATGAACATGGTATTGACAAAGTAAAATCATAAGTGGGTCACTATGCATACAAGTCAAACAAGGGGCAAGAGCATGTTAGGGACAAGTTTAGACCTAAACCCTAATCATGGCATGAATAAGAAACAAGCAAGTGGAAACCCTAATCATCTCGTAACCATTCATTCAAACATGGTTTCAAGGTGAATCAATTGATACATTGTATGAAGATAATCAAGTTCAAACATGTTAAGGATAACAATTAACACTTGAAAGAGTGTTCTATGATCATACAAACATTCAACAACAAGAAAAAAACAAGGGATGAACCAAAGGACTTGATTAGGATCCTAAAAAAAACACTTAAAAAGAACATGTTTTCCATCCAATCAAAAATGGTGAAATAAATAATATTTTTTGGAATTTTTGGTGTCATCATAAAATAGACATTCTCATGAACACATGGAAAAAAGAATGGGTCAAAAATGTTAAGGGATCATAAAGTTATGAATATTTGAAGTTATGAAGAAAAATGAATATTTAACAAGTGAGAAAAAATAAACATTACACTGGCCATGTTCGAACCCATGTCCTTGGGTTTCCGTGTACTGTTTGGAAAAAATAAAAACCAAAGTCTGGGTGGGGCAATGGGGATTCAAACCCCAAACCTTTTGGTTACAAGTGACTTTGGACACACGCTTCTACCACTGGGGTGGCTATACATCCACTATTTAAAACGCAAACAATTGTATATATTATATAACACGTTTCCTTTTACCTTTTTCAATGCCAACTCAGCACCATCTTCAACCTCTCTCTCTCATTTTCCTTTTTTTTTTCATCTATTATTTTTCCAATCTTTCATCAAACATATCTCTCTCATTTCTCAACCATTTTTCATGAAATAAAGATCAAAATTGCTTAGAAAAATGTAAGGAACACAATGGTATGATAGGTTTTAGCTAATACCCAAAGATGAAGATGCACAATGGCAAAAACCAGAACTGAAACTTTAGGTTTCATGCAACTTAAATTCACATAAACAACAATATAAATGACATGTATGCTAATGATCCTTCTTAATACAATAAATGCTACATGTTTTCTTCAGAAATCAAAATGAAATGACGTATGTATGATGAGTTTCAAAGTGCATGATTATACCTATTGGAGAAAGGTCCAATGCCTCTTCAACACTATTTCCAGGTATTATTTGATGCCTCTCCTAATGCTTATGAGTTCCCATAAGATGATTGGAACCTTTGGTTTACAGAATGCACGAGCCAAATGAGAGAATGAAGGTTAATGTTGAAAAGCTCTCAAGAATGGAGTTTTTCTTGGAAATCTTAGTGTGTGGATAGATGAGGTTTTTTCCTCTATTTATAGGGATCCTTGAGGGTTCAAGAAGCCTCATATATCATAAAATAATCATGGCTTGTACTTCATTACTTGCTTGGTTGGTTCTTGCATAATTCTCCAAGTGGGAAGCATGGCAAAAGAAAGGAGTTCATGGAGTGGTTTTTTATATCCTTGATGAAGCATAGAGGTTGTCTTGAGGCTTGGAGTTGGTATGTATCAGATCCAAGTCCATTTGGGAGCTCAATGGTACTTTTTATTGGATTAAAGCTACTTTATGCAACAATTGGAATAGTTCATTGTGTATTGGTTTAATTACTTGGATAATAGCTCAAAAGTGGGTGAAATATTATGATTATGGGGGATTTAGAAGCAAGAAGTACATGTACTTGTAGATTTGTTTGGATTTGTAATGTATTTTGGCTTGGAATTTGACCTATGAACCATTCCATGAGGTTGTCTTCCTAAATTCGATTCTCTTAGCTCAAGCATGGGAATTTCTTGATCTTGGACATTTTGGAAAGATGGAATCGTGATATACAACTTTCATGTTGATCACTTTGTTTGAATCAGTTGGGATCTTGGTGAAAAATTGGCATAAAGTTGGTAACTTGACTAGGTCAGCATGCTGAAAATTTTAATAAGTGTTTTACCACTTGACAAACAAATGAATCATCCACTTCATGGCCCCATATATCCTTATTCGTGCATTTTTTGAGGTTTCGTCACCTAGGACAAAGTTGAAGTATGAAGCAAGGTATTTAATATGATAATTGGAGCAAAGAAAATGGTGGCTTGTATCACAAGTTATGGCCTTGGAAAGTTGGGTACTTGGACATGATTTTTAGGGACTTGGTAAAAATTTCAAATTCTCCATCTTTGTCCTTTTTGCAAGTAAACTTGATTTTCTTGACTAAACTTGATCAAATGACTTTAATGGTCATATTTTCGTAATCCTTGACTTGAAAAGTCCATAGTTGACCAAAAATCTTAAAAGTCAAACTTTGACTTTAAGCATTTGTTGACTTTTTTATCAGTTGCGTTCAACCTTTCATCTGTTTATGAACCTAACCTCTTGAGTCATCTGGATTGTATGAGTGGGTTATAAGGACACATTTGAATACCTTGGATTATGTCTCAAGCCATAGGATCATGCTTTGGTCAAAGAGCCAACATTAAGTTGACTTTGACCAAAACCCTAATTTGGAGTGTCAGATGAATTGTGGCTTGATGAACTTGAATTGAGGTGAGTAAAAACTTTTGTTGTTGATGGAGGAAGATTATTGATCACCTTGATATATATATATATATATACAATATATATATTATAATATATAATATATATATATATATATATATATTTATATATATAATATATTATATATATAATATATATAATATATATATATATATATATATATATATATATATATATATATATATATATATATATATATATATATATGATCCCACTAATCCTTGATTGATCCATCCCTTGCACTTCTTGATGCCAAAACCCTAACTATCAAACAAAGCAAAGCAAGACATATATATGTTTTTTATATTTTTGTGGGGTTAGCAAAGCATAAGGATATACACAAAAGTATTTGATGACCTTGATATTATACAAATGATGCAAATGATAAGGGGTCTTAGGGGTGAAAAGTAGGGTATTAGACAAGGGATCAAAGGCAAGCAAAACGAAGCAAAACGGAAATTTGGAAATTTCTCCCATACAAAAATTAGGGGGCTGCTACAGCCACCTGTAGTGGCTGCTACGGTCCGTAACAGCATATACCCTGGCTTACCCTTTTGAGCCTTTCCTATAGAAGTTTTAGAGGCCTGTTACGGCCACCCGTAGCAACTGCTACGGGACGTAGTAGGGAGGAGAGAGAAACCTTGAAGACTTATTTTACCTCCTTAATTAGAATGATCTTCTCTTAATAGTGGATCTTAGGCATTATTAGATCAATATCAAATCTTAATATTTCACATTGAACCAAAGATATTTTGAACTTTAATTCTTGCTATAAAACTCAGCTTGTTATGAATTTAGGTTTCCCAATTCTTTTCACTTTTCATTCCTAGTTTCTAAGTTTCTTTTGTTCTAATTTTCTTTGTAACTTATGTTCCAATGGAGAAATTTGTGGAACAAGATTTATTCATAATTCAGGTTTTATAATTCATTCTCTTTATATTATTAATCTTTTGTGTTTGATTGATATGAGTGTGATGATGAATACCTTTGTGATTGTGTTTGCCCTCACCATGAGTGAGTAGTTTCATAGGGATTAGAGGTTATGGGGATTGTTTCATGACCTATTGTATGATCCATTAATACCGATTGCGAGAATTTTAATTAAACTTATTTTATAATCTGAGTTCATGCACTACAACTTTATTATGAAAGTAAGTGGTTCTCAGGTCTCAATTGTAGTCTGAAAGGATATGTGTCGATACCGGGACACGGATTTTTAAACAATCTAATTCGAATGATGTACAAACCGATAGGTGAGTTTGAGAAAACATATAACTAGACAAAAGTAATGACTCATCGAATAATAATTCGGACGATGCGAAAGCCGACAGATTATTCGTCGACGATAGGGGCAATGCGCTAGTGAAAGCAGGCAGTGCCCAATATTATCTATTTTTTATAATTTATGAAAAGTTCTCGTAATAGGTGTAACACGAATCGTATGATTGTGTTAGAGATATGAACTATAACCCCTGGTCCTGTTTGCCCCAATTTGAGATTTAAGTAATTTTTCCGTTAAGTTGTTTCTATTTAATTGCTTTTTCTTTAAATTTGTTGACTAAAACCTCTACTTTTAATTTCTCTAGATATACACTGATAGGACAAGTATTCGGTACTCAAACTATTGGTCTCTGTGGTTCGATACCTATTTTATTACTTCGCGACAACCGTGCATTTATGGATGCATTATTCATGAACATAAAAATGTTAGAAAACTTAAACCACATGTTATAAAATGTGTTTTTGTTGGATACTCCCCAACTCAAAAGGGATATAAATGTTTTGATCCAAAAAACAAGAAAATGTTTGTCACTATGGACATTACATTCTTTGAATATAAACCTTTTTTGGTGACACTCATCTTCAAGCGGAGGGAGGGGGGAGATAAAGGAAGACTTATTTAAAATCGAGGACATGAGTATTTTAAATAATTTATCTTTTCTTGTATCACAAATTTCTGAGACTTATACTTTTGCACAAACAAAAAATACCCATGATTCTTTCTCTGATCCTACTCCTGTTATGAGTAAGAAACTTTTTGAATCTGAGCCTACATTTTCAAATGTAGATAACAATGAGAATCCTGAAAACGATGATAATGATGATCTAATTTAAATGCCACAAATTAATGATTCACTTCAAGAAAACATATTTGAATTAGAAAACAGAACTTGAAAGGGAATGTTTTTGTGAAAAACATTACAAGGAAATTGATGAATCTACATCTTAACACTGTCATGAATCTTAATCGGGGAATGATCAACCTCCTAAGAAAAGGAAAGATAAGTCTATCTCTGTTTTTTAGAGTCGTATTTTGTATCCTGATATAGATGATCATGTTGCCATTATAAAACCTGTTAGATATTGCACTAAACATCTTGTGTCCAATTTTATATCATATTCAAATTTATCTTCGTCTCGGTCTTCCTTTACCTCAAAATTATCTAGTGTAGAAATTCCAAAAAGTTTATATTTTGCTCTAGAAATTTAAAAGTGGAGGAAAATTGTACTTGAGAAGATGAAAGTTCTTAAAAAGAATAAATTTTGGAGTGTTATGACACTGCCAAATGGAAAAAGGAGAGTTGGATACAAAATTGATGCTTGCTCTGAAGTATAATTTAGTTGGGTCAATTGAAAGGTACATGGCTCGCTTGTTAGCTAATGGATTTACTCACACCTATGGTATAGGCTACTCATAGACATCTGCTCCTGTTGCAAAATTGAACACTGTCAGAATTCTTTTATCCACTTGCTGCTAACCTGGATTGATCCATACATTAGTTGGATGTTAAGAATGTCTTTCTCAATGGCGACCTAGAAGAATAAGTATATATGGACATTCCTTCTGGATTTGAAAACAAATTTGAATCAAATGTATGCAAACTAAATAAGACTTTGTTTGGATTAAAGCATTTCCCTAGAGCTTGGTTTGAAAAATTCACTCAGCCCATGAAGAAACAAGGTTACATTCAAGGACAGACTGACCACACCTTGTTCAGAAACTTCTCCCACAATGGGAAATTTGCTTCCCTGATTGTTTATGTTGATGATATTGACCATACTGGAGAGGATATAGTTGAAATGGAAGAGTAAAAGGGAATTAGCAATAGATTTTGAAATCAAGGACTTGGGATTCATGAGATATTTTCTTGGTATGGAGGTTGCTCGGTCAAATAATGGTATTGTGGTTTTATAGCAGAAATACATTATAGACTTATTGAAAGAAACATGAACGAGTGGATGTCGTCCTGTAGATACCCTTATGGATCCTAATTCTAAACTTTGGGGAAAAGGTAATATTCTTGTTGATACTGAAAGATATCAAAGATTGATTGGAAAACTGATTTATTAGTCACACATCCGACCTAATAATACTTTCTCAGTTAGTGTAGTAAGACAATTTATGCATTCTCATTTCGAGGAACATCTTGAGACAGTTTATAAGATACTGAGATATTTGAAGGGGAATCCTGGAAAAGGCTTATTTTTTAAGAAGACTAGTGAAAGAAATGTGTTTATCTTCACTGATGTTGATTGGGTAGGTTCAGTCACAGATAGAAGACCAACCTCTGGATATTGTACCTATTTTTGAGGTAATTTTATGACATAAAGGAGGAAGAAACAAGGTGTTATAGGAAGAAGTAGTGCAGAAGTCAAGTTTAGAGCTATGTTTCATGGTATTTGTGAAGGATTATGGATGCTTAGACTTCTAGAAGAACTTAAGATAAAAATTGAGTTTCCATTGAAATTATACTCTAATGGTAAAGTTGATATTAGCATAGTTCAAAGCACATTTCAACGTGACAGAACTAAGCATATTGAGATTGACCGAAATTTTATAAAGGAGAAGTTAGATGCTAGAATCATATGTCTATCTTTTGTGATTTCAAGTCAGTAAACTGCGAATATCATGACTAAAAGCTTGACAAGACCTACCTTTAAGCATTTGATAGAAAAGTTGGACGTGATAGATATCTATGCACCAATTTAAAGGCGGTTGGAAAATAGATCTTTATTTCCATATTTTATTTCTAAACAATTCCATTATCATTTATTTTTTATTATGGAAAAAATTATTGTTATTAATTGTATCCCCTTTATAAAACCGTCTTGGACTGAGGAATAATACACAACAACATTTTACAATAATACCTCTGAATCGTAGCGCAAAGGCTACCGCATCCCTAGACATCTACCCACAAATAACAGTTGGGCCTACGACACATTTGTAATTTCCAAGTATTGTGTTGCTATTGTGTTAATGCGAGTCATATTCAACATTTTGATTTTTTTTTAAAAATTGATAATTAATATGGTAAGGATCAAATTCTTGAAACTCAACAGAAAATTACTTCCGTAGAAAATGATCATGGATTATTGCAAAAGAAATCTAATTAACCTGATATGCTAGAGAGTGTCTTTTGTAACATGAAGCCTTAATATAGTAATTATAATGAAAGTAAAACAAAAAGCCCACATTAGTCCAAATTTTAGGTCTTGCATTGTAGTTTGGCCGGCTGCACTCCAAGAATTTAACCCAACTTCTTATACTTTTTCCACCTTAATTGCACTTAGCAATTGATTATTCCAAAGCTATTTAAAAACAGTTTAACATCTAGCCCTTGAAATGTACTAACAACTAAGAGGCGATGGTTGTCACAACCAAACACAGAAGTTAATTAAGGTTTTGTCTCCATGAGTTCTTCTGGTCCTCAAATGGAAGCTGTTTCATGTGCTATTGTGTTTCTAGTAATTTTTGTTACAATAGCCACCAGTGCTGATATATATCTTGATTGGCACGTTTCCTTGAACTTCAATATTAATCCGGTGTCTGCAAATCAACCGGTAGAGATTATCGCCTTTAATCTATACATCGTTTAATTACATTGTTGGCTGATAATATCGCTGATTTGATTGTCAGGTTATAACGATCAATGGCATGTTCCCTGGACCCCTTATAAATGCAACAACAAATGATTATATTCACGTTAATGTTTTCAATGATTTGGATGAACCTTTGTTATTTACATGGTATATCGTACTCTATGTTTTTGTTACTATTAAGTAATTGCTTTAGCTTTAGAAATGGTGTCATGAACTAAACATGCAGAATTATGGTTGTTATAGGAATGGTATACAACAAAGGCAAAACTCATGGCAAGATGGAGTGTCTGGTACAAACTGCCCTATCCAACCGGGAACGAATTGGACTTATGTTTTTGAACTCAAAGATCAGATTGGCACATTCTTCTACTTCCCTTCCATCAGTTTCCTTAAAGCCGGTGGAGCGTTTGGTCCAATTCGAGTCAATAATCGTCCGGTTATAAGTGTTCCATTTCCAAAACCGGACGCTGAGTTTGATCTGTTAATCGGTGACTGGTACAATAGTAGCTACAAGGTAGTTTAAGGTTTTTTTTCGCCTTGTATTAGTCATTTGTTTTAGTTTTCTAACTCTATTTTTGTGATAATTTCAACTAGGATATTAGGTCAGGGTTGGAAACTATGCATGTTGAATCTCCAAGTTGGATGTTAATAAATGGAAAAGGACCATATATGAACACTCTTTCAAAATCATATGAATCATTCAAAGTTACACAAGGTAAGAAGATAATAAAAATGTTAGTTATTTCATCTTTACAATGATTTCATTTTATTTCATCTATTAATGTAACTTGTTTATGATAATGTGCCAAAAGGGAAAACATATTTGCTTAGGATATCAAATGTAGGCACAGCATGGAGCTTCAATTTCAGGATTCAGAATCATAGAATGCTTTTGGTTGAAACTGAAGGATCTTATGTGAATCAGATAGATTTGAATTCTCTTGATATTCATGTTGGACAATCCTATTCAGTTCTGGTAACAGCGGATCAAAATGCTGCTGATTATTACATAGTGGCTTCTCCTAAAATGAGTAACGCGACGCTTAACCATAGTCTTGTTGGAATTGCTGTGCTTCGTTATGATAATTCAACCACACAGGCTAATGGTTCTCTCCCAAGTGGTCCTGATCCATTTGATTTGGAATTCTCCATCAACCAAGCTAAATCCATTCGGTAATTGCACGACACAAAATAGTACTAAGTGTCTGTTTGAATTGACTTATTTGAATTGATATAATAATATAGCATCCGTGAGATTGTTTCGGAGAGTTTACGGAAAAAACTTATGACTTATTTGAATCAATTGAAGGTGGAATCTGACTGCTGGAGCTGCGAGGCCTAATCCTCAAGGAACCTTCAATGTGACAAATGTGACAATATCACAAACTTTTATTCTAGAAGCAGCAACTGCCACGATTGATCGATTATCTCGCTACACTGTCAACAATGTGTCATACTTGACACCAGATACACCACTGAAGCTAGCTGATCACTTTTCCGACGAATCTGGAATATATAAACTCGATGCTTATTCCAAAAACACTTCAAACGTGAACGCGGTTCATGATGTTTTTGTAGCAAGTGCATTACATAAAGAATGGACAGAGATAGTGGTTAAGAACACTTTAACAACCATTGATGCTTGGCATTTGGATGGATATAGCTTCTTTGTTGTTGGACTAGGAGAAGGAGAATGGAAAGAAGAGTCGCGTTCGAGCTATAATCTTTTTGATCCTGTAGTTCGCTCAACTGTGCAAGTGTTCCCTGGAGGATGGAGTGCAGTTTATGTGTATCCTGATAATCCAGGAATGTGGAATTTGAGATCACAGAATTTGCAAAGTTGGTATTTAGGTGAAGAACTTTACGTCAGAGTTTATGATCCTAATCCTAACCCTGCCAAAGAGAAACCCCCTCCACAGAATCTGCTTTTATGTGGTGAGTTATTCAGAAGTGTCTGACACTAACACGACACCGATACGTTTAAGTATCAATATCGTGTCTGATGTCAGTCTGATATCTGTATGTTTGTCGTTCTATTATATAGTTCATGTGAAAAGTTTATTTTTATGATTACGGTATTTATGCTATTGAACTGTTTATATTATTAAAGGAAAGTATCAACCTTCAGTACCACCTCCTGCTCCATCAGTGTCACCACCACCCCCACAATCACCAAATGCTCCATCATCCAAGGCATATAATCTAGATACAACAAGGTATTGTTATTAACTTGTGACATAATTAATGTGAAATATATGTTTATAAGCTAATATGGTTATTCTTTGTATATGTATTAATAGGTCCCAATTTGCTATGATCACCACTGTCATGTGTTTTCTCTATATTGGTTTACATTGAAGGGTGCACCCTTTGCTAAGGTGATTGGACATATGAAGATCATGAGAGAGACATTAAGTTGTAATATCAAGAATGAAAGCAATTAAGGTTTACATTTTGTAAAGTTAATTTTTGGCTTTAACTATGGAAGGTAGAAAAAGATGTAAGTTTAAGGGTCAACATTATGCAATTACAAGGTCATTTTGATTGCAAAATGATTAATTACTAGAAAACACTTTTTACAAGTTAGTTTCATGCTTCATCCCCTTTTATGTATAGTCAAATAATTAAATAATAAAAAAAAATACGTTATAAATTTATACAGTTAATAAATGACAATTATGTATTTTACCAAGTCATATTGAAAATTTTAAATTATTTATATAATATGACAAAGTGATATTTAGATGAAAATGTAAAAAAAAATTATATTGTCTACATCTTTATTAATTCTTAAATAATACACATTTATTTCATAAAAAGTTATTTACGTGCAATTTTTCAAAATAAATTTTTCTTTTCGATACTAATATAGTTTTTTTATTATTATTCTATTTTTATCTATTAACCTTTTACTTTATTTAACTATTCCATTAATTATAATTAACAAAAATATTTTAATAAGTGATACTAACTTTATTATTAAAATGATCATATCTACTATTTTGTTAAGACATTTTATTACGAGATAGAGAGTAATATTTTCATTTTTTTTTGGCAGATTCTACTGAGTGTCCACTTTCACTAGGTTGACGTATCAACTAAGCAACTGTTGCTCCTTCTCTTTAGTCTCGTTAACGCAATTGCAAATAGATTGGCCAGTACTTCCAATGAAATCAAAATGACCTAAGAGCAAGTTCGTTGTCCCGAATAAGATATACGAATAAATGTAATAAAAAGTTTTATAAAAATACGTGAACAATGATACAAACTGACGTGAATAATTACCCTGAAAAATATATAAACAATGTAAAACAAAGTTGATTAAATGAAATAAATATTCAGATATTAAAAATATTTTTTAAATAATAAAATAAAGTTGATTAATAAAATATATAATATTGGTTAATAAAGTGATGAAGTTGGTTAATCACACAATCTTATATTAATACTCATTAATCCTAAAAAAAATGTAAAAATTAAAAAAATAATAATAATTTTTTTTTATAATAAAACATTATTCACCGTATTGGTGAACAGTAAATACGATGTACTGTGTAACACCATAAACCTCGAAACTTATATAAAAATGTTTACTCGATAATTTAAGGTGTCACTAACGGCAACCCTTCAACAAAATATAGATACATTTTGAAAACACGCAGCAGAAAAGGAAACAATGTACAACATGTGCCATCGCATGTTCACATTCACTTAGGGTATCATTGCAGCGGAATTACATAAATCACAATAATAAAAGAGCTTAACTTCAATTTGAATCTTATAAAGACTTAACTTTCACAAAATGATTCAAAAAGAAGTTTCAATATCCACTTTCAACAACTTCAAACAAATCAACATAATAATTATCAAACTTTAACAAAACAAATACACTAACATAAACCATAATAAAGAAAACATAGTTCACCTCCATTGTTACAAAATCAGAGTATTGCAGCTAAAGATGAAAAAGCATTAGCTAATGAAAATAACTCCAAGAGTTATTTTCCACTCACAATAGTAGCTATACTCCTGAGTATCTGCAAGATGTCCATGGTGGACAACATCAAAGCAAATGAGGTGAGAATTCACATCAATAAATTAACGACATAAGTTATAAGGTAGAATTCAAACATCTACACAATCCACATCAATCACACAACATCATTCTCACACCCAATCCATCATCATACACAAAGTAATCAAACATTCATCAATTAAATTATGCAATGAGACTCATAACTTCAACTAGACTCATATGTATGTGGTATCATATCATCATCAATTGGTTCACTCAGGAATCATGTTCACCCTACTCGAACCCTGAATCCACTCTGCTCGGATTCGGGACAAGTCACAAATCCACCCTTCTTGGATTGCAACTTGTCTCTTTCATCAACAACAACGACATAATGGTGCATGTCAATACAAGTCAGTGTAACAACAACATAATGTTTAAAGCCTCCACCCGACAATAAACAAACCCTGCATTGACTCAACGATAATAATTCCTCTCCCGAACTATTATCCCACAACAACATCACATAATACATTGATATAATTTATGTTTATACGGTAGCATGTCAACATTGAAACTTACACATTTAACACAACATTATCATCAATTATTCACAATTATACAGTAGCATAATCAGCAGGATTAACACTCAACATTATCGAACAATGCCATTTATTCATGATTGTTTCAACTTTATAATGAAAACACATCACATGTATTCATACGATTTCATCTCCATTAATCACACATATATAATTAAACACCTAAACCATCATCATGTGATAGTGTTTCGCTTTAGTTTTTCAATGCTTCAAACCGTGTCTCAAATGGAGTTACGGAGCTAAAGTTACATCATTTTTAATTCTGTGATTTTCCATCCGAAACTGTGGTAACCGGTTACCCTCATTGGTTAACCGGTTACATGCTCAAAAAATAGTCCATAAACTTATTTTTCATCGTTAGAGATGTTCCGGACCTCCGGTTTCGATTTTGTTAAAATTCCCTGTTGGAACTTTGGACCACAAGATTGGTGAACTGTGGTGGAGAAATTTGGAATGTGGAGAGTGAAAGAGGAAAAATTGAGAGAGAGAGAGAGAGAGAGAGAGAGAGAGAGAGAGAGAGAGAGGATTGAGGGTGAGAATGATAATTGCATTAACCTTGGATGAGAATACATCAACATACTTATACAAGTGTTACAATATGATTGGGATCCAAAATAAGCAATTGAATAACAGAAAAAATTCAAAACTTGGGTCTGCAACTGATTACACCATTTGGTTAACCGGTTATAGCTAACACTAAGAATTAAATCACATTCAGTGGTAACCGGTAAACGCCTGAGGTTAATCGGTTACAACTGCGAATATTTTCCTTTCCTTCTACTTCAAAAGTGAAATTGTTTATGGTGTAACCGGTTACACCCTCATGTTAACCGATTACATCACTTGAATTACCAATATTACTTTTAACACACCATCTTAATTCAAGTGATGCAAGTCTTCCATACTCATGTTCATCTTCAACCTCTTGAACACATCATTTGTAACTCCCTTAGTCAACAAATCAACAACTTATTCTTCACTTTTGCAATATCTCAATCGTAACCTTCCTTCACTAACAAGATCCCTCAAGTAGTGAAACCTCATCTCAATATGCTTGCTCCTCTCAAGTCCAATTGGGTTCTTATCAATATTAATCGTGGAAACATTGTCAACCAGGAGTGTAATAGCCTCACCTTCACTACTACCCAGCTCCTCCAATAGATTCATAAGTCACACGGCTTGGCACGCACATAACGAAGCGGCAATGTACTTGCCCTCACAAGATGAGAGTGCAATTACCGGTTCCTTTTCGAACACCATGAGATTGATATTCCACTAAACATAAAGATGTATCTAGTTTTAGACTTTAGATCATATTTGTCTATGCACCAATTGGAATCGGTAAAATCGAGCAAATTGCATTTTCTGCCCGTAGCCGCTGCGAGAAAGAGAATTCCACAGCCAACAGAACCTTTGGCATATCTTAAGATCCTCTTGACTGCTTCTAAGTGAGACACTTTCGGTCTCCCCATGAATCTACTCACAATATCGACACTCAACACCAAGTTCGGTCACACATTTCACAAATAACGCAAGGATCCAATCAACCTCCTATATTGAATTAGATCAATACCTTGCTCATCCTCATTCTTCGAAAACTGTAACCTTGGTTCAGTTGGAGTAATATTAGCATTACAATGATCCATTTCAAACTTCTTCAATATCTCAAGATCATACATTCTTTGGTGCATGAGCAGTCCCCTTTTGGATTTGCGGAACTCAATGCCAAGGAAGTATGTGATGAGACCAAGGTCGGTCATCTCAAACTTTTTCATAAGTTCACCCTTGAAATTAGAAATACACTTTTCTTTGCTGCCCATTATCAACAAGTCGTTTGCATATAGACAAAGGATAATCACTCATTTACTTGTATCTGTCATAACATACACTCCATGCTCGGATACACATTTCTTGAAGTTAGCCTCCTTTAGGAAACCATTTATTCTCTTGCAAGTCTTTCAGATCTCTAAAATTTAGATGCCCATGACGATAGTGCCATATCCACTCTTCTCTACTTGCTGTCATAGCACGAAATTTATTCACCAAAACCTTCAGCTCAACCTTAAAGGTTCTATTGGCAGCCATAGGTGCTTTAAGGATCAAAGCTCATTTTGCATCCATAACGTGCAACCCCTTGTTTTCCATGTGGATCTTGCAACCTTTATCAAGCAATTGATCAATACTTAGAAGGTTACATTTGATTCCTAGAATATATGATACATATTTGATCAAGGAATATCCATCATCCCTTCTCATGATCAAAACATTACTGGTCTCGTCGACCGCTAGAGTGGTGTCATTCACGAACTTCACTTTGTTCTTCATGGCACAATTGATTTTAACAAATCAATCTTTCCTCTTCGTCATATGAGTAGAACAACCTAAGTCTAAGTACCATTCCCCGCTGCACTGAACTCCTTCTGTACTCATCATGGAATTTTCTTCTGCATGTAACTGGTTAACCGTATCATGTAACCGGTAACAGCTACATTTTGTAGCATTCCTAAAATTGTTGTTGTTGTTGTCTCGCAGCTTGCTGCTGTTGCATTCCTCTTCCATGATCATGAACAAGAGTGTATTTTCTTCATCAAAATATTATCTTTCAACCTTGGCTTCATCCCTTTGAGGTTCCTTCTTGTTCACATTGCACACTCTAACAAAATGACCAAACCTTTGACACTTAAAGCATTGCTCTTTACTTCTGGCAAACCTTTTCTTTTCACCTCTAAAGTTTCCTTGACCATCATTTTTGTTGCAGTTGCTATCACCCCTTTGACAAGTCAAAATTTTGGAATTTTGGGACTCTCTTCCACTAAAGTTATGAAAATTCCCTTTACTCTTCAGAGGCCATTTTTCTTTCGATCTCTTGTCCTTCTCGTTGAAGCAAGCTTGCAAAGCAATCTTCACCTTTGTCTTATCATAATTTATCTCCCCCATCCTTTACTTATGAGCCTCAAGAGAGCTTTGCAACTCCTCTTTGCTCATCTTCACAAGATTCTTCGATTCCTCAATCACCACAACTACATTGTCAAATCTTGGTATTAAAGAATGCAAGATTTTTGTGACAACATACTGCTATGTAACGGTTTCTCCGCATGACTTCACTTGATTCACCAACCGAGTGATTCTCGTTGTGAAATCATTGATTGTCTCTTTTTCTCCCATTTTAATTAATTCGAGTTGACGCTTGCGAGTTTGTAACCTCACCATATTCGCCTTATCAACCCCTACATAAGCATTCTCTAAGATCTCTCATGCTTGCTTTGACAATTCGCAATCATCGACTTTCTCAAATTTGTCACCATCCGCACATTGATGGATCAAAAACAATACCTTGAAATCTTTCTTCTTATCTTCCTTATGTGTTGCTTGCTCTGCAACCGTTGCACCTTTGACAAGAGAATTCACCCCGTTCTTGATCACTTCAAGACCATTTTGGTAGCTAAACAACACTTTCATTTTCTTGCCCCATTTATCGTAACTCTTTGCATCAAGGATGTGTAAGTTTGAAGGAATTATTTCATTGGAAACAAAATTCATGTTGCACATTTGGTGTTTATGGATTTGAACCAGGCTCTTAATGTCCAATGTTGAAACTTTGGACCATAATATTGGTGAACAATTATGGAGAAATTCAGAATATGGAGAGTGAAAGAGGAAAATTTGATAGAGAGATAATTGAGGGTGAAAATGATAATTACATTAACCTTGTGTAGCACCTCAAATTTGCACCTATCATTGTACATACATTTTCATATTAGGTCATAGCATATCATGGTCCATTGCATAGCATTGCATTGCCTCTTTTGCCTCAAGTGCAAGCCAATCAAGGAATTAGGTTAAACTGGTCAGGAGATCAGTCGGTCAAGCAAGCAAGCACAATTCTCAAGGAGCCAAGGCCCTAGGGTTTGTCCAACATGTTCACATGACTTGGGGATCCATTTGAGATGTTTTGGTCAAGGATTGGAGGCTCAGAGGTCATCAGTCAATGCACAGTCAGTCAGAAACCCTAAAAGTCAACTGTTGGTCAACTGTCCATTTAATCAGTGATTTGATGATGGAAATTGGTTTGAGAGGTCTCATTCATGTCCAAATAGTCCTCATATATCATGTCAAACACCATCATGGAAGAATTTGAAGCCAGATCAGAAATTTCCAAAATGTGGAAACTGGACCTGTAACTGAAACTTACCAAAAATGGAAAGTCTTGATCCTCAAACTTACATCATGATACAAGCTCCAAATGAATTTTTGCCCAACATGAAAGTTGAAGATCTTGTTCTCCCATTTCCAAAAAGTCCAAGAACTCTCAATTCCCATGTATGGTTGGCAAGTTATGATCGAATCATTTTCACAAAATCTTGAACTTCAAAAGGCCATATCTCTCAAACCATTTGGCCAATTTGGGTGGGGTTTTTCCTACAAGTCACATTTGATCCCCTCTTTCCAAAAATGTAACTTTCGTGTACCAAAACTTCACCAATCAAAATGGCATTTTTTGACTTACTTGAATTAATTTCAAATGAAGAGAAATTTTGACTTTTTAAAATAAACCTTTTCCATCATTTTGGCCATTGGGAATTGATCTGAAAATGCATTTGTGACATGTTACAAAGTCATTTTTATGCAGTACATGTAACCCATCACCTAGTTGCTTGAAATGTGGCCAAAAGTACAACTTTTACCAACTCTATCCCACATATCCATGGACTATGATTTGTACAACATAAAGCAGCAGATTTTATGATGGATTTTCTGTCAAATGAAATCACTAGCAGCCACACAAACCACTTGGTCTGAACAGAACTCATTCATTCTAAAAACTTCATTTTTTTTGCATTTATCAAAACCTGTCAAAAACTCTAAAGAGACTAAAGCCTTGCCTTGCCTAAAACAACATTCCTACAACATTGTGAACCTATTTTCACCACCATTCTCCAGCTGGAAGGCCAACACACGACTGTTGCATTCAAGAGCCTCATCAATGGCAGGTTCCGATTTGTTGTGTTTCAAGCATCATTGAGCCAAAACAGCTTCACCATTCACCTCCTGGGAGTTGTTAAAGCATTTGTTTCAAGCCAAAGCCTTCAAACCATTGCTGTTTCACAAACTGCTTCAAAAATAAGTAAGATTTCGAATCCTCTTTTTTCCAAAATCATGGTGTGTAATGCGTAGATCTCTTTATCCTGATCATTATGAGCTTTGAGTCACTGAAAACGGTTGAGTATTTGTGGAGTTATGTTGTCTCAAAGTTTCATACGTGAATGTGTTTTGGTTTGTTTCTCTCATGTTAGCATAAATCATTGAAAACTATTGTTGGATTGTGAACATGTGATGGAAGATGCACGTATTGGTATACCTGTTTTTTGAATTTGGAGAAAAAAAATTCGACCTGGGTTTTGAACACGTTGCTACTGTAAATGTTTTTCTGCAATATGAATACTGGGCATTTCTTTTTACTGTAGCCAAGCCATTAAATAAATGCCAATGCAATATGAATACTGGGCATTTCTTTTTACTGTAGCCAAGCCATTAAATAAATGTCAAAAGGCCTGGGGCGAGGGGGATTCGAACCCCAGACCTTTGCCTCAAAGCTTCAAATACCAAGTGTTTTACCACTGGGGCGCAATGCCAATTCAGTTATTTAAACGCCTTCTATAAAATATATATTAAAGAGGAGCACTATTTCATGGCCATGCGCAAATCACAGCGTGCCACGTCCCCAAATGCAGCACACCGTTTCATTTAAATGTCCCAGGAATTACGCATATGCCACTGCCGGATTTAATTACCAATTAATTTAATTTCTTTTGCAATTTTTATTTCACTTGGCAGGGCTATCTTCAAAAAATCATAGAGCTCTCAATTTTAACTCAAATTTCATGGGAATTTTTGTGTTGTGTTCATCACAATCTCTAGTTTTTAATCATATTTTTTCCAGAATTTTTGGATCAATGGATTTTAATTGTTATTAGGGTTTGTGACATGTGACCAATTTTTGTACACTTTGCCAAAACATTTGTGAAATGATGATACTTTATCCAATGGCTCCCAAATTTTTTGTGCTTAAACTAGACACACTCATGGTGATTTTGGTGTAGAGTTTGTGAATTTATCATTGCTGGTTTGTGAGATATGATTTTTTGAATTAGGGTGTGACAATTTGTGTCACACCATTGATGTCCAACTTGATGATTTTTTGATACCATGCTTCTTGACCTCCAATTGATCTGATTTTTTGCATGAACCTACTTTTGTATGTCTAGTTTACATGTGAATTTTCTTGGAATTATTTGTGGCATTTCCTAATTGTTTGAGATTTTCTCCCCTGTTTAGTCATATGTTGACTTTTTGTGACACTTGTTCCCATTCCATTTGTGAAATTCTCATACTTTATTGGATGGACATGAAATTTCACATGAGATAATTAGACATCCTCATCTTTGCCATGGTTTTAGTCCCATTCATTTATCATACACCATTTCTGATTTATGATTTTTCTAAGTTGATGCATGTTTGGTTGACTTCATTGAGCATGTTCAAAATTGCTTTGACTTTCTGATTTTCATTGACTGCCTTCCACTTGTCCAAATGAGATGAAATTTGACATGCTTACCATGCTGTGGGTTGTGATTGATCATGATTTATTTGGTGATTTTTGGAAATGTTTAAGATTACTTTTGATGCAAGTCTTGCTGTTGACTTCTATGAGCTTCTAAATGCCATGTTTTGACCTAATTTGTTCATGAAATGATGATGATGATTGATATGAATGTGAACCCAATTGGTTGTGTTTCTTAATGGTTTGAACATGATTTTGGATGCTTGCCCTTTGCTGTTTTGACTTTTCCATTCCTTTTTGACCCTAGGCTTGTCCTAGTGGTCCTGTTACTCACTTTTGAGCTTGTGTTTTCAGGTTGACCAACAAGTGACCAATGAGACCATTTCTTTTTGATTGAGCTTGCTTAAATATCCTTGTCTAACTTGTTTGTTTTGTAGGTGGCTTGGCTCACATGCCTTGAGCCTTGTGCCTTGCACATCCATTGGCCCCCAATTAAATGTTGATGTCTGTTTCTTTTTGCTTTGTTTTGAAGTTGCATACTAACATCTGCTTGACTATTTCAGGTGCTTTTAGCTGCTTAGTTCCTTGTGAACTTTTTTTGCTTTGCTTTGCTTGTATAAGCAATTTGCATTGAGGTATATCTCTTTTTCTTCATGTAGTCTGGAAGACCTGGCCTGTTACTTGGCCAGGCAACTGTCTGAAGTCCTCCTTAAGAGGCAATGTTTGTGATTGTTTAATTTTGTCCTTGCATAGAGTCAAAGACCTCCTAAGTGAAGAGGCAATTGGCAGAACCCAAGGGATATGCAACCTATCCCCTGCTATTCAGTGTGTCTTCTGTTTTGCTCACACCACTGTGTTGATGCATTACAGATAAAAACCCAAGATCTTGTACAATTGTACAGTTGAGTCGGTTTTAAATGTGTAGAAGGGTTCCCACTTTCTGAACCCGCACATTCTTGTCTTGAGCTCTCCCAGGCCAGGGATAAGAGCTGTGAAGTCTTATCTTCACTCACCTTTCATCTACTTCACCTTAGTCTCTCAATGGCAAGGTTAAGAGCAACATTTACCCAGTTCCAGAGGTTTGTTTGTTGAGGTTGATATGACCCCTCGACTAAAACCTAACCCTTGTTTGAGCCACTTGTTTGTGTATAGTGTGTGCTATCTGTGCTTGTATGTTTGTTTGACTTGCTTCCTGTGCGAGTTAGGGTTAGTTTAGACTTGCTTCCTGTGCAAGTTAGGTTTTGCTTGGCTTGCTTCCTGTGCAAGTTAAGCGTGTGTGTGGCTTGCTTCCTGTGCAAGTCATGTCTAGGATAGGCTGGCTCCCTGTGCCAGTTAGCTAGAAACCTTAACTTAGGGATGAATTTGCATGATAACATCTAGGCTCGAGTCGTAGTCTCCCTAGTTGTGTCTCCCTCTGTTATCTGGTTAGGCTAGTCCTGTATCCCTCTGTAGGGGAACTACATCGCCCTGATCTTCATACCAGATGAAGTATGTAGGCAGGAGATTGAGCTGATCTCTCCGGGCGCCTTTTCTTTTCTTTTGTGTGTGTGCTTGACGGTTGTAGGCTCGAGTCCCCGACTCCCTATTAACCTGTTGTGTTGTTGTGTGCTTGGAAGCCGATGTAAGTCCATCGAGTGGCATTTGGGTTCCAGTGTGGGTGTGTTTAGGTTCGGATGCTGACATAAGTCCAGTGATTGGCAGTCGGGCTCCACGTTCGCCCGTGTCTTTGTTTTGTCTTGTTGTGTGCTTGGAAGCTGATGTAAGTCCATCGAGTTGCATTTGGGTTCCAGTGTGGGTTTGTTGGTTCGGATGCTGATGTAAGCCCAGTGATTGGCATTCAGGCTCCATGTTTGCCTCTTTGTGTGTGTTTTGGTTCGGATGCTGATGTAAGTCCAACGATTGGCATTCAGGCTCCACGTTTGCCTTTGCCTGTGTTTGTTTGTGTGCGTGTCAGCCGAGCTACGAATGCTCTGATTCTTCTCTCGTCCGAGAAGATACGTATGCATAGGATGCGATATCCTAGCGAGCATGTGTCGTTTCCCCAGTCCGAACTACTTCGACTCTGATGTCTATGCCTGATAGACTAAGTAGGCCCAGGATGCGACATCCTGACGAGTCAGTTTCAGTCAGTTTCTTTTGTCTCTTTCAGCCAGTGTGTGTGAGTTTGAGCAGTGTTTTAGCAACCAATTTCCTTCCTTTTGTGCGTGGATCCCGTAGAGTACTACGGATGCGTAGGGGTGCTAATACCTTCCCTTCGCATAACCGACTCCCGAACCCATTCTCTTTGGTCGCGAGACCATGTTCTTTCCCAGGTTTACTCTGAGCGTTTCCTTTCCCTCTTTTGGGATAAATAACGCACGGTGGCGGCTCTGTTGTTTCTTTGTTTTCCCGCCGGTTTTTCGCGTGATGCGACAGCTGGCGACTCTGCTGGGGATATAGAGAAGTTGACCTGTGCTGGTCCATCTTCCCTGAGCGAGTCTCTCCTAGCGCTCTCTAGGTTAGGGCTTTGGTTGCTTTGCACTGTTTTATTGCATTCTTTGTATATATTTGCATTTACTGTTTGCATTTATTATTTGCATTAATGTTTGCATTCATTCATATTCATCTGTTCATCTGGCTGTGTTTCTCTGTTTGGGGTGGGAGTTACTCGAGGTAAAAGGCCCAATACCCAGGCTATGAGTGAAATCTAGGAAACCTAGGAATAGAGTGATTCATGGGAAGCGGGTGGTATTGCGCCACTTAGCGGAACATTGATATCACGAGCAGTTCAGACCCTGGTGGGATATTATCGGTGCATACATCGGGTGTGCACAGGATGATATTCTGCGAAAGGTTATTTATGCTGCGTTTCTCTCGACCTTACCCTGGCCTAGATGACACCCGTGAGCGGGGCGGGTTTGATCATTTTAACAGGTACATTTGGTGACTCCTGGTACTGATGGTGACTACGAGTTATATTTCTGGACGCCGGAGGTTTGACCCTGGTATTGATCAGAGGGTTCCGTTTATTTCGGATCCCTGGGCTGAATTTGAGGGTACTCGCTCAGATGGTGACTCAGTTCTCCAGACTTGGGTTCAAATGCCAGCTCCTCAGATGACTTTGGGGTTTCAGATGGTTCCTCAGATGCCAGTTCCTGCCAGTCTTGGCTCCATCATTTGCATCAAAGCATGTTTATTTTCCAAAAGATAGTAATGCATGAAAATGAAAAAAAAGTTAACTCGCATACGCATATCCTTTTCAGGATCATTCATAATAAAATAGCATCCGCATCATACGCATATCATGTACATACCATCCTTGCATTACAGACATGCTTGGGAGTGACTTCTCACTTTGGGTTTTGACTGAGACAGGGTTGTTGATCATCGTCCGCACCGCGATCAGACTCAATCACCAAAGAAGTATGGATCAGGTTCAGACTGAGTTAGCTGAGATGAGGGCGAACATGGCCCAGTTCATGACGATGATGCAAGGAGTTGTTCAGGGGCAAGAGGAGCTGCGTGCCTTAGCCCAGAGACTGGAAGCCGTGATTCCACCAGTCCATCGTGCTCCACCAGTGGATGAACCCGTTCATGAGAATGCTGCTGTCACTATTCTCGTCAATGTTTATGCCGTGGGTGATGAATTGAGGGGGATCAGAATCAGTGAACGGCCTCTTGCCGCAGAGACTATTAATGTCAGAGCAACCCGCGCTCCGGTTCGCCATCCTGGCTCTTCAAGTTCCTCGAGTACTAAGAAGCCATCCTCTGGGGCACCCAGAAGGGGAGAGGGTGAGACAAATGTCGTGCACCGTAGGAGGAGTGTGAACAGAGGACAGTATCGTCAGGCTGCTGTTGTGACTATTCCAGCAATTCAACAACAGCAGGGAAGACCAACTCAGCAATATCAGCATCAACAACGTCGTCCTCAGCAACAGGCTTCCCAACAAGCCAGTACGAGTAATGAGAGGAAGAAGATCATTTTTGATCCAATCCCCATGTCCTACGCCGAATTGTATCCCTCTCTGTTAGAGCGGAACTTGATTACTCCCAGAGACCCGCCGGCTGAACCCGACAACCCTCGGTGGTGGTATAGGCCCGATCAGCATTGTGTGTATCATTCGGGTGCTCCTGGTCATGATGTGGATAGTTGCTTTCAGTTGAAGATGAAGGTTCAAGACCTCGTAAGGTCAGGTATTTTGAACTTTGAAGACTTGGGTCCCCGTGTTAATCAAGCCTGAAGATAACAAGTCCCGGGCTGGCGTCGACTTGTCTTCTGAGATCTTCAACAAAGAAGGTTGTTTGCTGCTGATGCAAAGGATACTGACAGTTGTCGTCCCCGGTGGGATCTATCACAATTGGGTCGCTGTGAGCTTTCCTACAGTTGTTCATAAATCAGAGAGATAATCACTTTGTTTAAAAACCCTTCTCCCATGCCAAAAGGAGAAGTGATGACATTGTTGGCAACATTTTGTGCAATGATATTTTCATTCAAATAAATTCCTGTTAAAACATTTGTTTTTCCATTTGTTTTCCCTTTTCGCTTTTCGCATGAAATTGGTGATCACAAAAAACCTTAAAAACAGGAATAAAAGCAATCTTTTCATCTGCATAACGATTGTCTTGTTTGTTTTCCAAAAAGTTTTTCATATCGAAATCATTATGCAGGTTGTTTCTCAAACCCATTGAACATAATGATCGGACGTCATCTCCCAATTTTGAATTCCCTGTATTCGAAGTAGAAGAAGATGATGTTGAAGGGATTCCTGACGAGATTTCCCGACTTCTTGAGCAAGAAAAGAAGATCACTCAGCTGCATCTCGAGAATCAGCAGAACAGCCAACTGGGGCATCAAAAAAAATCAATCAAGAAAAAAAAAACAAAGAAAGAGAGGGTGCAAAAGAAATCAAAAGAAATCAAAAGCAAAATCAAAAGAAAAAACAAAGGAAAAATAGCACCCTCAAAGTCCCAAGTTGGCTGATGCTGAATTAGATCAACTGCCATGTGTCATGGTCAAGTTATATCAGCAGAGAGTGAAGAAAGCACGCGTTAAGAAGGTCAAACCTCGTGTGTTCCAAGGCGACCTCGTGCTCAGGAAAGTCTTGTCTTTCACACCCGATTCCAGGGGCAAGTGGACTTCACAAGCTACAAACGTCCGAACGTTGTCAAGAGAGCCTTTTCAGGCGATGCTTTAACACTTACTACAATGGATGAAGAAGTTCACTCGTCCTGTGAATCCCGATGCAGTCAAGAAATACTTCGCCTAAGACAAAAAAGCAAAAGCTCGCTAAGTCGAACACCCCAAAGGGCGACTTAGGCAAAAAGGAGCGTCTCGGTGGATTGAAAACCCGAAAGGGCGATCCAGGCAAAAGTTAGAGACATTGAAAAAAGAATTTGCATCCCGCTAGATTGAGCACCTCACACTGGGGCAATCTAGGCAAAAATTAGGGATTTGGCAAGTAACTGCATCTTGACAAGATTGTGCTCTATATCTGTCATCCGTCAGGAATTCTCGATTTGTCGTCGACTGAAGCTTTGAATACATCGAAAATTCAGAATGGTAGAGGAAAGGTCATTATGTTCAATGTATCCCTCTCCAATATACATCACCGATTTCAAACTTGCACAGATCTATGGAGTCTCGCCCTTTGCAGACTACCATTCCATCACATCAATTTGAGCTTTTATCCAATTATTTGCATTCTTATTTGTTTCAACTCAACAAATGTTTTGCATGTTTTTAATTGATAAAGTATCATTGTTTTCAAAGTAAACAAATTTTTCAAAAAAATTGTTCTTAAACAAAGTGAACGTTCACAATGATGGAAGGATACTTAGGAGACCCACAGTGCTCTCCCGGGGGTGGTATGATTACCAACAGGTAAGACAATTGTTCGTATCTCGAGCATGACTGTATCTTTGTCCTGCAGAACCTCGTATGGTCTCTCCTCAGTGAATTTGCACGACGCAGTGTTGTTTGAAGTTGTTCATCTTCATGTTCCCGGCAGTACAGATTCTTCCTCCAAATCCCCGTTAGCACTTATTGTGGGGCATCCCCAGTAGAGTGCTGTTTGAGCCCTATCGTGGGGCATCCCCAGCAAGTTTGCTGTTTCGGACATTATTGTGGGGCAGCTCCCCTAGCAGAGTGTTTATTGAAGACTGCAACTTTCGCCTCTCCAGCAGAGTAGTCTTCCTCTCTCCCCAACGTGGGTGTTTTTCTTTGAAGATTCAGTATTTGGTAGATCAACATCCCAGTACTATAGCATTCCCTCAGATAGATCCCTCAGCGGAGTGGTTCGCGTAAGGAGCTTTATCAACGCTTTTGTACTTCTCATCAGAGATCTGGTCGCTTCTCGGTATCTTTGATTTTCAGCACAAGTTGTTGTGGCGCATCCGCCTGTATGTTGAACTTTGTTATCCGGTTGCGACTGACGATCCCTCCGGAAGCCTCCTGTGGCTCTTCCTCCCATGCAGAATGAGGACTTTGGTTTTCTCTCCGGATGGTTGATTCCCGGACCGTTGGTTGGAGCATGTCTGTTTGTCAGCATTCATCATACATTTTAGGTAGAATGCATACATGCATAATCATAGCATTTGGATACTCATGATGCAACTGTTGCCGTATATCTGTTGATGGTTGTCTCCTGCTGTTTGTTGATACGGATCTCTCCAGTAGATCCTCCCTAGCGGATTCGGGTGTGTCTGATCTCTCCATGTAGAGCCAACCCCTTAAGCAGAAAGTGTCTATCCTTTCCTGCCATTTCCCCACTGAGATACATCCTCGTGGATGACGGTTGTTTCCGTTCCCTCCCAACACACGGGATGGGTTTTCCCTATTGAGTTCTTTCCTCATTAGGATGAGTCTTGTTTCAGTCTGCCATTTTGGATCGATCCTAAATTGGCTTCCTGTTGGCTGTCTCTCGTGCTTCCCTGGGGCATAAATGAATAGTTGCTCACTAACCGGCACTCATTCATCTTATCCTCAGCGGAATCTGTGGGCCTCTACCTACAAACTGGTAGTTGTAAGTCCTATCTTTGTGGTTTTCTACCTACAAGCCGGTAGTTGTAAAATCCCACTTTCATCCCCTAGCAGAGGTAACCTTTGTGGTTCATTCTGTTTGTTGGCCTCTACCTACAAACCGGTAGTTGTAAGTCCTATCTTTGTGGTTTTCTACCCACAAGCTGGTAGTTGTAAAATCCCACGTTCTCCCCTTGGTGGAGTTAACCCTGTGTGCTCATCCCGATGATGACTGGTTACTTTTCCGTTGGCCTCTACCTACAAACCGGTAGTTGTAAGTCCTATCTTTGTGGTTTTCTACCCACTAGCTGGTAGTTGTAAAATCCCACGTTCTCCCCTTGGTGGAGTTAACCCTGTGTGCTCATCCCGATGATGACTGGTTACTTTTCCGTTGGCCTCTACCTACAAACCGGTAGTTGTAAGTCCTATCTTTGTGGTTTTCTACCCACTAGCTGGTAGTTGTAAAATCCCACTTTCATCCCCTTGGTGGAGTTCACCCTGTGTGTTCATCCTATGCATGACTGGTTACTTTTCCGTGGTTTTCTGCCTACTAACCGGTAGATGTAATCCCCTCTTTGCAGTCATCAGTATCCGGTTTGTGATGTTGATATTCTTTCCCCTCTGGATACTTGCCTTGATCAAGCAGTATTGTCCCCATTAGGTCTTCCCCTTCTTTTTGGATACTTGCTCCGAGTAAGCAGCTTTATCCCCTTTTGATTGGTCATCTTTTGCATACCTAGTCTGGTACCCAGATGCCTTTCTTTTCGGTCGCTTATTCATTTAACAACCTACAACCCGGTTATGGATAATCTTCCATGCGAGTGTATTATCTGCGTTTTGACGGCTATAGATAATATGTCTTATGCTTTTTCCGGTATTCAGACCGAAGAAGGTTCCGACGATCAGGTCGATGTACTTATGTTTTTCCGGTATTCAGACCGAAGGAGTTTCCGACGATCAGGTCGATGTACTCATGGCACTCAGGCCAATTTTCCGGTATTCAGACCGAAGGAGTTTCCGACGATCAGGTCGATGTACTCATGGCACTCAGGCCAATTTTCCGGTATTCAGACCGAAGGAGTTTCCGACGATCAGGTCGATGTACTCATGGCACTCAGGCCAATTTTCCGGTATTCAGACCGAAGGAGTTTCCGACGATCAGGTCGATGTACTCATGGCACTCAGGCCAATTTTCCGGTATTCAGACCGAAGAAGTTTCCGACAATCAGGTCGATGTACTCATGGCACTCAGGCCAATCTCCCGGTATTCAGACCGAAGAAGTTTCCGACGATCAGGTCGATGTACTTATGTTTTTTTCGGTATTCAGACCGAAGGAGTTTCCGACGATCAGGTCGATGTACTCATGGCACTCAGGCCAATCTCCCGGTATTCAGACCGAAGAAGTTTCCGACGATCAGGTCGATGTACTTATGTTTTTTCCGGTATTCAGACCGAAGAAGTTTCCGACAATCAGGTCGATGTACTCATGGCACTCAGGCCAATTTTCCGGTATTCAGACCGAGGTGGCGTTCAGGCCAATTTCCGATTTTTCGAATCGAAGAAGTTTTCCTCCTCCCCGTTGGTGTCGATAAACGTCGAGTTTTTCCTATTCGTCCTATGACGTCTAGTTGTACCTGTCCCCACGTGGATTTACCTCTCCGTTGGTCTTGGTAAACGTTGAGTTTTTCCCATTACGTCCTCTGACGTATGGTGGTATCCCTTCCAGTTATTCAATAACGTCTGGTTGCCTCTCCGTTGGTCCCGATAAACGTCGAGTTTTTCTTAGTTGTCCGTTGGCATCTAGTTATGTTTTCTTTTCCCATTCACCATCGTTGTGATGTCTGGATGTGGCCGTACCCTTTGAAAACAAAACCAAAAAATATATACCCAGCAATAAATATCAAATCCCAGTGGACGTTTCCATTGGTGGATCCATGTATTGTGCAAATTCTATGGTTCTTGGTATTCAATCCCTGTTTACCCTGAAAGTCTGACAGCCGTTACTCTCATCCATTCGGGTTCCCAGCTGATTGAATAGGGGCAGCTGTAGCACCTCAAATTTGCACCTATCATTGTACATACATTTTCATATTAGGTCATAGCATATCATGGTCCATTGCATAGCATTGCATTGCCTCTTTTGCCTCAAGTGCAAGCCAATCAAGGAATTAGGTTAAACTGGTCAGGAGATCAGTCGGTCAAGCAAGCAAGCACAATTCTCAAGGAGCCAAGGCCCTAGGGTTTGTCCAACATGTTCACATGACTTGGGGATCCATTTGAGATGTTTTGGTCAAGGATTGGAGGCTCAGAGGTCATCAGTCAATGCACAGTCAGTCAGAAACCCTAAAAGTCAACTGTTGGTCAACTGTCCATTTAATCAGTGATTTGATGATGGAAATTGGTTTGAGAGGTCTCATTCATGTCCAAATAGTCCTCATATATCATGTCAAACACCATCATGGAAGAATTTGAAGCCAGATCAGAAATTTCCAAAATGTGGAAACTGGACCTGTAACTGAAACTTACCAAAAATGGAAAGTCTTGATCCTCAAACTTACATCATGATACAAGCTCCAAATGAATTTTTGCCCAACATGAAAGTTGAAGATCTTGTTCTCCCATTTCCAAAAAGTCCAAGAACTCTCAATTCCCATGTATGGTTGGCAAGTTATGATCGAATCATTTTCACAAAATCTTGAACTTCAAAAGGCCATATCTCTCAAACCATTTGGCCAATTTGGGTGGGGTTTTTTCCTACAAGTCACATTTGATCCCCTCTTTCCAAAAATGTAACTTTCGTGTACCAAAACTTCACCAATCAAAATGGCATTTTTTGACTTACTTGAATTAATTTCAAATGAAGAGAAATTTTGACTTTTTAAAATAAACCTTTTCCATCATTTTGGCCATTAGGAATTGATCTGAAAATGCATTTGTGACATGTTACAAAGTCATTTTTATGCAGTACATGTAACCCATCACCTAGTTGCTTGAAATGTGGCCAAAAGTACAACTTTTACCAACTCTATCCCACATATCCATGGACTATGATTTGTACAACATAAAGCAGCAGATTTTATGATGGATTTTCTGTCAAATGAAATCACTAGCAGCCACACAAAACCACTTGGTCTGAACAGAACTCATTCATTCTAAAAACTTCATTTTTTTTGCATTTATCAAAACCTGTCAAAAACTCTAAAGAGACTAAGCCTTGCCTTGCCTAAAACAACATTCCTACAACATTGTGAACCTATTTTCACCACCATTCTCCAGCTGGAAGGCCAACACACGACTGTTGCATTCAAGAGCCTCATCAATGGCAGGTTCCGATTTGTTGTGTTTCAAGCATCATTGAGCCAAAACAGCTTCACCATTCACCTCCTGGGAGTTGTTAAAGCATCTGTTTCAAGCCAAAGCCTTCAAACCATTGCTGTTTCACAAACTGCTTCAAAAATAAGTAAGATTTCGAATCCTCTTTTTCCAAAATCATGGTGTGTAATGCGTAGATCTCTTTATCCTGATCATTATGAGCTTTGAGTCACTGAAAACGGTTGAGTATTTGTGGAGTTATGTTGTCTCAAAGTTTCATACGTGAATGTGTTTTGGTTTGTTTCTCTCATGTTAGCATAAATCATTGAAAACTATTGTTGGATTGTGAACATGTGATGGAAGATGCACGTATTGGTATACCTGTTTTTTGAATTTGGAGAAAAAAAATTCGACCTGGGTTTTGAACACGTTGCTACTGTAAATGTTTTTCTGCAATATGAATACTGGGCATTTCTTTTTACTGTAGCCAAGCCATTAAATAAATGCCAATGCAATATGAATACTGGGCAAGATTGTTATATAAATGCCAATGCCAATGCCGTTCTATAATCCAAATTGTTATAAGTTTAGAAAGTAACCAAGTTGTTTTGTTTGAAAAGTTATCTTTTGAGTAGAATATCACTAAAACAATAAAACGGTTTTAATCAAACGTAAAAGGCTTGGCAAGATTGAAGTTCACTATTCAAATTGCTTATGATTCCTTATGACAACTATATATATTCAATATTATTGATGATGTTCAAGTATCCTCTCAATATCATTTATGTCTAAATGATATTGTGATAATCACTATATTAATCTTTAGACGATTTCTCCACCTAACTATCAATATAGCAATATTTAATGGTTGATACAAAAGAAGAGTAGTGAATAAATCTATTTCTACAACTTATTCACTACTTGAAAATATATTTTATGTCAAGACTCAAATAATCTCTTTCAACAACTACTCAAATCTAATATTCAACTTAGGGCAAAAATATCATTCAATACATCAACAATCTTTTATCATATATAAGAGTCAAATGAAATACATAAACAAATAGGAATAGCTACTACCTCCAATCTTGACAAAATGGGGTTTAGCTCCTCATCATCATTTTGGAAAGCAAAAGGCAATGGTAGGAAATCTCTTTTTCTCTTATAAAATATCAAACTATGAATGAATGAATGAATGAATAATTTCCATTCTGTTTTCTAAAAGGGTTGACCTTTCCTAAAATGCTCATTTTCATCTAAAGCTGAAAAGCCCCCTAAAACAGATACAGATTTGGCAAAACACAGCTGGCATTGAAAGCAACACCCTTGGCAAAACAGCTTGCTGGATTCGCAAGGTTCGCGGCGCGAAGGGAGATCGCGGCGCGAACTGAAGCCACTTCAGCTTCCTTGCCTTGCAAGCTTCATCCAAATATTCTTCTAGATGTTAATCTTCAAAATTAGGTCTCCAAATTGCATTCAACACTTCTTCCAATCTATGATTAAGCATTCCGAAGCTCTCTTGCCCAAAAATTCTACAAAACTAACAAATATGTGAAATAACCACTCAAAACAACATAAATTAAACCTAATTGCATTTATACAGAATGGTGAGAATAAAAGTGTGTAATTACATCAAAAATTGGTAAAAGGGACCAATAAAATTATATAAAAAGTAGTACTAATTGGTCCCTAACATTGGGCAACTGGAGAGATTTGAGTCTCAAGCATCTTGTTATGTGTAGACATGGCTTCAGCCTTATTTGCTAATTGTTTTACCAACTCGTTTGTATGAATGTTTTGATTCATGAATTCTTTGTTCTGCTGGATCTGGGATGTAATGAAGTTTTCCATCATAAGTTATAAGTTTGAATTTCTAGGAGCAACATGGGCTCCTTTTTGAAACCCTAGAGGGTTTGAAGGTGGAGGGCTTGGCGCAAACAATGTGTTATTGTTTTTGTAAGAAAAGTTGGGATGGTTTCTCCATCCAGGATTATATGTGTTGGAATAGGGATTTCCTTACGCATAGTTGATATGGCCTGGCGCAATTCCAGTAAATATTAGGCCATCAGTGGCTATATGTCCTTGGACTCCACAAATTTTGCAGTTTGGGGCTACAACAACCACAATGGTTGGAGTAGTTATAGTTAAGTTGTTGATCTTTTGGGTAAATGCCTCGACTTTATCATTTACATGATCAATTTCCATTGACTTTGAAAATTCCTCCTTTCTGTTGGGTTTTCTCGACTTGAACTCGTCCAGTTCCCCATTGGTAATGATTTTGGGCCATGTTTTAGATAAGCTGGTAGGATTTCTCGAAGGATTTGTTCATTAAGGCTCCGTCATGAGCAGTATCTATGGTCATTCTGGTGTTGTATAGCAGACCATTGCAAAAAGTATGGATGATAAGTCATTGGTCCAATTTGTGATGATGACATAGTCTTATCATATCTTTATATCTTTCTCATGCATCAAAAAGTTATCCACATTTGGCTAGTTTAATTGTAGTTATATGATTTCTCAATACTTCCATTTTTCTTGGTTGGAAGTATATGGCTAAGAATGCCCTCTTGAGTTTATTCCAACTGGTGATTGAGTTTGCAGGTAGAGATTGTAGCCACGCTTTGGCTCTATCCCTCAGAGAAAATGGAAATAGTCGTGATAGAATGACTTATAGATTTGCATCACTACTCTTTAGTATGTTTGCGTACTGTACAAACACTGATAAATGAAGATTTGGGTCCTCAGTGGGATTTCCAAAGAACTGGTTTTGTTGCACAATTTGCACCAGAGACGGTTTCAATTCGAAAGTGTTTGCCTGGATCATAGGTGGAACAATGCTTGAGTGTGGTTCGTCCTAAGACGGAACTGCAAAGTCCTTGAGTGGACGGTTACTAGCTTCATCCATAGGCTCAAATATGGCTCTAAGTTCATGTATTCAGCGTTTGATATGAATATAACGCTCGACTTCAGGGGTCGGTTGTTCTAACTCCTATGTGTTTGAGTGAGTGTTAGGCATAGAACCAATATAAATAAATAAAATGCCTTAGTATATACGGCACAACAATGGAGTTACGATGTTGACTAATAAAAATCCCCGAAAATAGCGCCAAAAGCTTGATGCGATGTTTTTCTTCTCTTAGATGCTTTCTGCAAGTGCACGAAATGTATCATAGTAATATAAAAGGTTGTCAAACCCATTGGGAATTATATTTAACTTTACCACTATCTACTATTGCTATATAAATTTAAGGCTAATTGATTTTGGATGAGAAGGGGAATTAAAATAGAAAATAAAGTAAGTTTGTTTAACAAAATAATTAATAAAAACGAGATCAGAATATGGTTTGCGTCGATTAATAGTACTCACAACTAAGTTAGATTAATTAATTAAATTGGGACAATATTTTTCTTTCATAGGAAGAAACTTAATTTAAGTGAACTGTTTGTGTTTGCAAAACCGGAACCGAGTTTTATTCTAAAATCTACATTGCCACTGCCGCGGTTCAACCTGTTAAAGTATAAAACTTATATTTTTTAAAATTAAAATCTTCTAATTAATCAAAAAGTCATTTCGGGCGAAAAACAAATTTAAAGGTGATACCAGTTGTCGTTCGCATAGCACAATAGTCCAAACTTACAAATGTTTGTTAGCGCAACACATATTCCTCCAAACTCTATTTTTGAAAATGATTGTTTTTACAATTTAAAATAACATTTGCGGTCTCTCTTGATTTAATTTAAAATCTTATTTTTATTTTCCATCTAAGATACGAGTTCCTATGTTTCGAAACGGAACCAATATCTCTAAGTTTAATATTTTCGTGATAAATAATTTCTGTTTAAAACAGTATAAAAAACAGTCCCGAAAATGAGTCCTAATTTAATCGATAATTTTCAACTTAGATGCGAGTACCGTTGAAATGACGATCCTCATATTCCGGACCCTGAACGGTTTATCCGGACATATTTGACATAATATTCATATTAAATTCAATATGTATACCAAATGAATTTCTAGACATAATAATATGATAATGATAATGAGAAGTGGTATTAACTAGCATGCAAACAATGAAAAATAAGTACAGTTCGTGCAATATGTAATTAATACTAGTAATCTATTTTAACAATCCAAATTGTGGTAATTTAAACTAATATAATAAAAAATAACAATTATAATATCAAAACTAAAAAACAGTAAGATGCAGAAAATTAAAGAAGAAAATACGTATTAAAAGTAACACGATGCATGAATTGGAAACTGGAAAACCTTGGAATAAAAATCAGAAATTAGTATGCCGACAAACTTAAATGATGAACTATCCAAATACAATGTGAAATTCTGTAGAATCTTAAAACTATGGTGTGTTTATTACTTAATGTGAGCAATTTAGCATTTTTATAATAAGTGATTTTTCTGCCTATTTGATTCTACAAACTTGTCTCCTTAAAAACCTAAGAACTAAGACTATATATAGTGTTTTTTGGTTCTAAAATTGTGCTGAAATCGTGTAAGAGCAGTTGAGAAAATCATGATGAAGTGGGAGTGGAGTGAGCAAGTCATTTGCAATTTTTTCTGGAAACAAAGCCCATGGCGAACGCCATGAGTGCAACATGGGGGACGTAGTTGATGAAGGGGCCATGGTGAACACCATGCTCCTGTGGCGAACGCCACGAGTATCTAGTCGGAAATGTGATACATAACACTACATAAAAACATGAAATGGATATAGAGTGGACTAAAATGCACGTGTATCGAGTCGGAAATGTGATACATTTCATGGTTATCAGAATGACCAATGGTGAATGCGTCGTTGTACCAATATCTAAAGATCAATGGAATGATAACGATAGGAAATTATGGTCACATGATTGGAAGGCACAAAATATTCTCCTATCCGCACTTGGTGTTGATGAATATTATCGTGTTTCCCATTGTGAAACCGCCAAACCTATGTGGGATGCATTAGAAGTTGCCCATGATGGAACTAATGAAGTCAAACAAGCTAGGACTTATACCTTGAATCAAAAGTTTGAACTATTTCGCATGAAGTATGGTGAAACCATTGCCGACATGCAAAAGAGGTTCACACATATTATAAATCGGTTGAATTCTCTAGGTAAGCCTATTTCCAATGATATTGCTACTAATAAAGTTTTGAGGTGTCTTAATAGGGAATGGAAACCCAAGGTCACCATAATCAAAGAAGAGAATGATCTTAAAACACTTGATCTCACAACTTTATTTGGTAAGCTAGAAGAACATAAGCAAGAACTCACTTGCTTAGGAAAAGATGAAAAAAAACATGATAAGAAGATAAATAAGGATAAAGGTAAAGATAATGAGGTATCAAAGAATACTATTGCTCTAAATGCTTCAAGTTAAAAGTCCTCAACCAATGAGCAAAGTGATTATGAAACAAGAGATGACAAGGATTCTGATGATGAAGATATGGGGTTGTTCGTCAAAAGGTACAACAGATAGATATGGAAAAATGGAGTCAAGCACTCCGACAAGAACCTAATCAAATTTGGAAGGCTATCTAACTCCTCAAAGGAAGATGAGAATAAGAAGGTTAAACTTAGAAGTTCATGCTACAATTGTGGAAAAGTTTGCCATTATAGGCCAGATTATCCTATGATCAAGAAAGATAAAGAGAAAGGTCATTACAAGAAATCTAGCAAGTCTAGAAGAGCCTATGTTGCTTAGGAGAGTGAAAGTGATTCTTCAAGTGATGAAAGCTTAAATTCAAGTGTCGAATCGGCCAAGCTTTGCTTTATGACCAACAAAAAGAAGAAGAAGAATGTAAATCATTCTAAGCTTGAATCTACTAATGAATTATCTCATTCTTAATTACAAAAAGCTTTTGAAAATCTACATAGAGAAGTCGTAGACGCTTTTAAAAATTTAACTTTAAACAAAAGAATATTTTCACACTTAGAAGCTAAAGTTTTAGGAACCAAAAAGAATATGGAATACCTTAATCAATCTATGGTAGATATTCTAAAAGGTAAGGATGAGGATGAAGAATTTTCATGGCTCGATTGTGAAACTTATCACATTTAGCAAAAAGAGGTAAATACTTTTTAAGCTAAATTGGATAAGGAATTACAACCAAAGTTCACTTTTGCTATTGATACTACCAAATATAAGACGCCTTCTTATAATTATTATAAAAGGTATAGCTTTGTTAAAAAGGATTCAAATAGAAAAATTACATCTCATCACAATTTATCTTGCCATTATTGTTCAAGAAATGTCACACTGTTGGGAAATACAAGTTTAAGAGACTCTTTGTTCCTAAAGGTGTTTTTCAATGGTTGCCTAAATGCAACCAAAGTTTCACTAATCCTTAAGGATCCAATGAAGATTGGGTACCTAGCACTTTTTGTTGATCTTGTAGGATAAATGTCTTGACTCTATGAAGAGAGTATGAGATCTCGTTTATTGATGCTCAAGACATATGACATGTGACATATCCCTATTTCATTGACTTTGTGGGAAGGAAGAAGGGTTGTGTGACCAAAGAAGACTATAGATTATGTTAATTAATTAGTAAAAGATATGTAGATTACATTTAATTTTCCTATCCGAGAAATGTCAAAAAAGGTATTTGGTTTCATGATGCATGTGTATCTTCAATAAGACATACTCAAGTACATTGAATAAGGGATTGATCAACCTAAGATGATGAAACCCGAGGAGGAGAAAGATAACTATTATGATATGAACAATAATGAAAGTCCAACCATAAAGGATGATCATCAAGTTAATAATCTTCTTCTATACATTATTAATCACACTTTCGGATACTTTTATAAAGAGAAAAATAGTAAAAACATTGATGTATAAAGCTTTGGGGAAAATTTTGCATTCATTCAAAATTTCGTTCGAGAGTTCCTTATGGAATGCATGTGCATCCTTTGTCGTTTGTACGATGAGGTAATATTGTTTCAATTTTTGCTTTGTAAGTAAGTTCTTTCTTTTACCTATTTATTTTTCAAAGGTATGTGATATATTGTGTGCATGATACATGTTATAAGTGTTCATTTCCAAAAATTTCAATTGATAACATTGTGTGTTTCGTTTAATATCTTTATAGTGACCTCATCTTAATATCTTCACTTGTATTCTATATCTTTTAATATTTCATGCTTACATTTGTATGTTTGCATGTTAGTGGCTAGCAAATCATGAAAAATGATAATTTGCATGTGTCTCTCAAAAACCATCATGCATGCTTCAATTAGACTCTTTCAAAGTTGATCCAAAATCTTATGTGTCAATTTTTTTCACTTTTTTCACCTCATATGTCGACTCATGTTTCGTATAGGTCGGCTCAAGAATTTTTTTAAAAGAAATTTTCAAATTCATTTCAGTATATGTGTTGACACATGTATCGAATGTGTCGACTCATGACCTGTTTAGGTCGGCACATGCTTCCAACAGGTCAGTACGTGCTTCCAGCAGGTCGGCTCATAATGCATTTTTAGGTCATTTCTCCATTTCTCATTCTATTCCCGTACATGCATTCATATCCAAAACTTTTCATTTCCTCTTGAGTCTTGTAAAACTTCAATTGTCAGTAACTCCTCTTAGATTCATTCACCATATCTCATACAATTTCCATTCTCCAACATTTCATTAAGCTCATTCATTATCCTTATTTTCTCTTATTTAAAATCCTCATTATCCTCACATTTCAAATCACAGCCTAATAACCTTCAAACTCAGAATTTGCATTCATGTTTAGATTTCATTGACATCTTTGTGTGTTTTTTATCTATTTATCTGATTTGGGTTTGTGGGTAATCATTTATCCCTCAAACATCTTTACTTTTTCTTTCACACATTTTGTCAAACACTTGGCGTGCGAACTTTGTTTGAATAATTCTCAATGGCACCAAAGCTTTCAAGAACCAAAGGTGATTCTAAGGGTAAGGGTACGGATACCATATCTTCTACAATTCCAGAAACTCCATTTTCATTGGTTTGGTCTAGATGTGTTAAGGAATTTGAAGAGAAACACCAACACCACCTTGTTGTGAAGCAATATGTTTAGAAACTTGTTGTTGTTGGCTTCTTGGACATTCTAGATGTTGTTAGTCTTGTTGAGCATCAACAAATCAACTAGTTTTTTTGAAGCTTTCACACGACTACAATGAAGATCTCATTCGTGTGTTCTACTCTAGGCTCCACGATAGACATGGCTCACCATTCAAGTTCATAATAGGTAACATAATTTATGATTTTACTCATGATCTTTGGAAGTCACTGTTTGGAATCAATATTATTGGTGTTGATATTGAACCATTGGTGATGGATACCAACCTTCATCATGATTTTAAATGGAACATCCATCTAAATCAATTTCTCAAGGCTCCACGGTCTGATGATTTCTATGATCCTACAACAATCGGTTAGTTAAAGATGGTTCCTCAGATTTTGCTTTAGCTTGTTTCTCATGTATTGCGCCCTAAGAATGATGGTTTCTCAAGGATTGACAATACTGAAATTCACCTTGTCTACATCTTCTGAACAAAATTCTGATAAATTAGTAAAATTACTCTATGTCTCAAATGTTTTCCATCAAAGACTGCAACAAAGGAATGTCATTTTGCTATGTTTCTATGATTGCCAAAATCTTGAACTATTTCAACATTGGGATGTCGAATCTTCAGTATAGATCTCCGAGCATGGCTCAAGATTTCTCCCAGCGTACTTTAACCAATATGGGGTACTTTTGGGATGACAATCGTCAGGTGTAATATTTTCGTGTCAGTAAGAATGGTAGGAAAATATATAATTTCGATGACCCTACTGAGTTTGGTGATGAAGCTACTGAGACACATGTGGTTGATGATCAACCTATTGATGCTTCTCATGGTGTTCTTTAAGGTGATGCTTTTATGCAAGATATTGATCATGAGGATGGTCAAGGTAATATTTTTAGTGTTGGATACGGAGATCCGTCTTCCATAATGACTACGCTTCAAAACATGCAGGTTAGGAAAGATTAACGTTATGAGGAAGATTATCGGAGGCGAGATGCTTTTAAGGAAGCTCAAGTGGAAAGATTTTGTCTTCTTCAAGAGCACATGACAATACAAGACACAAACTTTGAATCCTTTGCCTCTTATGTGACTGAAAAGCTTTATTCTTATGCTCAATAAGATTGATGTTAATCATGCTTCCATAATATCAAAAATTAATCACATGATTTGTGCTCAAAATGAGAATCATTACCATTATGCTCAATTCTACCGAGATGTGTGATTTCTTGGATCATCACTTTGGGAATGATGGACAAGGTTGGCATCGCGGAGTGAGATCAATGCCTAGAGGTCGTGAAGGACGTTGAAGTGTTGAGTTGTTGAGTTGTTAAGTCTTTGGGTCAAACATCTTATGGGGAATTTCTTTCATGGAGTTTATATTTTGAGTCATCATGCATTGTGCTTTGTTGGTTTGTTTTGTTTTAAGCTTATGTCTTGGTAATGTTACTACTTGTTTAATGTGAGACAATGTTTTTGCTATGTGTATTACCTTTGATGACAATATTGTAATGTTGAGTTTCTATGTATGGTGTGTTAAGTTTTATTTGTGTAACTTCATGTATGTAGTGTATGTTAGTGCACGTTCTTTCTTTGCAAACGCCTATGTATGGTATATGACATATGTGATATGTTGTATCTATGTGATACTGCTAATGGCTTGCTTTGTCTCTTTTTGATGTTGTCAAAGGGGGAGAAGCATATGCAAGCTATGAAGCTATGATGCATACATTAAGGAGGAGCCTTCATGAAGACACGAAACACATCGTCTCAAGTTTTTCCATCATCAAAAAGGGGGAGTACGTGAGTGTAAATTTCTATTAGATGTATTTTATATGATGTCAAAACAAGAATATTTGATCATTTATGTATATTGGACGATATCCTCTAAGTCTAACTGTGCATATTAGCATTAGGAAGCATAATAACATGTTGGAAAATGTTTCATGCATCAAAAATTGGTTTTTATGTGAAAAACATACTATGCGTCGACACATACATGCTATAGGTCGACACATAGAAGAAACATTTTCCTACAGGTCAACACATACGAGTTATAGGTCGACACATGCAAGTCATTTTTAAAGCATGTAGCCTCTGTTTGATGTGCCGCCTCTACAGGTCGACACATGCATCGTATGTGCCAACACATGACTTACATAGGTCGACACATGCATTAAAAATCTAGAAAATTTACACTGTTTTCTATTCCTTTTGCATTCCTTTGCTTCATACTTGAACAAACACACACACACACACACACACACACACACACACACACCACACACATATACACTTCATTCATGCATCATTTCTAGTACGGTTCTAGAGTAAACCTACATGAAACCGGGATTTCAAAGAGTTCTCATCATCTCCGACCTACATTCTATGCATACACACAAACAAAATACACATAATCATTCTTTGTTTGGATGCCATCTAGAATAACCGTTGATAATGCCCAATTTAGGTTGTTGAATTGTAAATTGGGTTAAGATTTTTAAGGATTTCAAATAAGAAAACCAAGTTGGGGTTTCTTATAAAGGAGTAGCGTGAGACGGTGGACCATATTGGTAAATCTTGGGTTATAACAATTTGAAATTTGGATCCGGTCGAGTGAAGGTTTTTAAGAATGGAGGTTTCTTGAAAAGGAGTAGTGTGAGACGGTGGATCATATTGGTAAATCTTGGGTTACAACAATTCACAATATGGATTTGATCGAGTGAAGACTTTGAAGAATAGAAGGTTCTTGCAAAGGAGTAGCGTAAGACGGTGAATCAAATTGACATTGTTGGGTGACTTGATCAAGCTCAGATCAAGGGAAGATAAAGTGTTAGAATCAACATCAAACATATGGTTTGTATGGTTGAGTTGCTACATTTCTCTTGTATACTACTTTTGCAAAGTAAGGTTAATTTCATTATCTCATTTCGAGTTCGAATTGATGGCATATGTACCCATAATGAGGCCGATTGAGGAACTGCCTAAACAAATACTTATACTCTCTCTCTCTCTCTCTCTCTCTCTCTCTCTCTCTCTCTCTCTCTATATATATATATATATATATATATATATATATATATATATATATATATATATATGTGTGTGTGTGTGTGTGTGTGTGTGTGTGTGTGTGTGTATGTGTGTGTGTGTGTGTGTGTGTGTGTGTGTGTGTGTGTGTGTCTTTATCTCTTTTACGTTTCATTTGCAAATTGTTGAATTCATCGATTGTGCGATCAATAAGTTTGGTTAATCCTTTTGAAAACTATTTGAAAAATGTTTAGTTAACTTGATCACAATCCCTAGATTGTGGTTGGATTTGAATATCAACAAAACCATACAAATTTCTAAACGAAATCGATTGCACACAAGATGTTCGATAATTTTTCTCTATTATATTTTTTATGTTTTATCATTGGGAATAATCTCTACTTTTAGCATAACATTCAATTGGTTATGGTTGAAATTTTGTTGATCAAATTTTTGTTCATTATCGTACTTTGATTGCATTTACGCATATCTGAGCTTTTCAATAGTGGTTTGGTTAGGCGATTTGATCCGGGTCATTTCCGATGCGCCATAAAAAATTTTAAAACAATTTTTGTTCAAGTTTTTAACTTGGGATCTATTCACCCCCCTCTAGATTGTTGCCTATCGTCTAACAAAATTCTTGCCTGATGGACTCACCTAAATTTTTTCCTAAGGGACTTAACTTAAAGTCTCACTAGAGGGACTCAACTAAAGTCTCACCTGAGGGACTCACCTAAAGTCTTTCCTAGGGGACTCAACTTAAAGTCTCGCTTGAGGGACTCAACTAGAGTCTTTCTTGAGGGACTCACCTTAAAGTCTAGCAAGAGGGGCTCAACTAATAGTCTTCTTTGAGGGACTAAACTAAAGTCTCGTCTAAGGGGCTTAACTTAAATTCTTGCCTAAATGACTCAACTTAAATTTTTTCTTGAGGAACTCAATTTAAAGTCTCGCTTGAGGGACTTAACTTATAGTGTCATTTAAGGGACTCAACTAAAGTCTCGCCTCAAGGATTAAATTAAAGTCTCGCCTCATGGACTTAACTTAAAGTCTTGCATTAGGAACTCAATTTAAAGTCTTTCATGAGGAACTCAACTTAAAGTCTTTCCTAAGGGACTCAACTTAAAGTCTCACCTAAGGGAATTAACCAAAGTCTCGTATGAGGGACTCAACTTAAATTCTCTCCTGAGGGACTCAGCTTAAAGTCTCTCTTGAGGGACTCAACTGAAAGTCTAATATGAGGGACTCAACTTAAAGTCTCGCACATAGATAAAGTACCTTATGCCTTGATTAAATCACTTTTTTCCTTTTCAAGGTCTCGTACTTGAGGGATTGTGTACTAGTATAAATTATCAAGCCATAAAAGGCGTCCTATGATGAAAAAACGAACAAAGCGTCGCGATGTTACACTCGGGCGTACAATTGGGTTTGATGCCTGAATGCAAGATCTAATATGTGAGCTATCTTTAAACTTACAAATCTTAAAGTCTATGACAATCCTTAATCAATAGAGATTGTCATGTATTGAGTTTTTAGCAAGAATAAACCTCATTAGAATGAATATATGAGAATTTGCATCAATATGAAATCAACTTCTGGATGCGTGATTAACTAAACAAAATTGTGAAAACTGAATTGAATAAAGAAAAAATACATCAAATACAAAAAAGAGGAATTGATGAGCAATTGTAAAAAAAGATTGCAAGAAGATTGATATATATCTTCAAGAATAAAGAGTGAAGGGAATGAAAGGTAACCAATCGATTTTGTTTGAAATTTTGATAATAATATCTAAAATAATATTTTATAAAAATGTATTCAAATTAATTTTTTATTTAAATTTATTTTTGAATTTTTTTTATAAAAAAAGTAGATAACCCTAAAAATTATTTTAAAATATTGAAATAAACGGGGCTAAACTCAAAAAGAAATTCGCCAGATGAACAAAATAAAAATAGTTTCATTTACTAGATGAATTACAATACAAGCTACTACAATGTATACTAAGCTGCCGACTGGTGTGTTATATTCTTGATGTAATAAAAACTATATAAAAATTTAGTATTATAAAAGTAAAGATTAAAAAGTATAGTGTGAATAGTTGAGTAAACCCCAGTTAATATTTGAAGTATCGCGTTACACGTACGTATGTATATATATTCTGAAGAAAGGGATAAAAGAGGTGGGTAGTGTAGTGTGGGGTAGAGGCAAAGTATATTGAAATTTGATGTATTCCGTATACTCTGCGTATAATCTAAACTTCTGTGTATAGTATAATCTAAAGGCAAAGAGTGCTGCAACACAAAGCATTTCTATACTGCACCTATGCTAGTAGAAGCAGGCTCTGAATTGGGTTTTCTAATCATATAAATATTTGAAAATAAATTGCGATATATATTTTTAAATAATACAAGAGGATAAAAGAAAGTTCTGTTGTATGTCAAGTGTATTGTGTACAGTATTCTTCATGTATCAAGTGGGCCAAAGATACCATTTAAATCTTAAATCTGTCGCATAAATTTATACTTCAATTTTGATCCAGTTAACACTAATATATTAATTAATTTAAATACTCAATTTTAGAGGAAAAAAATCTGATCTATTTCTCAATGCTGGAAATTAAATCTACCTCAAATGAAAATAATCACTCAACCAAGTTAGTTAATTGTTTTTGTCTAATGATCGAACATCAATATCACAAATTTGAACTTCCACTACTATTCGATTTCTCTCGGTATAATTATCAACAAACTGATTTAAATGAATTTAAATTAATCCAATTTCATTCATGTGCTATAAAGAAGACGAACACGTTGAGGTTTTGAGCTCTCTTTCTATGTGAAAAAACACTTAAATATGATTAGTTTATTTAACTCATTTATTTAAGGATAATTCTTACTGCCATCTCTCAAATAATACCTGACACTCCGTATACTTTCGTATTGTCCAAACTACCACTGACTGAAAATTGAATGAAAATTCCAAACGAAATTTTCGGTAGTCTTAACAAAAAGTTTGGTACAGTTCAAAATTTCTGGTATATTGGACATTTCAAAATTTCTGATTTGTTTCATTAATTTTCGAAAATTTGAAATGTACATGTGGTTATCGGAAATTTCAACCTAAATGAAATTTTCGATAGAGTTATTTATTTTTTATTTTTTGGACTTTTAGTATTTTGCCGACAGTTATGGATGATTATGATTACACCGATAATTTTGTGTGGTCCATAGTAAATGCGAAGTTGAATACATAAGGGGTCACATGTTTGAGAAAAACATCTCAAAAAATGTATCTTTCTCAATTTTTGATTAAGACAGAAGTGTACTTTAACGGAGCTTTACCTCCCGTAGAGTTCCCGCTTTGACACCACATATCTCACCAGCCTGACGTTCAAGTTGAATGAATTATTGTTTGATACTGAAACTAGGAAGGTGAGAAAGATCGAGTTTCGTGAAGATTGGATTGATACTGACGGGAGGGTAACATACAACCTTATTGAGTTGAAGACCAACAAAGATGTGAAGGAAATGTGGAGATCATTTCGCCGTAGGATATCAAAGGGTCAGATCAAGTTAGATGTTAGGATTTCAAGATCTATTGACGACATAATGAAGATGTTGAAACGTTCAGAATCATCTGGTAGTGTTTAGATTTTTCCTATTTATTATTGTTTTCTTAAGTTATGTTTAAGTTAACGTTGATGTTGCATCTGTATTTCAGTTAATGTTGATGTTTAAGTTATGTCATCAAAAATATTATGCAATAAAAAGTTATGATGAAAAAGTCTGAATAGTATACAAATAATACATAATATACGAAATCCATGATATACAAAAGATGTCTAAATAGGCCCCCATGGGCTATGTCTGCAACCCGAGATAATCCAGTATAAACTTCGCCATATGAGTTTACCAAACCCATGAGATTATCCATAATAACTACAATCATCTAGAGGCGATGCTGGATATCGGCATCAGCTGCAGAAGACGGTGGTGACACATCATCAACAGGTACCTCAACACCAGAAGGCTCTGCACCAACAATGGGTGGGATGATGCGAGAGTGTGATACAATGAGGTACCATTCTAAGTAACTATCCTCACACTGTGATGGGTGTTGAACCCTAACTGTCTGATATCTAACGGCACGACCAGAGCTGATGAAATTACTTTGAAACCACCAATCAATGTCTGCATATGGTATATCTAGAACTAGTCATGGGATACTTTAAACATAACCATACTGTCACAGCCACCTCTCAAGCAAGTGTCTAACAACCATGGTCTTCCACCACATATAATCTAAATATAATGACAACTCCTCGAACTCATGGTGGACTATATGACCAGTGTATGATGTTCATATGACATCATCTATAGTTAATGCATCGAGCCTCCTCTTGTACTCAGCAACACCACTGGGATGTGTCTGCCTGGCCTTCCATCTCTTCGCCCGTGGGGATCCCACTGGACAATAATGCACCCTCCTGTCACAGATGCTGGGAAAATACTCGTATATTCAACATTAATATCAAAATAGAGACGCAACACATAATAAATAATAAACACTATTCGTAATAATTAAATAAGAAATAAAAAACAACTAATAATTTCAAGTATACCTGTAACAGACTCAAATAGCCAGCAAGTTGTTTGGTCTCAAAGACCGTTGCCACTCCAAGACTGTATACAAGAGTGTCAACATAACACACCCCTGGGCCCAATTGGTGTCCTCGAGCCTACTGAAGAGACATATGTACCAGGCATCAATATAAACACCGGACTTGTCGCAAAGAGAGTACATGCTACTATATGTAGCATGTACGCCCTAGCGACAACCTCATAACTCCCAACCGCTACAAGCTCGTCGTACATCTTCCAAAGCCAAGACATACGATGATGTGCGACCCTGTTGACGCAAAACTCCTCCTTCACAATCGCATCAGACACTCCCAAATCTTGTGCAATAGTCTGACATGCAACAATGAGGTGACACCATCCAGAGTGATAGTCATCTCCCCAAACGGAAGATGAAATGAAGACGTCTCCTTGTGCCATCTCTTAACAAAAGCACTAAGTAGTGGATGTTAGTGTAAGCCCTAGAGGCCAATACTTTTGGTACTTGTATCGAATTATTTATTAATATTAAAAAGGCTTTTTCTTTATTATGTTTGTTTAATAAAGTCCCTATAATAACTAGTCTGTTTAATGTATCAAGTGTGACTTAATCATGAGATCACATTAAACATAAGGACACTATTCTTAAAGTATCTGTAGTCGAGATTTATTGTGAAGTGGGATAACATTAAAGCATTAAGACTATTATGTATATAGACTGATGATCACATCTCATGGATCATGGATAAGGAGTTATCAAGTCTTAAACATAAGTTTGAATATTAAGAGTAATATTTATATTGGATTGACCCGCTATGAGAATACTATATAGAATGTTATGCAAAGTGTCATAAGTTATTCGCATGGTGATAATGGTGTATACCACCCTTCGACCTGAAACCACTATGGACCCTAGATGTAGAGTCGAGTACCTTATTGCTGATCAAACGTTGTCTGTAACTGGATGACCATAAAGACAGTTGATGGGTACTTCACGAAGCATGCTAAGGGACATGAGTGACCTAGATGGAATTTGCCCATCCTGTGTAACAGGATAAATGTCTATGGGCCCAATATTGAACTGGACAAGGATGACACGGTCTATGCCTTGTGTTCAATATAGACATAAGGGAAAAAGGGTAATTGTACACATAATCACATGATATTTTCGTGTCTTGGGTAGGAGTGATGTGTTGCTAGATACCGCTCACTGTTTATTATGTTAAATACGTGATTTAATATGATTGTCAATGCCGCAAAAACCTATAGGGTCACACACAAAAGAACGGATTGATGAGAGATAGAATAACTAAGGAACGCCGTAAGGTACAATGCACTTAAGTGAATTGTAGAACATCGTAAGGTATGGTGTACTTAAGTAGAATACGAAATATGGTAAGGTACCACGTGCTTAAGTTATTTTGGCATATTATAAGATATGGGCCACATACACTTAAGTGGGCTTTTTTTTAGCTTGCAGCCCACACAAGTGGTTCTATAAATAGAACCCTTGTGCGTAAGCATTAGTGAAGTTGCAATTTCGTTTCTCTCTCTCTCTCACTCAAAGCCTTCATTCGTAGCAGCTAGCACTGAGATTCAAGGAATCTGTTCATGTGGACTGAGTAGAGGCGTTGTCATCGTTCAACGTTCGTGATCGCTCCGTAGATCTGCATCAAAGGTTTCAATCGTCACAAGAGGTAACGATTCTATCACTGATCATGCCCATTCGTAAGGATCACTAAAAGAGAAAAAAATTTAAATTCTGATGCGTTTTGGATCGCCCTTCTCCTTCAGTGGAGCATCAAGCATGGTGAGGGAGCAGTGGGAAAAATCAAGCAGTTTGAAGTCCTGTATAATCTGCTTGACCTGCTCAGGCATCGAAATCTTCGGGAAGTCTTTCATCTTCAACTTGTGCGATGTCACCTTCAGTGTGGGATGCTCCTGTGACAAACAAATATAAACAAATTAGCATTTAGCTTTCATGGCACAATTATAAACAAATTAGAGTTAAACATAAAAGGCATATACCTCTCATTTCCATAGTCGTAATGCCATATGGTCAGCATATTCAGTAAGCATTGGTCGGTCAATGGATCCTTCAGGGAATCCTCCATCAATGTGCACGGAGGGCTCGGTCGAAGGAGTTGTAACCTCCGTGTCAGCAGTAACAGATGAGACCGAATCAACAATATCAGCGTCTGGCTGGACCATCCGAGCAACCTCTTCCAAACCAGCCTCCTAAACAACCTCTTCAACAACAACTAGATCTGCAACCTCCTTAACCACCGAATCAACCACTTCATCAGCAACAACAACATCTAGCACCACCTCATCTCCAGGCTTCTATGCTAACCGTACGATCGGCGTCGAGTGCTACGAGGTGCCCGGAACTGGCCCTGCTCAGCCAACCTCTTCCGATGTGACCCGGTTGGGGCCACTCATCCAACCCATATCTTGGAAGACTCGACTTCAGCACCCCTAACAGCCTTAGCATGGTCTACCGTTCGATCAACAGCTCTCCCTGCAATAATTTTGTCTTTGCCTCTGCATTTCACTTCAAATTTGGAGGGAAGGTTCGTAACTCATATATCTAATGTTTGACCATTCAGAATTTCAAAACAACATCTGAGGTGAGAGTTATCTACTTCACACTGAAGCTGCATATTTGAGAAATTTTTCAAATTTTTTATTCTTATTTGTTAACTAGTTTACTTTGTGTTTTGCGGTTATTAGCACTAGTTTGTGAATCACTTTAAGACTCTCTTGTATCCTTAATTGATTATAGTGGAGTTATTTCTTTGGTCTGGACGACTTGTGGTTTTTTACTCTCATATTGAGGGATTTTTCATGTTAAAAATATTAATATTCTTTTGTACCTTTATTTGTTTAATTTGCCACCTTATATTTGTTGATGATCCTCACGGTTCCTACAAGTCTAGATAATTTTATATCCGTTGCGTATTGGTTATTGTGTCTTAATTTATTATTAAAGTGCGGTATCAAATTAGTTTTTGGTCGCGTTGTTCTGAGGTTCCAGTGGCCGTATCTTCTCCGATAGAGCGTTACGACCAATTCTTGACTGCTTTGAGTTGTGTTAAGCTTTGCATGTTGAATTGAGTATTTGGTGCGGCAAGAACAAAATTCTCTTTGCAGGAATTTTTGTGGATACTGAGGAGTTAGTGTTTGCAGTGAAATTTTGATCATGTGAGTGATTTGCTTCGTTTCATAAAAATTGTAATGAACTCTTTTTGGGGTTAATTGGTGTAATTTTTCAGATCTTTGTTTATTATTCTCAACCTCAACCTCGGATCTTTGTTTCAACTTGGCAAATTTAGCTCCTCGACCTCAACCATCTTCTTTTTATTCATATTTATTTTAAAACATCCTCAACTTGTATCCACAGTATCTCATGTTGCATTAATTATACTTTTGACTTCTTAATATACTAAAAAAAAACTTTGGTTGTTAATGTTTCATAGAGGATATAATGGTCCTATACTAATAATAGGTTGAGTGCAAACATATATATATATATATAATTATATTATATATATATATATATATATATATATATATATATATATAATATATTATATATATATATATATATCTCAAGAGGAACTTAGATTTCTTCAACGCTCTACTTTTTCACTTCATCCAAAAGAAAAGTAAATACAATATTCATAATCCTTAGTTTAGTTAGGTGTTAATGAAATAGCTTAATTCAATAGAGCTGCACTATTTACTTTCCTTTGTAGAATTGTCTATTTCTAATTTTGGCATTTATTAGCTGTATATAAGTTTGAGAGTTGTGAATAACGAAGTATTAGATGTGTTTATGAGTTGCTTAGGTGTAATGAGTAGGTAATTAACAAGCACAGAAATGGACAATGGCAAAAAAAAATAACAAAACTGGCTCAACAGTAACATTTTTGTTTTTAGAGTAAAGGTAGGAACTCACAAAAGAACAAGTTGATGTGGCATGTTTCTAACAAAAAAAAAAGTGAATTTTTCGAACCCCTAAACTATGAAGACCCCAATTTCATGATATATTTTCATTTCTTAATTTGCACCGTCTCCTAATTAAGTAATATAGAATTTGTTCGGATTGGATGACTAAAAAGTACAAAATTGTTTTTATAAATCTAACATTTTAGGCTTCTTAAAATTTTATACATTTAAATAAGGGTAGAATAGTTTATTTTGTTTTGATTCCATCAAATTTGAATTGCGTCATAAGAGATGTAATGGATAAGAGGAGTTTCGGTGTGAAATAAACTTTGAGTATGATGGAAAGGAGATGAGCCTATAAAATTAACACTCTAATCTCAAGTCGCTTATAAAGGAAAAAATGTTGAAGCTTATGATGTATTTCATGTGTTGTAACCGGTTACAGACAGGCGTGTAATCGGTTACAGCTTGAGCTATCATGCATTCCAATAGTAGAGAATTGAAGTTTTTGTAGAGGTAACCGATTATCAGAAATGGTGTAACTGATTACCATTGAAGTTGAATTAATTTGTTTTAATTTCAGTGTCATGTGTAATTGGTTAAAGTCCATTTTTTTGTGTTTACTGCTATTGAACTTGGTCAATTTACATTCCAATCATTGTGTAACTTGTATATAAGTGTGTAGGATGCACTCTCACCCTAGTTAATGAACTATGTCATTCTCACCTCCATTATTTCTCTCTCTTTCTCTCTCTATTCTCCTCGCTCACTCTCCACACACCAAATTTACTCATTCTAAGTTTCACCAACTTTGTGGTTGCTTCTTCTAACATTTGGCATCAAGAGTCTGGTTCAAATCCACAAATACCTTGTGTGCGACATGAATTCAGTTTCCAATGAAATAATTCCTGTAAATTTACTCATTCTTGATGCTAAGAACTATGACAAGTGGTGTAAGCAAATGAATGTGTTGTTTGGCTACCAAGATGTTCTTGAGGTGATCAAGAATGATGTTACTCCTCTTGTTCATAATGCTACTGAAGCGCAGAAAGCAACGCATAAAGAAGAGAATAAGAAGGACTATAAAGCATTGTTCTTGATTCATCAATGTGTTGATAGTGACAAATTTGAAAAGGTTGGTGAATGTGATTCGTCGAAGCAAGCTTGGGAGATGTTAGAGAAAGCTTATGCAGGGGCTGACAAAACAAAGGTGGCGAGGTTACAAACTCACAAACGGCGGCTTGAATTGATTCAAATGGAGGAAAAGGAGACAATCAACGATTTTGTGACGAGAATCACTCGGTTGGTGAACCAAGTGAAGGTGTGTGGAGAAACCATTACGAAGTAGTATGTTGTTGCTAAGATCTTGTGTTCTTTAACGCCAAGATTCGATAATATAGTTGTGGTGATTGAGGAGTCGAAGGATCTTGTGACGATGAGCAAAGAGGAGCTGAAAAGTTCTCTTAAGGCTCATGAGCAAAGAATGGAGGAGAGGAATAACGATAAGGCAAAGGCGGAGATAGCTTTGCAAGCTCATTTCAATGAGAAGGACAAGAGATCGAAAGGGAAATAACCGTTGAAGAACAAAGGGAATTTTTCAGAATTTTGGTGGAAAAGAGTCCCAAAATGAAAAGAATTTGATGATTCAAATAGGTAAGAGGAGCTACAACAAACATGGTGGTCATGGCAACTTTAGAGGAAAAAGAAAGACATTTGACAAGAGCAAGGAGCAATGCTACAAGTGTCAATGGTTCAGTCATTTTGAGAAAGAATATAATGCAAACAAAAAGGAATCTCAAGGGGATGAAGCCAAGGCTGCAAGACAAGATCTTGATGAAGAGAATACACTCTTGTTCATGATCATGAAAGTGAATTGTAGAAATTTACAGTTGTGGGACAGTAGCCGCAACAGCTCAAAGAATGCAGAAAAATTAGGCTGCAACCGGTTGAATGATACAGTTGACCGGTTTCGTAAAGAGGAAGACGTCATGAGGAGTATGAAAGGAGTTCAATGCAGCGAGGAATGGTATTTTTGGACTCGGGTTGTTCAACTCATATGACTGGAAAAAAGGATTGGTTTGTCAAAATCAATTGTGCCATGAAGAACAAAGTAAAGTTTATGGATGTCACAACTCTAACGGTTGGTAGTATCAGTGATGTTTTGATCATGAAAAAGGATGGAGGACATTACTTGATAAAAGATATCTTGTATTCCAGGAATTAAATGTAACCTTTTAAGCATTGGCCAGTTGCTTAAGAAGGGGTACAAGATTCATATGGAAAACAATGGCATGCGAGTTTTGGATGCAAATGGAGTGTTGGCCCTTAAAGCTACTATGGATGCCAATAGAACCTTCAAGGTTGAGTAAGGTTATAGGTCATAGATGTCTTGCTACTGTAGCAAGTAGAGAAGAGAGGATGTGGCACTATTATCTTGGGCATCTCAATTTTAGAGATCTCAAGAATTTGAAAAAGAACGGTATGGTAATGGGGTTTCCATCTACCAATATACCAGTTGAAATGTGTGAAGAATGTGTTAAAGCTAAGCAACATATGGAAAAATTCAGCAATGATGCAGACCAGAGAATTAAGAATCACCTTGAGGTGGTGTATTCAGATGTTTGTGGATCGGTGCAAGTGGACTCCATTGGTGGAAATAAATACTTTGTCACTTTTATCGACGATTATAGTAGAAAGTTATGGATATACCTAATCAAGAGAAATGATGAGGTATTATAAGTGTTCAAGAAGTTCAAGTCCATGGTGGAGAGGCAAAGTGGTCACAGGTTCAAAATGCCCAAAACGGGTGGTGGAGGCGAATATGTCAAATGATTTTGGGAAGTTTTGTGATCAATAAGGCATTATACACGAGGTAGTACCACCATATACACCACAACAAAATGGTGTAGCCGAAAGGAATAATTGTTCGATGATGAACATGGTGAGAAACATGTTTAAAGGGAAGAACTTGTCGAAGGGGCTATGGGGAGAAGCGGTATCCACAACTTCCTATTTGTTGAATAGGCGCCCTACTAAGAAGTTGGAAAATGTAACACTGAAGGAAATATGGTCGGGTTTAAGCCAAATCTGAACCATTTAATATTTTTTGGTTTCATTGCATACCGACATGTTCTAGGTCAACTTAGAAAGAAGTTGGATGATAAGGGAGAGATGATGATTCTTGTTGGATATCACTCCACCGGTGGTTATAAACTGTTTGATGATGTTAACAAATGGATCGTGATCATCGAGATGCTATAATCGATGAAATGAAGCAGCCAAAACAAGGTGTGGTCGGTTACCAGCAGTTTGTAAACGGTTACATGCAGGCGGTAACTGGTTACCAGAATCCTGTAATCGGTTACAGGTATGAAATTTTGGATTATGAGGTTGCAGGAAGTACTGAACAGCATGTCGTCGAATCCCGTGATGAAGGAAATGTTAAGAGGTCAACAAGGAAAAGGGGTTTGCCTTAGAGACTCCAAGATTGTGAGTTGTTTCATGATAATGAGGTCAACGATGACGGTGATTTCGTTCATTTTTCACTTATGGTCAAATCCGAACACGTTAATACGGAAGAGGCTTTAAGTGATCCAAAGTGAAATTGTTCTATGAAAGAGGAGATGTACAATACTTGGGAGCTTGTTGATCTAGCAAAAGGGAAGAAGATAATTGGTGTGAAATGGGTGTTCAAAGTGACGGAAAATCTCAAGGGTGATATAATCAAGCATAAGGCTATATTAGTGGCTAAGGGACTTTTGCAAAGAGAATGTATAGAATTTGAGGAGGTATTTGCACCGGTTTCTAGGGTTGAAACTATGAGGCTTGTTGTTGGTATTGCAAATAACCATAATTGGCCTATTTACTAAATGGATGTCAAATCTGCATTGGACCACTTGAAAATGAGGTATATGTAGGACAACCCCCTAGTTTTGTAGTGAAAAATCAAGAGCTGAAGTTCTACAAGTTAAGAAAAGCGTTATATGGTTTGAAGCAAGCTCAAAGATCTTGGAATAAAATAATTGATGATTTCCTAAAGGGTATTAGCTTCAAGAAATGTGTATCGAAGCCTAGAGTATATATGAAGACGAATGCTAGTGAATGAGTAATCATCCTTTGTCTATATAAGGATGATTTATTGATCACGGGAAGCAATGATGAGTGCATTTCAAAGTTCAAGAGTGAACTTATGCATGAACTCAAGATGAAGGACCTTGGTCTCATGACTTATTTTCTTGGCATTGAGTTCCACAAATTAATATTGGGGCTGCTCATGCATCAAAGGAGATATGCTCTTGAGATATTGACAAAGTGTGAAATGGAGCATTGCAATGCTGCCATTTCTCCAACTATAACAATGCTGCAATTGTCTAAGAATGAGGTTGAGGAAGATATTGATCCAACTCAATATGGGAGGTTGATTGGATCTTTGCGTTACTTGTGCAATATGCGATTGGACTTAGCGTTTGTGTCGGTATTATGAGTAGATTCATGGAGAGACCAAAGGTCTCTCATATGGCATCGGTCAAGAGGATCTTGCTCTATGTCAAAGGTTCAGTTGGCTGCAGAACACTCTTTCCCGCAGCAGATACAGGTAGAAAATGCAATTTTCTCGGTTTTATTGATTCTAACTGGTGCGACACCAATCTCTTGGTGTTCGAAGAAGGAATCAGTAGTTTCACTCTCATCTTGTGAGACCGAGTATATTGTCGCTTCATTATGCGCGTGCCAAGCCGTATGGCTTATAAATCTATTGGAGGAGCTAGGCAATAATGAGGGTGGGGTTGTCACACTCTTAGTTGACAATGTTTTCGCAATTAATCTTGCTAAGAACCCAATTGCACATGGGAGGAGCAATCACATTGAGATGAGGTTCCATTATTTGAGGGAACTTGTTAGTGATGGAAGGTTACGATTGGGATATTGCAGATGTGAGAACCAAGTTGCTGATTTGCTGACAAAAGGGGTCACAAATGTTGTATTCAAGAGGTTTAAGAAGAGAATGGACATGGTGGACTTGCAACACATGAATTAAGGTGGTGTGTTGAAGTTTATGATGTATTTCATATGATGTAACCGATTACATATGGGTGTGTAACCGGTTAGAGTTGGAGCTAACATGCATTATAGTAGCAGAGAATTGAAGTTTCCATAGGGGTACCAATTAATAAAAATGGTGTAACCGGTTACCACTGAAGCTGAATTAATTTATTTTAATTTCAGTGTCATGTGTAACCAGTTACCTGTTTTGGTGTAATTAGTTACAGCCCCGAGTTTTTGTGTTTTCTGCTATTGAACTTGGTCAACTTACATTCCAATCATTATGTAACTTGTATATAAGTGTGTAGGGTGAAATCTCACCCTAGTTAATGAAATATCTCATTCTCATCCTCAATTCTCTCTCTCTCTCTCTCTCTCTCTCACACTCACTCACTCACTCACTCTCCACACACCAAATTTAGTCATTCCAAGTTTCACCGACTTTGTGGTTGCTTGTTCTAACAAAAATTAGTGTGTGAGTAAATCATGATGAGAACACATTTCAAGTTTTGTATATAATCTCTTATGTATGAGTAACAGTTTGAGCTCATTTGCTTTCCGGAGTGCTATATGGGAAATTATTGAATGATTAGTGATGAAGCTAGACTACAAAGTTTGAGGTGGTCATCAAATATAATTTGTATATCAAATATTCATATCATAATATATATATATATATAATATATATATATATATATATTATATATATATTACATATATATAATATATATATATATATATATATATTGTAATAAACACAAAGTTGAACATGAAATGATTAAAGAATATTAGTTAAAAATACATTAAAATAATGCTCTACGGTCTTTGAGTAGCTTGAAATCATCAATAACATACATATAATCAATAGTTGCAACAATTTTTCTTTCAATTTTAACCATCACAATTTCTCCTAGAAAACCAACTTCCATTTTGCCTTTAAATCTTATCTTGATAAGTTTATTAAGGCTGTTGTATCCAGTAGAGTGATACATGGAGATCTTAAATGGTATACGAGAATCATCAACGTTCGGAAGATTCCACCGTTGAAAGGTACATTACAAAATAATCTATTGAGTTTTGTTCAAACTTTTTTTTAATCAAAAACAGACTCTATAGAAATTCCCTAGTCTCGTCATGATGGAAGATATGGAGTTAAAGTTATCCAATGTTTAAATGTTAAGTCAATGGACCGAGATGTAGTTCTTCAAGCACATTTGTATATATTGAATAACGATGATGAAGTTCAACCTTACGTATCCAATCAAAAAAGACTTATTGAGGAAATATTCTCCTTGATGGATGATTTTTTTTTGTTGAGAGAGCATATGAAAAGTTTCATAAATTGGTTTAATGAAAAGGTTTCTAAAGACAGGAGTGGAGTGCATATGAGACAATAAAATGATTGTCATATATGCTTAAATTTTTAATGTAATAACTTGGAGTGCATACAATATTAGTAAATTTTTATTCTATACAAAATAAAATGATGATCATAGTACCATCCAAATAATGTGGTTAAGGTTGAGGATGAATTCATGTAGTTCTTGTGAAACTATGTGATTGTAGGTTTAATCAAGAAGTGATCAAAACTCATAGATAAGCAAGATTTCCTAACCCTGATAACATCATGGTTTTGATGATGACAACACCTGAAGAGGTAACATACTTTAAAGTTAATTTCATGACACAATAAGAAAGTGTTAAAACTGGTTCAAATGGTTAAAGATGCACAAGATAGTTGATCACGTTATTCTTCCAAATCAATCTAAAGAACTAGGGTTTTATGATCCGTAGTCATATCCTTTGATGATGGCATCTGACTTGAAGATATCTAAAGCCTTAATCACAAGAATATTCAAGAAAAGTGTGTATATGATTGATATATTTGGATAAAGGACTTGAAGCTTCAGAGTGTGAAAGAGAGGAAATGTGAAAGCTCTTGCCTAATATTGTCTATCTGAGCCATTCGTGTTTTGTAAAAATAGAATGACGTGTTTGTGAAGTAGTATGGCTAAATCACCCACATATTAAAACTATCTTATAAGCCTTTATTTTTCAAATAAAATCACCTAAAGTGTTTTTGGAGCATACCCAGATAATTTGAGAATTGTCTGATTGATTAGACCATGTTTTTGAACTATCTAATCGAATATACCAAATGCCTAATCGATTTGATAAGTGTGAAATAAGTCTATAATCGATTATGATGATTTAATAATGAACGGAAACAAATCTCTATCAAAATCATTCAATTTGGGCATTAATAATTGATTATTGCATCTTCCTAAACAATTAGCTAATTAATTAGAACATTAATTTTGTCCATGTATTGTTTCTTTTTTGAACCATCAATTGGCCTATAAATGTAGGTCTTCCCCTTAATTTCAAAATATCTAAAAAATGTGAGATATCTCATTTTCCTCTATCTCAATCTCTCTCTAAATCATTTTTCATTCTCTCATATATTTTTAGGCATAACGCTTTGAGAAACATTCTTGAGTTTAATGAGGAAGTTATTATGGAAGTGTGATATTGTATATTCACCCAAAGTTCTTTTTCCTATTGAGAGAATTATTCTTCCTTAAGAATTAAATCTTTAGGTTTTGAGCTAAACATATTAAAATCTCTATTTGGGGGATTAATGTTGGTCTTTTTTTGTTCATGAGTTTCGCCACTCAAGAAAAACTCTCATTTTGGGTTCGTGAAGCCATTGAAGAATTTTCAAATCGGTTCTTGAGCTCAGCCCTTTATAAAAGCTTAGTCGGTTCGAGATCATCCCGGTGTAAAATCTCGGTTCGGTTCATGGTTAGCCTGGTACGAAACTGTTGGTGTAAGCCCTAGAGGCCAATACTTTTGGTACTTGTATCGAATTATTTATTAATAATAAAAGGCTTTTTCTTTATTACGTTTGTTTAATAAAGTACCTAGAATAGCTAGTCTGTTTAATGTATCAAGTATGACTTAATCATGAGGTCACATTAAACATAAGGACATTATTCTTAAAGTATCCGTAGTCGAGCTTTAATGTGAAGTGGGATAACATTAAAGCATTAAGACTATTATGTTTGTAGACTGATGATCACATCTCATGGATCATGGATAAAGAGTTATCAAGTCTTAAACATAGGTATGAATATTAGGAGTAATATTTATACCGGATTGACCCGCTATGAGAATACTATATAGAAAGTTATGCAAAGTGTCATAAGTTATTCTCATGGTGATAATGGTGTATACCACTCTTCGACCTGAAACCACTATGGACCCTAGATGTAGAGTCGAGTGCTTTATTGCTGATCAAACGTTGTCCGTAACTGGATAACCATAAAGACAGTTGATGGGTACTCCACGAAGCATGCTGAGGGACATGAGTGACCTAGATGGAATTTGCCCATCCTGCATAACAGGATAAATGTCTATGGGCCCAATATTGAACTGGACAAGGATGACACGGTCTATGCCTTGTGTTCAATATAGACATAAGGGCAAAAGGGTAATTATACACATAAGTATTATCACAGAAGGAATTGTCAGATCACATGACATTTTCGTGTCTTGGGTAGCAGTGATGTGTTGCTAGATACCGCTCACTGTTTATTATGTTAAATGCGTGATTTAATATAATTGCCAACGTCACGAAAACCTACAGGGTCACACACAAAGGACGGATTGATGAGAGATAGAGTAACTAAGGAATACCGTAAGGTACGATGCCCTTAAGTGAATTATAGAACATCGTAAGGTACGGTGTACTTGAGTAGAATACGAAATATGGTAAGGTACCATGGGCTTAAGTGATTTTGGGCATATTATAAGATATGGGCCAAAATACACTTAAGTGGGCCTTTTAGCTTGAAGCCCACACAAGTGGTTCTATAAATAGAACCCTTGTGCAGAAGCATTAATTGCGGTTGCATTATTTTCGTTTTCTCTCTCTCTCTCTCTCTCTCTCTCTCTCTCTCACTCACTCAAAGCCTTCATTCGTACCAGCTAGCACTGAGATTGAAGGAATCTGTTCGTGTGGACTGAGTAGAGACGTTGTCATCGTTCAACGTTCGTGATCGCTCCGTGGATCTGCATCAAAGGTTTTGATCGTCACAAGAGATCTGCACCAAAGGTTTCAATCGTCACAAGAGGTAAATATTCTATCACTGATCATGACCATTCGTAAGGATCTCTAAAGGAGAAAATTTTAATTTCCGCTGCGTTTTGGACCGCAATTCTCCTTCAGTGGTATCAGAGCCACTTACGAAACCATGACTCGGATAGCTGTTTATTTTCTGTATTAATATGATTAAAAGACAGAATGAATCAATTAATTAAACAGGTAATTAAATTTGGCATCATGAGTGTACGAGTTGGATGATTGATGTTGACTATGCTTCGGAACCGACATTAGTATGGTGAAGCAGCGATACATCGATCGTCCATAGGTTACGCAATTGAGACCGATCAACTTATATATGATATAAGTAATCCTAATGCAAAGTACGGTATATGTGATATACTGTTTCTGTTTCGTTCATTCAAACACTAAGTGGTTGTTTTCCTTTGAGCGATCAATGGTCATTTGCTTCGCAATCCGACATTAGTATGGTGAAGCAATGACCTGTTGATCAATCATACTGAATCAACAATCGAGGTATGTTTGACGGTCTGAAATTGGTGCATTAGGGTTAGTGACGGTGCAAGGGTTGTGCCGTCAAGGAGTTGTGAATTTAGGGCTTTTGGAACACGTCTGTTGACTGGTTCAAAGTTCTGTTATTTTGGCCGCGTGACGATCGCCATGGACTTGTGACGATCGTAACAAGTTGGACGTGACGATCGTCATGGAGTTGTGACGAGCGTAACAAGCTGGACGTGACGGTCGTCACGTGCTTTGTGACGGTCGTCACACTCACAAATCCAGAATTCTAGGTGTTTCTGTTTTTGGCCGCGTGACGCTCGTCATGGGCCTGTGACGGTCGTAACAAGCTTGTGACGATCGTAACATGCTTGTGACGGTCGTCACACTCACAGAGTCAGAATTCTCGGGGTTTCTATTTTGTGACTGCGCAAGAGTTGTGTTGATGCAAAACAATGTCCATTTCAAATGAATTAAAGGAATTTAATTTGGTTTTAATTAATTAAAGGAATTAAAAATTAATAATAATAATAATGTGTTTGTTATTATTGCCTTGTTGTGATCAGTTATGGCCTTAGTCTTCCTTCATTTTGTTTTGGGTTCTTAAATATGACCTGCGTGTCGTGCCTCTCCTTTTACTCTTAGTGTAACTTCTTTTCTCATCTCAATCCCTCGTATGTAAAACGAGTTTCTTCTGTAATGTAATGATATGAAGAAAGAGAAGAATTCAATATCAGAGGAGAATAATGATATGAAGAAAGAGAAGAATTCAATATCAATGGAGGACAACCTTGAAGATCTTGCTTGGAGAAGCTTAGATCGTTATTAGGTTAGCTTAGGTTCTCTCATTGGCTTGGGAGAACAATTGCGCTAGGGGCCATAACTGTTTCATTATGTATGTTGATGCATGTGTATGTATGTTGATGCATGTGAATATATGTTGATGCATGTGAGAGACGATTTATATGATAAATAAGCCGGTGAGATCAGAACAATTGCAATTCTCTCAAATTAAATATTAAGTTTATGCTTTCCAAGTTTTAACACTCATCAAGACTAGTAATGGATAATGTAGGTTTCGCCTACGCGAGGTGCATGATCTATATATTAGTAAGGTGCGATGGGATAATTATAATATCCAACTGTTAAAACAATGGGTCAAACTTAACTAAACAAATTATAATAAGATTATATATATGTTTAGAAGCAAGAGTTGGGAATGATCCATATGATGGATTGGAATAAGGAGTTATTCACCCAACTGAAATTTTCGAGAGTTGTATGAGATACAATTGGAAAGAGTTCCTACCTAAATAACCTAGTTTTGTGTAATCCGCCTACGCGGACTTAGAATGAAGTGAAATAAGGATCTCAACCCACTAGAAAATCTTCCAACGGGATTTTCCGAATCAAATGATGAGGGTCATTTGTTTTGAATAAAATAGTGGGAGCATATTTAAGTAAAGGCCTAATTAAATATGTCAATGATACTTATATTTCCATTAATCCTTGTCTAGATTACCATGACAACAAACACCTCTAACAACATATTGCGATCAAACCTTGACAAGAAAAAAAAATTCTGGGACAAATTTTCTGGATTGGTACCGAAACCTGAGGATTGTCCTCAAACATGATAAAGGGAAAGGCAAGGAAGTTGCCAAACCCAAACCCACTAGTACTGTTTTAAAGCCTAGTGGAGACATAGAAAAGAAAGGCACTTGCTTCCATTGCGGTAGTGGAGACATAGAAAAGAAAGGCACTTGCTTCCATAGCAGTGATGTGTTGCTAGATACCGCTCACTGTTTATTATGTTAAATGTGTGATTTAATATAATTGCCAACGTCACAAAAACCTACAGGGTCACACACAAAGGACGGATTGATGAGAGATAGAGTAACTAAGGAATACCGTAAGGTACGGTGCCCTTAAGTGAATTATAGAACATCGTAAGGTACGGTGTACTTGAGTAGAATACGAAATATGGTAAGGTACCATGGGCTTAAGTGATTTTGGGCATATTATAAGATATGGGCCAAAATACACTTAAGTGAGCCTTTTAGCTTGAAGCCCACACAAGTGGTTCTATAAATAGAACCCTTGTGCAGAAGCATTAATTGCGGTTGCATTATTTTCGTTTTCTCTCTCTCTCTCTCTCACTCAAAGCCTTCATTCGTACCAGCTAGCACTGAGATTGAAGGAATCCGTTCGTGTGGACTGAGTAGAGACGTTGTCATCGTTCAACGTTCGTGATCGCTCCGTGGATCTGCATCAAAGGTTTTGATCGTCACAAGAGATCTGCACCAAAGGTTTCAATCGTCACAAGAGGTAAATATTCTATCACTGATCATGACCATTCGTAAGGATCTTTAAAGGAGAAAATTTTAATTTCCGCTGCGTTTTGGACCGCAATTCTCCTTCAGAAACCTTGATTCAATTTGAAGGATAACTAACTATTGAAATCTCTATTTAGACAGGGTAAGTATTTTTGTATCGTATCCACATGGATTAGTGCTATATCACTGTCGTTCCACAGTTAATATTTTTTATAAGGATAGGTTTAAAAGGGTTTCGATTGTGAAAAGAAACAATTTCTATAAAATGTAACAACGGTAAATAATTCGTAAATTAACGGATAAAGAAACATGTCAGGATTAGATTTCATTAACCTTTTTCATATGTTTTCAACCAATCTAGTATATGAACATCGTTATTAATCACTATAATCACGTATCACTTTTCAACACCACTTATGTCTAACTGGTGTTGTGGAATTTTACTGTATTTTCTAATCGATGATCTCTCAACCGATTAAGCAATAAAATAACATTAAGATTTGATACAAGTGAATATAAAACCCCAAATCTATATCTAGACTTTTATCTTTGATAGATGATGATCTTAGGTCTAGGATTGAAAGATATTTCTCAATAATAGTTCCAACTATAAAAGGAAACATGAAAAAAGATACATCTATATTGATTCATAACTAGTTCATATAATAAGGATCAAAATAAATACATACGAGTATGGTTAATTACATATAATTCGGACACAAAGAAATTATATACACATCATCATGGTAGCTTGATTCACAATAAAAAAGAGGAGATGAATGAGTATCAATAATGATTTCCCGAGGATTGATGCGTATTCAACTTCGATTCTCTGATCTCTGAGTTTCTATGAGTTTTTTTGTGTATTTTGTTCCCAAAATTGGTGTCTCACCCTAACATAGTGAAGTGAGAGGGATTTTATATAAACTGAAAAACAGAGACCATGCTAAGCCTCATCAGACCACGCTTAGCACGGCTAGAGGACAAAAGAAGCAAATCAGCTTAAGTGGCACTTAGCGCCATTAGACCGCGCTTAGAGCGAAAGCAACTGTCCAGAAAAAATGGGTTGCATTATGACCGTGCTTAGCCCCACCTGCAGGCATGCTATTAATCCAAAAATTGCATGGTGAAGCCATTCTTTTTCCTTTTAACTTCAAGAGAACCTCCAATGCAACAAAATTAAAAAATGAATTGCGAAAAATTATTAAACTTCATAAAATTTACATGATGAAACTATAACGCTATATTTACACATAAGTTGAGGGATTGACTTGCAAATCCAATGAATTAAGTCAATAAGTACCACTAAATTATACAAATAAACAACACAATTTATCCCTTATCACTAACTTAAAACTCCATCATGGTTCGAGATAAGTCCGTACAAAAATCTATGTTTATATTAGAGACTAACCACTCGAAGCTCTATTTTATTTTTGGCATGAAGATAAACGGTTTCCTTATAATGTTCGTTGTTTTGTTGGAAGTAAACATAAAACTTTTTTTTCCTTGTGTAAGAGGGTTCATATACTTAACCTTATAAAAGCTCTCAAGCATTATTGGATATTTTCAAGATTAATTCTTAGGGAGAGGAGTAGTTCACTTTATTAAGATCGAACCTCTAGAAATTTATGATGTTATCTCTCTTCCCAAAACTTTTTACTTTCTGCTTATTTTATTTACGCCTAATATCCTTTTTGGTCCCGTATCTTAACATCGGGTTCATTTTGGTCCCTTAATTTAAAAAAGGTCCATATTGGTCCCTTAACTCTTTAAAATGTTCCATATTAGTCCTTGTCGTCTTATTAGCAACGGATAAACTAAAAAATCAACCACTAAATTCGTCTCTAGTTAGATAAAAAGGATTAGCATGGTACTTTTTTAAGAGTTAAGTGATCAACATGGGACTAAAATGAACCTCGAGGTTAAGATGCATGACTAAAAACGACATTAAATATTTTCTTTACCTTGATATTTCGCTGCATATCCAAACATCTTTTTAGAATATATTTTCAAACTCTAATAATTGTTTTATAAACCAATGTTTTTTCAAACCCTCATAATTTAACTCCCCCCTCTTGTGTGTGGAGTCATATGTTCAACAAGTGGCATCAAAGCCTAACTCATGTTCAAAGTCTAATCGTCTCAAGAGGAATATGAATTCCAACATTGTTTTTAACAAGAGAACATTCATTAACACACCTCCATCGTTTAATGGGGATAGGTTTGAACTATGGAAAACTATATTTAAAATCTTCATTCAAAGTTTTGATTTTGAGTTTTAAGAAACTATAATTAATGGTTGGTTTATCCCTACTCACCATATAAAAGGAGAAGTAGTAGATAAACCAGATTTCCTTTGGACATAGGAGAAAAGAGAAAGTTTGAAACCGATTTCAAAACAAAATTTTCTTAGTTATGTCTTTAGATGACATTCAATGTTTCTATGTTCATAATTGTAATTCCTCCATGGAATTGTGGAACACTCTTGAAATGATGTATGAAGTTTCTACAAGTGTCAAATAAGAGCAAATGGACACACAAGGCAAGAAAAACGAATGTTTTATTCATAAATTCTTATCTAAATTTAAAAATAATGGAAATAATGTTAGAAATTTCGTTGCTAGCAAACATCTAACAAATATTTGATCAAATTCTTAAATTGAGAGATGGAAATGTTCATTAATTTTAAGAAAAATAAATAAGGAAGAAATCATAGAGAAGTTGAATGAATTAACTCAATTACTAAAGGATGAAGGCATAAACTCAAGTCTAGAAAAATCTTTAGCAAATTCGTCGAACTCTTGTGAAAACAAATCAACTCCAGTAATCTCCTTCTAAAGAACGGTCTCGGTAACTGAATGATCCTTAGAAGATTTAAAGAAGAGGACGTGAAGAAGAAGCTTTGTATAATGGAATCTTCAAGAAATTAAAGGAGAAGAAAGAATCTAAAAATAACATAGATTCAACATCAAGGATGAATCTCGAAGACTCAACCTCAAGTAGAACCATCGAAGAATCTTCGTCCAACTAAGCAGATAAAATTTGTTTGAAAGTATCTCACAAAGAAGATAACCATGAGGCAATAAAGTCGTCATGCAAGTAGCTTTTTAAGTTAAGTGTTATGTTAATCGAATAAAATGATAATATTTAAAAAGCAGAACTTAGACCTTAAGGATTATCTTGAGTTTTTAGAAAAGAGTAACGAAAAACTTAAGTACAAATAGCTAATATTAGAAACCTAGATGGAACATGTGAGACTTGTGTCTCGATGAAAAATGAAGTAACATATTTTCATGAAAGCCTAAATAAATTTACTAAGGGAAAATACAACCTTAAATTGATTTTATCAAGTCAAATGCCTTCCTTAAATAAATCTGGGTTGGGGTTTAAATCCAATGAAATTGATAAGGTCTAAATGTAGTAACCCTAGACTTTTTAGAACTACTAATGCACTAGGACACAAGAAAATTTGGATACCAAAGGTAAAAACCCGGTGTCCTTTGAAATTATGCTTTGAAACTTTAATGAAGCCTTAGTGCATATTAAGTGAATTTGTTCAAAGAAAATAGTATACTTTCGAGTACACAGTAGTTTGATCTAAAGTATATGACCCAAGGAGTCTCGCTGATGGTGTATATCAATGATTGTGATCAAAGCAAGTTTTCATTGAGGATGATCTCAACATATATAATTTATGATGATCAACTAACCTCTTAGTAGGTTGAGAAGATAAGTTTGTAGTGGACATATATATCTCGTGTTTTAACCAACTCTCGTATCCAACGATCTGTAGAGAAGAACATGCGACAATATGTTGTCGTTCCCCCGAAATGGGGAGTCTGTATCAAATTTATTTGGTAATCAAGGTATCACATTGTTTAAAGGTTGAATAGAAAAATTGATTAAACCTTTAAGTAAGTGCTTTTAATATTCACTAATCCTTTAAAATATTTTTACTAATAAAATAGATGATATTTTTTTAGTTTTTATCAAGAAAGAGGTGCTAATAAATTGGCCAAGGCTGCAAAAAGATGTAAGACAGAGCTAAAGTTCCACAAAAGGCCCAAAAAGCACCAAGGAGGATGAAGATCAAAAGGATAATCAATTAGGTCTATAAGCTAATTCATTAGGTGACATAAGCGCTTCAAATTTCATATCAAATATTAGTCAAAATTCGCCTCCAAGCCAATCAAATCTTTGTATTAATGGAAAACACACAAGATCTCTAAAGTCAATATCTAATCGATTAGGGCTTTAATCCAATCGATTTTATAGCTCATTTATGAAAATATTTGGTTTCCATATTTGATGGGCACAATCCTCATTGATTTTCGACAATTTTTGCACGTTAAAAACCACCACAAAGTTTGCTATAAGTAGGTAACTCTTTATCCCTTCTCTTGCATCTCATATTTACTTATTTCTTCTTCTTGTGTGTGAGAATACCACTTCAGTATTCCATTATCATCATCATGGCACCCAAAAGACAAAGATTTGTCTCTTCATTATCCCCTTTCACTGATGTTTTCTCATCACAACAATAAGAATGAAGGTTCTTTCAAGATTTTGCAAGCAGAATTGTCTTGGAAATTCACACTTTGGATGGTGGAGTCTTTCAAGAACGTGAATTCTTCAATATCATTGGCGATATGAAATTAAAGGTTTTCATCTATAGCCCTATAATAAAAGTATACATATTTTTGGTCCAAATGTTCTTTTCAAAATTCTACTTCATCGATGGAATAATTTATTCATAAGTAAGAAAACACAATATATCCCTACCATTAGCAACATTTTCAAACATTTTGGATCTTCCTCATGAGGTAGCTCTCTTCAATCCATAAGAACAAGGGCATAACTTCAACCACAAGATGGTCGCCTCCTCATTTCTGATCAACGCAAAGTCTCTGGTACTTGCCCCTTTCACTATTGAATGGTAAATCACATAATCTTTCCAAGGAAAAGAAACTTCATCCACCTAACTAGATTTGACATTGCAATTGTATAGGTTAATGCAAATAAAATTGAAACAAATTGGATAAGTGAAGTGAGACAACATATGTTGGCCAGTAAAAGAAAAGGGATATGCATACCATATAGCAACCTGGTCACAAAGATCCTGGAACACACAGGTTTCAACTTTAAAAGAGAAGAATCTAAGGAAGATGTAACAAAAATAGGAGAAAATGCACTAGCAATGATGATGTATGACACTCTAAATAAAAACATCCAAAGGAAAGAAAAGAGGAATGAAACAAGAATCATCCACGAATCTAGAAGACTTCGACTATGATATTCCCAAAATTCCATTTGTTGAAGACCCACTCAAAGAAACAATCAAAAGACTAAAGAGGACAAATGAGAAGATCAATTTTTTGGCCTTTAACTTTGCCCAATACTTAAGACGACTACCTCCAGGAATGTTCACTAATGATGTTGAAGATAGTGAAAAGTAGTCTCACTTATTTGTTTTAGTTTTTTCAAGTGTGTTTTATGTCGTTGTGAATTGTTTAAATTCTTAGAATTTCCCTACTTTCTGTACTTTGAACTCCAGTATTCCTTGAATCAATGAAATATTTTTCCCTTTAATATGTTTGTCTATGTGAATAATATGCTTGCATACTTAAATTCCGTCTTGCATTTTTACTAGCCTTTTTATTATGACAAAAGAGAAGAAGTATACTCTCAAGGGGAGTAAAATATACTCTTTATGCATGTGAAGGGGATTTTAAACACTTTGACATTTTATCTACCTATTTTTCTTTTGCCACCTCACTGGGAGATGCATTGTCATCATAAAAAAGGAGGGGAATGTGGTATTATGTGCTTGCAGGTTTAATTAGGAAGTGATCAAAGCTCATAGATAAGCAAGATTTGCCTAGCCCTAATAAAATAATGGTTTTTATTATGAAAACACATAAACATATAACATCCTTTAAAGCAACTTTCATGACAACAACAAGTAAGTTTTAAAGTTGACTCAAGCGGTAAAAAATGCACAAGGTACTTGATCAAGTTATTCCTCTAAAATAAGATAAAGAACTAGGGTTTTATGATCACTAATGATATCCTCTAATGATGACATCTCACTTGAAGATATCTCAAGCATCATTCAGAATAAGATTCAAGAGAAGTGCTTATATGATTGGTATATCTGACAAAAGGACTTGAAGTTTCAGAGTGTTAGAGCGATGAAGTCTAAAAGCTCACATGATCATATATGTATGAGTGATCAATATTTAATAAAAACACAAGGGTTTTTTCATAAAGTAGTATGGCTAAATAAAACACATACTAAAATCATCTTTGAATCCTCTATTTTTCAAATAAAATCACCTAAAATTTATTTGGAGCATAACCAGATGATTAGGGAACTATATGATTGATTAGGACAAGTTTGTTGAACTGCCTAATCGATTAGACTAATGACCTAATTGATTAGACAACATAAATAAGTCTATAACTGATTATGCCAGTGTCTTAATTAATGGTAACGATTCTCTATCAAAATCTTTCAATTTAGGCAATAATAATCGTTTATTGCATGTTCCTAATCAATTAGGACATTAATTTTGCCAATGGATTGTTTCCTTTTTTGAACCATCATTTGACCTATAAATAGAGGTCTTCCCCTTCATTTGTAAACATTCAGAAAATGTGAGAAATCTCACATCCTCTTTCTCAATCTTTCTCTATTTTTTTTTCATTTTCTCACATATTTTTAGTCGTATCGCTTTGAAAAATGTTCTTGAGTTTAGGGAGGAAGTTGTTATGGAATGAGTATTATTGTAAATTTACCGAGATTTATTTTTTCTCTTGAGTGAATTATTCTTCCTTAGGAAGTAATTGTTTAAGTTTATAGCTAAACTTGTTAAAAGCTCTTTTTGGGGAGATTATTGTTAGTCTCCGTCTGGTTCGTGAGCTCTTCCACTTAAGGAAAAGTTCTCCTTATGGGTTCATGAAGAATAACCAGTGATAAATCTTCACATCGATTCTTGAGTCCATCCCTGTACAAAAGCTCAGTCGGTTTGAGATCAACTCGGTATAAAATTTCGGTTCGGTTCGTGGTTAGCCTTGTATAAAATCTTGCAGTTCAGAGGATAGCCAACTCAAAAATCAATCTTTGTTTGAGATAAGTTCATACAAAATCTGTTTGGCTTAGAGACTAACTTCTTGAAGATCTGGTCACTGTTTGACGTGAAGACTAACCGCTTCATTCTAATGTTCGTTGTTCGGTATAAAGTAAACGTCAAACTTTATTTTCCTTTTATAAGGGGGTTTGTGGGCTTAACCTTCTAAAAGCTCCCAAGAATTATTGGATACTCTCAAGATCAATTCTTGAGGAGAAGAGTATGTCGCTTCATTAAGACGGAACCTCTATAAATTTATGGTGTTATCTCTCTTCTCTTAACTTTTTACTTTCCGCTTATTTTCTTTACCTTGATTTTCCGCTGCATATCCAAACTTTTTTTAGAAAATGTTTTCAAACTCTAATAATTTTTCTTTAAACCAATTTTTTTAAACCCCATAATTCACTCCCTTCTTGTCTGTGGAGTCATATGTTCAACTCTTCTATAATTCTAAAGATAAGAATTATCTAATTGCATCTACAAAGTACTTTGGGGTCTTTGGGGGAGATTTAAAAGATTGGTTGGTTATGTTATATTTAAAGTGGTTTTATTTAAGTGTAAATAGATTGACAATAACACTGATGTACAAATTGGTGAATTATGACTCACACGGATTTACCTTCGTAAGACAACTTATATGAACGAACCATTCATCATGACATCCCAATTAAAACAAGTTTTTTATGTCAATGGCCCTTCTAACAATAGATGGTCAATTATTCTACGAGGAAAACATATTCTTATTAGTGATGAAAATCAAGATATAAGGAATGAAGAAGAAACTTCCAATTGTCTCTGATATGATGAATGGTGTAACACAAGAACAAAAGGAGTGACTGTAAACGATCACTTTGTTGCACTTCAGTGGTTGACATAATTGTTGGATCATCAGAGGAGCATCCGCACTGAATCAAGAGTAACACACAAGTGAAAGAGACATCACATATTCACCCAAAATCTTAAGGTGATATGTCAGTGAGTCCTCTCACTTATAAAATGCTCAACCTCCATCTCTTTCATCCACATACACTTGTACCGCTGTTGTAGGCACTACAATGGAACACGCCGCCTGACCATCACATTGTCAAAAAAACTTTTGATAGAAGGAGTTGGTCCAATTGAATCATCACGAAGAGCATCCACATTAGATCAAGAACAACACACAAGTGAGAGAGACATCACATATTCACCCAAATCCTTAAGGTGATAGGTGTATGGGTCCTCTCATTTATAAAGTGTTCAACTTCTACCTTTTTTAATAATGTGTGACTTCCAACTCACACTTGTATACAACAATAATATATCCATTCTCAAGGAATAATCATTCTCGCTGCCTAACTAAACATAAATGTAACCCAAAAAAAATAGATGACCATCTCTTCACCTCGAGCATAAGGACTTGTCAATCTATCCCGATGAAAGGACTGGTGAAATATACCGTGAGCATATAAAGAAAACATCCCTGAGACTTAATTTCAATACGATTGAATTCTCAGTTCATATAATTAGGATGTTAAATTGCCTCATCATCAAGTTAGAATCCCGCGAAAAACTTTCATTTGGAGTAATATCTTTATTCAAGAGTAACAGTTTGGAATTTACAAATCAAGAATAATGAATAATTTATCTCTAGTGGATGAGTGATGAACAGATACATGAATGTATTATATAGTTGTAGAACATAGGTCGTGGTTTACATAATCACAAAATGTAACATAAAAAAATGAAAATGCAACAATAGCAACGATGCAACCATAATATAACTTAAATTATCAATTTTAAAAGATAAAACTTAAGGATCAATATCCTCGTAGATTGTGGATCAGAATTCTGCCAATAGATTATATGCAAATTTTACAGTAAATTTTAAGAAAATAACTGATGATTCTCTTTCACCTTGTATGAAGTATGCCTCCCCAATCTATATTAATTAAAACAAAAAATACCCAACCATCTCTGTTTTTGCAATCTCAATTACAATTTACATGTTTCAACCTTAATATTATTTTAATGTAACATATTGGTAAAGGAGAAAAAGGACAGCATGAGGCTTCATGTGAGAATATCAGTTACTTACTGGCTTTCCACACTTTTATTCCATCTCCATAACCAATATGAGGGGACACATAATAAACACACCGTAAGAGAGAGAGAGACAGAACATTTAGAGAGAGAGAGAGGGACAACCTTTCTTGTAAACAAAACAATGTAACTTAAACAATTTTTAACATAGTACCAATAACCCCTTATGCCTCTATTTCTCCCTGTATTCATAATACATCATCACATTCTTTGGCACAGAAAAAAATAGCATAAAAAATAATGAAAATAAAAAGATGAAAAAGATACCCAACATGATCTATACATTAGTTTGTGTTGAGTTCTTTTCAATGAACAAATTAAAAATAATTCTTCAATAAACAGCTGAATTCATAAAAATTATCAGGTGCTTGTTCAAGTTGAATGAGAATCAAAAGAATATAAGATCATACAACAAATATATATCTAGATTTATATGTCAGATGATCGACATATATAGGTATCTGTCGATCATCTTGTTGAATCCAAAATCGAAACCTTATCACTTGTCTCAGTAATGACAATCTACCAGAGCTGGTGCAGAGAAGACAAGATTTGTTTGTTGCTGCGGTTGCTGCTGCTGTTGCTGTTGTTGCTGTTGATGTTGTTTTTGTCCATGCTGTTGTTGGTGTTGTTGCTTGGAAGCAAAGGCAAATTTTGATTCTTTCTGATCATCTTCAGGTGCAGGAAGGTTGAGATCCAAATCCAAAGACAAAACATTCCTTTTCTTTCTAGGTTGATGATCTTCATCAGGCTCTAAAGCCATTGGTGTCAATGAGAGTGTGGTGTTAGCAGTTGATGACCCCACCGGCGCGCGGTGGCGCCTCATGTGCCCACCAAGTGCTTGTCCAGATGTGAATTCAGAACCACAAATGGAACACTCGTGAACCTTAGACTTGTTGTTGTTATTGTTTCCGCCGTATAGATTTCCCTTACCATTGTTATTCAATTGAAGGGAAATTGGTTTATGATTGGGCTTGAATTGAAACTCTTGATCATCATCGAAAAACTGTTTTCGCTCTTGAGCAATTGCCAATGCTTTTGGCTTTTTGTGACTTGCTCTGTGGCCACCAAGTGCTTGAAATGAAGGGAAAGTCCTGTTACATGTTTTGCATTCATAAACATAGAAACCTGCTCTTCCAGAATCCAAAGTAGCAGCTTCCATGAACTTTCTACTGCTGTATTTTGTGTAGTTCATCATTCCACCATCCAATTCATCCGTAGTTTTCGGCGATTCCTTTGATTGTCCCTGTGCCAATAGAATCAAGCAGTTTGCCATATCATGTTCTTCATCATCCATAACACTCTCCTGTTTCTCTTCAACATAAGATGTTGTCGGAGAGGTATTGTTGTTATTGTGGATGATATTGATATTGATATTGTTGGTGTTGATGACATCATCACCATTGTAACAATCTTCTCTTTCACCTTCACCTTCACCTGTTCCTCCTCCTTCTCCGGTTGAAGAATTAGCAGTGATGGAAAAAGGCATAGGAGATTGTGGCCTAACCCTTTTGGTTCTTTTCCCTTTGATGATATTGCTGAGTTCCTTAGAGGCTAAAGAGAGTTGTTGTTGTTGCTGCTGTTGATGATCATGTTGATGATGATCATGTTGATGATGATTAGAGGCTGGTTCCATTTGATTTGGATTAAGAGAGATAGAGAGAAAGAAGTTGAATTGAACCTTAACCTTAAAAGTTAAGAGAGAAAGAGAGAGGGGTTAGGAGAATTGTAATGTAATGTAAGGTAGCATATAGAAAGGAGAGTGGTTATTTATATATATATAGAAAGAGAAAGAGAAAGGGATTGGGTTGGGGGAGTCAAAAGCCACCCAATGCAGTAACTGTGATTGATTTGTGAATAAAACACAAGTGTTTATTTATAGGCAAGTTAAGAAAAGGAAAAAATTTGAGAGAGAATATAGGTAGAGAGAGAATTAACTAAAGAAAAAAAGAGAGCCAAAAATAATGAAAAAAAATTAACAGAAAGTGACCAAATATGGAGAGAGTGGCAGAGTGGACATATATAGATAGAGTCCGTCTCACACTCTCTTTCTCACACTTTGCCAACGCACTTCACCAAATGAAATGAAACTACTCCAACCAAAAGCTTGGTGGCAAGATATTAGCATGCTAATAACTTTTTTTAATTAATTACTTAATTAATCTCTCTCATTCTAATTAATTACTCTCTTGCATTGCATGCATTATCAGTAATTAGTAATTACTATTTACTATTTACTAATTACCGCAACTCATATTCATGGGGTGAATCAATTCTCTATATATGGATTGCTTGTATCTTACACCAACCTCTCAATCTTTTTCACTTCACTGGCTCTTTGTATCTAAACCACAAAAGGTTTTGTAGGTTGTAGTTTTGCTTGCACCATGTAATTTCGGGTGAATGCATGGAATTTTTTTTATCTTTAGAGATAGCTATTTCATACCAAAGATTTTATTTTATTCTATTTTAATATTAGATTATAAGTATTGATTTTGAGATTTACTATTTACTGTTAATTATGTTTTTCAGATACATTTTAATTAAGAAATATTTTAATTAAATTTTAAAATTTTAATAAATAGAAATGCATGCGTATAATCGACGCTATTAAATTCAAAAGATGACAAAATTTTAAAAAATTAGAGATATGAATTCTTTTAATACAATTTCACACAATTTTCAAGATAATTGCAAAGTGTAATATTCACTTTTAAAGTCGGTGCAATAAGGTTTGATTTATCTGACGATATTGCGTGGTGGACTCAACTATGATGGATAGAGGGGGATTGCGTGGTGGGTATGTTTCAAATATGATTCCAAATATTTTAAAGTCGATGCAATAAGATTTGGTTTATCTGACGACATTGCGTAGTGGATTCAAAAATATGACGGATAGAGATGGATTACGTGATGGGTATGTTTCAAATATGATTCCAAACATCTTAAAGTCTGTGCAGTAAGGTTTGGTTTACCTGACGACATTGCGTGATGGATTCAAAACTATGACGGATAGAGATTGATTGTCTGGTGGATATGTTTCAAATATAATTTCAAACATCTTATTAAAATATTACACATAAAACGATAAATATTATGAACGCGTCTATTATAAATATCTTGATAAAAAAATGCGTTTATTTTAAGATTCATCCAATCTTATAAAATTTATAAAAGTTGTATACAAATTTGTTAATTGATATATTTTTTGAAATAAATAAACGAAAGGTAAAATATAGAAAATTTAATATGAATGTTAGGTCTTTGTGTAAACTTATTATAAAGAATTTTGTATATTGAACTATTAAATTTTATGGATTTTCTTATTGTGAGAAAACACTCTCTCTGTTGGATTTAAGTACCAAAATAAATAAATAGAATTTACTGTTTGACGAAGTAGTAGAATATGATAGTTAATCATGGAACATATTATATCATGTTTCTATTGTTATAAAAAATAATTTTAAATATGAATTGGGTTAGAAATAAATATAATATTAAATTATTTCAAAAACAATTTAATGTAAATATAAAATTAAATTTTTAATAAAATATTAAAAAACAAAGGAATTAATATTAAATTAAAATATAAAAAATTAATTTATTAATATTAGAATATTAAAATTAAAATTATTAATAAAAATGTCAAGAACATAATATATATAATATAATTACTCGTGATTTAGAGAAAGTTAAATATTTATTAAGTTGTCATAATACTTTTAAAATTTTATACATTTTTTAATTTTTTTAATATTAAAAAAACAATTAAAAATATAATTATTTAAAAAATAATAATTTTATAATTAAAAATATAATATATATATATTTTATAATCAAATATGTAACTAATATATAAAACGGTAAAATAATTTTTATTTTTTTATTATATATATAACAAATACGTGATAGAATAATTGTCTATTATATCATTATCATAAGATATTATTATCCAACTCGTTGAAAAGACAAGAAAGAAAAAGCCAAGAATGGTTACATTTTTACCAATACAAGTGCTTAAGAAAAAGAGATAAGAAGAAACATGAAGGTTGTTTCTTCAAACCCCTCACTCTCTACTTTGTGATCTAGACCACAGAAAATGTGTGACATGTTGAATTCTAGAATTCATGCCCGACCACAATTAATCTTGTTGGTTACTTACTATCTATAGCTAAAATTCAAGTTATCATGAACGAACCTAATGATTGTTTCAATTTTAAGGAATATTTTAATGAATAAGTGATGAGTTACAACCAAAAAAATTTGTTGTAGTATAGTTGGTAACACGTTATGGTTGAAGAATGAGAGATAATACATGTAGAGTGTAAGATAGAGGATGATATATACACTATCTTTAGAGAAGCAATAAGCTAGCCATTACTTTGGGTGAACGATTTGTGCACGAGATGATTAATTGGAGTGCAAGGCTGGAACCACGGAATCTGCGGTGATCCCTTCCCTTATATTATGCTACCTTTTCTACTCTGTCATGTCTGCATCACCACACATTTTTTACATTTATTCCATGGACTTCTTGTGTTACTAGCTTCCCACTCTTTTTCTTGTTCTCTTAATTTTGGGCCAGAGTTGTACTAAATGGTAAATGAAACTAAGGGAATTTTTGTAACATATATTATGACAATATTTTAAAGCAATGATTATATTAAAAGAGCATTAGGGTATTCTTCCCCGATTACAAAAAACGGAGAATTTGAAAAACGAAAAAATTTCCAACCAACAAAAACTTAAACTAACCGAATAATTGGTTCCTTACAAAAATCTTAAAAATTACATTTGAGATAAGGAATATTTCATACGGTTAACCATCTCCACACCGTCATTTTTATGGTCCAAATTAAACCATCTGCATTGCAAATCAATCCTTGGAACATAATCTCGCTCCTTAGATTCCAAACACACCAAATGACTGTCATCCACACAACCCCAACCTTCCCTTTTCTGATTTTAAATTGGATGTAACTACTACACCAACAATTCAAGATCTTCTAAAAAGGCCTTCAAAAGTGTCTGATAAACCTATCCACTTCTCCACCTCCTTCTAAATCTTCTTGGTGACCTTACAAGTGAAAACTAAATGTCGAAGGTTCTCCTACTCCTGAAAATAGAAAACACAACAGGTTTCATGATTGGATGTTAATATATTTCTCCTTCTCAATTGATCCTTGATAGGTAACCTATTGAGGAAAAACTTCCATCCAAAAGCTTTGATACGATATGGGACATGAGTTTTTCATAACCTGTCTGAAACAACCTGTATAATATATATCTAGAATAATACCATACAAGTGTTAATTTTTGGTATTGTCACAACATAAGTGCCTAACGACATATTTATATACATGTACATAAAATAAAATACAACATATGGCACATGTCATATAATATTGCCTAAATAGAAATCTAAGAACTATGTACAATATCTACAATTGTACAAAATTCACAGCGGAAGATCACAATAAAAGATTCCCTTAAAACATCAATGCATAACTCCTCTTGTATAATATAACTTGGAAATAATATCCAAAAAGCAACAATAATATTGGGGTGAGATAATTATCTCAGTGAGTTCTCATATCCTGTGGGTTAACTCGACTCTACAGGGTTTTTAATCGATTTCCTAACTCAAGTCTTAAAAAGATAAACACTTAAACAACTAGGAGATTTTCGCATTGTGTGGAAACATGTACACTTGAATTCAGCAACTCAAAGCAATCATTATTCGGAAACCTACCAAGGCATCTTTCCCTGACCAACCCTACGTCTAGGATTATCGACGCGCGTCATGAATCTTTGTATCATACTTCAACTTACACATGGACTTCGGATTCCAAGTGATGGCATCCACTTCAAGAATCGCCGCTCCCTATGGAACTCCAAGCCCATTCCGATCCTTTTACCCATATGGGACTCTAATCCACTTTGGGATCCACCGTATTTGGGACTCTAACCCAGGTCGAATAAAGTATTAGTTCATATTTCCCAATTCTTACTTTTCATAAGTATCGAACTTTGGGGGACACGACAATGTGGTTGTTTCCGAATACATGACTAGTTCATCAATACAACATGATTGTACACATCAATCATTAGATGTTCACATCCACCAATTCTCATAACAGTAAATCATATTTCATACAAAGTATACTAGTTTGTAACTAAACTTTAATTCTAGTGACTACTCGTACACGGTACACATCGAGATACCCTTTGCGTCCAAGCATCGCCACATAACTTTATTTCCATAACCTAGATTACCTTTCTAAGTCACTAGTACTTATACTCCTAGGTTTCCTCACTTATCTTCATAAGGTTTTAATCATATTATTTCACATCCAACACAACAAAAATATTTATCATACATCATAATATAATTCAAAGCATTCATAAGGCACGCAAGGTAATATAACATGGTACAAGAATAATAGTCATATACATTATCTTTCTAATGTCTGCGTCCAAAACGGAGTTACAACACTCAAATTATCTAACAATCTAACCTAATCAAGATTTAGGTTAACATTTATTCATTTCACAAGTATTCAACAACAAAAGTCTAAGCCTAGTGGTAAGGCATGCACCAAGACAAGGAGTTCCTAGGTTCAACCCCCATTAGTAGTATATTTTCATTTTTAAGGAATTAATTCATGTCAATTAATTGACAAAAAAAATCCTCTCAAACCTGTAGCCTCATCCAATTGATTGGCCTGGAAAGTAGACCAGGACCAATCGATTGATTCGTGTTCTTTTCATGAAGAACTCTCTCTGTAACTCCTATTTTCCAAAACATACATAACTTGTTTCATTTCTATACAGACATAGTATCCAAGCTGCAATTTACACATGATATGGCTCATCAACAACATGTATACATTCCATAGTTTTCTCAAGATCATGAAACACATAATCATAACAGCAACAACAATAACATTCAAACATGTGAAACACAACAATCATGGAGGACATGGTAAATCATTATTCATGATCAAGAAAGAACATTATCATGCTCTCGTGAACCTCATTACTACTCTATGATTCAACAAAACCCTAAATTTTAAGAATCATAAGGTACTAACTAGAATTCACCTTGGTTCAAGAAGAGGATGATGAAATTGAGATGATTTGGTGGTGATGATCATGATCTCCATGGTTTCCTTTCTCTTTTTTCTTCCTCTCCTTCTCTACTTCACTTCTTTCTTTCTTTCCTTTCTTTTCTTTCTCTTTCCCTCTTTCTCTTTTTTTTCTCTTTCTGATAACTCTATCTTTCTTATTCTTATCTCTTCCTACTTCTTCTTATCCATACTTTCTCTTCCTATTCTTTCCAACACACACACACACAATATATATATATATATATATTATATATATATATATATATATTATATATATATATATATCCTTCTCTACTTCACTTCTTTCTTTCTTTCCTTTCTTTTCTTTCTCTTTCTGATAACTCTATCTTTCTTATTCTTATCTCTTCCTACTTCTTCTTATCCATACTTTCTCTTCCTATTCTTTCCACCACACACACACGCACAATATATATATATATATATATATATATATATATATATATATATATATATATATATATATTATATATATATATATATATATATATATATATATAATATTATGTAATTATACAAAATATTTTAATTGATATTTTATCTTCTAGTACCAATTGACCAATTATTAATATTACTAAAATATCCTCTCTTGTACTTATTAATATTTTTTTCTTAATAATAATTGATCTCTTCAGAGTCCACTGGTTACTCTATTGGTCCCAACTGACAACATTTGGAGCACACAAGAGCTTAATTTGTTCCAACTGACAAGAGATAGAGTACAAGGAACTCAATTGGTTTCTGTTGGTGTAAGTCCTAGAGGCCAATACTTTTGGTACTTGTATCGAATTATTTATTAATAATAAAAGGCTTTTTCTTTATTATGTTTGTTTAATAAAGTCCCTAGAATAGCTAGTCCGTTTAATGTATCAAGTATGACTTAATCATGAGATCACATTAAACATAAGAACATTATTCTTAAAGTATCCGTAGTCGAGCTTTATTGTGAAGTGGGATAACATTAAAGCATTAAGACTATTATGTATATAGACTGATGATCACATCTCATGGATCATGGATAAGGAGTTATCAAGTCTTAAACATAGGTATGAATATTAAGAGTAATATTTATACTGGATTGACCCGCTATGAGAATACTATATAGAATGTTATGCAAAGTGTCATAAGTTATTCTCATGGTGATAATGGTGTATACCACCCTTCGACCTGAAACCATTATGAACCCTAGATGTAGAGTCGAGTGCCTTATTGCTGATCAAACGTTGTCCGTAACTGGATGACCATAAAGACAGTTGATGGGTACTCCACGAAGCATGCTAAGGGACATGAGTGACCTAGATGGAATTTGCCCATCCTGCGTAACATGATAAATGTCTATAGGCCCAATATTGAACTGGACAAGGATGACACGGTTTATGCCTTGTGTTCAATATAGACATATGGGCAAAAGGATAATTATACACATAAATATTATCACAAAAGGATTTGTTAGATCACATGACATTTTCGTGTCTTGGGTAGCAGTGATGTGTTGCTAGATACCGCTCACTGTTTATTATGTGAAATACTGATTTAATATAATTGTCAATGTCGTGAAAACCTACAGGGTCACACACAAAGGACGGATTGATGAGAGATAGAGTAACTAAGGAACACCGTAAGGTACGATGCACTTAAGTGAATTGTAGAACATCGTAAGGTACAGTGTACTTAAGTAGAATACGGAATATGGTAAGGTGCCATGCGCTTAAGTGATTTTGGCATATTATAAGATATGGGTCACATACACTTAAGGCATGCACCAAGACAAGGAGTTCCTAGGTTCAACCCCCACTAGTAGTATATTTTCATTTTTTAAAGAATTAATTCATGTCAATTAATTGACAAAAAAAAATAATTCCCTCAAACATGTGGCCTCATCCAATTGATTGACCTGGAAAGTAGACCAGGACCAATCGATTGATCCGTGTTCTTTTCATGAAGAACTCTCTCTGTAACTCCTATTTTCCAAAACCTACATAACTTGTTTCATTTCTATACAGACATAGTATCCAAGCTGCAATTTACACATGACATGGCTCATCAACAACATGTATACATTCCATAATTTTCTCAAGATCATGAAACACATAATCATAACAACAACAACAACAATAACATTCAAACATGTGAAACACAACAATCATGGAGGACATGGTAAATCATTATTCATGATCAAGAAAGAACACTATCATGCTCTCATGAACCTCATTATTACTCTATGATTCAACAAAACCCTAGATTTTAAGAATCATAAGGTACTAACTAGAACTCACCTTGGTTCAAGAAGAGGATGATGAAATTGAGATGATTTGGTGGTGATGGTCATGATCTCCATGGTTTCCTTTCTCTTCTTTCTTCCTCTCCTTCTCTACTTCACTTCTTTCTTTCTTTCCTTTCTTTTCTTTCTCTTTCCCTCTTTCTCTTTTTTTTCTCTTTCTGATAACTCTCTCTTTCTTATTCTTATCTCTTCATACTTCTTCTTATCCATACTTTCTCTTCATATTCTTTTTGTCCACTGGTTACTCTATTAGTCCCAACTGACAACATTTGGAGCACACAAGAGCTTAATTTGTTTCAACTGACAAGAGATAGAGTACATAGGAACTCAGTTGGTTTCAAATGATAACCATTTGAACATTTAACCATTTGAACATTTAAGGGAATATGGGATATTACATTGTCAAAAGCTTCAAGTTTTCCGTCTTCTTGATCCTCAATGATCAAATCAGATACATATAACTCATAACCCAATTTGACATTGTACCCTTCAAACAGATCTGACTTCCACATTATTTTGTCGTAAGAATTTCTAATTGGAGTTGTTTTGTTCAACAATGCTAGCAGATCCTACTTCATATTCTGCATGGCATCATCTTGAACATTCGGGAGACCTAGATCTCCCCACTTCGACTCGTTGGCACTCCAATTCCCCATACCATCTAACATGACTTCCTTCTTAGAGCTGAGTAGATACGTGTCCTCGTACTGGGATTTTAAACTCACACTATTCTACAAATTAGCAGACCAAAGAGGATTTTGACTGCCTTCTCCTATAATGAAATGTATGTTACATGCAAAATCAAAAAAGTACCAGAAGACTTTTTAGCATTCATGATTAAATCTTTCCACCAAGATGAAACTGATATTCTCCCGCACCTGTTTTCGCTCGTCAACATTTGATAAGTAATGTTACCATGCCTAGAAGTCAACACGTCCTTCCAAATCGTCAATTTCTTCTCAAGAATTCTCCATCTCTACTTATACAACAAAGCAAGATTGAATTCTTTAATTATCTTCACCTCAAGACCCCCCAACTTATTGGATTTGCAGACTTGGTTCCATCCAAACCAGTGAATCCACCTTCTATCCTCCTTATCACCCCACAAGAATCTTTGTTGAATCTTTTCTATGTCTCTCAAAATATTCACATGTGCTTTGTAAAAAGATAGCAAGAAAATCGATAAACTGCTCAACACTGATTTTAAAAGGGTAATCATGCCTCTTATCGATAATAAACGATCTTTTTAATCAAGTAGCCTCGATTTGATTTTATCCAGCAAAGGTTTCCACAAAATTACTCTTCTAGGGTTTGATCCTATAGGGATTCTGTGAAAAGTAAATGCCTTATCTTCGGTCCTGCAGGATAATAAATTTGTAGTTGCTGACAAGAACCGGTTGCTAATATTGATACCAATTACTTGACTTTTGTGTAAATTGAATCCTAAACTTGAGACAATCTCAAAACCTCTAAGAACCACTTTAATTGACCACAAATTCTTCCAGCTTCCATCTCCAATGAGTAGGGTGTTGTATGCAAATTGTAGAATTTTGACTTTGAATCTATTTTGAACGTTGAAACCTTTGAAGTCTCCCACCTCCGAAGCTTTCCTCACCAAACCCGCTAAGCCTCATGCTATTATTATAAAAATAAAGGGAGATAACATATATTCTGACTTAACCCCCTTCTTACTTCAAAATCCTTTGTAGGACTCTCGTTCACCAATATTGACACCTGACTTGAGAATATGGTGGCCTCCATCCATTTCAACCAAAGACTACCGAGACCCATTCTTCTCAACATATACTTGAGAAAATCCTAGCTAACCATATCATCCTGTTTCTCGAAGTCGACTTTGAAGAGAAAATAATCCTTCTTCATTCTAGTAGCATAGTCCATTATCTCACTTGCAACTAAAACTCCATGCAAAAGCAGTCTACCAAACACAAAAGTTGTTTGACACTCAGAAATCAGAGAACCTAAAAATTTGTTCAACCTCAAGGCTAGAAGTTTAAAGAGGATTTTATACAGGAAACCAACTAAACATATAGGTCTATAATCATCAAGGATGTGAGAACTGTTAGATGTTGGGATCAAAGTTAAAAAGGAAGAGGTTATGGATTTTGAGAGTTTTGCTTTACCATGAAAATCCTTGATAAATATCATAATATCTTCCTTGAGAAAGTGCCAACACTTCTTAATAATCACGGAGTTGTAGTCGTCCGGTCCTGGATTCTTAATCCCCCCATAACTCCAAACCACGTCTTTTATTTCCTGATCTATGAAGCAATCTTCCAGGCTACATCAATCAGATAGAGAGAGAACCCTAAAATCTATCCCATCGAGAAGCGGTATGTTGGACTCTTTCTCCCTAAACTTCTCACTAAAATTCCTCTTAGCTTCTTCCTTGACTTCTTATACCAATTCGAGAATCCCTATATCTATAAGAATAGACACTAAGAATTTCCTACTATTTCCCCCCTTCATAATGCTCTGAAAATACCTAGTATTCAAATCGCCATCTCTGATCCACTTCGTCCTAGATTTCTAATATCTAACAAATTTTAATCACATTGAAAAAAACTCAAGTGTCGTAGACTACAAATAGAATATTAAAAAAGTTTATATAGAAAAACACCGTTCCTTTTATAAACCAATTTTGTAGAAATGAGTTAAATAATACTATAATAAATAATAACAGTCCATATTTTAGAACATACTTTATGATTGATTAAAAATCACACAAATCTCACTAAATTATGTAAATTTTACTTGTTGTGAAATTGATGTCGTGAAACAAGAAAATGACGAAGTGAGAAAGACAGAAAATAAAAAACGATCCAAAGTGGTATAAACACTGGATTCTTGATTCAATTATGCATTAGAAAATAATGTTTATAATTGAATCTCAACCACATCACTTTCTACCGCAATCAAAGTTAATGAGAAGTGAGGACTAATATGCTATTTATAAGAAAACTAAAACCCTACCTTTCAACTAACATACTAAACATATGTGATAATAGACTAGTCCATTTTGACATGCTAACTACCTAACATATTTCGATCACTAAGATATCTCTTCGAATTCGACAGTGTTTGATCCAAAACTAGCTTATAACGCATAAGCTACAAATCTCCACCTTGGAACAAAATTCTGAATCATTAAACAAACTAGTTATTATCATGCAGTTTTATCAGCTGCATACAATGGAAGAACTTGCAACTTGGAATTGTCTTGGTGATTGTATCAACAACAATGTCATTACACAAACCTTCTGCACTTGGACTTCTCCAGACTTGATTATCTCTCTGACAAAATTCAGCCTAACATCAATGTCCTTGGTTCGCTCATGATATGCTTAATTCTTCGACAAGTGTATGGAACTTTCGCTATCACATTTAACATTGATTGTCTGACCATGAAATTTCCGCTCCTTAGGAAAAGCTTTGAGCCACAATGTTTCTTTCACAACTTTAGTGAGGGCAATGTATTATGCTTTAGTGGTTGATAAGGAAAGAACATTCTAAAGTGTTGCTTTCCAACTAATTGTTGTGCCAACCATGATGAAAACATATCCAGAAAGAGATTTTCTAGAATCCATATAACCTACATAGTCAGAGTCGACAAATCCTTCGATTTCAACTATGATATCACCTTTAGCTCTACCATAAATTATAACTCTAATCAGAGATCGATTTATGTACCTTAGAATCCACTTCAATGGTTTCTAGTGCGCCTTTCCAGGATTGGCCATATATCTGCTTATAAGGCTCAATGCATATACTATGTCTAGTCTATTACATACCATAGCATACATCAAAGACCTATTATGTTAACATATGGTATGGTATTCATATAGGGTTTTTCTACCTCAAGAGAGAGCACATCATTGAAGTCAACTCCTTATTTCTGAGTGAACCCCCTAGAGAACAACCTTGCCTTGTATTTCTTTGATGTCACTTCTTTGATTCCATCCTACACCGTGAAGATCCACTTACAATTGACTAATCTGGCCCATGTGGGTCTCTTAGTCAGCTCCTAAGTGTTGTTATTATGAAGAGTTTTCATCTCATTATCCATGGCTTTATGCCATTGAGTTTTGTCTTGAATCCTTATAACTTCATTATAGTCTCCAGGCTTTTCATCCAGGACCTCACTAACAGAGGTTAAGGCAAAAGCTATGTGATTTACATAACCAAGTCTCTGAGGTGGTTTGATTGTTCTCCTGGTTCTGTCTCTGGCTAAAAGATACTCATTGATAGTCTCCTCATTCATTTCAACACCTTCTTCTTATTCTTTGATTTCATTTAGGTTTTGCATTTCAACATCAACATGTTCCACCTCAACATGAAACTCCTCCTGTTGCAACTACTCTATAGAGATCTTCGTACTTCGACCAACATTATCAGTTTTCTTGAAAGCCATCTCACCTTCATTAAAAATACATCTTGACTTGTGATACACCTCATGTGACCTAGCTCTAGGCACCACAACCTATAACATTTAACTCCTCCAAAGTATCCAAGAAACATACATCTCAAGACTCTAGGTTCAACCTTGTCTTGCCTAATATGAGCATATGCTACACAACCAAATACTCTAAGTTTGCCAAGGTCTGGTGGATGACCTAACCAATTTTCTTTAGGTATCTTCATACCCAAGGAAGTTGAGGGACACCTATTTAACATGTAAATGTCGCGACGCGAAAAATATCTGAGCGTAAGGAACACTCAAAATATAAACAAAATAGAGTCGCCACCAAACTTTCTTTATTCCCAAAGAGGATAAGGGAAAATATCTATAAAACCTACAAAAAATAAAAATAAAGGGTCATCGCAACCAAATCGGGTTCAGGAGTCGGTTATGCAAGGGGGAAGTATTAGCACCCCTCACATTCGTTGTACTCAACGGGACCCATTTAGTTAGTTTTGTGTAAGAGTGTTAGCATGGTATTAGTTTCCAATCTTCTACTTATTGAGTGAGAAAAAGAGAAAGAAAAACATTTTTTATTAAAGGGATGCTTGACAAGATTTCTCAATCCCTCTCCTACGTATCTCCAAGTGCTATAGAGAATTCAAGGCTACTTAGAAAGAACTAATGGGTTGATTGCTTTTAAGGAGTGATCCTTTAGACATATCGAGTGGTTAAACTTTTTCTTGTTGCTCACTCTTAGAGGTTGAAGCCTTTTTTTCTTTCACATTGATATGGATAAATCATACTCGTTCCTAAAAATGTTTTCGGGGTTGCAAAAGGGAGGAAAACAAGTTTGATTTGTTAAGTTTCTTTTATCATGAAGATTTGATATTTTTGGAAGGTGAGTAAACATTTGAGTTGATGTGTGCACCAAGCGCGCGTTTACACGGGGTTTGTATAGATGTGTTCCCATTGTCCCTTTATTCCAAGTTTGTTTAACGTATTTTTAATTTGAAAGACTAATAGTCATTTTGAATCTGGTGTGCTCCAAACACTCAACTATTAAGGGGTCTAAAGAGATGTGAATCTCTTGGTCCTTTGTCTTTCAATTTTTATTACCAAAAAGGTTTCGCGCCAACGACTTGATGTTGGATCAAGCGTTGCAAGTTGATTTATGAAAGGGTTTGAATTAATAGGGAGAAATTCCCGACTTAGCATTCAATTTTGTATTTGATTTGAGAAAAAAGGCTCGACATTGGATTTAGTGTTTATTTTTTGTTCTTTTCTGAAAAATGTTGATTTTAATCTTTGAATTAATAATCAACTGACATAATAACAATAAACAGGAAAGAGGTAAACTTATTACACATTACAGGAATGGGAGTACAATTTGTCAAATGGAGATACATTATAACAATTAACAATACAAGCTCAATAGACAACCGTAAATAACAAGTTCTCATTGTAATAAGGCCCAAGAGAAAGCTAAGAGACCAGAAACAAATCAGAGTTTTGAACTACTGAATTTACCGTTATGTTAAGAAATCGTAAAGTGATTAATGTAGGAATCACCCTATCTGAGGTCAGTCAACAAAACTTTATGCGTTTAAGCAATTTCTGAATTTAAATTGAATTTTTAACTCCGAAATTTGCAACGTGTAATACCCCAATTTTGACCCTAAGATCCCTCATGCAATTTCATCATATGCATTAGCATTGGGATCATACCTTGGCATTCTCCTTACCCCTTTGTTCATTGGGTTTGTTTTGGGAGAGATCACCAAGCACCATGTGATTGTATCCTACTTGTATATTGTCATTTTACTAACCAAAATACCAAAAATATGTATTTGCATTTGCCTAACTCTTTTGTAGGAAGGGCATGATCACCATTGATCTAGCAAGTTCACACCTCGGGTTTAAAACCTTCATGGCTAAGAGCACAATCAAAGAATGTTCCACAATGTCTCAAATAATCATATATGAGTCCCCATGGTCTCTACATATTATTTTGATCAAGTATTCTTCAAGAGTTTGGGGTTGGTTTGCCTTGGAAACCCTAGTTTGTTTGGGTATCTTTAGTAACTTCTTCAACAAGCTATCTCACCAATTGATCAAATTTCTCAAGGGACACTTCTAAATTCATAATATTATGCATATATGATCTACCATGAGCCTAGAAAGTCAAGAGAATTGGAGGCTAGCAAGTTGGTTGATGGTGGTTGGCCAGATGAATTCATCTGATCAAAACTGGATCTCCCTAGACCCTATCTCATACAATTTTCACCATATGAAAATGATTCCAAGAGAAAAGTTACTCTAAATGACATTACAAACAACTTTCATGTTTGTACCTAGATCTAGTTTTTCTTGGAAAATCATTTTCTATGTTGAAACATTATAGGTCATTTTGTCTAAACCCTAATTTGAAAGTCAACTTCCCAAGGCCATAACTTGCTCACTTTTTATGAGATGAAACATTTCCAAGTTTCACAATCAAATTAAAGATGTATACTTAAAGTTTGATGTTTGGAGTGGGAGCTAATTCAACTTTTATGAGCATGTGATATGAGGATACATTATAGGTCATTTTTTCCCTATACCATTGAACAAGTGATTTTCCTCAACTTCAAAAATGCATAACTCTATCATTTTAAATCCAAATGACATGAAATTTGTGACCATTTTTAAGGTATTTGAAATATCTACAACTTTGATGAATACACGTTTCTCATTTGAAGCTCACATAAATAGTTAAGCAAGGTGGAATATTAAGATATATGGCTTAACACTTAGAAAAAATTTCAACATGTTGAAATTCCCAAACTTCCACCTCAAAATTCACCATGATCCAAGTTCCAAATGAAAAAGTGTCCAACATAAAAGTTGTTCCCCTTGATCTAGGCTTTCTAAAGAACCCAATTTCATGCATTTTGGATGAGATTTGCTAGGGCTGCGCACGGTCTTAAAAGGGATGTATCATTGGAAGAAATCAAATGTTCAAAATCCCATTTCACATTGCCTTGACATCCAAGCCTCATTTGAACTTCAGAACTGTTGTACATGGATCAAATTGGATTGCTTCATGGGCCTGTACACGCCCATGCAAGCTTGTGCATCACATTGCCAAATTTAGCAATTTTTCAAGTGTGAAAATATCACTCTCAAATGCTATAAATACAGGCCCTTGGAGCTCAATTCAAACACCTTGCGCGCCAACTTTGCCCTCCGAATTGAAACCCTCACCATTCAAAGGAAAACCTGAGAATTTTCAACTTGAAAATTGAGTTTGAATCTCACTGTTTGGAGATTCAAAAACTCCAGGATCCAAAGCTTTGTACCATTATCAAACCTCTTCTGCAAGCTTCTCAAGTGTGATCAGATCAAGTTTGAAGCAAGTAAGATCCATTTCTGCACAACATTGAAGGTAAATTTCAAAAAACTTCTTCTCTTCGATTCTCACTCAATTCTCATCAATTCTCTTGGATCTTTGGTTGTCTAAAGTACTACCAATGTAGGCAAGAAGATTGAGTTGCTTTGAGGTCAAATCGAAGCAACTCAGTTGACACACCTCAAAATTCAACTCCTCGTATCTTTCTATATGTGTGGAGTTAGTTAAAATTAAGGTCTGATTCGTGCTCTACGCCATTTTTTCTTTCAGATCATGTCCTTTTTTTTCATTTTCTTGATGGTGATGAGTGAACCAGTCCGGTGGACCTCGCCTTAGAAGGTGACCGGAGGTCCAATGCCGGTGGTGTACTGGACATGTTCTAAGCCATTGATCTTGTTTAAATTGTTTTAATCTTGGGTGTTGGTTGTGATTACCACGCGTGTGGCGCGCTGACTAAGTTCCACCATGGAACGCGCGTTTCCATCCACTTGATCTGCCACCTCAATTAATGAGGGAAATCAAGTGGTCCACATTTTTTTGATTTTTTTATTTTTCTTTTATTTCATTTGATTTTCATTAATTCATATTAATTTTAATATTGATCCAAAAAATATGAGAGTTTCACCAAAAAAATTTAAATAAATTCCTCTTTCATATTTTGAATTAAAATTATTTTCTGGATCATTATTAATATTTTTCATGATTTAATTAATTTTGTGAATATTTTTAATTGTTTAAAAATACTTTTAAGTCTCTAAAAATTCTGAATTTTTTTCTTCAAGGTCCTCTGACCTTGTTTGACCTATGATAAATCTCATGGTCATTTCTTTGGTGTTTTGATGAGGTTTTAGGAATTTGACAAACCATATTTAATTTAATGCTTTATTTTTAGTATTTTAAATTGAATAAATGCCAAATAATTGTGTTGAGCTATTTTGATGATTTGTATAAGTTTGACTTGTGTTTTGGGCCTTGGTCAAGGTTGATTTGACTTTGCTAGATTAAGATCATTGGATTTAGGGGATTGATGGAATGTACATTCCATCTCCCAAAATGAATTAATGATCTTAATTTGGTAAAAGTCCTCCTTTGACCAATTTGAGTTTTGATCCACCCCCCCCCCTTTTCATCTAATTCCCCTTCTTTATGCATCCATTTCATCTAGTCTATGATGTCTCTAAATCCTAAGGCTAGTTGATTGAAAAATTAACATAAGTATGAATGAGATTAGGCCACCTCTTTTGCATATTTTTTGTGTGTGTGGTATATTTCATGAGCATAGTCCATTATACTATGTCTCTAACATGCATTAACACCAAAATTCTATTGCCCGGTCTCAAATAGTTGTGACTTCTACATAAGTCCAATTACGATTGCTTAACATAGCGCTAAATTTTTGATACAAAAGACATAACATTCTAGTTAGTGAGATTGTAAGTCTCCCCTCTTTCATGGTATTGTGTGGAAACTTGGCCTTTTTTCCTTCCTTTGGAAGATGTCTTGGTTCAAGGATCCATGCTTGTGATAAGTGGGTTGAGTGTTCTCCAAAGAATGACTTAAAATGAAAAGCAAAAGCAAAAACAATACTAACTTCTAATTCATTAACCACTAACATTTATTTCAAGCCATTTACTTTTAATGCACTTTAATTTTTAAGCTCTATTCATTTGCATTATTCATGCCAATCTAATTGTTTATATTAATGTCTTTTCACTTTGTCCACTTAGACCATATTGTGTGATATATCTTGTTTGTGTGTATTTTGTTTGCTTGTGTGGTCTTTGGCCATTAATGTACATAATAAGAAACAAAAACCCTAAAAAATTATTGTGTGGACTGTTGGTTTGATCTTGGACAATTTGACTTAGAATCTAGGCAACATCCCTATGCAAAAGGACTTGGCCAATGCCAACTTTCATGTAACCAAGTGCTTGCAATTTGAAACTTCATCTGATACATCATTGAAGATTCCTTTGAGGTCATATGCTACATCGTCATTGTGAATCTGTTATTTTGAACCTGTGACTTGTGGAACTCATCTGTTACATGGGCAAATTTGAAGGAGATCATGGAGTGGCTAAAGCTTGGGTGGGGCTATCTTTATTTGATGCCTTGCTTTTCAAGATAATATTGTATGCATTATTTGTTGCTTGATTCTAATATCCAAGGGAATTTGGGGTTTCTATATGGCATTCTTGCCTATTGGATTGCAGTTCATTGGTCAAATCTTTTCAACTCTTAACTTTTAAATGTATGCTTAGGATTAGTCTCTTCATCTCCTCCATATTCTTTAATTTCAAAATCTCTCCCTCCTTTTAAAAACTTATTTGATTGAACTTGTTATTTTCTAAACTTAGACCCTTTGCAAATTAGAAACTTTGGCCTTATGCCATTACATTTTCAAATTTCTTTTCTTAAATCAAACTTGTAAATAAACTTGTAGATGTTTGATTGGCTGCATTGTATGGTAAAACACTAGCTGGATTCTAATGTCTTGACTGATGTCATGACATGCTGTGGAGATGTTTGTTTGACTGCATTGTATGTTAGAATACCTAGCTGTACTCTGATGTCTTGGCTGATGTCATGACATTCTGAGTAGTGTACTGCAGGATTAGCTAATACAAGATTCATTGAATGTCAAACTGGATGTTATGACATTCATCCTTGTCAGCAGATACTGAGGAATAGAACAGGTGGTGTTCTACTATAACTCAGTATTTATTATCAGTCTGCTTATCAAGGAAATAACAGACCTGGCATAAGGCCTACTGTCTGAATGTCAAACTGGATGTTATGACATTCATCATTGACAGCATATACTGAACAATAAGCAGATTGGTTTTCTGCTACATTTCAGTATGCAACTCAGTCTGCTTATCAAGAGGATAACAGACCTGATGTAAGGCTCTATGTGTGAATGTCAAATTGGATGTTTTGACATTTATTAATGTACGCTGATACTGAAGTATGGACAGATTGGTTCTGTACAGTACAGCAAATTGTACAGTCTGTTTTCAGGAAAAACAGACTTAGCATATGGTTAATGATTTGGAAGTCAAACTGAATGTTGTGACATTCATTCCTGACAGCATATGCTATATTGTAGGTTGTTTAGTTTTTCTGTTTCAGCATTTTTCTCAGGCTAAAATCCAGGAAACCAACAACCAAGCTACAATTAAGGAACCTAACAAATGGCCTATTTGTTATCACACTAATATGTGGAAATTAGTTAGAATCCTATGTGGCATTATTTGTGGAGGTCTTGAGATATTTTAGGAACTAAATATGGAGATATTTGAGGAACTAAATATGGAGATATTGTAGGAACTAAATATGGAGATATTTTAGGAACTAAATATGGAGATATTTTAGGAACTAAAAGATTGAAGACCTTGTTTGTAGCAGAAAGTTTCTGCTGATGTTGTAACAGCAAAGGAGAAGTTTGCTGCGATTTCTGAAGGCCCAAATCCAGTTGGGTGATTAGGTTATAAATAGCATATTGTAACCTAGTTTTTGTAAGCCTCATAGAATGAAAATTTAGAGGTGTGTGTGAGGTAAACCTCCCAACCTGTGGGAAGGTTACCATGTGTTTCTCAGTGTTCAAAGCTGAGAGTATTTGTAACTCAAAGCCTGTAGGCAAGAGTGATTATGTTCTTGAACGAAGCTGTGAAGCAAGTTCAAGTTGTTTAGCATTACATTATAATTGTAGTGATAGGAATGGAAACTGGAGGTTTCTATCTAGGAGTTCCTAGGTATAGATTGCATTGGATAGGGATTAAGTGAAGAGTTGTAAACGGGGGAGTTTAACTCTGAATTAATACTGCTGATAGTGGATCTTCTTCCTGGCTTGGTATGCCCCCAGACGTAGGTGATGTTGCACCGAACTGGGTTAACAATTACCTGTGTTTTTACCTTCTGTACGTTATAATTCTGTCTGTTATAAAATAAGGTAAACCTGTAATGCTGTAACAGGTGATGTTCAAATCAATGTTGAGACATCATGCTGATAACTGTGCAGGCTCAACAGAAGTAAGTGCTATGTTTGATCTCTGCTGTGTCTTTGTACCAGATGGACAGAACTGGGTGTTCTTCCATTCTATGGTGATATAGTAGCAGATGTCGTGACATCTGTGAATGTGTGCATATCAGTACTAGGTTTTAATTTGTATAATTGTCTTGCTGTATTAGTAACAATGTTAGATCAGATGTCATTACTTGGAGTAGAACATCTAAACTCTGACTACACCAGAATTTCAAAACTTAACTATACTTGACTTAAAATTTTCAAAAGCCAAAAAGAACTAACTCATCCAAACCATTTTCTAGGCCTTTGTGCCTTTCAAACTTAATTTTTGATTAAAAGTAATGCATCCACTTTGAAATTTGTATCACGAACTACGAGATTTTGATCCCTCATATTTATGTCGGTACATAGGCACAAGTCCGAAGGTCTTGTCAAAAACAAAAATATAATCAACGAATTCTTTTCTCATCCCCCCATTCTATTTGTTTGTAAACATCACTTTGTCCAAAATACATATGCACACAAGAAAGGGCTCCCTAGGAGTACCTATGACACTTTGGGTGTTAACACCTTCCCTTTGTGTAACCAACCCCCTTACCTGAAATCTCTGACATTTTATTAATTTTGATTTGAAAACATTTTGATTTGAAAACTTCTTATTTTTGGGTTTTGTTCGTACTTTTCCCCTTTCCCTTGGAAACAATAAAAGCACGGTGGCGAATCTTGTTATTTGATGTCTTGCTTATCCATAGCTTGATGATCCAGAATTTACCGCTGCACAACACATCTGTGAAAATCTAACAACTTGGCGATTTAAATGATATTTTTAAAGGTAAAAAAAACGACAATTAAACTATTGAGTTTGGCGCTATATTAAGCAATCGTAAAGTGATTCATGTAGGAATCACACTATTTTAGACCGGTCAACAAAACTCTATGCATTTAAACAGTTTCTGAAGTTAAATTAAAGTTTTAACTCTGAAATTGCAATGTATCTGTGAAAAATCGATGGGACAAATAAATCAAGTTTTTTCTTTAACAATTTAAAAATAATCAATTTAATCAATAAATAATAATAACAATAATAATATAAACGATAATGATTAGTAATGACAATAATAATCAATAATCATATTTAAGAATAATAAAAAATAAAAAATAAAATGACAATAATAATAATAATAAATATTAATAATTTTTTTATGATAATTAACAACAATAATGAAAAAAACAATAATGGAAATAATAATAATAATAATAATAATAATTAATATCAATAAATAACAATAACAATTAACAAAAAAATAATTATTAATAATAATAAATACTCATAATCAATAATAAGTAATAATAATTATAAATGATAAAAATCAATAATAATATTAAATAATAATAATAATAATAAACAATAATACCAATAATAATAAAAAATAAATAATAATAATAATAATAATAGTGAAACACAAGAAAAAAAGAAAAAGGAAAAATAACAAAAGAATTAAAAAAAGGAAATGGCACAGTGGCGTCGCTCAAGAGAGAGATAAAAGTAAAAAAAGTATTAAAAAAAAATCACTCCATTCTTCTTCTTCCTCCTGCGTATCAGTAACAACAACAACACTTTAAAAAAAAACATTCACAAAACAAGAACAAGTTAACTATCAACCTCCATGATAATCAAAGGTTTAAGAAACAACAATCTTCTCTTTCTCACTCAATTTCAAAATCCGGTGGTGGTTGGGTTTTTGGTTTAAATTAGAGTCGACGAGACGATACATATGACGTGAAGGATTGAGGGTTGTTCACGTTTTAGATGAAGGTTATTTCGGTGTTGTTTGGTGGCTTGAACACGCGGTGGTGGGTGGTGTTCGAAGGGAGTTATGTGAGGTGTTACATGTTGTTGTTTAACAATGACAATGGTAGATCGATTTTGACATGATGGATTAATATGTTGATTACGTTGGATCGATGATAGAAGAAGAAAACAGAAACGGGGGAGGGAGTGAACCGCACGGTGAAGTCGGAGTTGTTGGAGAGTGAAAATGGAGCTCGAAGCAAGGGTCGACAGAAAAAAGGGTGGAGATCAATTGGAGGTTTGTGGTCGGCTGATCCTTGTGGTGGTGTAAGGTATGATGTTTATGGGTGTGACTGGATTTTTTTGCAGTGAATGAAAATGAGGTTGGAGAAGAAGTAGTTTGCAAAAGGAATAGTAAAAAAAAATTAGCAGAAAAACTCTTCCATTTGTGTTTGGCTGGTCCTCTTTTATGAGAGAGAGAGGGAGAGAGAGAAACTTTTTAAAAAAGATGAAATGTTGGTCAGTGTAGGAAGAAGAGGTGTGATGGTTTTATCTTTGGGCTTCAATCTAAACTATTATTCTTTTTTTTTTAAAACCCCCATAAATCTGAATGAGAGAAAATACTCAAAATGAAAAGCGTTGCGTGCATTTCTTGATTGGTTCTCATTATTTTAGTCAATTCCAAATCAAAAAGAGCCACTTGGGGGCTTATGTGTGGTTTTCTCTTTACTTGAAACCTTTAATTTAAACTCTCCATTAATCTTTTATATAAAAATAAGCTTTTTACTAATTAAAAAAAATAACACAAATTAAAATTGAACCGATAACACAGATAATTCTAAATAATTTCACTGATTATTTTGGCTAAAAAAAATGAATTAAAGATTTATAAAAATTCGGAAGTAAAAGTGCCCAAAAAATTAAACTGAATGCGCCAAAATGATCGGCGCGAAATAAACTTCTCGGAAACATACAGGTTTTGTTCAAATTTTGAAATAAAAAATGATCGGTTAAAAGACTCAGATAAATCAAAATGCGACTGAAAAAATAGTCGAAAAATAAAACGAGCACTTCAGGTTAAACTACACGAACCGTAGATTAAGAATAGTGACACATGCAAGCTCAATTTTCAAACTTTTCGCTCGCTAACTCGACGTACATTTGAAAATTGATGCTACCGATTTGTCTATAAATCCGAAAATTTATCCTGGTTGACATTTTAAGTTATATGCGGGATGAAATGCATGTTGTGATGAGTAGAAAATGCAGATGTTTGGTGAATGCATTGATTTACTGACTGAAGAGTTGTGAATAGACAATCAGATGCAAAGGAATCACTCTTGGACTGTTTGCTTCTAAGTCTCAAACACAATCAAGACCCTACAAAGATTTAGATGACGACAATACTTTTTACTATCACCCTATGTGTTGGTGTAAGCCCTAGAGGCCAATACTTTTTGTACTTGTATAGAATTATTTATTAATAATAAAAGGTTTTTTCTTTATTATGTTTGTCTAATAAAGTCCCTAGAAGAGATAGTATGTTTAATGTATCAAGTATGACTTAATCATGAGATCACATTAAACATAAGGACATTATTCGTAAAAGAATCCATACGAGTTTTATTGTGAAATGGGATAACATTAAAACATTAAGACTATTATGTATATAGACTGATGATCGCATCTCATGGATCATGGATAAGGAGTTATCAAGTCTTAAACATATGTATGAATATTAAGAGTAATATTTATACTGGATTGACCCGATATGAGAATACTATATAGAATATTATGCAAAGTGTCATAAGTTATTCTCATGGTGATAATGGTGTATACCACCCTTCGACCTGAAACCACTATGGACCCTAGAGGTAGAGTCGAGTGCCTTATTGTTGATCAAACATTGTCCGTAACTGGATGACCATAAAGACAGTTGATAGATACTCCACGAATCATGCTAAGGGACATGAGTGACCTAGATGGAATTTGCCCATCCTGTGTAACAGGATAAATGTCTATGGGCCCAATATTGAACTGGACAACGATGACACGGTATATGCCTTGTGTTCAATATAGACATAAGGGCAAAAGGGTAATTGTACACATAAGTATTATCACAAAAGGATTTATCAGATCACATGACATTTTCGTGTCTTGGGTAGCAGTGATGTGTTGCTAGATACCGCTCACTGTTTATTATGTTAAATACGTGATTTAATATAATTGCCAATGTCGCGAAAACCTGCAGGGTCACACACAAAAGGACGGATTGATGAGAGATAGAGTAACTAAGGAATACCGTAATGTACGGTGCCCTTAAGTGAATTGTAGAACATCATAAGGAATGGTGTACTTAAGTAGAATATGAAATATGGTAAGGTACCACACGCTTAAGTGATTTTGGCATATTATAAGATATGGGCCACATACACTTGAGTGGACTTTTTAGCTTGCAGCCCACACAAGTGGTTCTATAAATAGAACCCTTGTGTAGAAGCATTTATGCAGTTGCAATTTCGTTTCTCTCTCTCTCTCTCTCTCTCTCTCTCTCTCTCTCTCTCTCTCTCTCTCTCTCTCTCTCTCTCTCTCTCTCACTCAAAGCCTTCATTCGCAGCATCTAGCACTGAGATTGAAGGAATCCGTTCGTGTGGACTGAGTAGAGGCATTGTCATCATTCAACGTTCGTGATTGCTCCGTAGATCTGCATCAAAGGTTATAATCGTCACAAGAGGTAACGATTCTATCACTGATCATGCCCATTCGTAAGGATCATTAAAGGAGAAATTTTAAATTCCGTTGCATTTTGGATCGCTCTTCTCCTTCACTATGAACCTCTGAAATATGCTGAAGTGGAAATGACAATGCACTGAGATTAAGAAATCAAATATTTTGACTTCTTAATTAACAGATGACTGAATGAATGTCATCAAGACCAAATAAAAATTCCAAAAATTATGACTTTTCATCTAAACCCTGATGAAGGCTTTTGACTGAAAGAATATATGATAAAATGAGATGATTTTGATATGATGATGCGAGTGAAAAAACTTAGGGTAAAATTTAGGGTATGACAGTAAGATGCAATCATGACTGGCTCATCCCAAAAAACCTTCTTTAACCCTGCACTAACCAACATGCACCTCACTATTTCCAAAATGGTCCGATTAAACCTTTCAGCCAAACCATTTTTCTAGGGATCATCTATAATAGTTTTGTGCCTTACAACTCCAATCACAACACAATAGCTGTCGAAATTTTCATTGCAAAATTAAGACCATTGTCAGTCATCACCCTCTTTACTTTCCTTCCAGTTTGGTTTTCGACCAGAGTCTTCCAACTTTTAAAATTTAAAAAAGGTCCATCCTTAGTTTTCTGAGTGAATGCCCACAACTTTTTTGAGTAATCATCAACTATGGATAGAAAATATCTTGCACCCGAGTGTGAATGATTCATTATAGGCCCACAAAGATTAGCATGAATATAATCAAAGGATCCATGTGTTCTTTGTTTACCTTCGCTAAACTTTACTCTACATGATTTACCGAATACACAAGGTTCACAAAACTCCAGTTTTCCGACCTTGTCACCATCTAATAGATTTTGCTTTCTCAATTCGACCAGGCCCCTTTCAATGACATGGCCAAGTCTCATGTGCTATAACTCAGTCTTCAAGACATGTTTGGTGAATGTCATATATGTTGAACCACTTACAACTCGGCCTCAAGGGTATGCAGACATTGCCTCTTGATGCCTCTCAATACTTCCTTTAACCCATTCATTACATTTAGGATACCTTCTTCACCTTTGAATATATATCCTTTATTTTTGAATTCACCAAGAGAAATCAAATTTCTTTTAAGAGCAGGTACATACCTGACACCAGTCAACAACTTTATTGACTCATCATGGAGCTTGAATCTTACAAATCCAATTCCTGCAATCTTCCAGGCTTTATTGTTTCCCAACAACACTAATCCACCATCTTGATCACATAGTTCCTCAAACACATCTTTTTTTGGAGTCATGTTCCAAGTACAACCTGAATTAATAATCCATTCCTTGCTAGAATTGCTGCTAGAAACCACCAGAACATTAGATGATTTGTAATCATCTTGAACAATGGTTGTTTGGAATCATCCTTACCTCCATAAGTATTCAAACATTTTAGGCACACCTTTCTTGTATGAACCGCGTTATAGTGATAAAACATAATGGCATAAGCATCACCACCATAAGACTTTTGCTGACCTCTACACTTCTTCTTCTCAAACCTACCATCCTTCTTTAAGAAGTTTCCTTTTATGGACAATCCTTCACCAACAGAAGATGGTTTATGCTCCTTTTTCATTAAAGTCCTCCGAGTACAAGGATGACTGAACTTCTTCAAAGGTTTGGGACTTTCTTCCATACAAGAGAGTTTATTTGAAATGAGCATGAGATATTGGTAAATCACACAACAACAACACTTTATCTTCATCATTGATCTTGACATCAATATTCTTCAGATTAAGAATCATCTTATTGAAAATATCCAATTGTTCAGTCCAGACTTTGTCTTCACTCATTTTGAATAAATACAGAGCTTGCTTCATGTAGAGATGATTAACCAAAGATTTGGTCATGTATAAAACTTTGAGTTTGTTCTACACGCCAACAACCATTTTCTCCTTCGAGATTTGATGGAGAAACTTATCACCAAAGCTCAATATGATGACACTGTGGGCTTTCTCGATCATCTTCGTCTTATCCTTTGTTGTTATGGCAACATCCATCTTCTCTAATCCTTTCAAAGCTTCTAACAAACCTTGATGTACAAGAAAAGCTTGCATATTCAAGCGCCATAATCCAAAATCATTCACTCTGGTGAATTTCTAAATCTGATACTTTGTTGACAAAATTTTCTCCTCCACGCTCATTGCATTAATTTTTTTGTGAAATCGATGCCACAAAAATAGAGTATAATCAGTTTCTTCATCAACAAGAAAACCAAGAAGTGAGAAAGATGGAAAAGAAAAAAATGATTCAAAGTGGTATAAAACCATGGATTCTTGATTCAATTATGCAATAGAGAATAATTTTTACAATTGAATCTCAACCACACCACTTCCTCCTCTAATCAGAGTTAATGAGAAATGAGGACTAGTATATTATTTATAATAAAACTAAAATCCTAGATTTCAACTAACTTACTTAACAAATGTGCTAACATACTACCCTATTTTTACATGCTAACTACCTAGCATATATACATAAGTAAAGCAAGTATTTAAGCACATAGATCATAAAAGATACACGTAAACATTTAAGGGAAAATCAAGCTTCATTAATTCAAATACTAGAATTCAGATACAAAAAGAGAAATAACTGAATTCAAAGTACATAAAGGGAAATAACTAGAAAACTCTAAAAGAAAGAAACACATACGAGAGACAACTACTCAGTAATGAACAACTTGTGGAACTATGTGCTTGTAGATTTAATATGGAAGTGACCAAATCTAAGCAAGATATGCATATCCTTTATAACATCAAATTTTTGATGATGACAACATCCTAAAGATATAACATCCTTTAAGCAAGTTCTAAAGCTGATTTAAGTGGTCAAAGATGCACAAGATATTTGACCAAGCTATCTAAAGATTTAGGGTTTGATGATCACCGATGATATCCTTTTACCTGACTTGAAGGTACCTTAAGCCTCATCCATAATAAGCTTCAAGTGAAGTGATCATTTGACTGGTATATCTGACAAAGTACTTAACACTTCAAAGTGGAAAGAAATGATGTGTGAGAGCTCATCTGATTGTGTCTGAGTGATTAGTGTTTTGTAAAAACACAAGGGAAATTTCATAAATTTAATATAGATAAATCACATACTCACTAAAACATTTTTGAATCCTCTAGGAGTTTCCTAGACACACCTCCACCATTTAATGGTGATAGGTTTAAACTATGGAAAGCTAGATTTAAGATTTTCATTCAAAGTAATGATTATGAATTATGGGAAATTATAATCAACGGTCTGTTTATCCCTACTCGTCACAGAAATGAAGAAGTAGTAACCATATTTCCTTTGGACCATAAAGGAAAAGAGAAAGTTTAAAGTTGATTTCAAAACAAATAATTTCTTAGTTATGTCTTTTGGTGACAACCACTTTTTCTATATTCATAATTGTGAAACTCCCAAGGAAACGTGTGACACTCTTAAAATGATATATGGAGTTTTTCCAAGTATAGAACAAGAGCGAATGAATACACGAGGAAAAGAAGATAATTTTTTTATTAATAAATATCTTTTTAGATTTAGAAATGTTGGAAATAATGTTGGAACATTTGTCACTAACAAATATCTAAGATTTAAGAATTGGAGTCATAAATATGATCTAATCCTTAAATCAAGAGATGGGAGTGTTTATGAATTTTTGGAAAAATACAAAAAGGAGGAAATAATAAAGAAGATGAATTAATTAATTTAATTACTAAAGCATGAAGGCATGAGCTCAAGTCTAGAAGAATCTTTAGCAACTTCATCAATGAACTTTTGTGAAGATAAATTAAATCCAGTCATCTCCTTCGAAAGAATAGTCTCAACGATAGAAAAGGATGTGAAGAACATGCTTTTTCTAGTAGAATCTTAGAGAAAAGAAAGGAGAAGAAAAAATCTACAAATAAAAGATACTAAACATCAAGGAGAAACCTCGAAGAGTCAACCTCAGGTAAAACCTTCGAAGAATCTTCGTCCAACAAAGAAGATGAAGTTTTCTTGAATGTATCTCACAAAGAAGATAATCATTAGGCAACAAAATTGTTATATAAGAAGTTGTTTAAAATAAGTGTCAAGTTTATCAAAGAAAATGATGACATTAAAAGAGTAATGAAACGCTTAAGAACAAAATAGAAAACATTAGAAACTTAACTAGAACATGTGAGACTTATGTATCGATAAAAAAAGAAGTAACAAATTTGCATGAAACCCTAAGTAATTTACTAAGGGGAAATTAAACCTTTAATTGATTCTATCAAGCCAAAGGCCTTTCTTAAATAAAACTGGATTAGAGTTAAAGTCTGGTAGAACACATAGTTATGGATGTATGTGTTTACATGTATAAAGTTAATAAAAGAACCTTTATAAAGTTTTGATGACGACAACAATTGTTGAAGTCGGTGGAAATAGCTTTCAACATTCTGTTGATGATTACCTAACTAGAAAATAATATGAAACCTCATCAAGAAAAGAGACTCGAGACTGAAGTGCTTATATGATCGATGTATCTAGGAAGGAAACTTGAAACCTCAGAATAATGAAAGAGAAGAAGTGTGAAAGCCATTCAGGCTGTGTGCATCTGAGTGACTGGTGTAACACCCCAATTTTAATATTTTTTATAGAGTCTTGGAGAGTTTTAGTTAAATTAATTAAGTTGAGAAATTTTGAGTAGAGTTTTATGATATGAAATATTTTGTAGAAGTGGGAAATTGTGGGTTATTAATAAGATGGAATTTAAATTGTCCTATATTATTTATTGAGTATTTTATTTTATTTATTGAATTATTTTAGGATGGATAGAGATTTAATTAGAATTATTATCAATTTTAATTGATTTATTTAATATTAAAAATAATAGAAAATGTGAGAATAATTAGTTTGGGGAGAAAATTAGTATTTATTTATAATTAAGGGAAAATGGTGGAGTTAGTAAGAGGTGGGGGTGTTTGTGAGATTTGCTAAAATAAAATAGAATTAGGTTCATATTTAAGTGGAATAGAGGGATGGAGAATACACAGTACGTAAACGTTAGAAAAAAAAGGTTATAGTGGAATAAGAGGCAGAACCCTAGGAGAGGAAATGTTAGAAAAGGGAATCCCAAAAGACAAAGTTTTATTGCTCTGTAATTTTTGAGGTAGGGGGAATTATTCATATACGGGTGGCTAAATAGAGGGATAGTGATAGTTCCTTGCCCTCCTTCGATCTTCCCTTTTTATTTGCATTTTGATAATATTTAAGGTCGAAGCAGGTTTGTGCAAAACCTTCAAAGGTGATTGTTATGATATGATTTTTGTACTCTATTGAGTGATCTATGTGTATTCTTATATTTTAATTTAATACATGTGTTGGTGGCTTTTGATAAGGCGAGAGTAGTAATCTGTGTGAATTCCTGAATTTGATCTTGATGTTGATGCCTTGTGATAATTCGAAAGTTAATTTGTTAAACTATGTTGATGCTTTGTGATAAGGCGAGAATATGAACCTATGTTATTTGCTCTCTATTATTGATGGTCGTGTTTATCAGTATGTTTTTAGGGCGGTGAGAAATCAAATAGGAGAAATAAGTTAGTTTTGGATCTATTTAATAGAAAGGAAAATGCAGAAAATCACAGGTAGACATAAAGGGGATTGTCCGCCTTGTTACATGTGTAACTTGAGTTTCGTAAGTTCGTGTGGGGAGCCGTCAGTTGCTTTAGAAAACTAATATAATAATATTACTTTAAAAGTGGGGAAATTGGGTCTAGGAGCGCTAAAACATTAGAAGATCCCTGGTTTTTATACCATAGACGTAGTCAAATTTCAGTCTTGCGTTAGTCATTTTGTTTCATATGTAACTTGAGTTTCATAAGTCCACTTGAGGTGAGGTCAGTTGCATTAGAAAGATGGTTTAAATATGTGTTAAACTTTAAGGTTTAATTATTCGATCATAATTTTATAAATTTCGGTACTATTTTGAAGTCAGTCATTCTATTTTAGAGTATTGACTCATTTGACTAGTTTAGAGTCCTTTGTGACTATTCATTGCCTTTTGATGAGTTTAGAGTCATTTTGACAAGTTTGGTGTTGGAGATATTTATTAATTTGAGTTATGGCGAGAAAATTGTTAAATAGCATAAATGTTGTGACTTTGGAGTTTGAGGTGAGGGTTAAGGTAACCCTTGCCAAAGGCATAAGGTAGTATTATAGTCAAATCTAAATAATGATGTGTTGTAATGAGTTATCTAAAGGGTTATGAGTTAAGTCTGTTGAATGTAAGGGTTGTAGGATATTATTCTTACCTTGTTTATGAGCTTACATATGTAATAATATGCTTACTTTGTTGATGAGTGTTGTTGAGCACATACGTTAATATTTTCCCTATTGGTGAGTGTTGTATATATAATCATATATGGATTTGTGATTACATATATATTGTCGAGTTATAGTTATATGCATATGTTGAGAATTGTAGTTAGATAAAAATTATTATGGTGTCCTTTTAGGCGATGATTTACGGTTTGAAGATGAACTTGTTGCAAGTATTGCACTTGTATGTTATTGTTACATATCATGCATCATATGTGTTGGTGATAGATGTACAAACCTCGGTCCAGTGACGAGTCTCTAGTTCAGAAGAGGGGACCAATGACGAGTCGGGGTTCGAAGGAGAACCAGGTTCGAATGGGAACCCAGTTCAAACCATCGGTGAGTGGAAGAAATCTGTAACATAACTCTATTATCCAGGATTGTTATCACATGCATTAGAGTCGAGGTGTTGATTGCATTGCACGCATATTTGCATTGTAAGGTAATTATTTTTGTTGTGAATAATTCATGTGTTGGTGAATGTTGTGTATGATATTATCCTAACTGTTTATTACACCGTTAACATTATAAACGTATTTCTCACCCCTTTATGTTTGCATGTGTGACTTGTTGGACCGATGATATAGATACTCATGTAGATGAGCATTAGCAACTACTGTGTGGAAGGATTGGCATATATGCCTACTTCATTTTATTTATCGTTTTATTAAGTTTACTTAGTATTTCTGCATTCTACTATGATATGAATCACTCGGGACAGGTTGTTTTTGTTACATTTTATGTTTTCTTGAGTCTCTGGGATTATTTAATTAAATAAATTATGTTGATACCAATAAATGAATTATTGGAGTATTTGATGTTTTACTCCGCTGCATGTTTTATGTTATTACGTTGATGAAGGTTGCATATTGAGCATGTGTAACACCTATATTTGAGAAATTATATGTTTATCTTTTATATATAAAAAGTCGTGTTTTTATGGTGTTACAATCAGAGTTTTGTAAAAGTAATGAAGTAATGTTTTAAGGAAACTCACACACACACTTAAGTTCTTTTCTAGTCGCTTTATATGTTAAAAAAAATCAAAACCAAGCTAGGTGATTAAGAAGCTATCCATTATCATTTAAAATAATTTTAAAACTAACGAATCGATTGGAATTTTTTTGGACCTGCCAATAGTTTGGATCATTAAGCCAATCAATTGGAGATATCTCAAATAATTAATCAAATGATTAGGACAACACCTTAATGACTTGCAATGGCTCTCTATCAAATATTTTAATATTGGGCAAGGCAATCGATTAAAAATAGGCAATCCAATCTATTGGACCTTAAGCCAATCAATTGGCTCAACAATTATGCCCATGGATTATTTCCTTTTTTGATTTTTCCAGCTCCTATATAAAGAAGACTCACCTCCTCTTCATTTTATGCCACTTTCTAAAACTTTACATTTTCTTTGAAATTTATCTCTCTAATTTTTATCTCCCTCTCTCTCTAGAAATATTTATTTCATTTAAAGTTGACATGGTACTTTTGAGTGAAACTTTGTGTGGGAGAAAGAGTTTGTAAGTGACCATATTATTTGTTTAACTCATGAGAGTGTTATACTCTTGAGAAGATTGAGATTGGTTTGTGAGATGAACAAGGCATAAAATATTTGTTTTGGTTTTTTGAGCTTTGCTGGAAAAAAAAAATCTATTTTAGGTTATTGAGATTAGCTTGTGGTAAAAACTATCTTTGGTTGGATATAAACATGTAAAAATCTCAAGATCGGATTTTATAAAGGCTTGTGAGTATAACCTTCAAAATCTCAAAGTTTATAGTCAAACTCTCAATAAGATCTCTTTGGGACAAGACTAGGCCAATGTTCTGCCAAAACTATATAACTCTATGGTGCAATCTCTCCAATCCTATCCTCTTTAACTTCTTCTACTTTTTTACTATTTTTATTTTTGCTGATATTTACTCTTAAGAAACTACTAACACAATCTCAAACTTAATCAAGAAAAATGTAAAAGTAATCGTGAATTTTAAATACCAGAATTCACCCCTCTCTTGTGCTTGAAGTCAGTTGTCCAATAGTAGTAAAGAAATAAATCAGAAGAAAGTGAATCGACATGTTTATAAATGTTCTTGATATAATAGATTTGACCATTTAGATTCGTTTTGTTTTGATAAATCGAGAAGGTCTAAAGGTAGTACCTTAGACCTCTTAGAACTACTATGTATCAGTGTCGTACCCCAAAATTTGCCCTCCCTTTTTCCATTTTTCATTTGACTTTTGGTTTGAAAAATCATTTGCATTCATTCACTCCAAATGCATGTGCATCGTGCATTCATATTAACACTTGCAAACATACATCATATATTCAAAGTTTGTGTCTATTTATACCTAACAAAAGCTAGGGTTTGCTGGAGAATCAAGCCCCATGGATTTTGATGTTTCCTCAATTTGGGCCAAGCCCTGAAATCCCAATCCTTAGTGTTTAAGACCTTGGAGATTTCATTGTGCATAAAGTTCTTGACCTTGGGTGCTCATTGATCTTGTGGTTTTCATTTGGTGATTTTGAAACCCTAATTTTGTGGTTCATTTGGTTTGAATTTGTTTGAAAGAGCATTGTTGCTTGTTTTTTCATCCTTGTTCATGTGGGCTGCCTAATGACCTTGGTTTGAGTATGAAACCCTAATTGTGGAGCCCTGACATTAGGGTTTGTATGTTGGTTCTATACATGTTGCCATAATTGTGGGTGTTTGACATTTGATTACCAAGTGATTTGTGCATTGATCATATGGCTATCTAGGAAACCCTATTTCAAGGAAAGTGACATTTGATCATTTGGTTTGCATCATACTTTTTCTTTGGAATCAATCATTTGATTATGTTTTGTTACATGATTGTTTGCTTGATGATTCAAGGCCTTGTTTCATTCATGTTTTCATTCAAATCCATGTTTCAATGATTCAAGTTCATATAGAATTTATAATTCATCGATTTTTGATTCTTGTCTCATTAATCTCATTTATTCAAGTTCGATAAGCCCAAGGTTCATTCATAGCCCATATGATCCGAAGAGATTTCAAACATAATTTTGGAGGAAAAGATGATATTTGAATAAGACTTGTTTCATTGATCAAGGGAACTATTTCCATCCAAAGTGTGCATTCCATTAAAACAATGCCAAGTTTACAAGATTCATACAAAAATTACAAAAAATGCAATTTTTTCCAAATGTTGACTTTGGTCAACAGTTGATTTTTTGGTCAATCTTTGACCAAAGTCAACCCAACCCCTTTTTTCCATCCTAAAACCCTAAATCATCAACTCTAATACTAATCCTAATCCTTAAAATACATTTTGATCTTTGCATCTTTGCCATTTGTACATGGATGCCTTAAAGTCCAATCTTGATTATCTTGCATTGTTCAATCACCATCCTTCATGAACATAAACCATGAAACCAGGACCTACATGAAAATAAAACAAAGTCAGAATGAATACCAAGCAATATGAGGCATGCTACATAAAACCCCCTTGCCATGAACTTATGCATACCATGGAGCATACCAAATCAGAACATGCTGCAGAATATGAAACCATGAATAAACCAAGATATGAATTATAAGCAAAGCACCATGCTGCACAAACTGAGCAAAAACCGAGCCAACCAAGTCATAACCTCCTTCCAATGGCTAACTAAAAAAAGGCAATGCAATACTTCACAAAATGAGAAACAAAAAGCAACAATGCAAACTGACATTAAAATCTCAAAGAAACTGCACAACAGAAATCAGTTAGAATTAATAACCAGTTTCCAACTGAATAACAACCCAAAAACCTCACTTCTCAACGGAATTTCCAACTGAATTTCTAACAGCTCCTAACCCTTAACAGATTTCGTTTTCTCCTCCAACTCGAAATGAATTCTAACTCCCTCAAAATTGCATAACAATCACTAAACAATCACAACTGTCAATCGAAACACTCCAACAGAATTTAACAGTTTAAGCACATCCACCCTAAGAGTTTTCAACGGAATAACGCAATTGCATTAACAACAATTTCACCCTAACACTAACTAACATTTCATCTAGTTGCACATTGATAGAAATTTAACTAACTTTCAATCCAATAATTAACAATCTAACATTCAATTCGATTAAACATTCTAACTGTTTTCATTACTAACAATTAACTCACCAAAACTAACTATTTGCATCCATCCAAAGGCACATTAACCATTCACTAACAAGAACTCTTTGTTTTGAAACTCCACCTGTAAAATTCAATAACAAGATATCAAATTAGAATTCCACAGTAAGATAACAGAAGCGTAATGCAGAGAATCGAAACCTCCCTAACAGATTTGTTCATTTCCAACTGACTGATAAATTTAAGATAAATTTCATGTGAATTTGAGAAAAATTTCTAACAACTTCAAGGTTCTATATAAACAACACTGCCCTGCATTTTGAGGGGGCTCATTGATTACCCAATCTCACATTTCAGATTCGTAATCACGTTTTGAGCTCCCTCCATCGATTTCTACATCTCCCTCATTCTCGCTCTCTCTCTCTCTAAAACCTCAGACGGAGCTCCATTAGGAAGCCATTGGAGCTTCACATCGAAGCTCCAATTGTGCTTGAGCTAGGCTTCATCCTCGCACTTTACATCAATCTCACACGTTCTCACGCAACATGCACACAAGAACAACAATATCACAGAGAGTTCGGAAACTGAAGAAGAAGAGAAAGAAGATAGAGGAATCGAGGACGAGCAGAGCAAGGAAGAGAAAGAAACATTACATATTTATGCCACCATGCCGGAGCTCAAAGTCCGATGAGTTTTCTTCCATTTCCTTGCTAAGATTTGAGTATTTTGGCTGCGATTCGGTTGAATTCCAAACGTGAATCCAAGACGTGAAAATGAGGCATTCTGCAATTCTTGAACGCGGTGCCGAAATGATGAATCCACGATGCTTCAATTCCATAGACGCGAGGCGAAAGCAAAACGATGTCAATCCAAAACACTAACTGTTGCAATCCAAAATGCGGTGCTCCGGTCAGAACGCACAAACACGAATCATGAATTCGGAAACTCGATGCTCCATGATGATGCTGGAGATTGGATGCGAGCATGGATGAAGAACGCGATGAATGTGTTCGACGTTCATGAGCTTTCTTGCAGCTTATTGATAATTTAATTCAATGTTAATAACTTGCACATTGACCATTTTGCCCTTATGGCTTAGAAATCTTGATTTTTGTACATGAACCCTTAGTTTAGGACCTTGGTTAGAATTGTCTGACTTTTATTTCAGTTGATTAATTCAATAGGTTTACTTTGTACATAGTTCAACTATCATTTCAATCTCATTAGTTAGTGTTGACTAAAGGTCACTTTGGTCAACCAAATTCTTTCTATTGTGTTGTAATCCCCAAGCTTATTCAAGTGACCAAAAGACCCTTGATTGCTTGATATGGAAATTTCATTGTGCTCAAGCTATTGTGGATATGCTGAAACTCAAGAGCTCAAGACCTCAAGGTTTAAATGAAAGATCAAGACTTCAAGTCAACATCAATCAAGCATAGCTAGTAAAATGGACTACTTCTCAAGCACTGCAAAGGTATCAACGCTTGACGATCATAACTCATAGTGTGTGGCAAGAACCTTAAGCAATAGAGAATGGATGAGAGTGGAGAATTTCATTAACTCATTATGAATATCTTTGGGTATGGGACGTTTGACCTAGTTGATCATCGTATTCACCTCTATTCATAGACTTTAGCATAATTTGAATTACATGATTGTCAAGTCTTCTTCTGTAACAAATAGTACTACATCAATAAGATCAACACACAAGATCTCCTATCAACAACTTGTTAATTTTGATTCGAGCTGCACGCTATGAGCCTTAAGCAACAAATAATGGATGAGAGTGGAGAATTCCATTAACTCATTTTGGATCTCCTGCGATATAGGACGCTTGACCCAGTTACTAAAGGTCTCCGCCTTTGTTTATAAACTTCAGTGCATTTTGAATCATACAATTGACAAGTCTTCTTATTCAAGCAAGCATCATATTATTCAAACACTTCAATAATGAAGCACATGTGTTATTAGCAACTTGTGGTTGTACACCCTCTTTCAATCAATTATTTTCCCTATAAGGTGGTAAACCTTGGCCTGTTCTTTGCCTTGAGAGGTGGTAAGCCTTGGAACTAGCCTTGAGAGGTCTTAAACCTTGGCACTTGCCTTGTAAGGTGGTAAACCTTGGCACTTTTTCCTTACCTCGAAAGGTGATAAACCTTGGAAATTCAGTTCTTTTCCCTGAGAGTCATAAACTCTAGCATCTGTTTCTATTTGCCTTGTAAGGTGATAAACCTTGGCAGTACAATTCAGCTCTTTTCCCTGAGAGTCATGGGCTCTGGCATCTGTTTCTCCTTGCCCTGTAAGGTGATAAACCTTGGCAGTTCAACTCCTTGCCTTCAAAATTATAAACTATGGTCGTTATATCTTTCCTAGAAGGTTGTGAACCTTGGCACTCCTTTTTTATCCTTTAAGGGTTTTGTACCCTGGAAAATCAATCTTATTCCCTTTTGTTTCAGCCATAGTGGGTTGAACTACAATTGCTCTGATTTTCTCATTGCACTATGAGAATACGTAGGCACGAGGGTTCGAATCCTCCGCGAGGATACTTATTTATTCCTTCTGCCTTAGAGCATTTCCTCCATTCATCTCCATGGATCGTTAATCACGACATGCATTCATATTCTACTTTCATCCACTTCATGTGATATACCAATTATCTTTGAGCCAAATGTAATATCTCTTTAAGCTTCATCTTGTATCTCTTTATGAACCAAGAGATGTTTGTGTTGTAAAACCAAACACTTAATTCCTTTCTTTTCGGTTATTCCAATATAGTGATACCATGTCTTAGGCCCCTCACTTGTTGGTTCATACCAGTTTTACTCTTGGGTTCATATTTTCACGCCTTGTTGGAGTTCAAACAACATTATCATTTGGTTCAGACCATACTTTGATCACACTTCTTTTCATCTCCTACCACTAGTTCTTTAAACTACGGAGCTCTGAATTTCTCATTGCACTATGAAGATACATAGGCATGAGGGCCTCAATCCTCACCGATCACTTTATCTATTCTCTTATTTTTCCCTTACCCTTTTGTGATTAACCTTAGATATAACACCCATTCAAGCAAGAACAATCAAAACGATTTCCATGGAGTACCATGGATATTAGGGGTGCTAATACCTTCCCTATGCATAACCGACTTCCTTACCCAACATATCTCTTCCACCCTGGGTTGTATCAATGTTTTCCCTTTCCTTTGGGGATAAATAAAGTTTGATGGTGACTCTGATGTATGTTCGAGCGTGTGATGCGTTCAGGCATATTTCTGCTAGCTTCAGCTGACGACTCTGCTGGGGAACTCTGCTTCTTGGAGTGCTTCCTAGTCGCTAAAAGGAGTCGAGCCTTGCTTTGGTTGTTTTCGCTTGTTATAGGTGTTTACCTTTATTGTTTTACGCGTTTTATTTATCATATTCTTTATTTCTTTAAATATTATTTATACCGGATATTATCTGTTATACTCTCTATTGGGTATGGGTTATGCTACATGAGTGAAGCTCTATACCCGAGTTTAGTACATACATAGGATAGACTCGTGGATAGTCGTGTACACCTGTGTTTTGCATATTGGGTTGTCACGAGAACCACACCTAAACTAGATTCACTTGGAAGTACTTTTGTCCTGTGAGAATTCACTATGGCAGGGTATTTTCATTTCGAGTCGATGACTCTGGGAGACCTTATAGAGACTACCTTTTGAAGACTAAAACCTACCTGTGAGGGGGATATGGGTTTTTCTGCAGGAAACCATAACCTCTACTTACCTTTATTCTCATGGACATCAGACCTTTGATTCTACATTGAGCAGTATATGTTGATTATCCGAATTATTTTTATGCTGCCGACATACTCTATTGCATATCATTATTGCATTGTTGTGTATATGTCGGAGTTTTGAACCTGAATTATTACGCCATCAAGGCTTTGAATCTATGGATGTTGCATAATTATTGGCATTCCATCCTTAACATGTGCATTCATGCATTTGCATCTCACACCTATCAACCAAAAAAATCTCACTTTGTCCTTTCTTCATCCAAAAAGATGATGACTCTTCGACACCAGTACTTCACAAGAGCTAACAAGTCGAGAATTATGGAAGATATGGAACAAGAGAATCCTATGTACAAGGAAACCTTGGCTCAGTTCCAAGGCGATATGAACACCTTCCTAGGTAATTGTAAGACCCCAATTTTGACCCTAAGATCCCTCATGCAATATCATCATATGCATTAGCATTGGGATCATACTTTGGCATTCTCCTTACCCCCCTCTTTCATTAGGTTTGTTTTGGGAGAGATCACCAAGCACCATGTGATTGTATCATACTTGTATATTATCATTTTACTAACCAAAATACCAAAAGTATGTCTTTTCATTTGCCTAACTTTTTTGTAGGTAAGGCATGATCACCATTGATCTATCAAGTTCACATCTAGGGTTTAAGACCCTCATTGCTAAGATCATAACCAAGGAATGGTCCACAATGGCTTTAAGCATAATATATGAGTACCAAAGATCTCTACATGTTATTTTTATCAAGACTTCTTCAAGGTTTTGGAGTTGGTTTTCCTTGGAAACCCTAGTTCCTCTAGGTATCTTGAGTAACTTCTTCAACAAGCATCCTCACCAATTGATCAAATTTATCAAGGGACACTTCAAATTTCATCATATTGTGCATATATGATCTACCATGAGCCTAAAAAGTCAAGATAATTACAAATTAGCAAGTTGGTTGATGGTGGTTGGCCAGATGGATTCATCTGATCAAAACTGGGTCTCCCTAGACCCTATCTCCTACAATTTTCATCATATGAAAATGATTCCAAGAGCAACGTTACTCTAGATGAAATTTAAAACAACTTTCATGTTGAGGTCTAGATCTAATTTTTCTTAAAAAGTCATCTTATATGATGAAACATTATAGGTCATTTTGTCTAAACCCAAATTTGAAAGTCAACTTCCCAAGGCCATAACTTGCTCATTTTTTATGAGACGAAAGATTTAATGGTTTCACAATCAAATTCAATGTGTCTAATTAAACTTTGATGTTTGGAGGGAGAGATAAATCAACTTTTATGAGCATGTGATATGAGGATACATTATAGGTCATTTTGGACCAATACCATTGAACAAGTGATTTTCCTCAACTTCAAAAATACATAACTCACTCATCCTAAATCCAAATTATGTCAAATTGGTGAACATTTTGAAGGTTTTTCAAATAGCTACCACTTTTATGATGACACATTTCTCATTTGGAGCTCACATAAAAAGTTATGCAAGGTGGAATAATTAAATATGTGACTTGACACTTAGAAAATATTTTGACATGTTGAAATTTCCAAACTTCCACCTCAAAATTCACCATGATACAAGTTTCAAATGGAAAAGTGTTCAACAAAAGAGTTATTCCTCTTGACCTAAGCTTTCCAAAGAATCCTAATTCACTCGTTTTTGGACAAAGTTTGATGGGTCTGCGCATGGCTTAAACAAGCCTGTATCAGTTGGCAAGATTCATGCTTCAAATGTTCAAATAACTCTGCCTTGCCATCCAAGCTTCATGCAGACCACATTTCAGTTGATTGTGGACCTAATTGGATTGCTTCATGGGCCTGCACACTCCCATGCAAGCATGTGCATTACATTGCCCATTTTGGAGAATTTTCAAGTGTGCAAATAACAATTCTCATTGCTATAAATAGAGGTCCAATGCCTCAGTTCAAAGGACCTTGCGCGCCAGCTTTGCCCCCAACCTTCAAAACCCTTTCAATTCAAAGGAAAACCTGAGAAATTTCAACTAAAATTTGAGTTTAAATCTCACTGTTTGGAGATTCAAAAACTCCATAATCCAAAGCTTTGCATTACTCTTAAGCCACTTCCACAAGCTCCATAAGCAAGATCAAGCGTGAATTGAAGCAAGAGAGATCCAGTTCTGCACAATATTGAAGTTATTTTTCCATATTTTTCTTCTCTTCGATTCTCTCTTAATTCTCATCAATTCTCTTGGATCCTTGGTTGTCTGAAGTCCTACCAATGTAGGCAAGAAGATTGAGTTTCTTTGAGGTCAAATCGAAGCAACTCAGTTGACACACCTCAAAATTCAACTCCACGTATCTCTCTATATATTTGGAGTTAGTTAAAATTGAGGTGATATTCGTGATCTACGCAATTTTTCTTTAAGATCATGTCCTCTTTTTTCATTTATGATGTGGTGATGATTGAACCAGTCCGGCCAGGATCATCGGAGAAGATCACCGACCTTTGGCTCCGGTGATGCACTGGAAGTGTTCAGAGCCATTAGATGAGTTCAAAATGTTTTAATCGGGAGCATATATTGTGATTACCCAGCGTGTGATCAGTTGACTCAAGCGCATCATGGAACGCGCGCTCTCCACCACTTGATCTGCCACCTCAATTAATTAGGGAGATCAAGTGGTCCACGTTTTTTTGATTATCTGATTTTTATTTTTATTCCTTTGATTTTTATTAATTCATATTAATTTTAATATTGATCCAAAAAATATGAGAGTTTCACCAAAAAAAATTAATGAAATCCTTTTTCATTTTCTGAATTAAAATTATTTTTTGGATCATTATTAATATTTTTCATGATTTAATTGATTTTTTGATTATTTTTAATTGTTTAAAAATACTTTTAAGTTTCTAAAAATTCTGAAAAAAAAATTCCAAGGTCCTTTGATCTTGTTTGACCTATGATAAATATCATGACTGTTTCTTTGGTGTTTTGAGGAGGTTTCAGGAATTTGACCAACCATATTTAATTTAATGCATTATTTTTAATATTTTTAATTATTTAGATGTCAAATTAATTGTGTAGAGCCATTCTAATTGCCTTTGTGAGTTTAACTTGTGTTGTTAGGCATTGGTCAAGGTTGATTTGACTTTGATAGGTTAAGATCATTGGATTTAGGGGATTGATGGAATATACATTCCATCTCCCAAAATGAATGAATAATCTTAAATTGGTAAAAGTCCTCCTTTGTCCAATTTGAGTTTGATCTATTTCCCCTCCCTCTTCATCTCATTACCCTTCTTTATGCATTCATATTATGGACCTATAATATCTCTATATCCTAAGGCTAGTTGATTGCAAAATCAACATAAGTATGGATGAGATTAGGTCCCCCACTTTGCATATTCTTTTTGTGTGTGGTATGTTTCATGAGCATAGTTCATCATACTATGTCTCTAACATGCATTAACACCAAAATTCTATTGTCTGGCCTCAAATAGTTGTGACTTCTACATAAGTCCAATTACGATTCCTTAACATAGCACTAAATTTTGACACAAAAGGCATAGCATTCTAGTTAGTAAGATTGTAAGTCTCCCCTCTTTCATGGTATTGTGTGGAAACTTGGCCGTTTTTCCTTCCTTTGGAAGATGTCTTGGTTCAAGGATTCATGCTTGTGATAAGTGGGTTGAGTGTTCTCCAAAGAATGACTTAAACAAAAGAAAAGCAAAAGAAATACTAACTCCTAACTCATTAACAACTAACATTTAATTTCAAGTCATTTAATTTTAATGCACTTTATTTTTTAAGCTTTATTCATTTGCCATTATTCATACAATTCTAATTGTTTATGTTAATGTCATTTTCACTTTGTCCATTTGGACCATATTTTTGTGATATATTTTGTTTGTGTATATTGTGTTTGTTTGTGTGGTCTTTGACCATTATTGTACATAATAAGAACAAAAACCCTAAAAAATATCTTGTGTGGACTGTTGTTTTGATCTGAGACAATTGGACTTAGAATTTAGGCAACATTCCCTTTGCAAAGGACTTGGTCAATGCCAACTTTCATGTAACCAAGTGCTTGTAATTTGAAACTTCATCAGATACATCATTGAAGATCCATTTGAGTTCATCTGCAACATGATCATTGTGAAGCTGTTATTTTGAACCTGTGATTTATGCGTTATGGAATTCATCTGCTGCATGGACAAATTTGAAGAAGATCATGGAGTTGCTAAGCTTGGATGTGGCTATCTTTATTTGATGCCCTGCTCTTCAAGTTGATATTTTGTGCATTGTTTGTTGCTTGATTCTAAAAGTCCAAGGGAATTTGGGTTTCTATATGACATTCTTGTCTATTGGATTGCAGCCCATTGGTCAGATCTTTTCAACTCTTAACTTTTAATTTTGTGCTTAGGATTAGTCTCTTCATCTCCTCCCCACTTCTTTAATTTCAAAATCTCTCCCTCCTTTCAAAAATCTTATGTTGGTTCTATGTGTTGGCAGCAATTTTGGTAAAACCAAGAGTGTTCACAAGTTGTCACAAGTGTTGTCTTGACATAAGATAACATGTACCTGCAGGATGTTTAAAATGTGATTATGCAGGATTTTACTGAGATGTCATGACATTTGTATACAGAATATTCAGTATGAATGTTATGTATTATGTGATTGCATTTTTAATGCTAATCTATGTATGATTGATGAGATGATTGAACGCGCTATCAATCAGTAATTACAACTAGATTAACTTATTTCCCAAAGAGATATAATCAGTTGTCATGAGAAGATATGAATGGAAAATAGTTTTAGGGTTTTATGATGTCCAAGCCCAGCCAATTGCTTCTATATAAAGGACATGGAAAACCTGGTTTTATACACAAGAAATAACGAACGAAATATTGAGAGAGAATAAGAGTTTTAGTCTTGTGTGGTCGTGTGAATTGTAAGTCATTAAATTCATCCATAGATGATTAAATTGGTCTGATTTTTTAGTTGTAATTTGTCCACTCTAAGCTTTCAAGCATGAGTGTGTGTTTACTTGATTGAAGCTTTTAAGCAAGATCAAGTATGTGTCTTTGAAGAGTGTCTTATTTTCATTCTACTTCTTGTTTTATATCACTGCTATGATTGAGGGGGAGTGAGTAGGATCTCATATCGAACAGTTCTTAGGTAGAAGTCACACGGGTAGAGATTAGGTGAAAAGACTGTAACTTGAAGTTGTTTACTGAGAGTCTTTGAACTGATTCTGTTTAGTGGATTTCCTTCCTGGCTTGGTAGCCCCCAGATGTAGGTGAGTTTGCACCGAACTGGGTTAACAATTGCTTGTGTCTCTTGCATTACTGTTCTTTATCTTTAATCATGTTTGTATTGTTCAGATATTAGTGTCGTGACATTACCTTCGACATTTCATATCTGATACCAGAATTTCATCTTCTTTGCTTGTGTTTGTTGATTTTCAAAACTTTGACCACTTTTGCAAATTAGAAACTTTCGCCTTATGCCATTTTATTTTCAAACCTTTTTCTTAATCAAACCTGTAAATAAACTTAACTATACTTGACTTAAAATTTCAAAATCCAAAAAGAACTAACTCATTCAAACCATTTTTAGGCCTTTGTGCCTTTCAAACTTAAATTTTTGTTAAAAACAATGCATCCACTTTGAAATTGATACCACAAACTACGAGGTTTTGATCCCTCATTTTTATACTGGTACGTAGGCACAAGTCTGAAGGCCTTGTCAAACACAAAAATATATAATTAATTAATTCTTTTCTCATCCCCCCCCCCCCCCAATTCTATTTGTTTGCAAATATCATTTGTACAAAAACACATATGCACACAAGAAAAGGCTCCCTAGGAGTACCTAGGACACTTTGGGTGCTAACACTTTCCCTCTGTGTAACCAACCCCCTTACCTGTAATCTCTGGCATTTTATTAGTTTTGATTTGAAAACTTCTTATTTTTTTTTTGGTTTTGTTCGTACTTTTCCCTTTTCCCTTGGAAACAATAAAAGCGCGGTGGTGACTCTTATTTATCTTATGTCTAGCTTATCCATAGCTTGATGATCATGAATTTACCGCTACAGTAATATGAACACCATAATGTAATACATTAAAGCTCAAAAGGCCATTACCTCTACATCTGCTGCCAATCATGTTACTGTCGTGGTTACTGATGTTATTGTTGTCACCGCTTCTGTTGATGTTGTTGTGGACACTGTGATTCAACCTATGGTGAGTCAGCCAATGTGTCAGCCAGGTCCTAGTAGGCATGTTCTTGCCTATCCCTGGGGTTTTCCTCCAAATTTTACTCCCTAAGTTGCTAGTGGAAATGCGTTTGTTCCATATCAGCCATTTGATGTACATCCTGCCAATGGGAACTTTGTTGCCCATCCTTGGGGAATGCCCACTCGCTCTCTATAAATAGTTAATGTCAACAACCATGAGATCAACCCAAAACAAGCTCTTCAAACTTCTGCACCAGTGATTGTTGAAACTCCCGATGATAATGAAGATAAGTATAAAGATCCTAGCCTTCATTTCCGTCTTCCTCCTCGAGCTACTCAACCTACTATTCAGAATTTGAATCAAGGTGTTTAGATACCTCCTCATCATCCTGGGGAATCTTTTGTTATTGCACCTCCATTTGTGTATCCTGGGGCACCCTATGCTCCATATCATGGTCAATATGGTCATAATGTTGGTCAAATGGTTAATCCAAATTGACGTATCCTCAAGGGTATCCCCAGTTTGCCATTACCTCTACATTTGCTGCCAATCCTGCTACTGTCGTGGTTACTGATGCTATTGTTGTCACCACTTTTGTTGATGTTGTTGTGGACACTGTGATTCAACACATGGTGATCCAGCCAATATGTCAGCCAGGTTCTAGTAGGCATGTTGTTGCCTATCCCTGGGGTTTGCCTCCAAATTTTATTCCCTAAGTTGCTAGTGGAAATGTGTTTATGCCATATCATTTGTTTGATGTACATCCTGCCAATGGGAATTTTGTTGCCCATCCTTGGGGCATTGCCCACTCACTCTCCATAAATAGTTAATGTCAACAACCATGAGATCAACCCAGAATAAGCTCTTCAAACGTATGCACCAGTGATTGTTGAAACTCCCAATGAGAATGAAGATAGGTATGAAGGTCTTAGCCTTCACTTCTGTCTTCCTCCTCGAGCTACTCAACCTACTGTTCAAAATTTGAATCAAGGTGTTCAGATACCTCCTCATCATCCTGGGGCATCTTTTGTTGTTGCACCTCTATTTATGTATCCTAGAGCACCCTATGCTCCATATCATGGTCAGTATGGTCAAAATGTTGGTCAAATGGTTAATCCGGATTGATGTATCCTCAAGGGTATCCCCAGTTTGCCTCTCCTCCAGTCATTGCTCAAGCAGCTTCTCAGGGTGTTCAACCTCCCAATCATCAAGTTAATCCTCAGATTGCTAATCAGATTGTGTTTGGTTCATATCAGAATAGACAAGCATATTATCGGTTACTAGATGAGAGGACCAGAGTCATTGAAGGTTTCTCTGCTTATGGTATGGATGCTAAGGACTTGTGCCTAGTTCCTAATATGGTGCTTCCACCTAAGTTCAAAGCGCCCGACCTACCAAAATACAAGGGTTTAAGCTGTCCAAGAAGTCATGTCATTATGTATTGTAGGAAGATGGCATCCTACATTGATAGTGATGAGATTCTCATCCATTGCTTCCAAGACAGCTTATCTGGGGCATCCTTGGATTGGTATATAAGCTTAGAACTGTAGCGGTAAATTCATGACCATCAAGCTATGGATAAACTTGACGTCAATAAAACCAGAGTCGCCACCACGCTTTTATTATTTCCAAAGGAAAAGGGAAAAGTACGAACAAAACCCAAAAGTAAGAAGTTTTCAAATCAAAACTAATTGGGTTTCTATATGACATTCTTGTTTATTGGATTGCAGCCCATTGGTCAAATCTTTTCAACTCTTAACTTTTAATTTTGTGCTTAGGATTAGTCTCTTCATCTCCTCTCCACTTCTTTAATTTCAAAATCTCTCTCTCCTTTCAAAAATCTTCTTTGCTTGTGTTTTTCGATTTTCAAAACTTTGACCACTTTTGCAAATTAGAAACTTTGGCCTTATGCCATTGCATTTTCAAACCTTTTTCTTAATCAAACCTGTAAATAAACTTAACTATACTTGACTTCAAATTTCAAAAGCCAAAAAGAACTAACTCATTCAAACCATTTTTAGGTCTTTGTGCCTTTCAAACTAAAATTTTTGTTAAAAATAATGCATCCACTTTGAAATTGATACCACGAACTACGAGGTTTTGATTCCTCATTTTTATGTTGGTACGTAGGCACAAGTCCAAAGGCCTTGTCAAACACAAAAATATAATTAATGAATTATTTTCTCATCCCCCCATTCTATTTGTTTGCAAATATCATTTGTACAAAATTACATATGCACACAAGAAAGGGCTCCCTATGAGTACCTAGGACACTTTGGGTGCTAACACCTTCCCTCTATGTAACCAACCCCCTTACCTGTAATCTCTGGTATTTTATTAGTTTTGATTTGAAAACTTCTTATTTTTTTGGGTTTTGTTCGTACTTTCCCTTTTCCCTTGGTAACAATAAAAGCGCGGTGGCGACTCTTGTTTATATGATGTCTAGCTTATCCATAGCTTGATGATCATGAATTTACCGCTACAGAAATTAAGTGGCAACTCTGCTGGGGAGTAGTCTCCAGTGGGTTTAGTCTACTTTTTGTGTGTGTGTAACTATATATTTGATGTTTGTATATTTGTTTGTATGATATAATCTGCTTGTTGTGCTTGGTGATCTCTGAATGGTGAGATAAGTTCTATCCCGGACTTGAGTGCAATTAAGATAGGAGGATGGTATAGTCATGTTCGACTTGTGTGGAGTAGTCCTTAACAAGTTGGCTTGAGACCCATCTGCTCAGTGGAGACCCTTTTGGATTTGGGAATGTCACACAAGTCTTTATGGTTAGACATTACTATCTCTGATTTGGGGTCCGAGAAGCTAAGGACCGTAGAACATTTAACCCCTTTTGGCCTATTTAGGACGTAGTGCGGAGACTGTTCAAGTGTAGACTTGATGACAGTTGTTACGCGATACTACACTCAGACGAGTTTCTCTTGAGAATATTATGGGTTGATGAGTCAGTCATCCTAACCTGTAATATCCGATAGATGGAATTAAGACTCTGGGAACTTTTTAGAACATGATCTACAGGTTTTTATCCTTAGTTCACTCCTTTGGGATGGTTCTTACCCATACTCCATGCTCGTGACTCACAATAAACCCTTGATTCTTGGTTGATCCAATCAAGTCTTGTCAATATCAATGGAACTTGGATGTTGATAAGGTGAAAACCATAATCCACCAAAATGGATGATTGATCTTGATGACTTGATTCATCCATTGACCTTTGTTTGTTTGCCTTGTGTGTGATCCCTTATTTGTGATTGTTGCATTCATGCATTCATGTGCATCATAACATTCATCACATGAAAATTTCAAGGAACTGAGGTGTTATTTGCAAATATTTTCAGACCATGGATTGTGGACGAAGGAACACTAAGAAGTACAGTTTCAGATGTCCCGATTTGAAAGAGTTAAGGAAGCTAGCATCTTTTGTATTAGATCCCTTGGACTTCAAACAACATCATGGGATGTTGATGCTGGAAAACTCAAAAAAAAATCCCAACTTATCATCGTACAAAACCCTTAGCCAGTAAGCCAGAAACTGATGATGAAAATAGCGTTAAACCTGATTCCCAAGTGAAAACTGTAGATGATAATCATGCAAAGTCTTCGACTGAAGCCTTAAAAACAGAAAAGCATATCAATCTAAACTATATGAGTGACACTCTTAGAGCGTTTCGCTCTTGTCCCTTGTCAAAAGACTCTGAACTCTATCTCACTTGGCTTACCAAGGTTGAGAAGGAGAAAGCCCAATTTTGAAAAGAAATGGGTATTTATGACATGATTCAACTGTCGAAAGTAGGACCAGGATATAGTCAAAACATGTTAATAGCCTCTTTATATTTTTGGAATAGTACTCACAATACTTTCCATTTTCTCTGCGAAATGTTGACTCCTACCCTTTTCGACATTGTTGTTATAACTGGTTTACAACCAACTTGTGAAGTCTTTGACCCAAACGTTATGAACGAAAACACCATCAACTTTGATACCAACAGGGTCACTTTTACTCATTATATATCTGACCATCACAACATTAAAAATGATGAAGTTTCTGATGAAGAGCATATTGTCTTCCTGGCACTTTGGTTGTCAGGCTGAATTTTCTACTCAAAATCTCGTCAAGTTGCAAAGAGATTTTTAAACCTGGCAAACCAACTTCATGTTGAACGTAACATCTACGTGAGTCAACTGATCCTAAGTTCAGTTTAAGAGTCTTGGGGAAGAAGTTGTCGAAATTCTAAAGACTTATCAATCAAGGAGAAACCTACTACTAGCTGGTCCATAGTGATAATGTGACTTCTAAGAAGTGAAAGTGAAATTATGAGATGAATATTTACATATACCTGAAAAGTATCACTATCACCTAAGCTTGTAGAAGAGTCAATGCTGCAAATGACATGAAGTCTCTGGCCTTCACCTATGTTCACTAAATAGAATACAGAACCTGCTGGAATTACATATGATATATGTCCCCTGTCTTCAATCTCCTTTCCTCTAGTTCATCTCCATATATGAATCCCAACTTTGCTACCCCTGCAGAAAAGTTCAAAACTTCACTGTCAATTTCCCAAAAGAGAGAGGAAAAAAACATAGTGATAAAGGAGAGAATCTAATGATACCTCTACGGACAAATATGATCAAATTGCAGTCAAGATACTGAGGAATGAACAAGGATTATGGTTCCATATTAGTCGAACCAATTTGCATGCTTCTATCCAAAAACTTATCATCGTTGTTTTGCATCACTCTGATTTCTCCTGCATCAGTTTTGACAACACTCTTGGAGTTTTGCAACAAGAATAATTTGCTTGATGATGATAACCTTTCTGATCTTTCTTCATGTTCAGACATTGTCATGGTTACTCCTCTAACAAAGAGGAAGAACAAAATGGTGGTTATGGCTTTTGCCATGATAATAACTGTATGTGATGATAGCATTATTATGATATGTGATTTGAAGCGGTGATTGTGAGAAAATTTCCAAAATAATAATTAATTGTATGATTATATTATTTGAATTAATAATATAAATATAAATATTATATTCAAAGTTTTCATATTTCAATTGCATGGTCTATAGTAATTATTATTGGTCTAAAGTGCCATTTAATTGGTTTCCTTTCTTTTAGGAGTAGTTGCAACGTATAAACAAATATTTGCTATTCTTATGCGAAAAGTTGTTACTAAATTGCAATTGGAATAGTGACATGCCTTTTCTAAGAGTTGCTAGTGTTTCATAACAGACATGATTTTCAATATAAATTACAGGTTATGGTCACGGTGGGAAAACAGACAAAAAAATCAATCTCAATTAATTTCTCATTCTAAATCATCTTTCTCTTCTCTAATGCATGGGAGCAATTGAAAGAAACATTCTTCTGTAAAATATTATCAACCGATACGCTTAGGGAGATTGTGCAATTCTCTTTAAGGATTTTAAAGTATCCTGCAGAAAAATTCATCGGTAACTCCTTTTGCATCCAACATATAAAGATTGGTGGGGTGAATTGTTTCTTAAGCTTAGTGTAAAACTATATGCTTTGAAAGTTTATCGTGCAAATTAATTTCTCTGTTTCAACTCCATTTGTTCTTAGTTTTGCAGCAACACCAAAAACCCAAAAACAACGCTAAGAGTGATGAAGGTGGTGTATGAAGAGTGTGTGAAGAGAAGAGTGTGTGAAGAGAAGAGAACATAGAGTGACACGTGTCGTACATGTAGAGTTTGGGAGGTTTTGGTGGCGATGTAGTTTGTAGACAAGTTGGTTTGTAAGATATGAGAAAACATGTTTCAGTGACACACTCTCACATTTGACATATTCATTAAATTAGTTTTTTTTTTCTTCTTTTGATCAAAATTTAAACATTGTTATTTAATTGAAACTTGGAAGGATGTGAAATGTGAGTTTAAAAGAGTAAATCATTAGGAAAATCTTAAATTCTGCGTTTGAATTAGAAAATTACATTTTTTCAAGAATTTTTGGAAATTTATATAATTGAAAATTTTCATTTTTACATTTTTTTTATTTGAATAGAATAGTAGTAAAAACTATTGTTAACTTTTTGGGTCAGTTATATAATATTTTAAAGTTTTAGATTAAATTTAATATTTATATCATAAAAATTAATTTGTAATTTAAAGAAAAAATATAAATCAATTTGCAGTTTTCTGAAAAAAATAATTGAGTTAAATTCCAATTTTCAAAAAATATAAGTGTCAATTTGCAAAATTTGACAAATATTGATTAAATAAGGGTCAATTTACAAAATTTGACAAATGATTAGTAATATAAGGGTCAATTTACAAAATTTTAAAAAGTATTAATTTGACATATAAAGAGGATAGAGTTTTTCTGGCTGGCCATTTTTTCTAAAAAAAATACTTCTTCTTTTTTTAATAAATCTTAAAATAAAATTAAAAATTGGAGGATTAATAAGTTTTATAAATTACCAACTTAACCTTCTAATTTCCTCTCACTTTAAAAATCTAACATAACAATATAATTTCACTCCCTTAAAAATTTTATTATACAAATAATCGTTTATATTTTTTACATGTATTCATTAATAAAATGGACAAATAGATACAGGAGTGTCTATTTAGACACTAATTTATATGATATGATACAAATATAAAAAAGTATTTTACATATTATATGAAATTTTTTTAATTTAATGTGAATAAAACATTTTATAAATTTTATTTATTTATTTTTGTCTAAACAAAAAGCTACATTGCCTTAAAATATTATTACATTCAAACACAAATGTCAGTTTTGAAAGAGAAATTGATATCTGTTCCGGACTGGGCCATGACCCTAGGCACGGCACGGCCCAATGCTCGCCAAGCCCACGTCCAAACGGCCATGTCCACACGACCACGAGGACACGTCAGGTGGACGACAGTCCGCCCGACGAACGTCTCCTCAGCCCCCTAAACACGTGTCGGACAGCGAGCGGGTCCTCCTCATACGATCTCCATCCACTCACCGTCAACCCACGTCGCGGGCACCTCAGTTGTGTCGGGCAGAGCCCTAACGGCATCCCACGCACCACGTCACCCAACTCCCCTATATTGTCGCCTTAGGGATAGGGGCAGTTGGACCAGGGGGCAGACTTTGGTCTAGGTCTTAACGCTTCTTACGCGTCCCCTGGCAGCTCCTCCTTGGGCCTAGCTAATCCTGCCCATTAGGAGCCTTGGCCCAGCGCTGGGGGCTCACTATAAATACCCCTTTCATGGCAAAGGGGCAGGTATTCTAACTCACACTCTGATAACCTCATTCTGTACCTTTTCTGACTTAAGCATTGGAGCACCTTGCAGGTACACCCCCCTCTCATTTCATTCTCCGGCCCATTAACCAAGACCGTGGAAGGCCCTCCTGATCAGGTGAGATCAGTGGCGCCGTCTGTGGGAACTAGCTATCCCCATCTTCATCAAACGAGGATCAAAAGCTCATTTATTTCTGTCCTTCCAACATGGCCGGAGAACAACATAGCGATCACAGCCGTCCCCTCGTCAACTACAACATGGACGACGGCCCGCCATCCCATGAAGCGGACGTTCGGGACGGTCATCCATCCACCCCGTCTCCAGAGCCCCAAAACAACGGAGATGCCTCTCACGCCCACAATTTAGGGGCAGAGACATTTCATCCCATTCCCGTTCCCGTTGAAGGAGACGCCGTAATGATTGCCATGGTGAATGCCCTCAATCAAGCCGGTTCTATGCTCCACCAGCAGCACGAACGAATCATGGCCCTCGAAGCCGAACGACAAGAGGCCCGGCCCCGGCCGGTGAGTAGGATACAACAACGTTCGGAGCCAACGAAGAAGCGAGGACGTCGCTCTCCCGAACCCCACGCCAACAGGGCACGCGCCCATCGTGACGGTGGTCGAGCGAGAACATCACCAAGGCGCGGGCACAGCCCCGACAACAACGAACTGTCTCCCTTAAGGAGCGACGAGGAAGATTTGCATTGCCCCCTATCTCGGGCAATAATGGAAGCCCCGCTCCCCAAAGGCATGGAGAAACCGCCAAACCTAGCTGTGTACGACGGGACTACAGATCCCGACGATCACGTCGACAACGTCAACGCGATGCTCGACTACCGCAATGATATAACCGGGCACCTCAAATGCCGACTGTTCTCAACGACCCTCAGGAAAGGGGCCATGGCCTGGTACAAAAGCTTGGCCCCTGAGTCCATCACGTCATGGAGAGTCATGAGGTCCATGTTCACCCGGCACTTTACAGCTTCCCGTCGTCACCCCAAGACTGAGGCGACCCTTGAAGCCATAGTGCAGAAGAAGAATGAAACACTGCGCTCATACATCGAGCGATTCAACCAGGAAGCTGTCGAGGTAGATACCACCGAGCACATGAAGAAGTATCTCCTCGAGAGAGGTCTCTTACCCGGCAGTGAACTTAGCAGAGCCGTAGGGATCGAGCCTCCCCGCACCTTAAACGAGCTCCTGCATAAAGCCCAGGCCTACATCAGATACGAGGAAAAGCAGGTGGCACACAATGCCCGCAGCGGACGTAACGCTGGGGAGACCGAGCACTCAAAACGCGAGGACACGAGCATTTCCCGTCGCAACGGAGACAGACGAAGAGAAGAAAGACCTCGCGAGCTCCGGGAAGGAAGAGGCCCCGCGGGCAGATATAGCGAGTACACCTTACTGACAGCTCCTCGAGAGCGTATCCTCGCAGAATGTATCAACTCTGAATTTAAGCAGGGCAGGGTCAGGTTCCCAAAACCGTCTGCACCAAAGCCCCACACCGACAAATCAAAGTACTGCCGGTTCCACAGAAGTCACGGGCACGTGACCGAAGACTGCGTCCACCTGAAAGATGCGATTGAAATTTTAATCCAAGAAGGGCACCTGAAGCAGTACACGAGGAAGAACGAAGCTCCCAGACACGACGAGCCAGAGAAGAAGAGACCCGGGAAAACACACCCCCCGACAACTCTCCCTATCAAGTGGCCCTCTGCGTGTCACGACCGGAAGATTTCTTCCCCCCCGAACCATTGCCCGAGGGCAAGATCACTGCACTCAGCCCCTGGGAAGACTTCCCTACCACACTGGTGATATCAGGAGGAGGAACTAACGGGGAATCCGCGGCCCTCTCCGTCAAACGCAAGTTCGACGAACTCCTACTGACTGCCCCCGAGCAGAAAGCGACATTGACAAAATACCGGGGAAAATCCAACCCAATATCCTTCTTCCTGGAGGAACTCCCGGGCGGATCCCCGAACTCGGCCATCCCACTATTGATTAGAGCAAAGATGGCCCGATTCGACGTACGACGCATCCTGGTCGACGAAGGCAGCTCAGTGGATATCATGTACGTCCACCTCTTCAAGACTCTGAAGCTAGACAAGACCAACTTAGCCCCCTACGTCGGATCAGATCTCCAAGGATTCAACGGAGCAACAACCAGACCGTGGGGATATGTTGAGCTCCTCGTCACTTTCGGCGAACAAGAAACGGCCAGGGAAGTCAAAATCCAATTCCTGGTCGTAGACTGTCCGTCTCTCTACAATTGCATCTTTGGACGCCCGACACTGGCCGAACTCACTGCGGTCCCATCCACCGTCCACCTGAAGATGAAATACTACACCAAATTGGGACGTGTGGTCACCATCCATGGTGACATCGAAGCAGCCCGGCGATGCTACGACGCCGCAGTAAAAGGACAGGCCGTAGTCAGCACGAAGAGCAACTGCAACAACAAAAAACCCAAGACCGAGGATCCCGCCCGAGGAGTCAACGCCATCGACCTCGACTGTCGCGTCGGGCTGGACGAGACCGAAGAGGGGAGGTTCCCCAAGGAACGCTCTCTCGAACACCCGGTCCGACCAATCCCCGACGGGGAGTTCGAACTCATTCCTCTTGGGGACGATCCGGAAAGGACGGTGAAGATAGGTAAGGGACTACCCGAGGAAACAAGAGAAGAGCTAGTAGCATGCCTCAAAGAGAACTCCGACCTCTTCGCGTGGAATGCCGCAGAAATGCCCGGGCTGGACCCCGAGATCGCGTGTCATAAGCTAGCTGTAGACCGGGCAGCCAAGCCCATAGCACAGCGTAGACGCAAGCAATCGCCCGAAAAGGCAGAGGCTGCCGAGCGAGCTGTAAAAGACCTCTTAGAGGCAAATTTTATTTCTGAAGCCCAGTACACAACCTGGCTCTCTAATGTAGTCCTCGTTAAGAAAAATAATGGAAAATGGCGTATGTGTGTTGATTATACTGATCTTAATAGGGCTTGCCCGAAAGATGCTTTCCCCCTCCCTAATATAGACTCGCTCGTTGACGACTCTGCAGGTTTTAAACTCTTGTCCTTCATGGACGCATATAGTGGATACAACCAGATCCCTATGTCGCCCGCAGACAAGAAACACACAGCGTTCACGACCCCAACGGGCAACTACTATTACAACGTGATGCCGTTCGGGCTCAAGAACGCTGGCGCTACATACCAACGCATGATGAACAAAGTCTTCAAGGACGAAATAGGGGACATGCTCGAAGTATACATGGACGACATGATCGTCAAATCACACGAGGAAATAACCCATGCTCGACACCTTACGAAGGTATTCGAACAGGCGAGACAGTGTAAAATGAGGTTCAACCCCGAGAAATGCACGTTCGGAGTCCGGGCAGGCAAGTTCCTCGGTTTCTATCTCACCGAAAGAGGGATCGAGGCCAACCCCGACAAATGCCGGGCATTCTCGGAGTTTCCGACCCCGAAAACCAAAAAATCGATCCAGTCACTCAATGGAGTGCTCGCCTCACTCTCCCGTTTCATCGCCAAGTCCGCCCAGCACGCATTGCCATTCTTCAGACTCCTTCGCAAAGAGGCTACCTTCGACTGGACCGACGAATGCGAGCAAGCGCTACTCCATCTAAAGAAGGTTCTGTCCCAACCCCCGGTCTTGTCACGGCCATCAGAAAAGGAAACCCTATACTTATACCTATCCGTGGCGACCGAGGCCGTCAGCGCCGTTCTAATAAGAGAAACCGACGAAGGACAAAAGCCCATCTATTTTACGAGTAAAGCACTCCAAGGTCCCGAGCTCCGATATCAGCAAATCGAAAAGGTCGCCCTGGCCCTCATCAACGCAGCGAGGAGACTACGATATTATTTCCTCGCACACACGATAAAGGTGAGGACCGATCAGCCAATCAAACAGCTGCTCGGGCGCCCGGATATGGCCGGGAGGATGCTCAAGTGGTCACTAGAACTCTCCGAATTCGACATACAATACGAAAGTAGGAAAGCCTTGAAAGCTCAGGCGCTGGCCGACTTCGTCGCGGAGATGACCCACTGCCCGACTCCAGCAGAAAGCGCCCACAAATGGACGATCTTCGTCGATGGCGCCTCTAGCACATCAGGCAGCGGGGCCGGGATCATCCTCGAAAATGAAGAAGGGATCCTGATAGAGGTATCGTTAGCGCTAGCGTTCCCAACATCAAACAACCAAGCCGAATACGAAGCCTTCCTCGCAGGCCTGAGGTTAGCCGAGGACCTGGGAGCAAAAGAGGTAAAAATATCCACCGACTCCCAGCTCGTGGCCTCACAAGTGCGAGGAGAATACCAAACCAAGAACGACAACCTCCTCGGGTACTTGTCCCTCGTCAAAGAAAAACTTGATAGATTTGAAAAATGGGAAGTTCAACACATACCCCGCGAGCACAACACTCGAGCAGACGTTCTCTCGAAACTAGCCAGCACGAGGAAAAAGGGTGGGAATAAATCAGTAATCCAAGAAATTCTCCCGCGGCCCAGCATCGACAAACTACCGCCTCCACTCGAGGTCAACGCTATTGGAGATGCCCACTGTTGGATGACACCCATCTACAATTACCTCACACGAGACGAACTCCCGGCTGACCCGAAAGAGGCGACCACTGTCAAACGACGCGCATGCTCGTACGTACTCCTCGAAGGCAAACTCTACCGGAGAGGATTCTCCATCCCACTACTCAAATGCGTCGAGGAAGAGAAAGTCCCCGACATACTTGGAGAGATACACCGGGGAATTAACGCTCAACACCTCGGCGGACGATCGCTCGCACGAAAAGCCCTTCGAGCAGGCTACTACTGGCCGACCATGCAAAACGATTCGAAAGAGCACGTCAAAAGATGTGACAAATGCCAACGACATGCCGACATGCACCTCGCACCCCCGAACGACCTCAAATCACTGTCTTCCCCATGGCCCTTCGCGTGGTGGGGCATGGACATCCTCGGACCCTTCGTCACCGGATCATATCAGAATAAATACCTCATCGTCGGGGTGGATTACTTCACCAAATGGATCGAGGCGGAGGCACTGGCTAAAATAACCGCGCAGAACATTCTCCGGTTCTTCAAACGCAACATCCTCGCTCGGTTCGGTATACCCCAGGCACTTGTCACAGACAACGGGACACAGTTCACGGACGGAGGATTCCAGGACTTCATCGCCAGCCTGGGCACCACACAGCATTTCACGTCTGTCGAGCATCCGCAGACGAACGGGCAGGCAGAGGCGGCCAACAGGGTAATCTTACGTGGCCTCAAACGCAGACTCGGCGAGGCAAAGAGGGCATGGGTCGAGGAGCTACATAGCGTCCTATGGGCCTACCGCACGACACCACATTCTACCACCGGGAAACCCCGTTCCGACTAACTTACGGCACCGAGGCAGTCATCCCGGTGGAGATACGGACGCCAACGAGGAGGACAGAGGAGCCCCTAGACGAGGAAATGAACGATGAAACCCTTAGAGCCGAGCTCGACCTAGTCGAGGAGATACGTTCCGAAGCAGCTCTCCGGGAAACAACCCTCAAACAAAAGATAGCACTACGCCATGACGCGAAAGTCATAAAAAGAGAGTTCCAGGTCGGCACCCTGGTCCTCAGAAGAAACCAGAAAAACCCGAGAGAGGGCAAACTGGCGGCCAACTGGGAAGGCCCTTACCGCGTCCGCGACAAAACGAGCAACGGGGCCTATTACCTAGAAAACCTACAAGGAGAACAACTCGCTCGACCATGGAACGCAGAAAAACTTAGACAATATTACAGCTAAATACACCACGGGGAGACGTGGCAGGTACGACCACGCTCTTCGTCCCCAAAACCCCAGGGAGGAACCACGAGACCCGGGAACGATCCGGGGTCACATAACAAACACAACCCTCCCCGACGGTTGGGATCTTGACCAAGGCTCAACGTCGAAGTACCAAGACTGGCAGGGCACCCAGCTCGCGATGGGAGGACCCAAGCCTCGGGACCAGGGTTCGAACAACGGACCCGGGCTTCGATACCCACGGGCACAAAGCCCGACACTTCGTCGGTTCCCTAAACCGAGGAGATTAACAAAGTCGAGCAGAGTACGAATTCATACAAACAAGTATCAGACACAAACGAGCACAATGAATGATAACGAAAATATTCATACATTAAAAACGATAAGAGTGGCCGAAGCCAAGTACGCCCGAAGGCCATATTACAACGCCCGAAGGCCAAAATACATAAGGCACGCAGGCCATGATAACTAGAATCAAAGAAAAAAGATAAACTAAGACTCCGCTCGGAGCACCTCTTCATCCTCTTCTTCTTCTTCTTCTTCTCCCCCCAGCTCCTCCTCCACTTCAAACGGGCAGACAATCTCACCATCCCGGACGCAGTAGTTATAGGCCGACCCTGCCGTCACCAACTCAGGGTTCAGAAGCCCGAGCTGCTCCACAGCATTGTCGAAACCCTCTTTGAAGCAGGCCACGAGATCTTGGTTGAGAGTCCGAATATGCCCTAGCAACTCACCGCGCGAACCAAGGGCGCGTTCCTCCTCGGTCTCATCTGCCAGGGGACGGACCTTTCCCTCGAGAAACGCAACCTGAGCCCGTAAGCCAGCGTTGTCCTCGGTCAGCTTCTGATGGTCGGCCACCTGCTCTTCCAAGCTCGCCGTCGCAGCCTTCAACTGGTCCCTCTCCTTCTCCACCTCCTCCAGCTTCCGGCTCAGCCCTTCCTGTAGCTGATGCTCTTCTTTGTAGTCCGACAGATCTTTAGATAATTTTTCCTTCTCCGCCCGGACCTGCAAAAGAGCACCCTCCAGCGAGGCAGTGGAGACCGAAGTGTCGGTCAAAACCATGGCCGTCTCCATCACCCGGATGACAGCAGCAATATCCCTGGCCAGATCTTTTCTCCGAGCAGCAGCATCCTGGTCCAGAATAGCCTTGGCCTCAGGCGCGGGCACAACAATCGACTCCTCGGCCTTGAAGAACGACCGTTCCACATAGCAGGGAGGTAGAAGATAGCTCCCCGGTCCGTTCGGACTTCCTGGAGACGACCTGGTAAGGGCCCCAGCCGGACGCTTCCGTTTATGGAGGGGAGAAGCCGCTGGCGACGGGCTGCTATCAGGAATGTTGATCGGGTTAAGCCGAGGAGGAGAGGAAGGAATCACGCTCGCCGCCTGCGAGGGACCGACCCCGGCATCGCCAACAGTCTCCGAGACACGGGCCGCAGTTTTCTTCTTCTTCTTGGGCACCCGGTCAGGAGCGCCGACCTGATTCGCTAGCTTCAGCACCCGATCACGAGCATTGGGCATGGCACCTGCAAATAAATTACACACAAACATTAGCGACCGAAGTCATAAACAGAAATAAAAGGCTAAACAAAGTCTGCCTACTCAATAACGCCAGAGCTTCCTCCTCGGTATCACACTCGAGCAGAGCCTTCGTATTGATATAACGCGTCTCGGTGATTAGCTCCCCGACATCATCCAGGTAGGGCACGCCCTGTCGATTCGCCCAGAACGCCAAGCTGAAGCTCTGCACGTAATCGACCAGCTTCTTGTACGCGAGCCTATCCTCCTCGCCGAGCATCGCGTACTTGACCCGGTAATGCGCTGTGGAGAGATCGAAATGATCACGCTGCCACCTCAGCGGTATCTTCGACATCAGCGTCTCCTCCCCGTTGGGTTCCCGTTGATAGTAGTAGAGAGAGTGAAGGGCAGCCCGGGTAATCGGCATCACCACGTACCACCGGCTTTTGAAATGGCGAACAGAATCCTCGTACGTCTTGAACAGACGCACGGGCTGCTTGAAAGAAACCCAACTGTGGCGACCACGGGAACCGGACCTCTGGAGATGGAAAACGTGGAAGAAGAGAGCCCGGGTGCAACCAATGCCGAGGAACTGGCAAACTAACTCGAATGCCCGCATAAATGCGAGAGCATTAGGATGTAGTTGGGACGGCGCCAGCCGGAGCCACTTGAAGACCGACATCTGGAAGGAGCTGAAGGGCAGTCTAATCCCCGCCTCACGAAAAGCAAATTCATACATGGTGAACTGCTTCCCCGGGAAATGATGACAAATGCGGTCTTCTTCCTTGGGGGCGCAGCAATACCAGTTTGGTGGATCCTCCCGGTTTATGGCCTCGACCATAGCGTGAGCAGTGATGGCTTCGTCACAGAAGTCTGATTCCTCCTCCAAGGGCTCGTCCGCAACCCAGGAGAAGTCGACCTGCCCGGAAGAGGAGGCGTGTTCGGTACCATCTCGGACACTCCCATCCCCGACAGGGAGACGAGCGATTGTCGCGTCGTCGGTGGAGGACCCAGAATCTTCCTTCCTCGGTCGTAAGCGCCCGGTAGCACCTGAAACGCAGACAGAAAGAGTGAATTCGACGTCGTATCAAATCCACCCTTCCACCGCAGGTCAAGTGAAAGGGCGTAGCGGCGACGGACACTAACCGTGCTCAACTCGGTGGCCCGCGCATTCTATGGAGACCGGGCATAAACTTCATACAACCTATGCAAGTGTTGCCCGGCATATGAAGTTTATGCCCGGTACAGTAGGATCCCAACCCTATTTTCTACCATCTAATATACACCTACAGTCCACTCCACTGTCCCTAAGTTAAACCTAACCACATTTCTACGAAAATAGCATGCGTTTGACAGAAAACAACAAGGAAAAAGAATGGGTCACAGTGGAAAATCATACCTGACATAGTTAAGTTGAAAAGGTACGGTGGTGTCCGAGCAGAAGACGGTGGTTCAGATAGGAGGACGGGCGGAGACGGCGGTCCAGACGGTTGAGAGAGCAAACGAGAGAGAATGTGGAGAACTCCGATGAACGCGTGGGCAAAAAGAAAAAGTGGAAATGAAGTTACTCAACCCCCTTTTATAGGGCTTGGCACGTGGACCAACACGCTAGGTCATCATTGCCTAGCCTGCCTACGCCGTCTTTGCACGCGAAACGAAGCGACCCCACTAATTCTGAGACACGTCTGTCAAAGATGAGAAGCTGAAACGACCCGAGCACCTATCCGTCTCCTCGACTCACCAAGACGCCACCTCCCCGCGTCATACCCACGTTTACTACAAGGAAGGCGCAGATCAACCGATCACCTCCATCCCCGACATTCCCGAAGAAAGGGTCGGTCATGAATAGGTCTGGTACGACCTCGTCTGTCTAACGATCAAGCTTCCCCATCGTCTCGGGGAACCCTTAGTTGAAACATAAGTCATCCCTCTGGCTCAGAGACTCGACTTGGGGGGCTCCTGTTCCGGACTGGGCCATGACCCTAGGCACGGCACGGCCCAATGCTCGCCAAGCCCACGTCCAAACGGCCATGTCCACACGACCACGAGGACACGTCAGGTGGACGACAGTCCGCCCGACGAACGTCTCCTCAGCCCCCTAAACACGTGTCGGACAGCGAGCGGGTCCTCCTCATACGATCTCCATCCACTCACCGTCAACCCACGTCGCGGGCACCTCAGTTGTGTCGGGCAGAGCCCTAACGGCATCCCACGCACCACGTCACCCAACTCCCCTATATTGTCGCCTTAGGGATAGGGGCAGTTGGACCAGGGGGCAGACTTTGGTCTAGGTCTTAACGCTTCTTACGCGTCCCCTGGCAGCTCCTCCTTGGGCCTAGCTAATCCAGCCCATTAGGAGCCTTGGCCCAGCGCTGGGGGCTCACTATAAATACCCCTTTCATGGCAAAGGGGCAGGTATTCTAACTCACACTCTGATAACCTCATTCTGTACCTTTTCTGACTTAAGCATTGGAGCACCTTGCAGGTACACCCCCCTCTCATTTCATTCTCCGGCCCATTAACCAAGACCGTGGAAGGCCCTCCTGATCAGGTGAGATCAATATCCAAATCAATAAAAAATATGAATTGATTTAGAATGAATTTATACAAATTTTAAAATAAAAATCAATCTGAAAAATAATAGATTGCCTATACCTATCAACCAAAGACAAACATGCTACTACTTGGCCTATACTGTTATTTCAATTGTGGTTAAATGTCAATTTTATGAAACTCTACCAATAGTAGTTAATCTCAAAAGATTAGACATCTCAACATGGACAGATTTTACATTCCCCCAACTCAAATTCAAATTTCAATTAAAAACTTATTCTCCACCCTAAAATCAAATAGGAATAAATAGTTAAACTCAAAATCCGTCACAAACGGGTTCGAGTGTCTCCATCTCGTCTCATACTCGCATCGGAATCAATTTTGTAGATTTGAAATAATCAATTTCTTCGACCCATAAATTATCTCGAACTCTAACCGACATTAGAAATAATAAATTAGACTATCGTTAAAAAATTCTAGGATATTTTAAATATTTCAAACAATAAAATACAAATGAAAATATCAATGTATCAATCAAACAACTAATATTATAGATTATCAAAATGAAATATTTTAAATTGTGAATGGGGAAATGAAATATTTTAAATTGTGAACGTGATTGGTATTAGTGTCCCTATTACCAGTCCATACTTATCTTTTAAAATTAGGAAAAATTCAAACTCATAACTTAATTAAAGTGGATTTCCCCATCAAATCGGAGTGAATTCGAATTATTACCCGCAAATATGAGTTTTGTTGATATTTAGAAGATAAAATTATTTACAATTGTATATCATGCTATTATTCTTCTATTTGTTATTAATAGTTTTAATTCATTAAGAATTGTTTTAAAACAAAAAAAATGTTTTTAGTAAGTTCCTAAATTATTTCTTTAAGTTTATGCTTTCTCTATTTGATTCGGGGTAGGGATGACAATAAGTAGGGTATGGTCACATATCTTTATACCGGGCATTTTGAAAAAATCTTTATATCCAAATTCATACATGCATAGGCATCAACATTTATACATGTATTCGTATCCTATGAGTATTTAAACACTCGTATTCATATTCGTTTACCTGTTTTTTTTTAATAAAAGTAATTGATCAATTATAATTTATTATTTAATTTTAAATTTTTAATAATATTATTGTTGAGTTAAAAAATAAACACAAATTTATATAAAAATGCATACAAATTGAAATTGCAATCAAAAATATATTCATAATAAATAGGATAAAAATCTGCGAAATGGATACGGACGCGAACACAGATAATTAATTATTAAAATAAAAGAATATGGATCCAGATACGGATACTTTAGTATCAATCCCGCTCCATACTTGTACAATATATTTTTACGGATACTTTAGTATCAATCCCGCTCGATACTTGTACAATATATATTTATATACTTTAATTTTTATTATCATATAAAGAAGGATATATCCATCACAATCCCTATTAGTGTTCCTTCATACAATACCCCAAAAGAGTCATGATTATATATCCTTCTCTTTCTCTTTTCTCTCCGACCATGTGGAACATTTTCAGCAAAAACTTGAACTCAATCATTGAATTCATGTGAGCTCTCATACTATATCACATGCAGATCTAATTTGATAAACTATAACCTGACACCTATTCTCGTATTGTATATGATTAATGATCAAAACCTACACATAAATTTCATTATATGAGATTATCCAAAGTCCAAATTTAAGCATAACATATGCCAAGATTTTTATGGATCAATTTAGTGTAGGATGACAAATTTTAGACTCAAAGTTGTCCTGCTTTTGCTTAACTTCTAGTGTGTAGGATCTAGTTATGCAAGTAGTATTCACTTAAGCACTTTTTTCTTTAACTTTTATTTTATTTTTATTAATATTTTTAAGGAATTATTTTGTTATCACTTATCAGTGATTAATTTTATTAGATAAATCTATTTTATTATTTCATGCTCATTTTCTAACATAAATTTTCTATCAAATGTATCCTTAATAATAACCTTCACATCATTCTTCAAATTGATGGTGTAGTTTACTAGTTGACCATTAAATTCTATCATGCATCACGATCTAAAAGTCTACTTAATCAAGATGAAACTTGGATATTTCTCTTTGAATACTAGTTGGTGTATCCCCTTAATTTGAATAAATTCCTCTTCGCACAAATATAAATATAGATTTGGTTACATTACATTCATAAGAACATGCATACGTTGACAATATTGAAGGTTTGTTTTTTCCATTTTAAATTTTAGTTCTTACCTAATCATTGAAATGACTTAGTTAATGAGGACCAATTAGTATATGTCTTCTAAATCCTCTGTAACTCCACTACTCAAGATTCTATCTTCACCAAGGAAAAAAGATATTATTGACATAAGGAATCTTAATAAAGAAACAGTTTCATTTTAAATATTATAAAAAATATGGATACTAAAAAATATCTTCTAAGCTCTTACATCAGAAAGATTGTAGAGTATGCTACACCAGTTAGTGTAGCTGGCTTACAAATACTTTATATCAGTATTATTCTTATGCTGTTTGAGAATTCTTTAGTGGCTTCTTAGACACTCAAAAAAAGAACTACCTCAACTATAACATATAGTTCAATAATGCCCTCTTGGGTATAAATTACTTGTTCATTGAACTTCAATGTGGACTGGTCTCACACTTTTCCATTTGAATTCATTTAAGTGAAATTACAGCAAATTTTTGTTTGACTTCTGAATTGGATATAAAAATACACAAGAACTAAGAATATGAAAATCAACAACCACAAAAATATCACTGCCATTCATTAAAAACTAAATATATTCGAATTCATGATTTTTTGTATTATTAAAAAGATAAAATGTCTCAACAAAGACAAATTCTAATGTTACATATCAATCAGAGTGAAGCAAAAAAATGCTGTTATTTGAAGCTTGATCATATCTATGACTTTCTGTTTAAGAATTCTAACAGTGAAATTGTTCGAAAACTAGATGAAACAATTCTGCAGAGTTTAGCCGAACCTGAGACATAGACTTCGTGAAATCGGCTGAGATCATATGATCATTTAGACTTCTTTCCTTGCTTTTTCTTGATAACTTCGTCAGTATACATTATGCCTTTGCCTTTGTAAACTTCAGGTGGCTTACAATTGCGAACAGTAGCTGCAAACTGATGCACCCTTTGCTTGTCTATTCCAGTACAACAAATTACATTGTTTTTGAAGCAGAAAACACGGACAGCGGGAGGCGCTGATAATTCCACCTCATGACTGTAACCCAGTTTGAGATACAATAGACGCCCTGCAGATTCGGCTCTAGCTTTGTATCCAACACCCACAATCTTAAGAAAGCGGAAAAATTTGGCCTCCATTAATTCCAAAGCAAATCAGTTTTTCCTAACATTGCCAGAGAACCAAAGTTTAGAAATGACTCAAATTGATCTAGATCTTATCTTATATAAGTAGACGATACCATACCTATTACATCATAACATAAAATACATTTATTATCATGCGTGAGCAACTCTGTGCTCAAAGTAGTCAAAACTTAGATTTTGTGCAAAATCAAAAAGGTGAAGTAAAATTGTAAGACGGGGAATTGTAACACAAATCCTAAAATTTTACAATATTCATACGTATGCCTATAAAGCAGCACAAGTAGATGAGTAAGACAAATAAAACCTTAAATCACGCTTCTGATACTTATATAAAATTTTAATTCATGAGCACAAGCAAGCAAGTCACACAAACTCATAAGTCACATAAAATTTACAAAACAAACTATGCTAGTAAAAAACACCAAAAACACCTAATCCTTAATCTCTTCTAAGGGTGGCACATTATGACTAGCATCATCCTCTATAACAATATGTTGAATGGGACTGGAGTATCCTTTTCCTCCACAATCCACACATCATCTGTCTTGTCGATGTCGGAGAGCCAAAATCCCACCATTCGGGCCGCTCATTAGAGCGAACTATGGCAGAAAAACCCCCAATATCGGCCAATATTTAACATTGCAGCGAGCCCAAAAACCACCATGTATATCCGCCATGGCGCTGCCGTTTGATAACACAACATCATCACATTAAACATCATCAAAATGTATATCCTTCTTAAACAAGTTATCAATAGTGGGCTGTGGGTTAAATCTTCTCTTCTTCAAAATATTTCTGGAGCTGTCAACAACACCCTCCACACCATTTCACTGCTTTCCCTTTTTTCAGTAAGTTCTACACTATCACTACTATTTCAAAGAACATTCTTAGGCTTGTTTCTAAAGCTAAATATGGGGGAGGCGGTGTTAGGGACCAATTAATACTACTTTTTATATCATTTTATTGGTCCCTTTTACCAAGTTTTGATGTAATTACACACTTTTGTTCTCACTATTCTGTATAAATGCAATTAGGTTTAATTTATTTTGTTTTGAATAGCTATTTCACAATTTTTGTTAATTGTGTAGAATTTTTGGATGAGAAGGCTTTGGAATGCAACACCACATCTTGGATGAAGCTTGCCAAAGAAGGAAGCTGGATAAGCAACAGTTCGCGCCGCGAACTGCCTTCGCGCCGCGAAGGCTGCGAATCCAGCAAGCTGACTGAGGGTCAAAAGTGCTGTCTTGCAGAAAAAGTATTTTGCCATTTTGATGTCTGCCTTGGAATAGCTTTTCTGCTTTGGATGAGAATGACCAATTAGGGAAATGTCAACCTTTTTGTGTAGAAAAATACATTATTCTAGGGCATTCATTGATTACTATTCACACATTAATATTAAGAGATTTTTGTAAGAGAGAAAGAGGAGAGTTTTTCTTCTTTAAGCTTCTGCTTTGTAACAATGATGATGAGGAGCTAAACTCCCTTTTGTCAAGATTGGAGGTAGTAGGTATTCTCATATGTTTATGTACTCCATTTGATTTATATATATGATAAAGATTGTTGATGTATTGAATACTGTTTTTGCCCTAAGTTGAAAACCAGATTTGAGTAGTTGTCGAGAGAGATTATTTGAGTCTTGACATAAAACAGATTTTCAAGTAGTGAATAAGTTGTAGAGATAGATTTATTCATTACTCTTCTTTGGTATTAAACATTAAAGATTGCTATATTGATAGTTAGGTGGAGAGATCGTCTAAGGATCAATATAGTGATTATCACAATATCATTTAGACATAAATGACTTTGGGAGGATACTTGAACATCATCAATAATCTTAAATCTATATAGTTATCATAAGGAAGCATAAACATTTGAAATAGTGAATTCCAATCTTGCCAAGCTTTTACATTCGATTAAAACCATTTTACTGTTTTAGTGACATTTCCTCACAAGATAATTTTCCAAACAAAACAACTTTGTTACCTTCTAAACTTATAACATTTGGATTATAGAAAGGCGGTAATATCAACTAATCTCTGTGGATACGATATAAAAATATTTGCCGAAGATATACTTTTCAACAAATTGGCGCCGTTGCCGGGGATTGGTGTCGATATTACAAGCATTGCAATAATTCTTTGTTTTAAGTTGTGTTACATTTATTACTATCCCTCTTTTGTTTCACTTGGTTTGTTAGTTTTGTAGATTCTAGTGCATGCGAGGAAAAGCAACCGAGGAGCAACTTCAATTCGATCCTGAAATTGAAAGAACACTTCGGAAGCTCAATAGCAAAACACGAAGAAGAAGGAAACTAGCCGAAGAGAGGAACCGGAGAGAAGAAGCATCTACTTCCGCACTTGTTCCAATCGAAGAAGTGGTTGTAGAGGCTTGTGACGGAAACATGGCGGATGACAATCGTACCGAAATGTCCGCTAATAGTCCAAAAAGAAATGCTCAATTTGCCCGTGGAGGAAGAAATACGGAGATGAAGACCGGAATCCTCCAACTTCTCTATGCAAATCCATTCACCGGAATGGATCATGAAGATCCGTATACCCATCTCATCAAATTTTATGAGATTGCGGGTTCTACAGGAATAGATGAAACGGGTGAAGAGGCACTATTCAAAAGGATGTTCCCACACTCCTTAGTGGGAAAGGCAAAAGAGTGGTACCTTGATCAAGCACCGAGAGTGATGACGGATTGGAATTTACTAGAAGAAAAGTTCTTAGAAAGATACTTCCCTCAATCCCGATTCATGGAAGCCAAAACGGCTATTGCGGTATTCACTCAAGAAGGCAACGAGTCTCTAAATGAAGCTTGGGAAAGATTCAAGTCAATGTTGAGAAAATGCAAGGGACATGGTTTTGATGAGCTCACTCAAATCCATATTTTTCTAAATGGACTCCAATCAACTCACAAGACACTTCTGGATGCCACCGCGGGTGGCTCGCTTATGTCAAAAACTGCGGAAGAAGCTAAAGTCATTATTGAACGGATGGCTCTCAATGATCACCAAAGTCAACATGATCGTAGCCCTTCACAACGTAAGTCGGGAGTTCTTGAGTTAAATACCAATGATGTCATCCTTGCTCAAAACAAGCTACTCTCTCAACAAGTGGAGCTCCTCACTCAACAAATGGCCAAGCTTCCACAGCAAATGAAAGAGATTCAAGGGTCTCAAATTAGACATCAAGTAGCATGTTGTGAATTATGTCAAGGGGATCACCCTACTGGTTTTTGTCCTCCATCCCAAGAAGAAGTGAGTTATGTGAATAATCAAAATCAGGGCTACCAAAGACAACAGCCTAACAATCAAGGCTACCAACCAAGAAACAATCAAGGCTATCAACCATCAAGGTTCAACAATCAAAATTTTCAGCAGCAAAGTCCTTACCAACATCCAAATTCTCAAGGACAGCAGTCGCAAGGAGGAAATTCTAAGCTAGAGGATACTCTTCAACAATTCATGCAAGCTTCCATGGCAAATCAGAAAAGTAACGAAGCAGCCATTAAAAATCTGGAAAATCAAGTAGGTCAACTTGCGAAGCAACTGTCGGAACAAAATGCAGGATCTTCCTTTTCTGCTCTGCTAACACTCAACCGAATCCAAAGGAGCATTGTAAAGCAATTGTCACGAGGAGCGGTAAAGAGTTGGTAAGTGAAAAAGGTGAAGAGATTATAGAAGAGAACAATATGGATGGGATGCTGGAAGAAGAAGACAGGGTTGGTGAAAGTGAGAAGGTTGCTGGAAATGCTCAGTTCGCGCCGCGAACCACCTTCGCGCCGCGAAAAGAGCAGGTTTTGCCAAAGGAGCAGCAGATTGATTTGGAGGTGAAAAAGGATGCTGAACCAAGGAAGAAAAAGAAATCAGAGAAAGGTGTGAGCGTCATTCCAACTCAACATCTACCCTATCCACATGCTCCATCAAGGAAGGACAATGCTAGGCATTATGCACGGTTCATGGACATCTTCAAGCAACTTCAAATCAACATTCCATTTGTTGATGCATTAGAACAAATGTCACGGTATGCTAAGTTCATGAAGGACATTCTTACAAAGAAAAGGAGACACGTGGAAGACGAAACCATACTGCTTGATGCACGGTGTAGTGCCATTATCCAAAAGACTCTACCAAGGAAGGAGTCCGATCCGGGCCGAGTTGTTCTACCGGTAACCATTGGAAGCACATATATTGGAAATGGTTTTATTGACTTGGATTCTAGTATAAATTTAATCCCCCTCTCCATTGTTAAAAGATTGGGGAATGTTAAGATTAAATCGACGAGAATGACTCTACAACTAGCCGACAAGTCTACCACATCACCATACGGAATCGCTCAAGACATGCTTGTGAAAGTGGATAAATTTTTGTTTCCGGTGGACTTTGTAATAGTAGAGATGGATGAGGACCGTGATGTGCCCCTAATTCTTGGAAGACCTTTTATGAAAACAGCTCGGATGATGATTGACATAGATGATGGACTAATGAAGGTGAGAGTGCAAGATGAAGAGGTGACCTTTAATATTTTTGAAGCTATGAAGCATCCAAACGACAAGCATGATTCTTTCCGAATCGATGCAATTGAAGAGGAGGTAGTGGAGGTCGCGAACCAAATTCATATTTCTAATCCTCTAGAAAGATCCCTTATCGGAGCATACAACGTGTTGACCGACAATGAGGAACGAGAGATCGAAGCAATGTTGCACGAGTTAGAATCTTGTGGTGAGTTGACCTATCAAGAAGAAATAACAGAAGACTTGGATGCGAAGAAGAAAACGGAAGAGCAAAAGTTAGAGTTGAAAATGCTTCCGTCACACTTGAAGTATGTGTTTCTTGGAGACGAGTGTACTAAACCGGTGATTATAAGCAACACATTGTCCACACAAGAGGAAGACAAGTTGATTCAAGTATTGAAAAAGAACAAAGGTGCAATAGGGTGGGTGTTATCCGACTTGAAGGGTATTAGTCCGGCCTATTGCATGCATAAGATCATGATGGAGGAAAATTTCAAACGAGTTGCGCAACCTCAGAGGCGTCTGAATCCATCAATGAAAGAGGTAGTCCGGAAAGAAGTTGTCAAACTCTTGGAAGCCGGAATGATTTATCCTATTTCCGATAGCGCATGGGTGAGTCCGGTACAAGTGGTCCCCAAGAAAGGCGGAATGACGGTGATCAAAAATGATAAAAATGAGTTGATTCCGACAAGAACAGTGACCGGGTGGAGGATGTGTATCGACTATAGAAGGTTGAACCAAGCTACAAGGAAAGATCATTTCCCACTACCTTTCATGGACCAAATGTTGGAGAGGTTAGCCGGCAAAAATTTCTACTGTTTCTTGGATGGATATTCGGGATACAACCAAATTTCGGTCAATCCTGCGGATCATGAGAAGACAGCTTTTACATGCCCTTTTGGCATCTTTGCTTACCGAAGAATGCCTTTTGGGTTATGTAATGCACCGGCCACATTTCAACGGTGTATGCAAGCTATATTCTCGGACTTAATAGAGGAATGCATTGAGGTGTTCATGGATGATTTCTCTGTTTATGAATCATCTTTTGAATTGTGCTTAAAACACCTTGATGTAGTTTTGGGGAGATGCGTGGAGACCAACCTAGTGCTCAACTGGGAAAAATGCAATTTTATGGTCACTGAAGGTATCGTACTTGGTCACAAGATTTCTTCTGAAGGGCTAGAGGTGGACAAAGCCAAGGTGGAGGTTATTGAGAAACTACCACCTCCAACTAACATTAAAGGGATAAGAAGCTTTCTAGGACATGCCGGTTTCTACCAGAGATTCATACAAGATTTTTCAAAGATAGCGAAGCCATTGAGCAGTTTGCTCAACAAAGGTACGCCTTTTCTTTTTGATGAATCATGTCTTAAAGCTTTCTTAGATTTGAAAGAGAAGTTGGTCACCGCACCCATAATCGTAGCACCGAACTGGAACCTTGATTTCGAACTCATGTGTGACGCTAGCGATTGTGCAGTTGGTGCGGTGTTAGGACAAAGAAGCGATAAAATTTTTCATGCCATACACTATGCTAGTAAGGTGTTGAATGAAGCACAAGTTAATTACGCAACAACTGAAAAAGAATTACTAGCCATAGTATATGCATTGGAAAAATTTAGAGCTTATTTGATTGGTTCAAAAGTTGTAATCTACACCGACCACTCGGCGATAAAATATCTGCTTACCAAGCCGGATTCCAAACAAAGGCTTATTCGTTGGATCCTTTTATTACAAGAGTTTGATTTGGAAATTCGGGATAAAAAAGGTTCTGAAAACTTGGTGGCGGATCATTTGTCTCGGTTGGTCAATGTAGACATTACAAACAAAGAAGAGGAGGTGAGAGAAGAATTTCCAGATGAAAAACTTTATGCGATTCAAGTGAGACCTTGGTTTGCTGATTTTGCTAACTACAAAGCAACCGGTTTAACACCGGAAGACCTCACTTGCAATCAAAGAAGGAAATTCTTGGCAGATGTAAAATATTATGTTTGGGATGATCCTTATCTGTTTAAAGTAGGAGCTGACAATATTTTGAGAAGGTGTGTAACAATTGAGGAGTCAAGAGACATTCTTTGGCACTGTCACAACTCTCCGTATGGAGGTCACTATAGTGGTTTGAGAACAGCCACTAAAGTACTCCAATCGGGTTTTTATTGGCCATCTTTATTTAAAGATGCGCATGAACATGCGAAGAGTTGTGATGCATGCCAAAGGAGTGGAGGAATAGGAAAACAGGATGAAATGCCTCTAACCAACATACTAGAAGTGGAAGTTTTTGATTGTTGGGGTATTGATTTCGTTGGCCCATTCCCCTCTTCTTTCTCAAATGAGTACATACTAGTAGCCGTTGACTATGTCTCGAAGTGGGTAGAAGCAATTGCCTCACCTAAGGCCGACGCCAAAACAGTGATCAAATTTTTAAAGAAAAACATATTCTCACGTTTTGGTGTGCCTAGGGTGTTGATAAGTGATGGAGGCTCACACTTTTGCAATACACCTTTAGAAAAAGCTCTCGCAACAGTAGTTGGCAAACGCCATCTGATCAAAGCCTGGGGTAGTGTGAGGTTGAGGCTGAGGTCGGGGTCTGGCTCGGGCTCTGGATGAAGAAGTTCCAGGTGCATCAGTCTTATCATTCTGGTTTTGTAGAAACCTGTTCAGATATGCGTCATTGATCACAATGGTGATCGAGAAGTGTACTTCCTCTGGGATGGGAACATTTGCCTGACGGCACAGTCACATGATAAGTCCTGGATATGCGAGTACACCTGCTTTGCCACCGAAATTGGTTCCGCTTAAAACCATCTTTCTCATTTCGCCTGCGATGATGGATGCGACATCCACAGACTTCCCGACCATAATGCAGTACAATAGACACCCTACGTCCAGAGGAATTGTGGTGGTGTGGCTTCTTTGCCGAATATTAGTTAACAGTAGCACAAGAAAAGCCCTAGCTCCCAAATTAAAATTTTCTCTTTTCCACAATTTCGGATGTCCTTATCATTTAGTTCGAAGGATTTTCCGCTGAGGCATAGGGTAGCATTTATCGCTGCAAGATTCCACCTGTTAGCTGCCTCCATGGTATGATACTCACAACACTCACCCTCTCCAAGAGTTAGGGGATTACCCAGATATGAATTAATGTCATCCCTTCCAAAGGAAACGATCTTGCCCCTTACCCTGGATCAGTAGATGAAAGTCGTCCCCTCCTCTCGATGCATAGCGTTCGCATAAAATTCCCGAACGATATCATAATTGATTGCTGCTTCTGGTTCGCATAGTTTCATCCACCTTCGTCGTTCAAAAGCCGCAACCATACTATGATACGTCCCAGTTGGAGCTAGACGGATAAACCTCTCAGGCAAGATGGCTCTCTTAATTAGGCTTTCGAATCGTGCCTCGTGTTCATCACTAATTAAGAGAACCATCTTGCCTGAGAGGTTTATCCGTCTAGCTCCAACTGGGACGTATCATAGTGTGGTTGCGGCTTTTGAACGGCGAAGGTGGATGAAACTATGCGAACCAGAAGCAGCAATCAATTATGATATCGTTCGGGAATTTTATGCGAACGCTATGCATCGAGAGGAGGGGACGGCTTTCATCTACCGAACCAGAGTAAGGGGCAAGATCGTTTCCTTTGGAAGGGATGACATTAATTCATATCTGGGTAATCCCCTAACTCTTGGAGAGGGTGAGTGTTGTGAGTATCATACCATGGAGGCAGCTAACAGGTGGAATCTTGCAACGATAAATGCTACCCTATGCCTCAGCGGAAAATCCTTCGAACTAAATGATCAAAGGACATCCGAAATTGTGGAAAAGAGAAAATTTTAATTTGGGAGCTAGGGCTTTTCTTGTGCTACTGTTAACTAATATTCGGCCAAGAAGCCACACCACCACAATTCCTCTGGACGTAGGGTGTCTATTGTACTGCATTATGGTCGGGAAGTCTTTGGATGTCGCATCCATCATCGCAGGCGAAATGAGAAAGATGATTTTAAGCGGAACCAATTTCGGTGGCAAAGCAGGTGTACTCGCATATCCAGGACTTATCATGGGACTGTGCCGTCAGGCAAATGTTCCCATCCCAGAGGAAGTACACTTCTCGATCACCAGTGTGATCAATGACGCATATCTGAACAGGTTTCTACAAAACCAGAATGATAAGACTGATGCACCTGGAACTTCTTCATCCAGAGCCCGAGCCAGACCCCGACCTCAGCCTCAACCTCACACTACCCCAGGCTTTGATCAGATGGCGTTTGCCAACTACTGTTGCGAGAGCTTTGAGGCCTCCAGGAGGTCTCAATCATTTCTCTTCGATGCCATGCAGCAGCAGTTCCAGAACACGTTTCTGGCGCCAGAGGCCCGCACTTTTCCTTCGCAAGCGGACTATGCAGCTTATGCTAATTGGCCTGAGGGCAGGCCAAATTTTATGGGGGGTGCAGGAGGTAGTGTAGACCCAAATGAGGAGATGGAGGATGTTCTTGGAAATGTAGGTGGTGATCAAGAGGAGGAGGATTGAGAATTTGGAGAATTGAGAAGTTGTTTTATTTCTGAGTTTCTTTGTACTATTTCTGTTTTTGTTTTTGGAAATTTGTGATGTACTTTTGGGTGGCTCTAGTTCACCATAACTTTATTTTGGCACTTTATTTTTGTGAGTGTTTTGACAATTGCATGAATGCTATTTGAGATTTAAGTGTGTTTTTAATCAAATTTTGGTTTACCAACACTTTTGTTTAATTGTTCTTATTTTTAAATCAAGCTTTAAGCAACCGAGAAATGATCGCAAAGAAAGAAGCATAGGACACTTCGAGTGGTGATGATAAGAATTAGTGTCGGCATTTCAAGGTACACTTTATCGCTTTCTAGACTTAACATGAGTAGTTTGATGGTGTGTGCAAATTCCATGTCATAAATTCATTGAAGTATATGTCAGTTTCGAATCAAAATAGGACTTAACCAATTGTGAGGAGGCTTTCCATTGTACACTAAAAAACGGAAAACCGAGCATTATTTTAACTCATTCTTATCATGCTAAATCATGCATCAATCTATTTTTTGTGTAAAAATTTTGAAAATGATAGAGGTATTGTTTGTGAGAAAAACCACTTCACCAAAAAGTTTGAATCAAATAACCTTGTGAGGAATAATCCTTAGTTAAACCCCTTTGAGCTTATTTTAGGATTCATTTGATTGATCATTGTAAAATCAATTGAAAATTGTGGAATAAATGAATCCTAATTTCGTTCGTATCAGTTGAAACCTCAAACCGAGTTGTTTGCAAAATTTTGCCTTTTGCTTATGTCTAAGTAGGGAGCATTATTGAATAAATTTGGTTTTGGAATCTAAAGTTGGGGAGAGTAAAGTGAAAAGTTGATTAGAAACTTGGAAAAGTGAGTTTTTTTTATGGAAGGGTAAAAATATGAAAAGAAACAAGAAAAAGAAATCACCCTTGAAACCATAGAGCATAAAAAAAAAGATTAGAAAAAAGAAAAGCAAAGAAAATGCTCATGGTTGTGTGGATTTGAAAAGAAAAAGAAAAAGAAAAAGATAGGGATCAAAAAAAGGGAAATTGTGTAGAGTTAAATTTTTGGGAATGCTCCCTTAGGATAAGCAATTTGGTTGAATTCTCTTAATCATATCCTTTCTTGTAACCTAAGCCACATTACAACCTTTGAAAGACCTCTTGATTCTCATTTTTCACATGAATTGGTACTTGTTGTGATAACCGCATGATTTGAGTTGTTGTTGATTTAATTGCTTGGATGAGTGAAAATAACCCTTCATATTATTCATCATTATTATGATGTGTGTAAGTTTGATTCAATTTTGACATATATGGCTTTGAATTCTTTGGAATGATTTTTGCACTTTACTATTTCCCTCATTCATGTTTTGTCTAGAATTGAGATAGGTGAATTGAGAAAATGCCAAACGCTTTTGAACCATTTGAATGTCCTTGGTAAATTCTTGTTTAAATCTTTTGTGTCATTGCTTTGGTTGTAAGGGTGGAAACTTTTGTTTAGGGACAAACAAAATGATAAGTTGAGGAGAGTTGTTAGGGACCAATTAATACTACTTTTTATATCATTTTATTGGTCCCTTTTACCAAGTTTTGATATAATTACACACTTTTGTTCTCACTATTCTGTATAAATGCAATTATGTTTAATTTATTTTGTTTTGAATAGTTATTTCACAATTTTTGTTAATTGTGTAGAATTTTTGGATGAGAAGGCTTTGGAATGCAACACCACATCTTGGATGAAGCTTGCCAAAGAAGGAAGCTGGATAAGTAACAGTTCGCGCCGCGAACTGCCTTCGCGCCGCGAAGGCTGCGAATCCAGCAAGCTGACTGAGGGTCAAAAGTGCTGTTTTGCAGAAAAAATATTTTGCCATTTTGATGTCTGCCTTGGAATAGCTTTTCTGCTTTGGATGAGAATGACCAATTAGGGAAATGTCAACCTTTTTGTGTAGAAAAATACATTATTCTAGGGCATTCATTGATTACTATTCACACATTAATATTAAGAGATTTTTGTAAGAGAGAAAGAAGAGAGTTTTTCTTCTTTAAGCTTCTGCTTTGTAACAATGATGATGAGGAGCTAAACTCCCTTTTGTCAAGATTGGAGGTAGTAGGTATTCTCATATATTTATGTACTCCATTTGATTTATATATATGATAAAGATTGTTGATGTATTGAATACTGTTTTTGCCCTAAGTTGAAAACCAGATTTGAGTAGTTGTCGAGAGAGATTATTTGAGTCTTGACATAAAACAGATTTTCAAGTAGTGAATAAGTTGTAGAGATAGATTTATTCATTACTCTTCTTTGGTATTAAACATTAAAGATTGTTATATTGATAGTTAGGTGGAGAGATCGTCTAAGGATCAATATAGTGATTATCACAATATCATTTAGACATAAATGACTTTGAGAGGATACTTGAACATCATCAATAATCTTAAATCTATATAGTTATCATAAGGAAGCATAAACATTTGAAATAGTGAACTTCAATCTTGCCAAGCTTTTACATTCGATTAAAACCATTTTACTGTTTTAGTGACATTTACTCACAAGATAATTTTCCAAACAAAACAACTTTGTTACCTTCTAAACTTATAACATTTGGATTATAGAAAGGCGGTAATATCAACCGATCTCTGTGGATACGATATAAAAATATTTGTCGAAGATATACTTTTCAACAGGCGGCGGAAGCAGCAGCAGAACCCTCACTAGTAGCAGCATGAATTTGAAGTCATTTGGTTAACAACAAAAACAGAGCAAAAATAAGACAGGAACGGGTAGCATGGAATAAAGAAGGATGTGGCGAACAAACAAGAAGGTCGCACAGTGTTTTTAACCTGATAATTAAAGGTTGCAGTGTTTTTTTAAATTAACAAAAATTAATAGGCACATTTTTGTAACCAAATAACTCTTATCCTAAACGGGCTTCCTTAAACCACATGTGCATAAACGGATCTTCTAACCCACGCACAAAAAACGAGTTTCTCTCCCTAACCCTAGCATGCATCATGTGGTCGCCAACCCTAAATTGAATCGCAAAAACTCCAGAAAGATCGCAGATCATTCGATTCTATGATTAACAACTATAATTCCACCTGATTTCACCATAATCCAATTCTGTGTGGACTCTTAATCTCTAAGGGCGCGTACAATCATTGAATGTGTGTTTGCACGATTCGAAACACAATCTTGTCTTCCATGGTTGTACTTTTATGCATAATAGCAGAGCTGTAATGTGTACAGTAAAGTACATTGTACTCCACAAGAATGCTCATTTTGAACCATTGAATTCGCACTTAAGAAATTAAAAACCAATGCTTTATATACTTTTTATTTATGCGCTATAGGAGAGGGAAAGGAAAATGAGAAACAATAAAAGAGGAAAACCTGGTAGACTTTATCGCTGTTTTTGGTGGCCGACGATCAACTCAGGCTGAAATTTCCGGCAAGTTGAGTTCTGAGCTGACTCCAACTTGTTTCTGATACGACAAAGTTCACTTTGTTGTTTTAGGGTTTTCATTGTAAAAATGTGATTGGTTTTTTCATCCCTCTCATCTGTTTTTTTTTTTATCTCAAATATAAGTAAAATAGTAGTAATTGTTATTATAATTAAATAAAAGATTAATATCTATTTTGTCTCTATAATGTGGACGATTTTTGAAAAAACTTTTAAAAAAAAATTGCTTTTATTTAATAATGTGACAGTTTTTTTTTATGATTATTTTGGTCTTTTAAAACATACAGTCATCAAAAATAATAATGATGTGGCAATTTTTTAATCTTTTAATTTTATTTAATGACGTGAATTGTTAAGTTGAATTTTTTTATTTTTATTATTCTTTATTAGTTTTACGTGACTTTTATTCTTTATTTTTATAATATATAAAAATTAATTAAATATATTTTTATTTAGTTATCAAGTATATTCTAAACATTTTGCATAGTTAGTTTAAAATATATTTAAGTGAAATATATATATTTATTAGAATAAAATATGTTTAGGGAGGCGCATTTTTAAAATATATTTATTTTAATCAAATAAACTAAGTATCATTATTTAATTAGTATTATTAAATACTAAATAAATATTTTTATAAATTAGTATGTATTAAATATTATGTACTAAAAGTGTGATAAATATTTTTAAAATAAAAGTGTAATAAAAAAAGTTTAAAATATATTTATTCTAATTAAACAAACTAAATGTGCAATATATATATATATATATATATATATATATATATATATATATATATATATATATATATATATATATATATATATATAAGTGGAATAAAAATGCAAAGCAACCAACATCGCCTAGTTGCATAGTCATGAACGAATATGACAAGTCCATAGTGTTTAAAGGAAAGAGAAAGGACAATGTTTATAAAAGTAGTTTTTTGAATTGATTGATCAGAAGGTAGTTTGTCTTCTATATGTGAGTGATGAGAAGTGGATCTGGCACAAAAGGTTAGGTCATACTAATTAGAGATTAATCTTTAAATTTAACAACTTTAAACTTGTTAAAGGATTGTCAGATCTCAATTATCACTCAGATATTCTTTGTAGAGCATGCCAAGTAGGAAAAATCAACAAAATTTCTTTCAAATTTAAAAACATTATCTCTACATCTAGACCCTTAGAACTATTTCACATTGATTAGTTTGGTCCTGTTAGTACCGCACCAATCAATGGGAAGAATATATGGTCTAGTCATTTTTGATGACTATAGTAGATGGACTTGGGTTAAATTCTTGAGAATCAAGGATGAATCATATGATGTGTTCAACGTCTTCTACATACAAGTACAAAATGAAAAAGAATCCAAAATTTTAAAGGTAAGAAGTGATCATGGTGGTGAATTTGAAAATGAGTCATTTGAACTATTTTGTGAAAAACATGAAATTCTCCATGAGTTCTCTTCTCCTAGAAGTCCACAACAAAATGGAGTTGTAGAGAGAAATAACATATTTTTATAAGAAATTGTCAAAACCATGATCCATGAGAATAACTTACCTAAGTACTTGTGAACAAAAGTTGTAAACACATCATGTTATGTTCAGAATAGAATTTATATTAGACTTATTCTAAACAAGACATCATATGAGTTGTTCACTAGAAGAAAATCAAACATCCCTTATTTCCATCAGTTTGGATGTACCTTTTATATCCTAAACAACAAGGCTTATCTGAAGAAATTTGATGCTAAAGCTTGGAATGATATCGTGTTGGGACACTCTGAACGCTCTAAAGCATACAGAGTGTATAACTCTGAAACCAATGTGGTTGAAGAGTCATTACACATTAAATTTGATGACAAAGAGCCTAACATTAAAATGTTGGAGCTAGTTCAAAAAAAATTCAGAAATTTGTGTATCCAAAGACAAATCAGGAGCTAGAGGTCAAGAATTTGAAAGCTCGGAAGAAATCAGCCCATCTAAAGTTGAGTGCTCATAAGTCATAAAAACTCTAGAAGTTGATGATTCAGAAGTTGATCCTACCTCAGAAGCTCATCCTGACAATGAAGAATTTGAAGAAGCACAAGATAACTCTTCAGATGCATCACAATCCAAAAAGACCTTTGAGTACAAGTCTTCTCATCCAGAAGAGTTAGTGTGAGTACATCTTTCGTTAGGTGTGTTTTGTATGATGTCAAAACTAGGATACTTTAGCATTTATGTATATTGGACGATATCCTCTTACTCTTTATGTGCATCTTAACATTAGGAAGCATACGAGTCTTTAGAAACATCTTTGGAAAGGTTTCATGCATTAAAAATGATTTAGAAAAGGTTTCATATATTAAAAATAAGTTTTCATGTTAAAAACAAATCTATAGGTTGGCCTATACAAGTTTCAGGTTGACATATGTAACTCATTTTTTAAGCCTGTTTTATATGCTGACTTATAGGTTGGCACATGACCTTTACAGGTCGGCACATATAAGAAAAATTCTTCTACAGGTCGACATATAAGATCTATAGGTCGAGACGTATATTGTAGTATTAAAGCATGTAGCTTATGTTTTATGTGCCGACTCCACGGGTTAACACATAGGAGGCGCATAACCTGTACAGGTCGACCTATGCTTCGTACAGGTTGACACGTGACTTCAACATGTCGACCTATGCGATAAAAAATTGCAATTTTCATATTTTTTTTCAAAGTGACTTGCATTCCTTTTTGCTCTCATTCACTCAAGCATATATATACTTCATACATGCATCATACTAAGGTTTCTAGAGTTAGTAAAACTTACATGAATTCAGGATTTCAAAGCATCTCATCATCTTCAATTCAATTTATGCATACACGCAATCAAACTACACATAATCATTTTTTGATTGGGTGCCATCTAGATTAGGATTGATAATGTCCAATTAGGTTTGTTGTACCAATAATATTGGGTTGCGATCTTTGAGGGATTCAAATAAGAAAACCGATTTGGGGTTTTCCTCCAAGATCTTTAGGTTTTGAAGGTTTTTGACAAGATTGTGCAATTCGGATCCGATCGAGTGAAAGCCTTGAGACTAGGTGTGTCGGAAAAGGAGTAGCGTGAAATGGTGGATCTTGTTAACAAATATTGGGTTCAACAAGTGTGTGCTTGGGATTAATTCAGTTGGGTGAAAGCCTTGAGACAAGGAGGTCGTTCAAGGAAGTAGCAACAACAGGTGAATTGAAGCGGCATTGTTGGTTGCATTATCATGCGCTTGGGATTAATTCAGTCGGGTGAAAGCCTTGGGTCAAGGGGTGCCTTGCAAGGAAGTAGCAATAACAAGTGAATTGAAGTGGCATTGTTGGTTACTTGATCAAGATTGATCAAGGTTTTTGGAGGTGCTAGAGTCAAGAACAAACTTAGGGTTTGTGAGGTTTGATTTCTCACCTCTTGTATTCATACATTTACCAAGTAAGATTTATTAGATTAATATCTCAATTTGAATTCGAATTGAGGGCAGGCGTACCCATAGCGAGGTCGATTGGGGAACTGTCTAAACAAATTCTTGCGTACTCTCTCTCTCTCTCTCTCTCTCTCTCTATCTATCTATCTATATAATATATATATTATATATATATATATAATATATATATATATATATATATATATATATAATATATATATAATATATATATTATATATATTATATATTATATATATATATATATATATATATATATATATATATATATATATCGTTTATTTTTCGGTTCACAAATTGTTAATTACTTTGACCTCTTAATCAGCATTGTTTGGATAATAACTTTTGAATTATTTGTTAAATTGTGTTGTTGTAGTAATCACTTACCATTTGGTAGTGATTAGTTTTTTAAAAACTACAAACATTATACAGATATCCAAACTTTGTTGATTGCATGCAAAGTGTTTGACGAATTGTGTCAACCAGTCTTTAGTGTGTTGTTGACATTGGAGATAGATAGTTACTATAGTAGAGTATTCAATTTAGTGTTTGGAGTATTGATAAACCAACTTATAATTATTATCATACCATTAGTACTCATATGCATATCCGAGTTTTTCAATAGAAGGTTTGGTTAGACGATTTTGGATCCGGAAAATATTTTAAACTTTTTTCCGCGCCATAAATTTTTCTAAATCAAAGTTTCAAATAATTTTTTTATTTGAGATCTATTCCCCCCCCCCCCCCCCCCCTCTAGATCTAGGCTTATCGTCTAACAGTTAGTTCTTGGAAACAAAGATAGCCCTATAAATACAAGGTCTACCTTTAGAGAAGAACATTAAATGATAGAACTACTCTCCATGATCGAACCTACTTCTATTGATGAAGCATTTTCTGATGATGGATAGATTGTGGCTGTGCAAGAAGAGTTAAATCAATTTTAAAGAAATAATATCTGGAATTTGGTACCTAAACCTTCACAGAATAACATTATTGGAACAAAATAGGTATTCAAAAATGAAATTCTGGTATCAGATATAAGATGTCGAAGGTAATGTCACGACACTAATATCTGTTAATACAAATAGGATAAAGATACAGAATGGTAAAGCAAAAGACACAAGCAATTGTTAACCCAGTTTCGGTGCAACTCACCTACGTCTGGGGGCTACTAAGCCAGGAAGGAAATCCACTAAAATAGAATCAGTTCAAAGACTCTCCGTACACTTCAACAAGTTACAGTCTTTCTCACCTAATCTTTACCCGTGCAATTTCTACCTAAGCACTCTTAGATATGAGAAGCCACTCACTTCCCTACAATCACACATGTGATCTTAAACAACAATCCCTTGAGAAAAGAACACACTTTTCAATAACACACTTTTGATTTTACTTCACAATTTCAATCAAGAAGAGACACACTTGATCTTACTTAACAACTTTGATCAAGAAGGCACACTCTTGATCTTGCTTCACAACTTTGATCAAGTAGACACACACTCTTGCTTAACAGCTTTAGAGTGACAAATTACAACCACAAATCAGTCCAATTCAATCATCAAAAGATGACTTGAATGACTTACAAGTCTTACGACTAAACAGACACAAACCCTAGCTCTCTCTATATATTTCGCTCAGTATTGGTTGTGTTGTAAAACAGGTTTTCTAAGTCCCTTTTTATAGAAGCTTTCAGCTGGGCTTGGACATCTTGAAAACCCTAAATCTATTTTTCAATTAAATCTTTTCATAACAGCTGGTTAGATCTCCTTGGAAAATAAGTAAATCAGGTTGTAATCCATGATTGAATGCGCCAGCTAATCAGATCTTTAATCATACATAGATTGCCATTAATTGTGCAATCACAAAACACCAGACATTCATACTGAATGTTCTGTGTACAGGATGTCATGACATCGGGTTTGACATCCTGGAAAAATCCTGCATAATTCCATAATTCCTTTTATAGCTTTCAGCAGGTACATAAAGACATCAGGTGTCATGACATCGTGTATGACATCTTGATACAGTCCTGTATAATTATGTTTTTCATTTCAACTCCAGCAGGAACACAATATCAGAAGCCATGGCATTGTATATGGCATTCTGAAACAATTCTGCATGATTATGTTCTTGAACTCTAGCAGGTACATAGGATATCTTATGTTAAGACATCACACAAAACATCTTGTGAACTCTCTTTGTTTTACCAAAATTGCTGCCAACACTTGGAACCAACAAACTCCCCCTTTGGCAAATTTTGGCTAAAACATATATCTATCCTTTTTGTTCACAAGAAAACTATCAGCAATTAAACAACAGTTTAAACAGCAGTAGAAGCAAACACAATTACTAGCTATAGCTACTAGTAATACACACATGCACGAGGGTACTTCTCCTCCCCCTAAATTTGTGCAACAGAAATAGAATTACTAGTTATGGATGCAACTAGTAATACACACAAATGCACAAGGGTACTCCTTCTCCCCCTAAATCTGTGCATACAGCAAATAGCTATTGTAATCATAGCACCTATACCAGCCAGAATGTCATTCTGACATCTACTTCAACATCAACACTTATGCACCTTATCAGACATCCCCTTTGACATCTGTAAACAGAACAACATTCTGTTTTAACACCTGTGCACTTTCTTCAATAATAGTTGTCCTTCAGTTCAACTACATACATCTCACAACTCTCCACAACTGCTTCTACATCAACACTTTCCACATTAACACTTCTCCCCCTTTTTAGTCAAAATTGATCAAAGGTGACCAATTAGACAAAATAAATGTCAATTAGTCTATCAGAGAATGTCAGATCAGATGTTATAACATTAAACATGTTAAAACATAATAGTTAGGCAGTACAAACCATCATCATACACAGCTGTGGTAGCTGAGATAATGAACAAATCCAAGGAACTCATCAAGAGCCCAAAATATTACAGACAGACATCAATGAGGACTGCCACAAATTACACATTTTCCAAAAAAAACAAAAAACTTCAGTCTTCCAAACATCAGCACCAGAACAGATTCCATAACATCAGCCACACCAGGAACAGTCTTCACCACAACACACTTCACACAGTCTTCACCACAGTCTTCATACAAAAGGGGGGGGGGGGGGAACCATCAATCAGAGGAAGAAGTATCACCTTCACCTTCAGAGCTTTCAGAGTTGCCACTGGATTGAGCTTTTGACCTCTCTTTTGAGGTATTAGCATATGAATCTTCACCAGCCTTCTCCATTTCTTCCTGTTCTAGGCTCATGATAAGAACTTTCAACGCTTTTTTTCTTGCCTTAGCTACTCTTATTCCATTATCCAGTTCCTTGTAGGTATCTTTTAGTTAATCAATTAAGCTTCCTTGAGATGCAGACTCTCTTTTGGCAAATGTCATGATAACATCATTTACATGACTTCCCTCAAACAACTTATAATGAATGGATAGATGGGGCTTTCTTCTGCTTGGAATGTCACTTGTACTCAGGATGCCTGGTTGTTGGCTCAGGATAATGCCACAAATAATGGATGGGAAGGCAATGGGCAGCTTCACAGCATTTGTGGAGGCATGTCTGATGGTTTGATCAAATATAAACTTTCCAAAGTCATAGTTTAACTTGGTTCCAATTGCATGAATGATTCTTCCAAGACCAATGGAGTTGGTATAGATATGATTAGTAGACACCCAGTTGGCTGAACCAATCTTGTGTAAGATGACATATTTGACAGTGAGCTTGCCAGCTGAAAGGTGATTCCTACTAGGCCATTCCTTAACTTGGCCAGCTATAATAATCCTAAACACCTCATTGTCTGTAGTCTCTAGATCCACTCCTCCATCAGTTCCTCTTCCTAGGAACTTGTTGATAATGCTTGGTGAGAATTTCACACATTTTCCCCTTACAAACACTTTGTAGAACTCCCTGCTGCTCTTTTCATAAATATCCTCAGGGATATTCACAATAAACTCTTTTACTAACCCCTCATAACATTGGGGTAGAGCAACCACAGTCTTCATTAGTCCAGCATTTTTGATCAAATCAATTACTTCCTTTACCTCTACAGCCTCTTTTCCAAGCTCTCTTTCAACAGCTACATTTCTTTGAATGACAAATTTCCATTTTGTAGCACCATCTTCTAAATGAAAAGAGATATTGTCTAGGTGCACAGCAGCAACTTTTCCAGGAGACTTCTTGATAGCCTGCCTTTTTGCAGGGGAGATGTCTGGGACATCGTCTTTGACATCTTCATCAGATTCAGAACTGTCTCTTTCTTTCCTTTTCCTAACCTTAACTTTGCTCCAAAATTTGGAAGGTCCTACACCAACAACCTTTTTCACTCTTCTTGTTGTTCTCATTTTAGCCACACTTTTCCCTTTTCTAATTCTCAGTTTCTCAGCTACACTAGGTTTTACAAGATAGACCAAAGACTCATCCTCTTCTTCAGAGCTTTCTTCCTCTAGGTCAATAATATTCTCTTGAGACACATTTGCTGGTTTCTTGCTAGGTAGGGTTTTACCTAGAGAGCATAGCCCCTCAGCAGCAACTTCCTTTTCTGATCTAGATGAGTCATCATCTTTATCAGCATGAGGTTCCTCCTTAGGTGAGGGGTCCCTTCTGGACAGAGGGGTAGAAACCCCTTTGACTTCATACCCTTCACTTAGAATCCTAGTAACTAGGTTCCTAATGGCACGACCAACATAATGCATGTCTTTTGGAAGAGAAGATTTACCAGGGGTATTACCTTGCTTATCTCCAGCCATGGAGGAGGGACCTGGGGTGTCACCTGGTATCACGCAAAGCGGAGTAATGTCCAGCACGTCTTCATCTAGAAACTCCATGGAGGGAGTCTTTGCATGGCGAGAGGATTTTGAACCAGATGATGATGGATGTTGAGACATGTTGTAGAACTTTTGAGAGAAGTTTCTTTGCCCTAGCTGAGTTTCTCTGAGAGGTTGAATGGAGATGGAAATTGCTGTGTTTAGGTAGCGTGTGCTAAAGGCATAGATACTATTTTCAATGCTAGGGAATGATTTTTCATTAATGTGGCTCTTTCTTTTAAGTGGGCAGACACTATTTTTATTTCCTTTTCTTTTCCACTTTAATTGCCATAATTTCACAAGAGTCCAAATCCCTAATTTCCCTCTTTCATATTCAAATTGAATATCACCCAAATTTCTTGCAGCCTTGTCAGCTATTTCCATATCATGCTTTAGACCCATGAATTTGTCTTCCACGAATTTTCTAATGGAATGATGATAGCAAAAACTGTACTTGGTCCACTTGTGCTGAATATGATTTTTGGACCTAGTTGCAGCATTCAGGTTGTCACAATACAATGTCATGACATCGTGTGTGACATTGTATACAATCATCAGTAGTTTCATCCAACCCAGTTGAGACCAACTGCTTCCATTGTGAACACCATTTTCACCTTTCACATGTGTAGGAGCAGGTGTCATCCCAATATTCTCCACATTGTTCTTGGCATTTTTGCTTTGAGATAAACACATAGTCCCTTGTGGCCTAGTTCCAACAATGCTCTCTCCAGTTCCAGACTGCCTTTGACTGGTCACATGTCCACTTATTTGTTCTAACCTCTTAGTTGTTTGAGCCATCATAACCTTTTCTCTTATGAAAGTGAGGTTAAGTCTGAGCTTCTGGTGTGACATCCTTATCTGACATTTCTCACAGACGTGTTTTTCATCACTCTTGAGGGTTCTTCTAGCATCTATACTCATCTTTATCCCTTCCTCTTTGACATAGGAACACTTTAAGGAATAATCCATTTGAGGGCTCCACATGTAGCAGTTGTCTTTGGTCCTGATTCCTTTCATAATCACTTCACTATCTTTGTTAAAAATTAGACATTCAGTTTTGGTGAAGTTAACATTCAGACCTTGATCACATAGTTGACTGATGCTTATTAGATTTGCATTCAAGCCCTTAACTAGTAGAACCTTGTCAAGTTTAGGAACTCCAAGACAATCAAGCTTACATGTTCCCTTGATTTCACCTTTTGCTCCATCTCCAAATGTTACATGGCTTATGGTATGATGATGCAGATCAGTTAGCAGGTCTTGGTTTCCAGTCATGTGTATGGAACATCCACTATTAAAGTACCACTCTTCTTTGGCTGAGATTCTGAGGGGAATGTGAGCTATCAGACTTGTAACATTAGTCTTAAGAACCCATTGCTTCTTGATGATAGGCATGTGCTGTTTGGGTCTGGATTGATAGTGATTCTGATGATGAGCAGGCCTAGGATAACTATACAGTTTATGGCAGAAAGGCTTAAGATGACCAAATTTCCCACAGTAATGGCATCTCCATCTTTGGTGTTTCCCTTTCTGTTATTTTCTCCTCTGGTGTTGTGACATATGATGTGACATCACAAGTTTACTTTTATTATGGGTGCACTTAGGTTTGGCTTGAGGTTTGGCACCAGTATAACTGCTCTCAGGCTTTGAGTCATTATACCCAATGCCAGATTTGTCTCCTGTTATTTGTCCAGTTTGGAGAATCTTGTCTAAGGAGTCAGATCCATTGCTTAACATCCTTACATACTTGGTCATCTCTTCTAGTTTAGAATTTTGAAACATGACTTCAGTTTTCAACTTAGAGATGGTTTTCACATGGTCTGCCTTCTCACTTTCCAGCTGTGCTATCTTCTGACTTTCAGCTTGTGGATTTTCAACTAGCTTGGCATTCAGTGAAGGAGAATTTGCGACCCAAAGCGCAGCGGAAATTAAAATTTCTCCTTTAGAGATCCTTACGAATGGTCATGATCAGTGATAGAATATTTACCTCTTGTGATGATCGAAACCTTTGGTGCAGATCTCTTGTGACGATCAAAACCTTTGATGCAGATCCACGAAGCGATCACGAACGTTGAACGATGACAACGTCTCTACTCAGTCCACACGAACGGGTTCCTTCAATCTCAGTGCTAGCTGGTACGAATGAAGGCTTTGAGTGAGAGAGAGAGAGAGTGAAAACGAAAATAATGCAACCGCCAACCAATGCTTTTGCACAAGGGTTCTATTTATAGAACCACTTGTGTGGGCTTCAAGCTAAAAGCCCACTTAAGTGTATTTTGGCCCATATCTTATAATGTGCCCAAAATCACTTAAGCTCATGGTACCTTACCATATTTCGTATTCTACTCAAGTACACCGTACCTTACGATGTTCTATAATCCACTTAAGGGCACCGTATCTTACGGTATTCCTTAGTTACTCTATCTCTCATCAATCCGTCCTTTGTGTGTGACCCTGTAGGTTTTCGTGACGTTGGCAATTATATTAAATCACGCATTTAACATAATAAACAGTGAGCGGTATCTAGCAACACATCACTGCTACCCAAGACACGAAAATGTCATGTGATCTGACAAAACCATCTGTGATAATAATTATGTGTATAATTACCCTTTTGCCCTTATGTCTATATTGAACACAAGGTATAGACCGTGTCATCCTTGTCCAGTTCAATATTGGGCCCATAGACATTTATCCTGTTACGCAGGATGGGCAAATTCCATCTAGGACACTCATGTCCCTCAGCATGCTTTGTGGAGTACCCATCAACTGTCTTTATGGTTATCCAGTTACGGACAACGTTTGATCAGCAATAAAGCACTCGACTCTACATCTAGGATCCATAGTGGTTTCAGGTCGAAGAGTGGAATACACTATTATCACCATGAGAATAACTTATGACACCTTGCATAACTTTCTATATAGTATTCTCATAGCGGGTCAATCCGGTATAAATATTACTCCTAATATTCATACCTATGTTTAAGACTTGATAACTCTTTATCCATGATCCATGAGATGTGATCATCAGTCTACAAACATAATAGTCTTAATGCTTTAATGTTATCCCACTTCACACTAAAGCTCGACTACGGATACTTTAGGAATAGTGTCCTTATGTTTAATGTGTTCTCATGATTAAGTCACACTTAATACATTAAACGGAGTATCTATTCCAGGGACTTTATTAATCAACCATAATAAAGAGAATGCCTTTTATTATTCGATACAAGTACCAAAATGTATTGGCCTCTAGGGCTTACACCAACATTCAGAACCACTGCTTCTGTTTGTAAATTGGAGATGGTTTCCAAGTATTCTACCTTCTCATTCTCAAGTTAAGTTATTTCCTTCTTCTGGCTTTCAACCTGTTTGCACAACTCTACACTTTTGTGACACGACTTTCTGTAGGTAGAGGCCAATTCTTCAAAGGTTACTTCATCATCACTTGAGTATTCATCAGATCCCCATCTTCCTGTCAAAGCAGTCACAAGATTTGCAGCCTCCTCTGTTTCACTCTCATTAGACCAAGTGGCAGCAAGACCCATCACATTCATAGCACTATACCTTTTTTCCTTCTTTGAGCTTCTCATCTGATCTTACTCTTCTTCTAGCATTGTTGGATTTACTTATGTCAGATGAGATGTTCTTGACATTTGCCTTAGATCTTACATCCATCTTTTTCAACAGTTTATTGAACTGTCTTCCCAGCATTGCTACTTCATTGACCAAATCTTCATCAACCTCTTGACTCTTTTCCTCTTCTGTGTTTGACATAAAGGCCATGCTCTTTGTTTTCTTTTCAAAACCATCATTTAATCCCATCTCAAAGGTTTGGAGGGAACCAATTAGCTCATCTACCCTCATGTTGGAAATGTCTTGAGACTCTTCTATGGCAGTCACTTTCATTGCAAATCTCTTAGGGAGTGACCTGAGTATTTTCCTTACCAGTTTTTCATCTGTCATCTTCTCTCCCAGGGCTACTGAGGCATTAGAAATTTCAAGGATACTCATGTGAAATTCATGAATGTTTTCATCTTCTTTCATCCTTAAGTTTTCAAACTTGGAGGTGAGCAGCTGAAGCCTAGACATCTTTACCCTAGAGGTGCCTTCATGAGTGGTCTTGAGAATGTCCCAAGCATCTTTGGCCACTTCACAGTTGTTTACCAACCTGAAAATATTCTTGTCTACCCCATTAAATATGGAATTCAATGCTTTAGAATTTCCAAGGGCTATATCATCCTCCTCCTTGGACCATTGTTCTTCAGGCTTCTTCTCAGTAGTGGCTTCTCCTTCTTTAGTAATTACAGGATGCACCCAACCTGTTAACACAACTTGCCAAGCCTTGTTATCAAGAGATTTTAGAAATGCTACCATTCAAGGTTTCCAATAGTCATAGTTAGAACCATCCAAAATTGGTGGCCTGTGGACAGATCCTCCATCTCTCTCCATTGTACCAGAAAGTATTGTCCCTAGATCTCACCCAGAACCAGAGCAGGATGCCTGCTCTGATACCAATTGAAATTCTGGTATCAGATATAAGATGTCGAAGGTAATGTCGCGACACTAATATCTGTTAATACAAATAGGATAAAGATACATAATGGTAAAGCAAAAGACACAAGCAATTGTTAACCCAGTTCGGTGCAACTCACCTACGTCTGGGGGTGTAACACCTCAAAATTTGCCCTCCTCTCTTGGGACTAGTTTAACATATGACATATCATTTTTTAGGTCATTAGGCATTGCATGTTGCATATCATGTGGTTACATTGTGCAAGTCATCCTCCTAAGTCTTGATCAGGAGATGAAGAGGTCATGATGTAAGCTAGGGTTTCATTGGACTGGATCATTAACTATCTGAGGGTTGGTGATTCAAATTAGGGTTTCATGATTCTCAAGGGGATTGGTCTTGGTTGAAATGGTACATCATCATCATCATGGTCTTGATATCATCCAAGAGGTTCAAGAGATTGATCAGATACCTTGAGATTAGGGTTTTGACCACTGGTCAACCCTAATCAGTTGCATTGGGCCAATCAGGGCATGGCAAGGAGATGGGGTCTATAATGGATATGGGGATCATCATGTGATTGTATTGAGCTTATGGAAGCTAGGGTATCATCATTGAGCCATTTCATCAGGAGTTTGAGGCTCAACTTGATCAGTGCATTGCCAAATTCATCTATCAGTTGAAAAAGTCAACTGTGCTTGATTTTATGGATTTGGAGGTGGGAGAGAGTTGGATACACTTCATTCATGTTGAAACAAGTTTCATTTGACATTTCAAACATCAAGAATGAAGAAAATAAAGTCAGACAAAAAGTTGCCAAAAATGGAAAGTGACTTGTAATGGAAGTTTCCAAAAATGGAAAGTTTTTCACCACAAAATTACATGTCCAAAAAGGCTTCAAATGAAATTTTGTTCAACATGAAAGTTGTAGATCTTGCTCTCACCTTTCCAAAAAGTCCAAGAACATGAAATTCTCATGTATGGTTAGCAAGATATGGTCAAATCATTTTCCAAAAATGCCTAAAATCAAAGTGGCATAACTTTCACATGGAATGTCCAATTTGGGTGATCTTTCTTTGAGCAAACCCCATTTCACATGTACTTTCATGGTGCATAATCAAAATTCATCAAAAATGGTCAAGGCAAAAAGTCATTTTTCAAGTGGATTCTTTTGAATTTTTGGTGTGAGATAGTGAAATTGAGAAATACAAGGCCAATGCACATGAAACCACTTCCAACACACTCCAAATAGCAAATATGACTTGTTGGAACTGTCATGGTACTGTTACATTGCCAATTTGAAAAGGTCATTTTTGGACTTTCACTTAAAACCACATTAACACTAATTCATCCAATTTTGCTAATTTGGATTAAGGAAATGGATTAGGCATGAGTATAAGTTGGTAATTGTAACAGAAATGCTAATCACAATCACATTCTCCAAGATTGCAACAAACTTTTTCATCAAAACCTCTCAAATTCTCTCAAAACTTCATCATTTTTTTTTCACATTTCTTCATGAATTCTTCATCATTTTGGTTGATTCTTCGTGGATCCATGCTCTACATGTAATTGTGAGTAACTGTTTTGCAAAATTCGTGGCCAAATCTTCAAGAATTCCAACTGTCCAAAGCTTGCACAACAATGGCATCTTCATGATTCTTGCACTTGGAGCTGTTTCGAGCCAAGCTGATCACTCTAATCAACTTCCATAGCTTCAGGCTTCATCTGTTTTTGGTTTTTACACGTGGAAAAGCACAAATCGTGATCTGCAATCTCCAAGAGGTAGAGTTTAGAAAATCTCTCCATTGCTTGAATCTTGATATGCGTTTTGTAGATTGCTCAACATAGATCAGCATGATGCTCGTGGTTTTGATTTTGATTAAGTATTGAGAGAGATATATCGAATTGAAGTTTGATGTGCATATCTTAAATCGTTCGATCCGTGCTGTACAGTTAGAGTTAGGGCAAACTAATTACATATTCATGATGTACATGTTGAGACGGTTTTAGTGATATATGGTTTGTCAATTTTGGTTGAGATTCGTTCATAGCCAATTTTCTGGAATTGCTGAGTGTTCTTGCTCAAGAACACGATGAATTGCTTGTTTGATCCGTTATTTCCATGGCCTGGTTTGAATTTGTGTTTATCGCGCCTCAGAGCCAATGAGAAGGAGCCAACGCATTAAAATGAAACGGTGTCGTTTTGTTCTTGTGGTTTAATATTACAGTTTTGCCATTATTCCAATTAATTTGTTTTATTTCTATTTCTTTTTCTCATTTTATTTCATTTTTTTCACATGATCTTTAAAAATTCATAGAGGATTCATTTCTTGTCCAAATTGAGTTAGATTTTTTGCATGATTCTCCTTGTAATGTTTAGAATTTAATCATGATTTTTGTGATTTTTGTGCACGTGTAAAAAATTAAAATACCTAGAGATTGATTGAATGTGTCACATTTGTACATGTTTTGCCATATCTTTCATAAAATGACGATGCTTTCAAAGAAATGGATGAAATTTTTTGTGCATATTCTGGACACTTTGGTGGTGATTTTGATGTGTAGTTTGTAGTTTTAGGATACCTGGTTGAGGAGATATGAATTTTTGAATAGAGGTGTGACAATTTGTGTCACACCAAGCTTGTTGAACTTTATGATTTTATTTTATGTGCTTAGGAACGTTGGATTGAGCCAAAATTTTGCATGAATGAACATATGTATGTTGAGATAACATGAGAATTTTTCTGGAATTTTTGATGACATTTCCTAATTGATTGGGATTTTCTCTTCTGTTGGATCATTTTGTGACATTTTGTGACACATGTTGGCATTTGATTTGTGAAATTCTCATGATTAATGGGATGGATGTGAAATTTGACATGTGGATTGTAGACACATTATAGGTCATTGTGGTTTTGATCCCATTCATTTATCATGTATTGTCATTGTTTTATGATTTTTGGAAGTTGATGCTTGTGTTGATGCCTTGTGTTGGCTTGTTTGAACTTGTCTGAACTTCTTGATTTTCATTGACCTACTTCCTTTTGTCCAATTAAGCTGAAATTTGATATTCTATTCATTGGATATGTTATGTTGATACTTGAATTTTGGTGGAATTTATTGAATTGTTTTGGTATGGATTTGCTTGAGGTCATTCTGTTTGGTCATTTGAAGTTGCAAATTGCATGTTTGGTGCCTTTTTATGCATGAAATGATAATGGTGATTGATATGAGCATGGGACCAATTGGTTTTGTTTCTAAATGGATTGATTGTGGTTTTGGATAATTTTCACTTGCTGTTTTGATTTTTTCATCTCCTTTGGACCCTAGGCTTGGCCTAGTGGTCTTGTTTCTCATGTTTGGTTTGGATTTTCAGGTTGAAATGCAAATGCCTTAAGGAGGTTGCTTCAAGTTAATTAAGTTGACTTGTGAATTGTTGTAAACTAACCTTGACTTTGTGTTGTAGGGTTTGATGCTTGAGTTTGAGCTCATGGCTTGCACTTGTGTGCATTAACTTGTGTTTGACTGTACAGATTAACTGATTGACTTTTGCTGTTTAATGTTGATTTGTCTGGTATACTGATGATATTTGATTGATTTCAGGTACATTAGTTGCTAACAGTTCTTTAGGAACTTGCTTGCTGTTGCTTGGTTGTATAAACCAATTGAGGTAGACTTCCTTTCTCCATGTAGTCTGGAAGACCTGGCCTGTTACTTGGCCAGGCAACTGTCTGAAGTCCTCCTTAAGAGGCAATGATTGTGATTGTTTAACTTTGTCCCCAAGCAGGTAAAGACCTTGATTAAGGCAATTGGCAGAACCCAAGGGATGTGCAATCCATCCCCTGCTATTCTTGTTGAGTCGTCCCTCTGCTCACACCACTGTGTTGATGCATTGGGACACAAACCCAAGATCTTGTACATTGTACAGTTGTGTCAGTGTCTTGAGTGTAGAAGGGTTCCCTCTTTCTGAACCCACACTCCTTTGTCTGAAGCTCTCCCTGGACAGGGATAAGAGCTGTGAAGTCTAATCTTCACTCACCTTTCATCTGGCTTCACCCTGACTCTCAATGTCAGGGTTAAGAGCGAACACTACCCTTGTACAGATGACTTGCCTTGGCAGTCGAACCCTTTGTTTGAGCCCACTTGACTGGATATAGTGTGTGCTATTTGAAATGTTTGCTTTGCTTTGTTTATGCTTGCATGCTTGTTTTTCCTGGTTAGGATTAGCTTGCTGTGGTGCAAGTAGGTAGAAACCATAACATAGGGCAATGATGCATGATAACACTAGGCTCGAGTACAGCTCCCTAGTAGTGTGTCTCCCCTTGGTTTCTGGCTAGTCTTTCTCCCCCGTTGGGGGGAACTACGTCGCCCTGATCCTCATACCAGATGAGGTACGTAGGCAGGAGACTGTGCGAGGTCTCTCCGGGCACTTTTTTCCTTTTTGTGTGTGTTTGCTTGTTAATCCTTTTGTGTGTCAGGATATGGATGTAAGCCCAGCGATTGGCTGTCCGTATCCTGATTGTGTTTGTTTGGTTCGGAAGCCGATGTAAGCCCAGCGATTGGCATTCGGGTTCCAGGTTTGCCTGAGTTTGTGTGTGTTTGTTTCGGCGTACGTGAGCCGAACTACGGCAGCTCTAATTCTCGTTCCAGACGAGATACGTAGGCATAGGACGCGATGTCCTAGCGAGCCCTCTTCCTCTTAACCCCACCTGTGTTGTTTTCGGTGTGTGTGTGTGGTGTTTGTTTAGCAACCTTTTCTTTCTTTTAGAGCGTGGATCCCGTCGAGTACGACGGACGTGAGGGGTGCTAATACCTTCCCCTTGCGTAACCGACTCCCGTACCCTTTCTCTTTGGTCGCGAGACCATGCTTTTTCCAGGTTTACTCTGAGCGTTTCCTTTCCCTCTTTTGGGATAAATAACGCACAGTGGCGGCTCTGTTTGTTTTTGTTTTAGCCCGCTGGTTGTTTTTCGCGGATGCGACAGCTGGCGACTCTGCTGGGGACTACAACAGATGTTGACCTGTGCTGGTCCATCTTCCCTAAGCGAGTCTCTCCTAGCGTTTTAGGGTAGTTTAGGTTGCTTGTTGTGCTTTATTTATTGCATTTATTATCCTGACTGTGTATATATTTGCATAAATATTTGCATGCATCATACTATCATGTTGTCGTCCTCTGTGCAGGTGGTTCCTCTGTTTTGGGGTGGGTGTTCTGAGTGGGGCTAAAACCCAGGCCCGAGTATACACCTAGGATTAGTGTGGTCTCACGTTCCTCATTTGCTTTATTAGCATATTGTTGCAACGTGACATACCACAAGCCGGACGAGGTTCATTTGATAGTGCTTTCCTTTGTGGGGTACTCCACTCTGGTTGAGTCACTTCATCTGAACTATTGACTCTGGTGACCGATCTTTTCCCGGATCTTTGGTTTAGATGATCTCAGGGGAGCTACAATGGCACACCCGAAAGGGCAAACCCATTGAGTATCTCCGCCCGATTGTCGAGACTATTATCCGCCTTAGGATGACCTGATTAGAATTTACCTGTGAGGGGCGGGTGTTTCTTACAGATGTATGTTCAGATGGTGACTTTGATGGTGACTATTGGTTCCGTTGATCAGAGTCCTATTTATAAGTCGGATTTATGGCCACTTGTTTCTGAGACGCCGGAATGTTGTCCGAGTTATGTATCAGTGGGGATCCGTTTATTTCAGGATTCCCCGGGCCGATTCAGATGTTGTGGTGATCTGCTCAGAGTTTGTCTGATGATGATGATGATGTATCTGTCTTCCGTTTATTTCGGAACCCTGGATGTGGATTTGTGGTTACATATTCCTTCAGATGGTTATGATCGGTTCAGAGATCAGGGCTGTGATTCAGGGGCAACAAATGATCAGAGGACTTGGAGGATGGCACAGTGCATTGTATTCACGCATCAGCATCATCCACATTTTGCATTCATCGACATCTAACTCATGTCTATCCATGCTCAGGATACATTCTCGGTTGAGATTCTGGTTGAGAGACATCCTGATGTCAGAATGTTATTGTCGAAATTTTATCTGTCTCGATGAAACCAGGATCGAAAGATAGAAGTTTCCTCGTATGGATAGACGTTGCATTCATGCATATTAACCTGTTTGCTGTTTTGCAGGGACCAGTTCTAACGTGCTTGATTGCTGCAGGAATCATTGCTCGTGCTCGTAGAGTTGTACCTTTGCACTCAACACGCCCTCACAGATATTTCACCAGACGCAACACTCCCAGACTGATGGATCTCCCGAACACAGATATTCTCGAGCTGAAAGATAAGATGAATGAGCTGATCAACATCATGCAAGGTTTTGCAGTTGGTCAGAAAGCTCTAGCTGACAAAGTTGAGAAGCTCGAGCGGGCTTCTGCTGCTAATAGTGGTGTGAACCTGGATGGTGTCTCCAACCAGGGGCTGGGTGGTTCCAGAGGCGGTGGAAAGAGAACGACCGTGGGTATAGTGAACAATGCTGGTGGATTTGGTGCTGCTGGTGGTCAACCTGGTCAGAATATGAAAGACAGTCTATTCCCTCCATTCTTCGGGGTCGATGACGACAGAGAGGAAGACAGAGAAGCGGATCAGTTTTCCATGCACAACGAACCGTTTGGTCAGTACGGTGCCCAACCATAGAACAAGGAGATCCAATTGCTGGCTAAAAAGATCATAGCTCTTGAAAGCTATGCCACTCCTGGGGTTGTCAACATGTCAAATATGGGGCTAGTTGAGGGGGTTGTGATCCCACAAAAGTTCAAGGCGCCCGCTTTTGACAAATATAATGGGAGTTCTTGCCCGGAAACTCATCTCCAGGCCTTTGTCCGGAAAATCTCTGCATATACAACAGATCAGAAGCTCTGGATGTACTTTTTCCAAGACAGTCTGTCTGGAGGATCCTTGGAGTGGTACACCAAGTTGAAGTCGTCTGATATCAAGAGCTGGCAAGATCTTGGGGACGCATTCTTTAAACAGTATCAGTTCAACGCTAATATGGCTCTGAGTCGTACCCAGCTGCAGGGTATGTCTCAGAAGAATAACGAAAGGTTTAAAGAATACGCTCAAAGGTGGAGGGAATTGGCTGCCAGAGTTCAACCTTCGCTGGTGGATCGGGAGATGTCTGATCTGTTCATGGGTACCCTGCAGGGGTTTTTTGCTGAAAGGATGGTGGGTTGTCCAGTGACAAACTTCGCATACATTGTGGTGGCTGGGGAGAGAATTGAAAGTTGGCTAAGAATGGGGAAAATACAAGGTAATGCTTCGTCATCAGCATTGAAGAAACCCTTCGGAAATGGCCAAAGGAAGAATGAGGGTGAATCAAGTGCTGTGTATGCCCAGAGAGGACACGGTAGGGATCGTTACTACCAGCACACTGCTGCGGTAACCACCCCTACTGGTAATCAGTCTGCACGACAACAACAACAGTCGCCTCAACAGAGAGCACCGAGAGATGGGTACCAGGTGAGAGGAAAGGGGATTGATCGCCATTTTGACAGGCCACCCGTGACGTATGCTGTTCTGTTCAAGAAGCTGATGGATCTTGGGTTGGTTCAGACGAGGATGATGGTTCCGATGAGATCAGATCAAAGGCCTCCCAATTATGATGAGAACGCCCAGTGTGAATTCCATTCTGGTACACCAGGGCATAACATTGAGGGCTGTAGAGCTTTTAAGCATGTTGTCCAAGATCTGGTAGACTCCAAGGCCATCAATTTTGCACCATCTCCGAATGTTAATGCCAATCCCATGCCGGCGCATGGTCAGGCGATGGTGAGTGCAATTGCTGAAGATTCGGACCACGCCGTCGCAGTAGGTGAAAAGACTGACAGTGACTGTGAATTTGAGGGTTGGATAAAGCCGTGCATACCAGGGATGGAAGTCCAGAACTGGAAGGCCTAAAAAAGATCATCACTGTCATTCTACTGGAAGAGTAATATTTCTGTTTTCAGATTTTATCTGCATGAAAGCCTTGCGTGTTGCCCGACACGTAATGGTTCATTGTAAGGGCCACCTCATGTTTAAATTTGCAAATTTGCATCATCAATAAAAGGATGTTTTTTCAGTCAAAAACGGTGTTCCCTGTTTTTCATTTATTTTTGCAGTTTAAAAACGAATAAAAATGGCAATGTTTGTTTTCATTTTCTTTCCTTGTGTTTTGTCTCGTTCCGACTTCAAAAAGTAATTCTTCGGATCTCATTGATAACAATTTGGTTACACCTCATATGACTTCGACAATCCGATCTATCATGCCGAAGAAGAAGGCGAAGATGATTGTGATCTGCTGGAATTAACTAGGTTGTTAAAACAAGAGGAGAAGGTGATTCAGCTGCATGAAGAGCGAATTGAGATTGTTATTCCAGGCACCGCCGAGGTCAGAAAGGAAGAAAATGAGAGCCGCTTCAGAGGCAAGTCGAGAGCAGAATGGTAGCCCTGTTGAAAGAGTATGTCGACACCTTCGCCTGGTCGTGTCAGGATATGCCAGGGTCGGATACCGATGACGTTGTGCACAAGCTACCATGGAAAGAAGATTGTCCTTTAGAGAAGCAGAATGCCAGTGCCGCGTATCAGAGTGACTTTGTTTCATGATATGATTCATCGTGGAATCTAATGCTATGATTGAGGACATGATAGCAAAGTCCCAAACCAGAAGAGGGGCATCTGGCAGATCTGGCCAAGTCGTTTGACCGGTTGAGATAATTCAGACTGAGGTTGAATTCAAGTAAGTGCACTATCAGAGTGCGGGCCGGTAAGCTGCTGGGGTTCATTGGAAAAGAGGAATCAAGGTTGATCCTGCTTAAAAAAAAAAAGTGCCTGAACCGAGAACAGAAAGAGAGGTTCGTGGTCTATTAGATAGATTGAACTACATGTCATGGTTCACATCTCATTTAACAGCTACGTATGAACCCACATTCAAGATGTTGAAAAGAAAAGATCAAACGGTCAGGCGAAATAATGATTGCCAAGGGCCATCGAAAAGATAAAAGAAAAGTTGCAGGAACCTCTGATTCCGATGTCTCCTGTGGAAGGAGCAATTGTTAATCTGGTACTTGACGGCCTTCGAGGGGTCTACGAGGTGTATTGGGTCAGCATGACGAGTCTGGTCGAAAAGAGCATGCAATTTACCTCAGCAAAAAGTTTACCGACTGTGAAACAATACATTCACTGTTCGAGAAAACTTGATGTACTTTGGCATAGGCTGCTCCCCGACTGAGACAGTATATGCTGGTTCATACCACTTTGTGGATTTCAAGATGGATCTGATCAGGTAGATTTCTGAAAGAGCCAGCAATGACCGGACGGGTTGCGAAAGGGCCAATGATTTTGATTGAATACGATATTCGATATACCTCTCAGAAAGCAATCAAGGGGAGTGTATTGTCTGATTACATCGCCCCGCAACCCGGTGAGGATTATCAACCGATGAAGTTTGAGTTCCCTGATGAGGACATCTCGAGGTGCTCTAATCGAAAGATTATGAGGAACCGATCCCGGAGGAGGGGCCTGACCCTGAATCCGAACGGATTCTGATGTCTGATGGGGAGGTTAAGGTGGATAAGCTTTCGTTGCCCGGATAACGTTTCAATGCACCGACGGTGTGATTGTGCAGAAAATGGTGGTAACCTACAGAGACTGGCATGAGATGTTGTCGTTTGCATTGCATGGGTATCGAACGTCGATGCGCACATCTACTAGGGCAACGCCTTTCTCGATGGTATATGGAATGGAAGCGGTGCTACCGGTTGAGGTCCAAATTCCCTCTTTGAGAGTCCTGATGGACGTGCAATTGCAAGAGGCGGAATGGGTAAGGACCCGATATGAAGAGTTGAGCTTGATTGAAGAGAAGAGGCTAGCAGCCATCTGTCATGGGCAGTTATACCAGCAGAGAATGAAGCGTGCTTTTGACAGAAAGGTACGACCTCGGGTATATCACGTGGGTGATATGGTGCTGAAAAGGATCCTTCCTCCTCAAAACGATCGAAGGGGCAAATGGACACCAAATTATGAAGGTCCATTCGTGGTCAAGAAGGTTTTCTCTGGCGGAGCCTTGTTGTTGACAACCATGGATGGTGAGGATTTTCCGTCCCCTGTGAATGCGGACGCAGTTAAAAAATACTTCGTATAAAGAGACCCGCTGGATGAAAAGAATAAAATAGTCCAGGCAAAAATGGGCATCCCGGCGAACCAAAAAACAGAAAGAAAAGGTTCGAGCAAGAATTAGGGATAAAAATGAAAAAAGAAAAATTGTACACCCGGCAAGTCGAAAACCTGAAAAGGCGACTTGGGCAAAAAAGGGTATCCCGATGGACTGAAAACCCGAAAGGGCGGTCCAGGCAAAAGAGGGATTGAAACGAACAACTGCGTCTAGCATGATCGTTTGCGCTTTGGTTAAAGCACATGGATAATACCCGGTAGGGATCAATCAGAAGCGTCTTGTTCAGAAGGCAGAAAGCAAGGAGAGTCTGAGGACATATGGGGTGTAACCGAGTTGGAACTCGATGAGATCACGGGTTTCACATTGCCATTAGGATAGATTTTTCCTTTTGTGCGCAATTACCTCTTTTCAGGAATTGCTTCCTTTGTATTGCTCAATTTGAGCCACACACTTTTTCATTCAATAAAATGCACATTCAGTCAAATAATTTTGTTTTTGTTTTTCATTACCGCTCTGATTGCAAAAACATCCGATTATTTTGATAAAGGATCTTGCATTTTAAGACATACAGGTCCCTTCCAATGCATGTTTATAAGATTGAAAGCTTGAAATCTTATTCGGAAGGTTGAGTGACCCAAGTGTTGAAGTCTTGACACGCCTGGGGCACGGTTTTATCTAACGATCTGTTTTGCAGGAATTGTTAGGTATTTTCACTCACTTGCAGGTTGTGATGCTGAAGTGTTGACAAAACAAATCCCCATGGAGTCCGATCAAGGACGAATGAACAGAAGAGCGATGGAAAGACGGCAGGACGTACGACGATCCTTGGAATTAATCAAGAAGACTCTTCAAAGTCGGAAAATTGAAAAGTTTGTATAAGTCCCAGGAGTTCGTTCTCCGTCGCGCGGAGCGGTTGGGAATACAAGATGATGGAGCAGAAAAGGTCCAGACGAGTCGGGATGTATATCCCCAAGCAGAGTCATGAGGACCAAATCCCCAGCAGATCCAAGGTTTGTGGTTCCCCTAGCAGGGTCGGGCTCGTTATCCCCAGCAGGTGTCAGATCGATGCTTCCCCAGGCCTGGAGGTTGCTGTTTCCCCAATAGAGCTATCTGTGAGCATTTCCCCAGTGAAGTCGCCAGGTATTTGTGAGGGTCCTCCAAGCGGAGTCGGGATTGATATCCCTAGTAAGTCACAAACTGTTGTATCCCCACAGAGTGCGTTGGTGGTTCTTATCCCCAGCAGTTTCCCGAGCGGATTGGGTGCAAAGAAGGTTTTCCCCAGCAAGGGTTGCCTTTTCCCAGCAGCAGCAGTGCCATTCCCCAGCAGGGTGGAATCGGAGTATTTGCGAGTTCCTTAGCAGAGTGCCTTGAGCTTCCCAGAAGAGTCCCTGGAGGGGGATACTTTTTATGCATTCATCATGTAGATAAGCATAGCATATTGCATAAAAAAAAATATAAATAAATCGCGTAGCATTTCCATAATTATGGAGCATTACGCTGGAAAAATCAATCATGCATCATTGCAAGTATAGGCTAGTCTCAAGCCGTGGTTACCGTTTGAGATATGGTTCTGCCAGTGGGTGAAGATGCTACTCGAGCCGTGGTTACCGTTTGAGGAGTGGTTTCGCTGGTTGGAAGATCAACAACAGCATTGCAAGCATCAGTTACTCGGGTCGTGGTTACTGCTTGAGATTTGTTGCACCCCAGTAGTACGATACTGGAGGAAATTTTTCCGTCAGACAGAGATGGAAATGTTACGCGATCAGCGCGATTCAAGTCGTGGTTACCGCTTGAGATTTAGTTTCGCTAGATGGTGAAGGTGTCACTCCGAGGAGTTCAGCGTCGTGATTTTGGAGCAACAGTATTTCCCAGTTAGTCCCCGGCAAGCGTCTGCCTGGTTTTGACATATGTCGATGTCATCCCTGCGATACCAGTAAGTGTTGTGTCGATCCCCGTCTGGTCGAGTGTTGTTTGGTGTCCAGTAAACATCATTGTTCGATGTCCTGTAAACATCATTCTTCGATGTCCTGTAAATATCCTTGTTCGATGTCCAGTAAACATCATTGTTCGATGTCCAGTAAACATCATTGTTCGATGTCCAGTAAACATCTTTGTTCGATGGCCAGTAAACATCATTGTTCAATGTCCTGTAAACATCCTTGTTCGATGTCCTGTAAACATCATTGTTCGATGTCCAGTAAACATCATTGTTCGATGTCCTATAAACATCATCGTTCGATGTCCAGTAAACGTCGAGTTTCCTCCCAGTCATCAGTAAGTGTCTGGTCGAGTTTTCTTTGGTGTCTGTCAACATCATTGGTTCGATGTCCAGTAAACGTCGAGTTTCCTCCCAGTCATCAGTAAGTGTCTGGTTGAAGGTGTACCCTCTGATATGTCGCCATCGGAGTGGTGTTTTGGTGTTATATCCGGCGTTGCCAGCGGAATTATCACAAGAAAATGGAGAAAGGAAGTGTTGAGGCATTTTCTAGAGAACGGGGTCCAAATGGAGAAAAGGAGACAAGGGGTGTTTTTTGGAGAACGGGGTTCACAATGGCGATCGCAAGTTATCGTCAGGCGACTGGGGTTCAAATGGAGATCGGGGTTCATTATGTTGGCAAACAAGATGTCGGGGTTCAAATGCAGTGATCTGGGATCATTTGAGCGAAAGAAAATTTCGGGGTTCAAGAAAACGAAAAAGAAAATTTTTCGGGGTTCAAGAAAAGCATAAAAATAATAATAATAATCCCCAACGGGTGTGGTGTTCAGGCCATGGTTATCCCTGTGTTACCATTTATTTTGGTATCCAGGTCGACGTTGTTGTTTCGGTGATCAGGCCGACTGTTTTCCGTTCCAGACGGATTTTTGTTTCAAGATTGTTCTTTGCCGATTCTGACAGGCATTGTTAATTATTTTCCCATCAGAGTGCAAATTGTTCGTCTGTTCTTGGTATTCAATCACTCTTCATCCTGGTCATCTGAAAGCCGAGGCTATTCATATCGACAGGTTCACAGTGGATTGAATAGGGGCAGCTGTAACACCTCAAAATTTGCCCTCCTCTCTTGGGACTAGTTTAACATATGGCATATCATTTTTTAGGTCATTAGGCATTGCATGTTGCATATCATGTGGTTACATTGTGCAAGTCATCCTCCTAAGTCTTGATCAGGAGATGAAGAGGTCATGATGTAAGCCAGGGTTTCATTGGACTGGATCATTAACTATCTGAGGGTTGGTGATTCAAATTAGGGTTTCATGATTCTCAAGGGGATTGGTCTTGGTTGAAATGGTACATCATCATCATCATGGTCTTGATATCATCCAAGAGGTTCAAGAGATTGATCAGATACCTTGAGATTAGGGTTTTGACCACTGGTCAACCCTAATCAGTTGCATTGGGCCAATCAGGGCATGGCAAGGAGATGGGGTCTATAATGGATATGGGGATCATCATGTGATTGTATTGAGCTTATGGAAGCTAGGGTATCATCATTGAGCCATTTCATCAGGAGTTTGAGGCTCAACTTGATCAGTGCATTGCCAAATTCATCTATCAGTTGAAAAAGTCAACTGTGGTCAACTGTGCTTGATTTTATGGATTTGGAGGTGGGAGAGAGTTGGATACACTTCATTCATGTTGAAACAAGTTTCATTTGACATTTCAAACATCAAGAATGAAGAAAATAAAGTCAGACAAAAAGTTGCCAAAAATGGAAAGTGACTTGTAATGGAAGTTTCCAAAAATGGAAAGTTTTTCACCACAAAATTACATGTCCAAAAAGGCTTCAAATGAAATTTTGTTCAACATGAAAGTTGTAGATCTTGCTCTCACCTTTCCAAAAAGTCCAAGAACATGAAATTCTCATGTATGGTTAGCAAGATATGGTCAAATCATTTTCCAAAAATGCCTAAAATCAAAGTGGCATAACTTTCACATGGAATGTCCAATTTGGGTGATCTTTCTTTGAGCAAACCCCATTTCACATGTACTTTCATGGTGCATAATCAAAATTCATCAAAAATGGTCAAGGCAAAAAGTCATTTTTCAAGTGGATTCTTTTGAATTTTTGGTGTGAGATAGTGAAATTGAGAAATACAAGGCCAATGCACATGAAACCACTTCCAACACACTCCAAATAGCAAATATGACTTGTTGGAACTGTCATGGTACTGTTACATTGCCAATTTGAAAAGGTCATTTTTGGACTTTCACTTAAAACCACATTAACACTAATTCATCCAATTTTGCTAATTTGGATTAAGGAAATGGATTAGGCATGAGTATAAGTTGGTAATTGTAACAGAAATGCTAATCACAATCACATTCTCCAAGATTGCAACAAACTTTTTCATCAAAACCTCTCAAATTCTCTCAAAACTTCATCATTTTTTTTTCACATTTCTTCATGAATTCTTCATCATTTTGGTTGATTCTTCGTGGATCCATGCTCTACATGTAATTGTGAGTAACTGTTTTGCAAAATTCGTGGCCAAATCTTCAAGAATTCCAACTGTCCAAAGCTTGCACAACAATGGCATCTTCATGATTCTTGCACTTGGAGCTGTTTCGAGCCAAGCTGATCACTCTAATCAACTTCCATAGCTTCAGGCTTCATCTGTTTTTGGTTTTTACACGTGGAAAAGCACAAATCGTGATCTGCAATCTCCAAGAGGTAGAGTTTAGAAAATCTCCATTGCTTGAATCTTGATATGCGTTTTGTAGATTGCTCAACATAGATCAGCATGATGCTCGTGGTTTTGATTTTGATTAAGTATTGAGAGAGATATATCGAATTGAAGTTTGATGTGCATATCTTAAATCGTTCGATCCGTGCTGTACAGTTAGAGTTAGGGCAAACTAATTACATATTCATGATGTACATGTTGAGACGGTTTTAGTGATATATGGTTTGTCAATTTTGGTTGAGATTCGTTCATAGCCAATTTTCTGGAATTGCTGAGTGTTCTTGCTCAAGAACACGATGAATTGCTTGTTTGATCCGTTATTTCCATGGCCTGGTTTGAATTTGTGTTTATCGCGCCTCAGAGCCAATGAGAAGGAGCCAACGCATTAAAATGAAACGGTGTCGTTTTGTTCTTGTGGTTTAATATTACAGTTTTGCCATTATTCCAATTAATTTGTTTTATTTCTATTTCTTTTTCTCATTTTATTTCATTTTTTTCACATGATCTTTAAAAATTCATAGAGGATTCATTTCTTGTCCAAATTGAGTTAGATTTTTTGCATGATTCTCCTTGTAATGTTTAGAATTTAATCATGATTTTTGTGATTTTTGTGCACGTGTAAAAAATTAAAATACCTAGAGATTGATTGAATGTGTCACATTTGTACATGTTTTGCCATATCTTTCATAAAATGACGATGCTTTCAAAGAAATGGATGAATTTTTTGTGCATATTCTGGACACTTTGGTGGTGATTTTGATGTGTAGTTTGTAGTTTTAGGATACCTGGTTGAGGAGATATGAATTTTTGAATAGAGGTGTGACAATTTGTGTCACACCAAGCTTGTTGAACTTTATGATTTTATTTTATGTGCTTAGGAACGTTGGATTGAGCCAAAATTTTGCATGAATGAACATATGTATGTTGAGATAACATGAGAATTTTTCTGGAATTTTTGATGACATTTCCTAATTGATTGGGATTTTCTCTTCTGTTGGATCATTTTGTGACATTTTGTGACACATGTTGGCATTTGATTTGTGAAATTCTCATGATTAATGGGATGGATGTGAAATTTGACATGTGGATTGTAGACACATTATAGGTCATTGTGGTTTTGATCCCATTCATTTATCATGTATTGTCACTGTTTTATGATTTTTGGAAGTTGATGCTTGTGTTGATGCCTTGTGTTGGCTTGTTTGAACTTGTCTGAACTTCTTGATTTTCATTGACCTACTTCCTTTTGTCCAATTAAGCTGAAATTTGATATTCTATTCATTGGATATGTTATGTTGATACTTGAATTTTGGTGGAATTTATTGAATTGTTTTGGTATGGATTTGCTTGAGGTCATTCTGTTTGGTCATTTGAAGTTGCAAATTGCATGTTTGGTGCCTTTTTATGCATGAAATGATAATGGTGATTGATATGAGCATGGGACCAATTGGTTTTGTTTCTAAATGGATTGATTGTGGTTTTGGATAATTTTCACTTGCTGTTTTGATTTTTTCATCTCCTTTGGACCCTAGGCTTGGCCTAGTGGTCTTGTTTCTCATGTTTGGTTTGGATTTTCAGGTTGAAATGCAAATGCCTTAAGGAGGTTGCTTCAAGTTAATTAAGTTGACTTGTGAATTGTTGTAAACTAACCTTGACTTTGTGTTGTAGGGTTTGATGCTTGAGTTTGAGCTCATGGCTTGCACTTGTGTGCATTAACTTGTGTTTGACTGTACAGATTAACTGATTGACTTTTGCTGTTTAATGTTGATTTGTCTGGTATACTGATGATATTTGATTGATTTCAGGTACATTAGTTGCTAACAGTTCTTTAGGAACTTGCTTGCTGTTGCTTGGTTGTATAAACCAATTGAGGTAGACTTCCTTTCTCCATGTAGTCTGGAAGACCTGGCCTGTTACTTGGCCAGGCAACTGTCTGAAGTCCTCCTTAAGAGGCAATGATTGTGATTGTTTAACTTTGTCCCCAAGCAGGTAAAGACCTTGATTAAGGCAATTGGCAGAACCCAAGGGATGTGCAATCCATCCCCTGCTATTCTTGTTGAGTCGTCCCTCTGCTCACACCACTGTGTTGATGCATTGGGACACAAACCCAAGATCTTGTACATTGTACAGTTGTGTCAGTGTCTTGAGTGTAGAAGGGTTCCCTCTTTCTGAACCCACACTCCTTTGTCTGAAGCTCTCCCTGGACAGGGATAAGAGCTGTGAAGTCTAATCTTCACTCACCTTTCATCTGGCTTCACCCTGACTCTCAATGTCAGGGTTAAGAGCGAACACTACCCTTGTACAGATGACTTGCCTTGGCAGTCGAACCCTTTGTTTGAGCCCACTTGACTGGATATAGTGTGTGCTATTTGAAATGTTTGCTTTGCTTTGTTTATGCTTGCATGCTTGTTTTTCCTGGTTAGGATTAGCTTGCTGTGGTGCAAGTAGGTAGAAACCATAACATAGGGCAATGATGCATGATAACACTAGGCTCGAGTACAGCTCCCTAGTAGTGTGTCTCCCCTTGGTTTCTGGCTAGTCTTTCTCCCCCGTTGGGGGGAACTACGTCGCCCTGATCCTCATACCAGATGAGGTACGTAGGCAGGAGACTGTGCGAGGTCTCTCCGGGCACTTTTTTCCTTTTTGTGTGTGTTTGCTTGTTAATCCTTTTGTGTGTCAGGATATGGATGTAAGCCCAGCGATTGGCTGTCCGTATCCTGATTGTGTTTGTTTGGTTCGGAAGCCGATGTAAGCCCAGCGATTGGCATTCGGGTTCCAGGTTTGCCTGAGTTTGTGTGTGTTTGTTTCGGCGTACGTGAGCCGAACTACGGCAGCTCTAATTCTCGTTCCAGACGAGATACGTAGGCATAGGACGCGATGTCCTAGCGAGCCCTCTTCCTCTTAACCCCACCTGTGTTGTTTTCGGTGTGTGTGTGTGGTGTTTGTTTAGCAACCTTTTCTTTCTTTTAGAGCGTGGATCCCGTCGAGTACGACGGACGTGAGGGGTGCTAATACCTTCCCCTTGCGTAACCGACTCCCGTACCCTTTCTCTTTGGTCGCGAGACCATGCTTTTTCCAGGTTTACTCTGAGCGTTTCCTTTCCCTCTTTTGGGATAAATAACGCACAGTGGCGGCTCTGTTTGTTTTTGTTTTAGCCCGCTGGTTGTTTTTCGCGGATGCGACAGCTGGCGACTCTGCTGGGGACTACAACAGATGTTGACCTGTGCTGGTCCATCTTCCCTAAGCGAGTCTCTCCTAGCGTTTTAGGGTAGTTTAGGTTGCTTGTTGTGCTTTATTTATTGCATTTATTATCCTGACTGTGTATATATTTGCATAAATATTTGCATGCATCATACTATCATGTTGTCGTCCTCTGTGCAGGTGGTTCCTCTGTTTTGGGGTGGGTGTTCTGAGTGGGGCTAAAACCCAGGCCCGAGTATACACCTAGGATTAGTGTGGTCTCACGTTCCTCATTTGCTTTATTAGCATATTGTTGCAACGTGACATACCACAAGCCGGACGAGGTTCATTTGATAGTGCTTTCCTTTGTGGGGTACTCCACTCTGGTTGAGTCACTTCATCTGAACTATTGACTCTGGTGACCGATCTTTTCCCGGATCTTTGGTTTAGATGATCTCAGGGGAGCTACAATGGCACACCCGAAAGGGCAAACCCATTGAGTATCTCCGCCCGATTGTCGAGACTATTATCCGCCTTAGGATGACCTGATTAGAATTTACCTGTGAGGGGCGGGTGTTTCTTACAGATGTATGTTCAGATGGTGACTTTGATGGTGACTATTGGTTCCGTTGATCAGTGTCCTATTTATAAGTCGGATTTATGGCCACTTGTTTCTGAGACGCCGGAATGTTGTCCGAGTTATGTATCAGTGGGGATCCGTTTATTTCAGGATTCCCCGGGCCGATTCAGATGTTGTGGTGATCTGCTCAGAGTTTGTCTGATGATGATGATGATGTATCTGTCTTCCGTTTATTTCGGAACCCTGGATGTGGATTTGTGGTTACATATTCCTTCAGATGGTTATGATCGGTTCAGAGATCAGGGCTGTGATTCAGGGGCAACAAATGATCAGAGGACTTGGAGGATGGCACAGTGCATTGTATTCACGCATCAGCATCATCCACATTTTGCATTCATCGACATCTAACTCATGTCTATCCATGCTCAGGATACATTCTCGGTTGAGATTCTGGTTGAGAGACATCCTGATGTCAGAATGTTATTGTCGAAATTTTATCTGTCTCGATGAAACCAGGATCGAAAGATAGAAGTTTCCTCGTATGGATAGACGTTGCATTCATGCATATTAACCTGTTTGCTGTTTTGCAGGGACCAGTTCTAACGTGCTTGATTGCTGCAGGAATCATTGCTCGTGCTCGTAGAGTTGTACCTTTGCACTCAACACGCCCTCACAGATATTTCACCAGACGCAACACTCCCAGACTGATGGATCTCCCGAACACAGATATTCTCGAGCTGAAAGATAAGATGAATGAGCTGATCAACATCATGCAAGGTTTTGCAGTTGGTCAGAAAGCTCTAGCTGACAAAGTTGAGAAGCTCGAGCGGGCTTCTGCTGCTAATAGTGGTGTGAACCTGGATGGTGTCTCCAACCAGGGGCTGGGTGGTTCCAGAGGCGGTGGAAAGAGAACGACCGTGGGTATAGTGAACAATGCTGGTGGATTTGGTGCTGCTGGTGGTCAACCTGGTCAGAATATGAAAGACAGTCTATTCCCTCCATTCTTCGGGGTCGATGACGACAGAGAGGAAGACAGAGAAGCGGATCAGTTTTCCATGCACAACGAACCGTTTGGTCAGTACGGTGCCCAACCATAGAACAAGGAGATCCAATTGCTGGCTAAAAAGATCATAGCTCTTGAAAGCTATGCCACTCCTGGGGTTGTCAACATGTCAAATATGGGGCTAGTTGAGGGGGTTGTGATCCCACAAAAGTTCAAGGCGCCCGCTTTTGACAAATATAATGGGAGTTCTTGCCCGGAAACTCATCTCCAGGCCTTTGTCCGGAAAATCTCTGCATATACAACAGATCAGAAGCTCTGGATGTACTTTTTCCAAGACAGTCTGTCTGGAGGATCCTTGGAGTGGTACACCAAGTTGAAGTCGTCTGATATCAAGAGCTGGCAAGATCTTGGGGACGCATTCTTTAAACAGTATCAGTTCAACGCTAATATGGCTCTGAGTCGTACCCAGCTGCAGGGTATGTCTCAGAAGAATAACGAAAGGTTTAAAGAATACGCTCAAAGGTGGAGGGAATTGGCTGCCAGAGTTCAACCTTCGCTGGTGGATCGGGAGATGTCTGATCTGTTCATGGGTACCCTGCAGGGGTTTTTTGCTGAAAGGATGGTGGGTTGTCCAGTGACAAACTTCGCATACATTGTGGTGGCTGGGGAGAGAATTGAAAGTTGGCTAAGAATGGGGAAAATACAAGGTAATGCTTCGTCATCAGCATTGAAGAAACCCTTCGGAAATGGCCAAAGGAAGAATGAGGGTGAATCAAGTGCTGTGTATGCCCAGAGAGGACACGGTAGGGATCGTTACTACCAGCACACTGCTGCGGTAACCACCCCTACTGGTAATCAGTCTGCACGACAACAACAACAGTCGCCTCAACAGAGAGCACCGAGAGATGGGTACCAGGTGAGAGGAAAGGGGATTGATCGCCATTTTGACAGGCCACCCGTGACGTATGCTGTTCTGTTCAAGAAGCTGATGGATCTTGGGTTGGTTCAGACGAGGATGATGGTTCCGATGAGATCAGATCAAAGGCCTCCCAATTATGATGAGAACGCCCAGTGTGAATTCCATTCTGGTACACCAGGGCATAACATTGAGGGCTGTAGAGCTTTTAAGCATGTTGTCCAAGATCTGGTAGACTCCAAGGCCATCAATTTTGCACCATCTCCGAATGTTAATGCCAATCCCATGCCGACGCATGGTCAGGCGATGGTGAGTGCAATTGCTGAAGATTCGGACCACGCCGTCGCAGTAGGTGAAAAGACTGACAGTGACTGTGAATTTGAGGGTTGGATAAAGCCGTGCATACCAGGGATGGAAGTCCAGAACTGGAAGGCCTAAAAAAGATCATCACTGTCATTCTACTGGAAGAGTAATATTTCTGTTTTCAGATTTTATCTGCATGAAAGCCTTGCGTGTTGCCCGACACGTAATGGTTCATTGTAAGGGCCACCTCATGTTTAAATTTGCAAATTTGCATCATCAATAAAAGGATGTTTTTTCAGTCAAAAACGGTGTTCCCTGTTTTTCATTTATTTTTGCAGTTTAAAAACGAATAAAAATGGCAATGTTTGTTTTCATTTTCTTTCCTTGTGTTTTGTCTCGTTCCGACTTCAAAAAGTAATTCTTCGGATCTCATTGATAACAATTTGGTTACACCTCATATGACTTCGACAATCCGATCTATCATGCCGAAGAAGAAGGCGAAGATGATTGTGATCTGCTGGAATTAACTAGGTTGTTAAAACAAGAGGAGAAGGTGATTCAGCTGCATGAAGAGCGAATTGAGATTGTTATTCCAGGCACCGCCGAGGTCAGAAAGGAAGAAAATGAGAGCCGCTTCAGAGGCAAGTCGAGAGCAGAATGGTAGCCCTGTTGAAAGAGTATGTCGACACCTTCGCCTGGTCGTGTCAGGATATGCCAGGGTCGGATACCGATGACGTTGTGCACAAGCTACCATGGAAAGAAGATTGTCCTTTAGAGAAGCAGAATGCCAGTGCCGCGTATCAGAGTGACTTTGTTTCATGATATGATTCATCGTGGAATCTAATGCTATGATTGAGGACATGATAGCAAAGTCCCAAACCAGAAGAGGGGCATCTGGCAGATCTGGCCAAGTCGTTTGACCGGTTGAGATAATTCAGACTGAGGTTGAATTCAAGTAAGTGCACTATCAGAGTGCGGGCCGGTAAGCTGCTGGGGTTCATTGGAAAAGAGGAATCAAGGTTGATCCTGCTTAAAAAAAAAAGTGCCTGAACCGAGAACAGAAAGAGAGGTTCGTGGTCTATTAGATAGATTGAACTACATGTCATGGTTCACATCTCATTTAACAGCTACGTATGAACCCACATTCAAGATGTTGAAAAGAAAAGATCAAACGGTCAGGCGAAATAATGATTGCCAAGGGCCATCGAAAAGATAAAAGAAAAGTTGCAGGAACCTCTGATTCCGATGTCTCCTGTGGAAGGAGCAATTGTTAATCTGGTACTTGACGGCCTTCGAGGGGTCTACGAGGTGTATTGGGTCAGCATGACGAGTCTGGTCGAAAAGAGCATGCAATTTACCTCAGCAAAAAGTTTACCGACTGTGAAACAATACATTCACTGTTCGAGAAAACTTGATGTACTTTGGCATAGGCTGCTCCCCGACTGAGACAGTATATGCTGGTTCATACCACTTTGTGGATTTCAAGATGGATCTGATCAGGTAGATTTCTGAAAGAGCCAGCAATGACCGGACGGGTTGCGAAAGGGCCAATGATTTTGATTGAATACGATATTCGATATACCTCTCAGAAAGCAATCAAGGGGAGTGTATTGTCTGATTACATCGCCCCGCAACCCGGTGAGGATTATCAACCGATGAAGTTTGAGTTCCCTGATGAGGACATCTCGAGGTGCTCTAATCGAAAGATTATGAGGAACCGATCCCGGAGGAGGGGCCTGACCCTGAATCCGAACGGATTCTGATGTCTGATGGGGAGGTTAAGGTGGATAAGCTTTCGTTGCCCGGATAACGTTTCAATGCACCGACGGTGTGATTGTGCAGAAAATGGTGGTAACCTACAGAGACTGGCATGAGATGTTGTCGTTTGCATTGCATGGGTATCGAACGTCGATGCGCACATCTACTAGGGCAACGCCTTTCTCGATGGTATATGGAATGGAAGCGGTGCTACCGGTTGAGGTCCAAATTCCCTCTTTGAGAGTCCTGATGGACGTGCAATTGCAAGAGGCGGAATGGGTAAGGACCCGATATGAAGAGTTGAGCTTGATTGAAGAGAAGAGGCTAGCAGCCATCTGTCATGGGCAGTTATACCAGCAGAGAATGAAGCGTGCTTTTGACAGAAAGGTACGACCTCGGGTATATCACGTGGGTGATATGGTGCTGAAAAGGATCCTTCCTCCTCAAAACGATCGAAGGGGCAAATGGACACCAAATTATGAAGGTCCATTCGTGGTCAAGAAGGTTTTCTCTGGCGGAGCCTTGTTGTTGACAACCATGGATGGTGAGGATTTTCCGTCCCCTGTGAATGCGGACGCAGTTAAAAAATACTTCGTATAAAGAGACCCGCTGGATGAAAAGAATAAAATAGTCCAGGCAAAAATGGGCATCCCGGCGAACCAAAAAACAGAAAGAAAAGGTTCGAGCAAGAATTAGGGATAAAATGAAAAAAGAAAAATTGTACACCCGGCAAGTCGAAAACCTGAAAAGGCGACTTGGGCAAAAAAGGGTATCCCGATGGACTGAAAACCCGAAAGGGCGGTCCAGGCAAAAGAGGGATTGAAACGAACAACTGCGTCTAGCATGATCGTTTGCGCTTTGGTTAAAGCACATGGATAATACCCGGTAGGGATCAATCAGAAGCGTCTTGTTCAGAAGGCAGAAAGCAAGGAGAGTCTGAGGACATATGGGGTGTAACCGAGTTGGAACTCGATGAGATCACGGGTTTCACATTGCCATTAGGATAGATTTTTCCTTTTGTGCGCAATTACCTCTTTTCAGGAATTGCTTCCTTTGTATTGCTCAATTTGAGCCACACACTTTTTCATTCAATAAAATGCACATTCAGTCAAATAATTTTGTTTTTGTTTTTCATTACCGCTCTGATTGCAAAAACATCCGATTATTTTGATAAAGGATCTTGCATTTTAAGACATACAGGTCCCTTCCAATGCATGTTTATAAGATTGAAAGCTTGAAATCTTATTCGGAAGGTTGAGTGACCCAAGTGTTGAAGTCTTGACACGCCTGGGGCACGGTTTTATCTAACGATCTGTTTTGCAGGAATTGTTAGGTATTTTCACTCACTTGCAGGTTGTGATGCTGAAGTGTTGACAAAACAAATCCCCATGGAGTCCGATCAAGGACGAATGAACAGAAGAGCGATGGAAAGACGGCAGGACGTACGACGATCCTTGGAATTAATCAAGAAGACTCTTCAAAGTCGGAAAATTGAAAAGTTTGTATAAGTCCCAGGAGTTCGTTCTCCGTCGCGCGGAGCGGTTGGGAATACAAGATGATGGAGCAGAAAAGGTCCAGACGAGTCGGGATGTATATCCCCAAGCAGAGTCATGAGGACCAAATCCCCAGCAGATCCAAGGTTTGTGGTTCCCCTAGCAGGGTCGGGCTCGTTATCCCCAGCAGGTGTCAGATCGATGCTTCCCCAGGCCTGGAGGTTGCTGTTTCCCCAATAGAGCTATCTGTGAGCATTTCCCCAGTGAAGTCGCCAGGTATTTGTGAGGGTCCTCCAAGCGGAGTCGGGATTGATATCCCTAGTAAGTCACAAACTGTTGTATCCCCACAGAGTGCGTTGGTGGTTCTTATCCCCAGCAGTTTCCCGAGCGGATTGGGTGCAAAGAAGGTTTTCCCCAGCAAGGGTTGCCTTTTCCCAGCAGCAGCAGTGCCATTCCCCAGCAGGGTGGAATCGGAGTATTTGCGAGTTCCTTAGCAGAGTGCCTTGAGCTTCCCAGAAGAGTCCCTGGAGGGGGATACTTTTTATGCATTCATCATGTAGATAAGCATAGCATATTGCATAAAAAAAAATATAAATAAATCGCGTAGCATTTCCATAATTATGGAGCATTACGCTGGAAAAATCAATCATGCATCATTGCAAGTATAGGCTAGTCTCAAGCCGTGGTTACCGTTTGAGATATGGTTCTGCCAGTGGGTGAAGATGCTACTCGAGCCGTGGTTACCGTTTGAGGAGTGGTTTCGCTGGTTGGAAGATCAACAACAGCATTGCAAGCATCAGTTACTCGGGTCGTGGTTACTGCTTGAGATTTGTTGCACCCCAGTAGTACGATACTGGAGGAAATTTTTCCGTCAGACAGAGATGGAAATGTTACGCGATCAGCGCGATTCAAGTCGTGGTTACCGCTTGAGATTTAGTTTCGCTAGATGGTGAAGGTGTCACTCCGAGGAGTTCAGCGTCGTGATTTTGGAGCAACAGTATTTCCCAGTTAGTCCCCGGCAAGCGTCTGCCTGGTTTTGACATATGTCGATGTCATCCCTGCGATACCAGTAAGTGTTGTGTCGATCCCCGTCTGGTCGAGTGTTGTTTGGTGTCCAGTAAACATCATTGTTCGATGTCCTGTAAACATCATTCTTCGATGTCCTGTAAATATCCTTGTTCGATGTCCAGTAAACATCATTGTTCGATGTCCAGTAAACATCATTGTTCGATGTCCAGTAAACATCTTTGTTCGATGGCCAGTAAACATCATTGTTCAATGTCCTGTAAACATCCTTGTTCGATGTCCTGTAAACATCATTGTTCGATGTCCAGTAAACATCATTGTTCGATGTCCTATAAACATCATCGTTCGATGTCCAGTAAACGTCGAGTTTCCTCCCAGTCATCAGTAAGTGTCTGGTCGAGTTTTCTTTGGTGTCTGTCAACATCATTGGTTCGATGTCCAGTAAACGTCGAGTTTCCTCCCAGTCATCAGTAAGTGTCTGGTTGAAGGTGTACCCTCTGATATGTCGCCATCGGAGTGGTGTTTTGGTGTTATATCCGGCGTTGCCAGCGGAATTATCACAAGAAAATGGAGAAAGGAAGTGTTGAGGCATTTTCTAGAGAACGGGGTCCAAATGGAGAAAAGGAGACAAGGGGTGTTTTTTGGAGAACGGGGTTCACAATGGCGATCGCAAGTTATCGTCAGGCGACTGGGGTTCAAATGGAGATCGGGGTTCATTATGTTGGCAAACAAGATGTCGGGGTTCAAATGCAGTGATCTGGGATCATTTGAGCGAAAGAAAATTTCGGGGTTCAAGAAAACGAAAAAGAAAATTTTTCGGGGTTCAAGAAAAGCATAAAATAATAATAATAATCCCCAACGGGTGTGGTGTTCAGGCCATGGTTATCCCTGTGTTACCATTTATTTTGGTATCCAGGTCGACGTTGTTGTTTCGGTGATCAGGCCGACTGTTTTCCGTTCCAGACGGATTTTTGTTTCAAGATTGTTCTTTGCCGATTCTGACAGGCATTGTTAATTATTTTCCCATCAGAGTGCAAATTGTTCGTCTGTTCTTGGTATTCAATCACTCTTCATCCTGGTCATCTGAAAGCCGAGGCTATTCATATCGACAGGTTCACAGTGGATTGAATAGGGGCAGCTGTAACACCTCAAAATTTGCCCTCCTCTCTTGGGACTAGTTTAACATATGGCATATCATTTTTTAGGTCATTAGGCATTGCATGTTGCATATCATGTGGTTACATTGTGCAAGTCATCCTCCTAAGTCTTGATCAGGAGATGAAGAGGTCATGATGTAAGCCAGGGTTTCATTGGACTGGATCATTAACTATCTGAGGGTTGGTGATTCAAATTAGGGTTTCATGATTCTCAAGGGGATTGGTCTTGGTTGAAATGGTACATCATCATCATCATGGTCTTGATATCATCCAAGAGGTTCAAGAGATTGATCAGATACCTTGAGATTAGGGTTTTGACCACTGGTCAACCCTAATCAGTTGCATTGGGCCAATCAGGGCATGGCAAGGAGATGGGGTCTATAATGGATATGGGGATCATCATGTGATTGTATTGAGCTTATGGAAGCTAGGGTATCATCATTGAGCCATTTCATCAGGAGTTTGAGGCTCAACTTGATCAGTGCATTGCCAAATTCATCTATCAGTTGAAAAAGTCAACTATGGTCAACTGTGCTTGATTTTATGGATTTGGAGGTGGGAGAGAGTTGGATACACTTCATTCATGTTGAAACAAGTTTCATTTGACATTTCAAACATCAAGAATGAAGAAAATAAAGTCAGACAAAAAGTTGCCAAAAATGGAAAGTGACTTGTAATGGAAGTTTCCAAAAATGGAAAGTTTTTCACCACAAAATTACATGTCCAAAAAGGCTTCAAATGAAATTTTGTTCAACATGAAAGTTGTAGATCTTGCTCTCACCTTTCCAAAAAGTCCAAGAACATGAAATTCTCATGTATGGTTAGCAAGATATGGTCAAATCATTTTCCAAAAATGCCTAAAATCAAAGTGGCATAACTTTCACATGGAATGTCCAATTTGGGTGATCTTTCTTTGAGCAAACCCCATTTCACATGTACTTTCATGGTGCATAATCAAAATTCATCAAAAATGGTCAAGGCAAAAAGTCATTTTTCAAGTGGATTCTTTTGAATTTTTGGTGTGAGATAGTGAAATTGAGAAATACAAGGCCAATGCACATGAAACCACTTCCAACACACTCCAAATAGCAAATATGACTTGTTGGAACTGTCATGGTACTGTTACATTGCCAATTTGAAAAGGTCATTTTTGGACTTTCACTTAAAACCACATTAACACTAATTCATCCAATTTTGCTAATTTGGATTAAGGAAATGGATTAGGCATGAGTATAAGTTGGTAATTGTAACAGAAATGCTAATCACAATCACATTCTCCAAGATTGCAACAAACTTTTTCATCAAAACCTCTCAAATTCTCTCAAAACTTCATCATTTTTTTTTCACATTTCTTCATGAATTCTTCATCATTTTGGTTGATTCTTCGTGGATCCATGCTCTACATGTAATTGTGAGTAACTGTTTTGCAAAATTCGTGGCCAAATCTTCAAGAATTCCAACTGTCCAAAGCTTGCACAACAATGGCATCTTCATGATTCTTGCACTTGGAGCTGTTTCGAGCCAAGCTGATCACTCTAATCAACTTCCATAGCTTCAGGCTTCATCTGTTTTTGGTTTTTACACGTGGAAAAGCACAAATCGTGATCTGCAATCTCCAAGAGGTAGAGTTTCGAAAATCTCCATTGCTTGAATCTTGATATGCGTTTTGTAGATTGCTCAACATAGATCAGCATGATGCTCGTGGTTTTGATTTTGATTAAGTATTGAGAGAGATATATCGAATTGAAGTTTGATGTGCATATCTTAAATCGTTCGATCCGTGCTGTACAGTTAGAGTTAGGGCAAACTAATTACATATTCATGATGTACATGTTGAGACGGTTTTAGTGATATATGGTTTGTCAATTTTGGTTGAGATTCGTTCATAGCCAATTTTCTGGAATTGCTGAGTGTTCTTGCTCAAGAACACGATGAATTGCTTGTTTGATCCGTTATTTCCATGGCCTGGTTTGAATTTGTGTTTATCGCGCCTCAGAGCCAATGAGAAGGAGCCAACGCATTAAAATGAAACGGTGTCGTTTTGTTCTTGTGGTTTAATATTACAGTTTTGCCATTATTCCAATTAATTTGTTTTATTTCTATTTCTTTTTCTCATTTTATTTCATTTTTTTCACATGATCTTTAAAAATTCATAGAGGATTCATTTCTTGTCCAAATTGAGTTAGATTTTTTGCATGATTCTCCTTGTAATGTTTAGAATTTAATCATGATTTTTGTGATTTTTGTGCACGTGTAAAAAATTAAAATACCTAGAGATTGATTGAATGTGTCACATTTGTACATGTTTTGCCATATCTTTCATAAAATGATGATGCTTTCAAAGAAATGGATGAAATTTTTTGTGCATATTCTGGACACTTTGGTGGTGATTTTGATGTGTAGTTTGTAGTTTTAGGATACTTGGTTGAGGAGATATGAATTTTTGAATAGAGGTGTGACAATTTGTGTCACACCAAGCTTGTTGAACTTTATGATTTTATTTTATGTGCTTAGGAACGTTGGATTGAGCCAAAATTTTGCATGAATGAACATATGTATGTTGAGATAACATGAGAATTTTTCTGGAATTTTTGATGACATTTCCTAATTGATTGGGATTTTCTCTTCTGTTGGATCATTTTGTGACATTTTGTGACACATGTTGGCATTTGATTTGTGAAATTCTCATGATTAATGGGATGGATGTGAAATTTGACATGTGGATTGTAGACACATTATAGGTCATTATGGTTTTGATCCCATTCATTTATCATGGATTGTCACTGTTTTATGATTTTTGGAAGTTGATGCTTGTGTTGATGCCTTGTGTTGGCTTGTTTGAACTTGTCTGAACTTCTTGATTTTCATTGACCTACTTCCTTTTGTCCAATTAAGCTGAAATTTGATATTCTATTCATTGGATATGTTATGTTGATACTTGAATTTTGGTGGAATTTATTGAATTGTTTTGGTATGGATTTGCTTGAGGTCATTCTGTTTGGTCATTTGAAGTTGCAAATTGCATGTTTGGTGCCTTTTTATGCATGAAATGATAATGGTGATTGATATGAGCATGGGACCAATTGGTTTTGTTTCTAAATGGATTGATTGTGGTTTTGGATAATTTTCACTTGCTGTTTTGATTTTTTCATCTCCTTTGGACCCTAGGCTTGGCCTAGTGGTCTTGTTTCTCATGTTTGGTTTGGATTTTCAGGTTGAAATGCAAATGCCTTAAGGAGGTTGCTTCAAGTTAATTAAGTTGACTTGTGAATTGTTGTAAACTAACCTTGACTTTGTGTTGTAGGGTTTGATGCTTGAGTTTGAGCTCATGGCTTGCACTTGTGTGCATTAACTTGTGTTTGACTGTACAGATTAACTGATTGACTTTTGCTGTTTAATGTTGATTTGTCTGGTATACTGATGATATTTGATTGATTTCAGGTACATTAGTTGCTAACAGTTCTTTAGGAACTTGCTTGCTGTTGCTTGGTTGTATAAACCAATTGAGGTAGACTTCCTTTCTCCATGTAGTCTGGAAGACCTGGCCTGTTACTTGGCCAGGCAACTGTCTGAAGTCCTCCTTAAGAGGCAATGATTGTGATTGTTTAACTTTGTCCCCAAGCAGGTAAAGACCTTGATTAAGGCAATTGGCAGAACCCAAGGGATGTGCAATCCATCCCCTGCTATTCTTGTTGAGTCGTCCCTCTGCTCACACCACTGTGTTGATGCATTGGGACACAAACCCAAGATCTTGTACATTGTACAGTTGTGTCAGTGTCTTGAGTGTAGAAGGGTTCCCTCTTTCTGAACCCACACTCCTTTGTCTGAAGCTCTCCCTGGACAGGGATAAGAGCTGTGAAGTCTAATCTTCACTCACCTTTCATCTGGCTTCACCCTGACTCTCAATGTCAGGGTTAAGAGCGAACACTACCCTTGTACAGATGACTTGCCTTGGCAGTCGAACCCTTTGTTTGAGCCCACTTGACTGGATATAGTGTGTGCTATTTGAAATGTTTGCTTTGCTTTGTTTATGCTTGCATGCTTGTTTTTCCTGGTTAGGATTAGCTTGCTGTGGTGCAAGTAGGTAGAAACCATAACATAGGGCAATGATGCATGATAACACTAGGCTCGAGTACAGCTCCCTAGTAGTGTGTCTCCCCTTGGTTTCTGGCTAGTCTTTCTCCCCCGTTGGGGGGAACTACGTCGCCCTGATCCTCATACCAGATGAGGTACGTAGGCAGGAGACTGTGCGAGGTCTCTCCGGGCACTTTTTTCCTTTTTGTGTGTGTTTGCTTGTTAATCCTTTTGTGTGTCAGGATATGGATGTAAGCCCAGCGATTGGCTGTCCGTATCCTGATTGTGTTTGTTTGATTCGGAAGCCGATGTAAGCCCAGCGATTGGCATTCGGGTTCCAGGTTTGCCTGAGTTTGTGTGTGTTTGTTTCGGCGTACGTGAGCCGAACTACGGCAGCTCTAATTCTCGTTCCAGACGAGATACGTAGGCATAGGACGCGATGTCCTAGCGAGCCCTCTTCCTCTTAACCCCACCTGTGTTGTTTTCGGTGTGTGTGTGTGGTGTTTGTTTAGCAACCTTTTCTTTCTTTTAGAGCGTGGATCCCGTCGAGTACGACAGACGTGAGGGGTGCTAATACCTTCCCCTTGCGTAACCGACTCCTGTACCCTTTCTCTTTGGTCGCGAGACCATGCTTTTTCCAGGTTTACTCTGAGCGTTTCCTTTCCCTCTTTTGGGATAAATAACGCACAGTGGCGGCTCTGTTTGTTTTTGTTTTAGCCCGCCGGTTGTTTTTCGCGGATGCGACAGGGGGCTACCAAGCCAGGAAGGAAATCCACTAAAATAGAATCAGTTCAAAGACTCTCCGTACACTTCAGCAAGTTACAGTCTTTCTCACGTAATCTCTACCCGTGCAATTTCTACCTAAGCACTCTTAGATATGAGAACCCACTCACTTCCCTACAATCACACCTGTGATCTTAAACAACAATCCCTTGAGAAAAGAACACACTTTTCAATAACACACTCTTGATTTTACTTCACAATTTCAATCAAGAAGACACACACTTGATCTTACTTAACAACTTTGATCAAGAAGACACATTCTTGATCTTGCTTCACAGCTTTGATCAAGTAGACACACACTCTTGCTTAACAACTTTAGAGTGACAAATTACAACCACAAATCAGTCCAATTCAATCATCAAAAGATGACTTGAATGGCTTACAAGTCTTATGACTAAACAGACACAAACCCTAGCTCTCTCTATATTTCGCTCAGTATTGGTTGTGTTGTAAAACAGGTTTTCTCAGTCCCTTTTTATAGAAGCTTTCAGCTGGGCTTGGACATCTTGAAAACCCTAAATCTATTTTCCAATTAAATCTTTTCATAACAGCTGGTTAGATCTCCTTGGAAAATAAGTAAATCAGGTTGTAATCCATGATTGAATGCGCCAACTAATCAGATCTTTAATCATACATATATTGCCATTAATTGTGCAATCACAAAACACCAGACATTCATACTGAATGTTCTGTGTACAAGATGTCATGACATCGGGTTTGACATCCTGGAAAAATCCTGCATAATTCCATAATTCCTTTTATAGCTTCCAGCAGGTACATAAAGACATCAGGTGTCATGACATCGTGTATGACATCCTGATACAGTCCTGCATAATTATGTTTTTCATTTCAACTCCAGCAGGAACACAATATCAGAAGCCATGGCATTGTATATGGCATTCTGAAACAATCCTACATGATTATGTTCTTGAACTCCAGCAGGTACATAGGATATCTTATGTTAAGACATCACACAAAGCATCTTGTGAACTCTCTTTGTTTTACCAAAATTGCTGCCAACACTTAGAACCAATAAAAAATAAGTTCAACTAGCAAGGAGAAGTGATAAGAAATAAAGCTAGACTTGTTGCTCAATGATACAGTCAGCAAGAAGGTATAGATTTCTCTGAAACCTTCGCACCAGTTGCAAGGTTAGAGGCAATCAAATTACTTCTCTCTTATGTTATAAATCATGATATCATTTTATACCAAATGGATGTTAAGAGTGCATTATTAAATGGTGTCATTTCTAAGGAAGTGTATGTCAAACAAACACCTGGGTTTTGGGACTCAATTCACCCATACTATGTTTTCAGATTAAAGAAATCACTATATGGACTCAAACAAGCTCCTAGAGCTTGGTATGAAAGACTAAGTAATTTTCTGTTAGAAAATGGATTTGAGAAAGGGCAAGTAGACATTACACTCTTTAGAAAGACTCTTAAGAATGATATCTTGATTGTCCAAGTGTATGTTGATGACATCATATTTGGTTCAACTAAATCTTTTCTTTGCCAAGAATATTTTAAGACAGTGCAGGTTGAATTCGAAATGAGTATGATGGGAGAGCTTAAGTTCTTCCTTAGAATTCAAATCAATCAATGCAAAAAGAGAGTCTATGTTAATTAGAAAAAATATACAAATGAGCTTCTGAAGAAGTTCAGCCTTGATTATTGCAAAATCATGAGCACTCATATGTATCCAACCTGCAACATGAGCAAAGAGGAAAGCCTCACCAGAGTCTGTCAAAATATGTACAAAGGTATAATTGATTCTCTTCTTTATTTAACATCTTTTAGACGAGATATTTTATTTAGTGTTTATGTGTGTTCAGTATTTCAGTCAGATCCTAGATAGACTCACTTAATTGTTGCTAAGAGGATCTTTAGATATCTGAAGGGAATACCAAATCTAAGACTGCTTTATAAAAAATCCCTAGATTATAAGATAGTTGGATTCTATGATGCTGATTATGCTATGGATAGAATTGAAAGAAAATCCACTAGTGGAAGTTGTCAATTCATATATGAAAACCTAATATCCTGGGCTAGTAAAAGACAAGCAACAATTGTTTTGTCTATAGCAGAAGCATAATACATCTCAGTTGTAAGTTATTGCACATAACTATTTTAGATGAAATATCGATTGAAAGACTATCAGATTAATGAAAGCAGTATTCCAATCTTCTGTGATAATATTGTTGCTATCTGTTTGACAAAGAATCATATTCAACTTTCTAGAACCAAGCACATAAAAACAAAACATCATTTTATAAGAGATTATGTTCAAAAGGATGTGATAGATATATAATTCATTGATACAAATCATCAATGGTTGATATATTTACCAAGCCTCTTACTATTGAAACATTTGAGTTTATAAAAAAAAATCTAAACATGCATTTTTTTAAGGATTAATGATTTCTTCTAAAATGAAGAATCAGAGTCTAATGATGATTAGAAGCTATTGCTGTCAGAAGCTATGAACAAGCTTCATATGAATAGTAAGCATTTGAGCAACTTGAACGTTGATACTTAAAATTTGATTTGTTATCTTTGATAACATATAAGTGGGTATATTAATGGTTGACATTTGTCCACTTATGTGTCATGAATCTAAATTTCTGACTCTTGGGTTATCAACTATTAGATAATACCTTGTGGTTAATGCTATACATGTTTTGAATACTGTGCATCTCTCCAAATTGTCGTTAACATATGTTTTTATCTAAGTATATCTTTTAATTCAACTTTTTGTATGAATCTCTACAATCTGACTCTGAACCAGTTAGCTCACTATGTGAAATAATCTCGTGGTTATGAAGATCCTAAGTCAAAATTCTTCTAAGAATTTTTTGTCTTCTGATTCTTGAGTTATATTAATAGATTTAACCAATCTTGTTTAGTTAAGCTAAGAAATGTGGATTCTTTCATAAATGTTCTTATCTTAACAAAAACGGTCGTGTTATTAATGGGAATCATTGTTCCTGGATAAAATTAAGTTATGCTTTGTTTTCCCTTTTATGATGTCTTTTACATTTGTGTGATTTAATTGATTTTTTTTTGCTCACAACTCAATATTGGTTAGAAAGGGTTAGAACACAACTTTAACTCACTCTTCTTGGTGGATCAAAAGATATGAACGCGAGAGATAAATAGTGATAAATGCAAGAAGAAAAGGAACATGAACTTTCATTTTTAAATAAAAGAGAAGGTACAAAGGCTGAATTCCTCTTTTAGATCAAAGTGATCTACATTGCCTAATCTTTTCCAAATTCCTCTGGAAAATAAACACATGTATTGAGAAAGTTTGACCAATCAAAGTCAAACTCATCAACATCTGAAACCATAGTCAGAAGAAGGACCGAGGTTTATCTGAAGCCTTCTCTTCTTCTTTTCCATAAATGGTTTGCTCACTTTTAGTGCCCTTGTTGATGAATTTGTCCTTGTTCTTGAACCTTCAGCCATTTTGGATTGAAACTTCAGCATTGTTGTAGCATCCTCAGTAACTGCCTTGTTAACCTCACTTTTAGTGCCCTCTTTGGAATGTTTGATAGAATCACTCATTTTTTACAAAGAAGCGTGTCAAGTATAAAAGGAATATGGTCCTGCTTGTATCAAAACTCTAATTTTATAGAAAGTTTTGGTTAAAGTGAAACCAGTTTTGGATATTGTGCACCAATGATAATCAGAGAGCAATAAATTCACTATCTTCATACACGTTTCTTCAAACTTGAATTCTCCATTTCTCTAAAAGCCTAACTGATAGAACCTACTTTGACCATCTTAAGGAGTGCAGGAGTTGTTTACCAACCATTCCAATCAATTCTCAAATATTTTCAAATCTTATATCTAAAAGGGAAATCAAATATGATTTTAAACTATTTTTATCTTGTTTTGATTACATACTAAACATGGTGCTTTTAAATTTCACTTATATGAAAATGTTTTTTTCTTCAGTGTCTTTTCTATTTCCTTTTTTATGACAAAAAGGGGAGTAGATATAAACAAATTTAAGCACCTGAAATTTGATAGTTATTATCTTGCCTAAATTCCGAAGAATTATATATGTATTTTAAATGTTTAAATTTAATTAACCTATATAGACTTAGGGGAGCTTACAAACCTAACCCTATGGACTATTAGACTTAGGGGATGCTTACAAACCTCAGACTCTGCAGTCAACTAGTTAATTAAATTTTCAACCATTATTCTTAAATACGTATGTTTGTCATCTTCAAAAAGGGGGTGATTATTGGAACAAAATTGGTTTGTCCCATATCCCATGGGTTTTGATGATAATAAAGTATTTAAAGAACAATAGGGTATACTAATGTTTGTTCAAGTGTGCAGGACCATAAACTAAAATTCATATTAAACTCAAGTACTGGTTCAGACTCTGAACATCCAAAGAGAAGCGTGAAGATCATATTCTAATGTATCACAAGCTGAAGAGCTGGCTCTGAAGAAGTCAGTATTCAAACACCAGAGTCTGAAGGAATCAGCCTATAAAGAACATACTTTAGAGAAGTTTGCTTCTGGTGATCAGAACTTGAGCTAGTCAAAGCGTAAGGACCAAGGTGACATTGATAGTTCATTGTTCATCTCTGAACATACTTTATCATGTGATGACCTAAGCTCTAAGTTCTTCATAGAGTCTACTGGGATACAACTGTTAACTCGATTTGTAGCAAAGGTTTTTCAAATTAGGTTTCACCTAACCTTATAGTTTGGTGAAATATCCGATCGTCTCCCAACATCTCTTTTGAAGCTACTCAAAGGGACTCTATTATGCATCTTCAACGACTATTTTCGTCATTATTTAAAGAATTAAAAGACTTGAATATCAACGATAACACAAGTATACAACAACGCATACATACTGAACATGCTAAACATCGATTGACAACTAAAGAGAAGTTACTCTGTCAAAGTTTTAGCACAAGCTAAACTTAGGATTTTTTATCCTTGTATATCTTAGAAATAACTAAGTATTAAAAGAGTCATATTGTGTTGTATTATTTATACCTCTTATTGTATATCAAGTGTTCTCACCCAACAATCATTTATCTGCTAGGTAGATTGTTAGAAGTCTCTTACTAAGTGTTTGAGAAGGGAAATCTTCAGCTTGTGTGCTTGAGCAAGGAATTCTCATACTTATGTGTATGAGAAAGGAAGTCTTGAGCTTGTGTGCTTGAGCAAGAAAGTCACATACTTGTGTGTGTGTGTGAGCAATGAAGTCTTGAGCTTACGTGCTTGAGTAAGGAAGTCTCATACTTATGTGTGTGAGCAAGGAAGTCTCAGACTTGTGATTTGAGAAAGGAATTCTTATACTTGTGTGTGTAAGCAAATAAGTCTCTTGCTTGTGTGCTTGAGAAAATTGTAATCTTTTGTGATTATAGTGAAAATCTCTTGTAAGTACAAGGGGACTAGATTACTCTCGATTTGTAAGAGGAACCAGGATAACTCTATTTGTTGTTATTCTTTCTTGCACTTTATATCTTCTACATATCTCTAACTAACTCAGATTTTATAACCTTGTGTTTAGAATTTGACTTAAGAGTTTTAAAAGAACGAAAAAGTCAACACAATTCAACCTTTGTTCTTGTATTTTTCTCACCTTAAATGTTGATTTTTAATCATTTGGACAAAGGATTGGACATTTGTGGATACTTCAAACTTAGATTTAAATAGAATGATCCATGTGAATCTACTAAATTTGTCGTAGTCAAAAAATATTTGTGCCCATGGACATAAAGAGTTTATATTAGCCCATAAATGTCAAAATGTAACCATTCAAACTTAGTATTTGCATGTGGAGAACTAATAGTATAAGGAATTGTTTTTTGAAAAATTACATACATCATAAAATACTTTATTATCATTTGTAATAGAGGGGCACAATATTGACATATCAATCAATCTATTACTATGAAGGTGCCCTAGTCTGAAATGTCATAAAGAAGTTTGGGGGATATAATAATTTGGGAAAACAATGTTAATGGTATTGGCATGTTTGTGGTCAACTAAAGTAACATGTATAACCAACTTTTGATTTTAGATGTCCATCACCGACTTGTACAATCCATTCGCTTGATTAGCTAAACCAGTCATCATAAAGGACTTCATATCATGTAAATAACAACGATCAAGTGTGAATTTTAATTGTACAATTTAAGGATTGGCATAACTTTGACACAAAAACTAAATTGAGTTTTAAATCAAGTGAATATAAGACATTAATGATAAAAAATAGAAGGGGTAAATTGGACATTAACAACATAAGTCTCTTGGACAATTACTATTTGGTAAGTGGGCTCTAATAAATCTAATATGATAAAAGGACTCAAACAAATGCAAATAAGAAAAAATATGACCATTGGATCCAAAATCAATGAGCCAACAATTAGAATTATTATTATTACTTGTAGAATAAGAAATTACATTACCTATACTTGAATAGTGGATCTCACTTGGTGTATGACCATTGTGAGCATTGTTGGAAGTTATGATTTGGTTATAACTAGAACCAATATCATTATTTCTTGAAGGGGTCAAATTTATCATAATTTTATTGAGATAGAGCATCTACAGGGTTTGAAATTCCACTTGGGTTATTAGAATCATAAAGACTGCTTATAAACGCATTAACATATGGAGGAGGCTTATTCACATATGTAGGATCAATTATGTTATGGTTAACCATGGTATGTTGTCTGTGTTTGTAGAGAGATGACCCTATAAGACTTCATCTTTTCATCTTACACACGGTAAGATGTCTATCACACTGGAAGATGTCTCGTGTCTGCTACATCTTCTGATCAGGGGACCGTTAGACCGTGATAGGATTAATAGAGATAACGCATTAGAGATTATGGTAGACTATTTGAGAACTTTCCCATGGGATGCCCTAAAGGAGTTATAAGCCATCCAAAACGCTCATGCTAGGTTTCAATTCTTGTAGAGGTTATATACACAACAGCTGCATGATGCAGAGTGGACCACTGATGATGATAAATAGGTTATGTCACATAGAGCATACTTGTTGTATTTGGTTGGCACATCCATTTTATGGACAAGAGTGTCACTTATATGGATGTGGTCTACCTGAGATACTTCGGTCACCTATAGCAGATCCATGTAGGGATGACAATTTGACTCATCCCCAATGGGCACCCGTAAATTTACCCATAACGGGTAGGGTAAAAACCCGCAAAAATGGGTACGGGCATGGCCTCGGGTAATTACCCATAAAAAAAAGCGGGTACGGGTGCGGGTATGGGCACCTTGGTACCCAGCCCGCCCCATACCCGCACACTATATATTTATGTATTTTTATTTTTATTTATATATTTTGGTTTATATTATTATATAAAAATGCATGTCTATCAATTATAAAACGTATCTCAATGTTAAGCCATTACATATTTAATATAAGTGTTCGTTTATTTCAACAATAAATTGTTTGAATTTTTTTAAATGTTTTTAAAAACTTAAAATTATATGATATTTTATAATTGATCTATTTATTTTTAATAGGAATGCGGACCACGGGTATGGGTATGGGTACTTACATACCCATAGGACACGGGTACGGGTGCTAACTTTGACACCCAAGCGAGTATGGGCTCGGGCACGGGGATTTTTTTAAATTGAGGATATGGGGATGAGTATTATAGTACCCTGCCCAAACCCTGCCCATTTCCATCCCTAGATCCATGAGTACAACTGGGGGCACTTGTTTTGTCTACATGTACTTAAAGTTAGCTTAAGGTTCTATGTAGAAGACCAAGCAAATAACGGGAAGCATCGCACTGTTGAAGGTAATATTTTTTCATCTTTTAGTGTTTATGTGTAATTTCCATAACACTTTTGTTACGCCATTACTAATGATTTATATGTACCATTTTCAGGCTTGGATTCTCCATCACTTCCCACACATATCCTGCTGGTCATGTGATTCGACCTACACTAAGGAAATGCCATGTGCTTTTGCATTCATCCCGCTCATAGGGAATCATATGATGGAACCATACAGAGTGTATCTTGACCGGTTGGTAGTATATGATATACACTTTCAAGCGTATTTCGATCACCACGAGACGCGTCTCATTGATGACATAGCCTTCTACTCTAGATGGTTGGCTTGTAGTTCACGTTTAATGTTTCCACATCTGCCTGAGCGAGTCATGTGACATATCAACTACATGTACTTTATTCCCATAGACACTTTCAAGTTTTCTCCTCCTACTACGACATATATAGATATGATTGTCATGTATGATGATGACCTTAATCATCTAGTATCGGATAATGCACAGAGTACCATAGATTCTACTGACTGGAGTATTGCACATGGCTACATCCAATGGTATTTCAGAGTGTCACATCCTTATATGACACCAGATTCTCTGGGAGATTCACCTAGGTATGCTCATCAGGAGATACTTTAGGAGAAACAGGCTAGGGTAGATCATGTTGTTGATGTGTTGCCTAGATGTCATTGTATCATGGAGCTTGGGCAGGAGGGTATAAACATAGGACTATTTTTGGATGGCTATGAGGTGAGGGACGTTCTATATGCCATCACGGGGGAGGCATGTGAGACACTATAGTACATGAGGCAATGTAGGAACAAGGGGGCATGTGTCCGTCACATAGAGTAATATACAATATTTGTATTATGAGCACTATTATTGGTTGTATTTTATTTTGACATTAATGTGTACTCAGGATTTATTCATTTATATATGTCATTTTTATATTATTCTGAAAGTGAATGGTTTAATTTATATAAAACTGAATACTTAATACATCGTCAGTTTCGGCAGTGCATATCCAAAATAAAGTCAAAAATTATTGTCTAGTGTGGATATGGAAATGCATCTCCATAATCTGTAAAGTGTGAATACGGAGATGCATCTTCGGATCCATTTATGTCAAATAAGGACGTTTCTGTGAAGAATACATGAGGTGTACATGGAGTGGTTCTGTAGATGAATCTGGACTAAATTTTGGAAGAAAAAAAATTGGGTGTAACTCAGTTAGGGCATGTTTTTGTGAGGTTCAGGGTATGTCCGAAAATGTATTTCCGAAATCAGAAGGACATATTCAGATTTTCATAAGATATTTTTCCACCACTTATAATGGAATATGCAACTCTCAAGATTTATCACTAAAGAGAAATAGCCCATCAAAAAAAGGGTGTGTTTTGCATAGCAAGGAAATGAGTTCAATTCTTGGCTTAAACAAAATTTTGTGTGTTCTTGTTTTTTTTAATATTAATTGTTCAAAATAATTGATTTTTTTTTAAATCCAATGTCACATTTAAAAAAAGAATAATTAATTAAAAAAAGTCAAATATGTCATCCTTATCATTAACAAAAATTAAAAGATAAAAAAATGCATATCATATCAATAATTTTGATAACTAGATTTCTTTAGGATCAAAATAGAGGAATTTTCATAAGTCAAAAAAGGAATCAAAAAAAATTTACACTGAGTTTTAAATATGCCCTATATAACAAGGGGGAATTGGTATTAAGAAAAGGATATAATGGGTTAGTTGGGACAATGTTTGTCGGCCAAAAAAGGAGGGGGATCTTGGTGTTAAGCATTGTGGTAGATTCAACTTAGCTTTGTTAAGTAAGTGGAAGTGGCGTATTTTAAACGAGAATAATTCTGTTGGCATGAGTTTCTTGGTTTTAGGTATGGAGATATAGCGTCTTTGGTGTTGCAGGATCATGTTTTTAATGCTCGCGATAAAATTTCGCTTTGGTTGAAGGATTTGTGTTTGGTTGGTAAGTTGGGGGAGGAAAACCAGGAAAACTGGTTTGTTTAGTCTATATCTTGTAGGAGGGTGCTTTAGTTTTTTTTGTTTGGTTATCTGTTGAGTTAGTTTGTCTCGCAGGAATTCCATTGTTTTCAAGAGAGGTGTTTTAAAACAAGATGGATGTGTTGGATTTGATTAAATTTTTTATCGTGGGAGTGGTTCTTGGCCTCTAATCACTGCAGGAGTTCTTGCTCGTGGGATGTTTGGCGTGTCTCACTGATCTCTTTTTTCTTGTAATTTGTTTGTTGGTTGGTTTTTGTTCTTGTCTTTTGTGTTTTTCTGTTTTGGTTTGTTGTTGATTTTGTAAGGGTTGGGCATCCCTTGTGTTTCCTTTATTAATTCTATTTTGCTTATAAACCAAAAATATATGTATTCGTTGAAATACCTAATTAGAGATTATCTTTTTCATACTTTTCTGTTATTGTTTCCCACATGTTCCTTTCCTAATCCTATTTGAAGTATGTCAAGAAATGTGGTGCTTCTTCCAATTGAAATTTGAATTAGGGTTCCCCGCATTGTAAAAATATAGTTTATTCTGTTAGACTCAGACTTGGTAGGTTTTGTACTTTTATTAGAAGAAAAAAGGTAATTTCTTTTCCCACCCTTATATGTTCTTCCAGACCCTCGGCAAAAAGTCAAAAATGGCCCAAGTTTTTGGAGATTTATCTTCGAACGCACTGTTTCCTTACTTTTCCAAAATTTAATTTAGAGATGCATCTTATTATTTGTTATAGGGTTTGTTCGGATATGCATCTCCGAAATAACCCTTAATTTCAAATCCAAGGAAAAATTTGGAGATGCATCTCCGAAAGTATTTAATGTATATATAATGTGCATCAGACCCTCACTCTTCTCCTTCTTCATTTTTCGAAACTTTTTTTTGTTACTATTGGAGCTCGTGAGCAACATATATTTAGTCCATATTTCAAGCTTCTTCAAGGATAAACACTATTTCTACTTCAAGCATTTCAATCACAAATAACTCCACTCGTTCACCCTTAACACTTTTTTAAGTAAGTTTCTCATTAAATTTATTTTGAATTTTTATTAATGTATTGGGTAAAATAGTTTGTTATATTTGCATTAGATAATAGTTAGATTCGTAATACATAGCTTTTAGAGACATGCATTATGAATTTGGTTGCGTTTTTTCTTGTTAGGGCAAGACTGATATCAATTTCTGCCATTGTTGTAGACCCGAGCTTTTTCAAAGATGCATCTCTCAATTGCATCCTTAATGGTTTTCGGAGATGCATATCCGAAATTTTCCTGGATGCTAACTGATGTATTTTTCTCGTATGGTTTTAGAAAAAATGGCTGCAAACAACGACGATAGACTGAGACTCAGTCGTGAGACTCAACACGCATCTCGTATTGGAGTATGTCAGCCATAAGTCAGTGGTTTTACGCGGACGGTTACATGACTTGGTTTTATAGTGTCTCACACCGGACACTCCTGGACGTCCACCTAAACCTGCTCATGAGGAGATCCTTGAGAATGAGAAGGCTAGGGATGACCATGCCATTGACGTGTTGTCGATCTGTCAGAATATTATGCGGAATACGTATGAGTGCATAGAGTTTGGACAGTTTGAGAGAGGTGGCGATGATGCAGTTGCCCTAGCACGTTCCATTTTTATCGAAGCACAAAATGTCTTGGGTTATCAGCAGCAGAGGAGGAGCCAATGGGTTAGAATTAGATGTACACAATAGGTTATGCTTTTATTTGTATTTTGAGATGTTTTGTATTTTTTTACCATCCTTTAAGAACAATGTTCATAATATGATTTGATGTTTTTTTAATTAACGCATTACCTTCTTCTATAGTATTCATGTTTATTAATGTTTGAATCAAATAATTGCAAAGTCTAATTAAAATGACTTTGGATCCATAAAAAATACAAATTTAGGATAATGTTTATGTCAAGAAACATGTAGAGAAGATTTCGGATATGCATCTGCGAATTCACCCCAGAAATTTTCACAGATGTATTTTCAGACCAAATTTTAATAAAAATGAATTTTGATGAGTTCGAATGCGAATTCACCCCAGAAATTTCCACAGATGTATTTTCAGACCAAATTTTGATGAGTTCGAATATGCATCTCCGAAAAACCATGAGGATATTTTTAGATTTCAAGTGTGGTGGCACACCGTAAGAGTGAGAAAAGAAATTGCAAGAAAAAAAATGAAAAATCTTTGAAACTATGCCACAAGTGAAGAAGACTTTCAGGGCCTTTCACATAGACATCTTCAACTAACATTAGATTTTACATAACATAAGTGTGTAAAGCCATAAAACAAACACAGGTTCGTATTTTGAAAATACTGTTTTTTTTTTATTTGCTGTTCCATCTCTACCTTGTGAAGGTCGCAAAAGAACCATCCGGATGAACCAAAACCAAAACTAGCATCATAATCACTAGTAGTATCGTCCTCAATTATTACATTATTGGCTTAACATCCACATCGGAAAAAAGCACTCGCATCAGATTTTCCTTGGCTCCACGAATACAGCTGTCGTCCTTCGAGGCACAGAAAAACAGCCAGCAGAAGCCTCGTATTTTGAGCTCTTAACAAGGTCATCAGATGACATTTCCTACAATACAATATACACCATGGAACTGAACACCTCATTTGAAACTATAAACGGATCAAAATCTAGCAATTGATGGTGCAATGGATCGAACCTGAATGGGATGCAATTGAAGATTTCTTGATTGCATGGAAGGGCTAACAAATGATACTTCTTGTGGACTCGCATTGACAACGACAACAATGAACGAATATCTGCTCAATACAATTGTCAACAAAATTAAAGCATGTTCTAGTCAACAAACAAAAAAATTGCAAAATGTTTTAACATACATGGAATCCAGCTGAGACAATCCAGGAAAACCATCATGGCCATCTTCAATGCTCATCACTATGACTCCATAAGCCAACGATGGTCCAGTGTTGTGAAAGCGTACTCGTTGCTGCAAACGACACCAGAAGTTTTATGTCTTGTGTACCAAAAATCCTAGGTCTTGGAATAGTAACTGTTTTATTCATTAATGTTTGCTGTAGCTTGTAGCTACTTTATTAGTAGAAACCAAGAACAATTAGAAAACAAACAAATCAAAATACAAATAAAATAACAATTTACTCAGGTCGATAGGTACTAATTGCCAATGATGATGATGATTATAATTGTTAGCATTTTAATCATTAACACTTCTGAATTTGATACTTCTGAATTTGATACTTCAGAATTCAAGTTAATCAAATTAATGTGGTGAAAATATTTAGATGCTGATAAAGAATATTTATTAAGTTGACTAAGAACTTCAGTATCTATCTATGTACTAATTGATGAAGTAATTTTATATAATGATGAGATTTAAAATGTCTCACCTGTATAGCATTTGCCGTCCTCAGGCGGAAAAGTGGTGAAGAATACCTTATACGCAACAGGTTTAAGAAATTGTCCATGGTAGCGAGGATGTCACTCCTTTGAGGCCTGAAGGATGGGTCTGCCAGTCTTGGTTGGATCCTGACACTCAAGATCATCAAGTAGTAAACATATGCAGTACAAGTGGTAAACTAAGAAAATCACTGCCTTAATAACAGTTTCAACAGTCCACCAAATCATAAGTTTTCTCAATATAATGTTGGATACGTTATTGACCCGTTCTTCTTGTGACATTTTATGAAGGCAAATGCCAACAAGCGCGTTAAGAAAATATCCATAGAAAATTGTAATACTTGGTGTTACTAATACATTGAATATAATACTTTTTAATAAAAAATACATTTATTCATTAATCGGTACCCTTGAGGCATGCATTTGCAGAGCCATTTGTTAAGAGGTATTAATGAGATGTTGAAATGCTTACAATGACCAGCTTTTTTCGTTTTTCTCCCTTGGAGGAAGACCAACTCCCCAATTATTGGAATTGTATGTAAAGTCAAGTCTGAAATTGTGAGATTACAGGTGAAGTTAGATGCAAAAGGAAGCACATTACTAAGTAACACTAAATCTGCAAAAGCAACCACTATAAAAATATAGATGATGCTAATTTTGGCAAAGTTAAAACAGTAACAATGAAAGTTAATATGCATAGCAGAAGTTGAATATATAGAGAATACCTGTTGAACCAATCCCCAGAATTGTATGAATCTCGATCCAGTGACTTTGAGCGGAGTATCTCATCACCAGAGTGAAAAAAAGGTATGCCCTAAGAACAGAAATTCTTTAGTACCATAATAGTCTCTCTATAAGAAATTGAGAGTTACAATCTGCTGAACAATCAGATTATAGTACTTTTGCAAGTTTATTAACTTCTTATCTAGATTGTCAAAAAAAATCTTATCCTAGATTTTATCAAAAAAAACTTCCCATGCTAGATTGTTGCACTTATTAAAGCCTCCAACATAAGTGCATAAGTATAAATAAAAGAAATACAAAATCTCTGATTTTAGCGGTGAACTTCTTACCTGTGATAATGCTATAACACTTGTTGCCAAATAGTTTATCCTGCATCTCTCAGCTACACCGATATCCATCGGAGTCTGAAAGTAAAGAATGATACTGAACCAAAGACCCAGAAAAAAATTGCATGAGAAAAGTAGAATGTTGAGAATATTGATTGTTGTCATATTACCTTTATGCTCACAATGTCAAAGAGGGTTTCATTATCATGAGCAGAAACATAATTGACCTGCAAAACAAGTAAAGATGTTCAAAATGTTTTATCCCCCGTCACATCAACATTGTTGATAAAGATGCTCAATATTGATACTTTAAAATCTTGAAAAATATTGTCCAACTACAGAGTATTTTTGGAGGAAGTAGAAAAGTGGGGCCAGGGGATATACAAGGGAATAAACTTACCGTCTCTATGGGGGATGAGGCAAAAGCAACGGGTGTCCCACCATATGTCAATACTTCTGACCCTTTCACCTGATATCATAAAAACTTATTAGGCAAGATTTCTCAAAGAAAGAGTTCTCATTCCGCCAACAGGTATAAATCTTTTGAAGATATCACCTATTAGAGAAAATACACCTCCACTTTCATGCATCTGTGTAATGTGTCGACTTTCACCACCTAAGTTTCATACTTCAAGAACTATCTCCACTACTGACTCCACCATCATTGCTACCCCTGTACGTACACCTTTGTCATAACTTCCACATTTCCCACTATCTACCACTGCCATTGCTGCCGCTCTTCACTATCACCTCAACCAGCACCTTTCTTACCACTTGTCAACTACCATTGATACTTCCATAGCCACATTTGAAGCATGGACAAATGCGGGTGGTCCAACAGCAAATTGTCTAACACTTAAAATGGGTTATCTGGTGTGTGGCAAAATATGGGTGGCCCAATAACACAGTTAGGATAAGCTCTAGTTACAGATTATAATTTAGGTTTTAGGTCTTAACCCTAAAAGTTAACTCGAGATAAGAATATCACTACTAACATCGCCATTACTGTTGCTGCCATGCCAATCATTGGCACTGACCACAACAAGCTCATGAGTCACGACTGCCACTCTCTACCATTCGGCATCTGCTATTGCTACCACTCCCCCAGTCATGACCATTGACCACTATCTTACCACTAGGCCTACGTATTGCCATTGGCCCTACCTCCGTCAGAGCCCAAATAAGAAAGCCACTTTCCCAAAAGTCATCCATTTTCAGCAGAGTAAAATAATATTAACAACGTTAAATTATTTATACCTCAATTTTTAAATATGCAATTTTTTCCTAAAAACAGAACATTACATCATACTTCGAAAAAATGAAATAAGAATTAAATCATATTTCTATAATACTTCAAAATTACTAGTGCAGTTCAGTTAATCAAATGTTAAAATTTGAGTTCGTGATCCGATTTCAAATGAAACAGAGCCACCATAATTTTTTTAAACAGTATGCAAAGTGCATGTTTAACTCCAATAAACATAGCAGGTGGAGCAATGTCAATACCTCTTCTCCTTTGGAATTGGTTAGCACAAAATCTTGCAAGTTTCCAGCCATTCCAATCTAGAAAACATGAAAGGCCACGAATGACTTGTATACACCAAATTTTGTTTATACATGTTGTAAATATTAGATTGTAAATAGTAATTATTTCTATTAGTAATGAGGCCCATTAGTCAAAGCCCATTAGGTTTTCTATTCTCTCTTATTTAAAACATGTAGATGTAACATGTAAGAATCACTTTTTAATATATCAGTAAAATATTTTACAACATGGTATCAAGAGCTCCCGATTTTGGGGGATTCGCTTCCGCCTAAACTCTAGCCGCCTTGTAGCGGAGTCTTTTTTCTTTTACTGCAGTTTGCAGTTTGTTGTTGTTTTTGGGTGTTTGGGTCATTGTTGTTTTGTGTTGTAGCACATCGTGCTTCTTGTTTTTGTTCACTCATCTTTGAAACCCTAACCCATCCTGTTTCTTGGTTTGTTTTCTCTCGATTGTCCTTTCAATGGCTGAAAAGAGGGGAACTGATCTTTCCTCCTTCAGTCAGAATGATGTGGAACGGTTGAAGTCTATGCTTGACTCCATGAGTAAGCCTTCTGGTTTTGGGTCTCTAGCAGTTACTGGTAAGAGTTTGTGCTCCCGATCTCTTACTGTTTGTGGTAATATTCCTAAGAATGCGTGGATTCTTGACTCTGGTGCTACTAATCATATGACATTTGATTCCACATTATTATGCTCTTATACCACACCTTCGAGTATTCTTTATATCACTGTTGCTGATGGCTCTCATGCTTGTGTTGTTGGCACTGGAAATATTGACTTGCAACCTCCATTCCAGTTGCAATCTATGCTTCATGTTCCCACACTTTCCCACAATTTAATTTCCATCCATAAACTTACCCGTGATCTGAATTGTAGAGTAATTTTTTCTATGTCCCATTGTGTTTTTCAGGACCTTACCACGGGGCAGACGATTGGAATTGCTAAGGAAAAGGAAGGGTTATACTACTTCTCTGATGACCATCCAAAGGTGTTGTCCTCCTGTTTCCAGTCTCAGTCTTCCTCTTCAGCCTCACAAATTTGGCTTCAGCACAAGCGTCTCGGTCATCCTCCATTTTATATAATTAAGTCTATGTTTCCGTCGTTGTTCTTACACCATTCTGTTGAGTCTTTTAAGTGTGATGTTTGTCAGTTGGCAAAACACAATCGTGTATCTTTTCCTTTCAGTTTTAATAAAAGTGATGAACCTTTTGATTTGATTCATTCTGATGTTTGGGGACCTGCCCCTACCTCTAATATTTTTGGTGCAAAATGGTTTGTCTCATTTATTGATGATTGTACTCGGGTAACTTGGATTTTCTTGATGAATACTAAATCCGAAGTACCACAAATATTTATCCAATTTTATAATATGGTACAAACGCAATTTGGGAAAGGCATAAAAAGAATTCGTTCTGACAATGGTAAAGAATATGTCAATCATACCTTTTCCAACTTCACTAGTAAACATGGCATTCTCCATGAATTCACATGTGTTGACATCCCACAACAAAACGGTGTCGCAGAAAGAAAAAATCGTCATTTACTTGAAGTTGCTAGATCTCTCCTTTTTCAAATGTCTGTTCCTACCTCTTATTGGGGTGAGGCAATTCTTACTGCTGCCTATCTGATTAACCGGGTCCCATCTCGAGTGTTAGGTAATAAAAGTCCTGCCCAATTTATGCTTTCACGTTTTCCATTTGTTCCTATCTTACACACTCTTGAGTCTCGCATTTTTGGTTGTGTTGCTTTTGTTCATGTTCACAAACAATATCGTAACAAATTGGATCCCCGTGCTGTCAGATGTATCTTTCTGGGTTATGCACCCAACAAAAGAGGGTACAAATGTTATCATCCTCCGAGTCGAAAATTCTTTGTCTCCAAAAATGTCACCTTTCATGAAAATGTGTCATATTTCACTTGTTCTCAGTCTTAGGGGGAGAACATAAGTGACTTAGAGTCAGAGTCAGAGTCTGAGTCCGAGTTTCTGATCCTTGGTCCTAGCCTCCCTAGAACACCTATCAGTGTTCCCTCTCTTAAACCCGAGTTGTCACCTAGTTTGAGTTTGAGTCCTAGTTCAACACCTGAATCTGAGCCAGTAAGTGTTCCTGGTCCTTCAAGGCCTTCTGTTTTACAGGAATCAGCACCTCCAGCACCAACTCTAGTGTATCAGAGAAGAAGTAAACCTGACATTCTCCAGAAACAAATTCAATCGCCTGAACCGGAGGTAAGTACTGAAAATGATTCCTCTAGTGATGATTGTGCCATTTCTGATACTTGTGACACTAATCCAGTTGATTTACCCATTGCTTTAAGGAAGGATAAAAGATCTTGTCCCTCCCTATATCGACACCATATCTCTCAATATGTTTCCACTAAACATCTTTCCACACAATATCAAAGTTTCATTGCAGCTGTTGATTCTGTGAAAATCCCATCATCTGTTGAAGAAGCATTGCAAAATAGAAATTGGGTCCAAGCTATGGATGAGGAAATGAGAGCACTTGAAAAAAATGGTACTTGGGAGATTATTGAAAGGAAAAGAGACAAAAGTCCAGTTGGATGCAGATGGATCTATACTGTAAAGTACAAATCTGATGGTACACTTGATCGGTACAAAGCAAGACTAGTGGCAAAAGGTTATACTCAGACGTATGGTATTGATTATGAGGAGACATTTGCCCCAGTGGCAAAGATGAATACTGTTCGAATTTTACTATCTCTTGCTGCTTCATGTGGATGGGAATTGCAACAGTTTGATGTTAAAAATGCGTTCTTGCATGGAGACTTAGAGGAAGAAGTGTATATGGAGATTCCACCAGGTGTTGGCATAACAAATGGAGCTAACAAGGTGTGTAAATTGAAGAAAGCCTTATATGGACTAAAGCAGTCCCCTCGGGCATGGTTTGGAAGATTCACAAAGGCAATGATGTGTTTGGGCTATAAGCAAAGTCAAGGAGACCACACTTTATTTTTTAAACATTCACAAGGAGGAAAACTGACTGTACTTCTTGTTTATGTTGATGATATTATTGTTACAGGAGATGATTTGATTGAGAGACATTTCCTCAAAGAGAAATTATCAGCAGAGTTTGAGATGAAAAACCTTGGGCAACTCAAGTATTTCTTGGGAATTGAGGTAGCCTACTCAAAGCAAGGCATCTTTATTTCTCAAAGGAAGTATGTGCTTGATCTTTTGCAGGAAACTGGCAAACTTGGATGCAAACCTGCAAGTGTTCCCATTGAACAAAATCACAGGATAAGCTTTGAGGAGGAAAGTGACAAAGTTGACAAGGGTCAATATCAGAGATTAGTGGGAAAATTGATTTACTTGGCACACACTAGAACAGATTTGGCATATACAGTCAGTGTGGTGAGCCAATTCATGCATGATCCGAGGGTGAGACATTTGCAGGCTGTAGACCGCATTCTACAATATCTTAAAGCAACTCCAGGGAGAGGACTTTTGTTTAAAAGAGGTGGAAATCTAACTATGGAGACTTACACTGATGCGGATTATGCCGGATCAGTGAGTGACAGAAGATCTACGTCAGGCTATTGTACTTTTCTGTGTGGTAACCTTGTAGCTTGGAAGAGTAAGAAGCAAAGTGTAGTTACTCGATCAAGCGCCGAGGCAGAATTTAGAGCTATGGCACTAGGAATTTGTGAGCTATTGTGGATGAAACAAATTCTAGAAGACTTGAAGATACAATGTGAAGGTCCTATGAAATTGTTTTGTGACAATAAATCGGCTATTAGTATTGCTCATAATCCTGTTCAGCATGACAGGACTAAACACATTGAGATTGACCGACATTTTATCAAAGAGAAGTTGGATAGTGGACTGATAATTACATCTTACGTTCCTTCCGGGCATCAGCTGGCAGATGTGTTAACAAAAGGCTTACCAACAGAAAGATTCAGGCAACTTACTTGCAAGCTGGGAATGATAGATATCCATTCACCAGCTTGAGGGGGAGTGTTGTAAATATTAGATTGTAAATAGTAATTATTTCTATTAGTAATGAGGCCCATTAGTCAAAGCCCATTAGATTTTCTATTCTCTCTTATTTAAAGCATGTAGATGTAACATGTAAGAATCACTTTTTAATATATCATTAAAATATTTTACAACAATACGGAATAATATCATATTGATCTGAGTTACAAGGACACTAACTCCCTAAGAGGGATGGGTGAAAGAGAGAGTAAGGGAAACTGAGTAAATTGTTAACTTTATATGACCAAAAGTTTTGTCCCATCAAAAGCATATGCGTAATACATATTACATATATGATACTTCAAGAACTATCTCCACTACTGACTCCACCATCATTACTAGCTTAAGTTATAATTATTTTGAGGTTAGAAGCCAAAAATGTGAATTTCAACAATGAAATCTCGTCAAAATCTTGTGAGCTAATTTTCACCCAAAAATATGTGTAGAGAATTTTCTAACCATCTCCCATGTTCTTAATGCTAACTAATCAGATAGAAGTCTAAAGCGAAACACCTATTAAAAAACTGAAACAAACAAAGAACGGATGTGAGTCAAAAACATATTACATAAAATTTTTACATGAAATGCAACCATGAAAATATAAACTTTGCCAGCAGGCACCGCAATTTCAATAATTCCAACAGTCTGTTCTAGTATTTTTAACTTAAAATATATACAAAACTTTGTAAGCCAAAACCTGGATGTGATCCATTGATGCAGCAAGCGTGGATTTCATATTAGCTTCTGTTCCGTGATCATGGCCATTAGGCTGCAGAAATAGGATGAAACTCAGACACTCAAGTTTTCAAATTAAAATTGTATGCAAGCAGTAAAAGGAATTTCTAAGCATATTTTTCCAGATGTTAACTTGTGGCAACAAATCTCATTAGAATCATGCTAGTAGAGCCAAAGATATTTATTATGAAGTGGTTAATGGGTAAGTAATAGGTAGGAATGGATCCATAAAACATTTAAGTAAGTGGCCAAAAATATATAGTGACATATGTGTGTATGTGCGTACGTGTGCGTGCATGTCCGTGCATGTGTGGGCGTGCGTGCGCGTGTGCAGGATAGGAATTAAGTTATAAAAAAAACACCTGCAAACGTAGGCCAGTCACAAAACCTTGTTGAAGAATGTTGCCAAATGGAGATCCACCAAGCATGGAATCACGAATTCGATCATTAAAGCTGAATATACATTCCAGCATGAGAAATCAACAAAAGAAATATTTAGAGTATTTCGAAATTTAAAAGACAAAAGTAAGCAATGATGGGATATTGATAATTTTTTATATTATGATTTGTTAGTATCTTTAGGAATTAGATAGGATTGCATTCCCATTTAGATTATATGTATATGAATAGTTATATTCAATATGGTATCTAGATCGAGATTTTTCAAATGGGTTCATCCGTCCAGGTTAACCCTAATTTATTTTTGTTTGATTGTTATTTGGTCACGAGAAATCCATAAGAGCCACAACCACCGCTGACAATAGTTGGAGCATCCGTTAGAGCCCTTGCTTCTGCCACCGCCGCCGCCATAGATACGTGCGCCACCACTAGAATTAGACGTCGCCGATCAGCTGTCCGCCGATGCTACGCCGTCATATGTCAAGCAACGTGCCGCCACAATCTCTAATATTTCCTGGTGCGTGAGGCGTCGCCTTCCCTTCGCAGTTTTCATTCACCATTGACATCAACTGACTCGTCTTTCCATTGTGTCGTTTGGAACCATCAATATCATGTGGGTCCCACTTTTGAGAGGTCATTCGGAGCTTTCTTTGCAGTTGGCTGGTTTTTCAGAAGTTTTTGCCGTGTTTCAGGCTTCCTAGGACATTCTGTGGTCACTTTAGCTTACTACTTTTGTTGTGTTTTATCTTGCTTGTTGCAAATTTGTTTTTCAAAATCATTCAAAGTTAATTTTGATTAGTAGCTTGATGGTTGTTCGATATGTTTCATCTCCGGTCATTCTCACTCATTTTGGTGATTCTCCCCTTATGATTTTTAGATTCCGGTGCTTTGATCATGTATAGGCATGGCAACGGGATGGGGAGCGGCGGGTTTAAGCATTGTCAGCTCCCCAGTCGGGAGTAACAATTTACCACTCACCCCGCCCTAGCGGAAAACGGGTTTCCCCGCACCCACGTAAAAACTATTATTTAAAAAAAATGCAAGATTTTTTCAATGGCAATAAAAACCAATAATTAAACTAAATACTTTTCCCATTTTAATAATAATCATAATATTTGGTCATTTTTATCAATCTGTATTTCCAAAAAACTTAATATTAATTTTAATAAACTTGTTATTTCAAGATTAAGGATAAATGGGAAATAAAATCATTTAAAATAAGAGTAATAGAATAAATTTAATAGGCCGGGGTGGGGGCGGGTGGGAGCAGGGCGTATACTAGCATCTCCGCCCCCTAATTAAAAACCAGGATTTCCCCGCACCAGTTAAATTGGTTTTTTCTTGTTTGTTTGATTCGGGCGGGAACGGATTATTTTTCCATGCTTAATCATGTAGTTGGTAATGTGTCTCTTATCTCTAACTTGTCACCTCTTAAAATACCTCAAAATATTACTCTTGTTAATGGTTCTAAGGCATAACTTATTGGTAGTATTGATCAAAATTCACATCTACCATCTCTATCATGGAATTATGTGTTATTTAAACTATATGTTAGTTATACCTGATTGTCCTTTTAATTTGATTTCAAGGAGCAAACATACTCTCTCAATTGTTCCATAACATTTTCATCCGGGTCTTTCGCTATATAGGGACTATAGTATGGGAAAGACTATTGAGACATATGAATCACAGGGTCTATATTACCTTCATCATCATCCACCCACCATTTGTGGTGTTTGTGCATCTCCGGATATATCATTAATCATCGTTTCGGCCATTGATCGGTCACCATTTCCATTGAATTCCCACCGTTAATCCGACATATTTTCATCACTTTGGTAAGATTTATGTTTGTTTTTAGTTGCTTCGGAGTCATTTATCATGTTTTGTTGGTTTGGTATCGCATTGCATTCGATTACAAGTTTATGTCAAAAAAGATCCCGTTTATGCTTCGTTTAGTAGTGTCATTGTTACAGGCCATTGCACAGGTTTAAAAGCAATAATGGTGAAGTTATGAATACTCAGAAAGGCAAAAATATGAAGAAACAGCAGGTCAACACGGGCACCCGTGTGCCACAACACTGCCCGTGTTGTTGATCAGACAGAGCAAAATGGGAGAAGAAAAACAGAAATCAACACGGGCGCCCGTGTGGTGACACACGACCGTGTTGTTTAAAATAGTGCATTAACACGGGCACCCGTGTGGAGGAACACGGCCCGTGTTGTTGCCTCTGTAGCTTGTGTTGAAAATAATTATCATGGAGAGCAACACGGGCACCCGTGTGGTGACACACGGCCGTGTTGTTGGGCGCAGCATGGAAACCCTAACTTTTGTTTTGTGAACCGATTCTGCTCATTAAGGGTAGTTTGGACCTTTTGCTTGGAGGAGATTCATCTTAAGCTATAAGAAGGCTTGGAAGAGAAAGGAGAATGGACTTTTTGACGGACGAAAGAAAACATTGCATTGGAGAAGATAGCTACTACGAAGGATTTGAAGACGGCGAGATTCAAGGGCATCAACCATTGAAGATCAAAATCTCTTAATTCTTTGTAATGTCTAATCTTTACATTATGCTTTCTTTGAATACTATGAGAGGCTAAACCCCCTATGTTAGGGGGGTGGTCCTGATTTGATCGTATGTTATGAATTTGAACAAATGATTTCCTTATTGCTATGTTACTTATTTCAATTCAATTGTGTGATGTTATTATGCTTTTGTATCGGACAAATACAAATTGATCTATGACTATCAATAACAGGATTGTGATTGTTAGGATTTTCACACAATTAGGTTTATGATTGCATCATCTAGGACTAGTAACTGTTGTAAACCACCGCAAACCTTGATATTATTTATGATATTAATTGAATGGAAATTTGAGTAAGAATTGGTAGTTTAATAGTTTCTTCCTTAAGGACTTAAGGAAGAACATTTTGAGGTTAGGTAATTGAATGTTTCATATGTATTAAGGAAATCTTGACTGAATGCATAACTGGTTAAATCAACCACTTCCCCTAGCATATTTTATATTAATCAGTTATATTTTACTGTCTGTTGTGTTTATTGTTAGAATTCCCAAACAACCAAACCATTATCTTTTTGTTATGATAGAATCAAAATAAAATAAGTATTTCCTACGCAATCCTTGAGATCGATACTTGGAGATAAAACTCCTTATTACTACATCGGTAAAAATAGTACACTTGCTATTTTTCCGATCAGCCATCCAAGTTTAGATAAACAAAAGTGCTGGTTCTTCAACTTTCACATTTAAAGTCATTGGAGTGTGAGCCATATCAACTTGGCAAACATGTCAGAGCATCTTTTTCAAGTAGTTCCAACAAAAGATCCATGTCCCGCTTTGATTCATTTTGATGTTTGGAGTCCTAGTCGGTTGCCATCTACTTTGGGATACATATAATATGTCACTTTCATTGATGATTTTTCTAAATGCACTTGAATCACTATATTGAAAGATCGCTCACAATTATTTGGTGTCTTTCAGACGTTTTGTGCCGAGATAAAGAATCAATTTGAAAAAGTAATTTGAATGTTGCAAAGTGACAATGCAAAAGAATATTATTCTGCACCATTCAACTCTTTCATGGCTTCTTATGGTATCATACATCAGTCCAGTTGTCCCCACACCCCCACAACAAAATGGCATTGCTGAAAGAAAACAAAACATTGTCTTTTAGTTGATACAACTTGAACTTTATTGATCAACGCCTATGCAGCTTCTTTTAAATTTTGGGGTGATGTTATTCTCATTGCTTGTTATTTGATAAATCGCATGCCATCCTCAGTGTAAGATAATGATATTCCACACTCACTCTTGTTTCCTAAGAACCCCTTGTATGTTAATCCCTCTTTGTGTGTTCAACCCTACATGTTTTGTTCATAATCTATCTTCTGGCTGCGATAAATTGTCTGCACGAGCTATCAATTGTTTGTTTTTGGTATTTCTAGAACTCAATTGGGTGTTAATCTTCATCTACATTTTGTTTTTATATTTGAGCAGATGTTACTTTCTTTGAGGATACACAATTCTTTGATTCACCCCCTACATCTGGTTTACAACATATGTTACTACTTCTAACCTACCCTATTTGAGTCATTTGTCTCTACTCATAATTATCCACAGTCACAAGGTAACCTTGAGTTCCACCAATATGCTATTATTTATGAGCTAAAACTCCAGAAACAAATCCTATTAATTCCAGTGATTCAGCTCCAAAGAGTGTTGCTACTAATTCTAATGATTCTGCAACAGTTCCAATTTATTCTCCTGGCGCGGTTCCACCGGAGCCTTCTGTTGACTTACCTATTGCTCTTCGTAATGGTAAAAGGAGCCTCTTCCTCATCCTGTTTACAACTTTTTGAGTTACCACCGACTGTCTCCTTCCTACTTTGTTGTGTCTATTTTGTCATCCAAGGTTGTTAAGATATTGTCCTGGATCTTAAAATCTTATGATTTTATGATCTCACTCACCGCCAACAATCCATATTGTATGTAGAATCATATATTGTAGCAAGATTGAACAAAATCGATGCAAAATTGTAACCAACTTGTGAAAACATGTTAAAAGCCTCTTCCTTCCTCAAGTGAACATCATATGTTACAAGCATTGTTGCTCCCGTTTTTTTTCTTAATCAACATCATTTTCATTTTTATTTTTGATGGCAACTTTATTATTTTCCTTATTATGACAATACATTTTTTGTTTCTATGTGTTTTACTTTGTTCTTTTTATAATTGTTTTGATTCTTAAATTTCGTACTATGATTCATATTTTTATTTGTATTAATTCATTTACAACATTAAATATTTTGTGTTTGATAATTTGTGTTGTTTATGAATGGGCAAATTTCTTTTGGTAAAATATACTTGAATATGTTGTTACGCATGACTATTTTACTTAACATGAATGTTGTAGGATTTTAAGAATAAAAAGATAAATTAGTTTTAAAATATCTCCCTTCTCGTTGTGAACCAAACATATATTTAATTAATTTATCTTCTCTCCTCCCCTCCTCTCTTTTAAACCAAGCACATATTTAACTAAAATACTTCCCTTGTCCTCCCCTCCATTAAAATTTCTCCCCTCCCCTCCCCTCCATTGAACCAAACAGGCTCAGAAGTTCTATCTTGAACATTTAGAGTTTTAAAAAAATTGAAAGATTATTAAGCAACATATAGTGGAATAAGAAAAAACCTACCTCCCAATTCGTGTTCCAGAAAGATTGAATTGAGAAGCATTTATCCCACGCCCATTTTTTGCAACTTCACCAAAGTCCCATCCTTCACCATATCTGTTTTCAATTAAATTGAAAATTAAAAAAAAAAATCACAGAATTAGGAAAAAATACAACATGCACGAGTAAAATGAACAGGGGTGAAAATCATATAGAAAATCACCAATGAGTGTAATTCAATAAAAATCAACATTGGAGAACAAGTACATGTAGATGTTGGAACCATCAACTCCGTCTTTTTCTTTTGCTAAACAATGGAGAGCATTTTTTGCGTTCAGCTGCATCCATGTCACAAAATCAATATTTATTTCATTTATTTTACTTGCACGTCATACATTCATCTATGATGTCAGATTCATCTGTTATTAACAAATTATTTTTAAGATTCAACCCATAATCCAAAATAAGAGAGCAAAAAACTGCTGAAGTTCTTTTCTGTTTAACCCATAATTTAACATTCAATCACTATTACACCATATACTCTGATATCTAAATTACGAGTTACACTTGCCAGGGAATCATGTGAGCATTCTCAAAGAACCGACTGTTGTCTATCCATATCTTGCATTTATTTGCTAATATACTTTCGTATTAAGTTACAGTAAAATGCCAGAGTGAGTTACATACCAAAGTGAGTCAAAGTAAAATGCCAAAGTGAATTACATACCATTGTGCTCTTCATTATATGACCCATAAGGTCAAATCTGAACCCATCAATCTGAAAAGAAAATGCATCATATGGTCAATGATAATCAATTCATGGAACCCCGTTACATATTTTTTATTTTAATAGAAAAAGAAAGGGAAAGTACAATTAAGGCGAGGATAAAAAACCCTTAAAATCAGGATAACTTAATACAGCAAAAACAAAAAAAAAAATACAAAGCCTGCGGGCTGCTTAATCTCCCTCCAAATAAGATGTATAAACTTCCATAGTAATATACTATTAGGAATTTATAAGTTCCATCCCCAAAACAAACAAAAAAACAGATAGTTTCTAAATCGCACAAATTGAAAAGGAAATGAGTAAGCACAAGTGAAGATATCAACAATCACCTTGTAATTGACTGCCCAGTGTACAAGATCGTCGAGGATCAAACGCTCAACCATAAAGTGCTCACTCGCAGTATTATTCATACAAGTACTGTTCTCAATGAAACCATCTGTGTTTCTTCTTAGATAGTAACCTGGAACAATCTATAAGATACATTTTTTTCACACCACAGAAGTAGATAGGCTTAATGATGAAATACTCAATAGGACAGCTACACATATTCGTATCTAAACAATTACAAGTCAACTAAAGTGTTAAGAAATATAGTTGGGTCTAACTCAACCTTACAAAACCGGCTTGTAGAGTGAGATTTGCCCCCACTTATAAGCACATGTTCTGGCCATATATTGTCCGATATAGGACTCTCAACATAAAGAAACAATTTCGATAATTCCTGACCTTATCAAGGACAGAATGTTCATCAAAGGGTCCATTTCCTTGCAAATGATTGTAGACAGTATCCAACACAACGCGAAGGCCGATATGATTAAGAGCCTGAAATGTATATAAATTCCAAGAGACAACAAAAAGAATTAATTTAACCAACAAATTACAATAGAAAATGGCATTACTCTTCCACATTTAAAAAAGATTTACAAATATTGATCCATCAATTTAACATCGGGTTAAAGAACATCAAATTCATACCTGAACCATCTTACGGAACTCAATTGTACGGTTTGGGCCATTTGGAGTACTTGCATAGCTCCCTTTGGGGACACCCCAAAGAACAGGGTTGTACCTTTTTAAGACGAGAACATTAATAAGAAAACTTAAGCATATGCAAATGTCCGAACTGTCCACCAGTGGTATTTACATACCCCCAGTTATATCCATCAAAATCTTGAACAGCTGTAATAAGTGCTTGTTGCTGATCTGAATCAGGTGGCAAGCTTTCCAGAATTGACGTATCTATCAGTGTTGTTAAGTCAGATAACATACGACAATTCATATCAATATAATCAAGAACATGTTACATCACAGATATTATCTAAAAGCTTCAAAACAAAGAGATAAAAAATCAAGTTTGTACAAGTTAGAAAAGAAACGAGATGTCAGTTGTGATAGGTAAAACACGTGAGAAGGCAGACACAAACACATAAAATCGCACATATACATATGCAAAGATATGAGTATCAAGAGAAAAACAAATAGCATTGGGATGTATGTGTGTATGTATGCATCACATTGTATTGATTTTACGAAATATACATAAAACAACAGATAACAAGCTGTGTGATAGAAGGATGGGACACAAAACATTAAATGGAGCTTAGAAATGCCTACAAAGACGCATAGGTATTCAATTATAGACAAAGTAGTGACTAAGACCAAGACAGAGTTACCTTGAAGACAGTGGGAAGCATACCTTAAACTACCACAAGTAAAATTCCTTTTCACATTTCAAATTATATTTACCGATTCCTAATTTGCAAATGAGTTATAAACATTGAAAAAAAGACATTTTTGTATTATAAAAATAAAAGCCCAAATATTCAGACAAATATATGTTATAAATCTTACCAACTTTTCTCCAGTTCTCCTTTTCATCATCAACCCCGGCAAAATGAAATGTTGGCAATAGATGGACATGGGTGATACCAGCACTTGATAGTTTCTCTAGATGAAGTACACCTGTTGAATCCTTCAAACATATGCTCGTAGATGATTCAAATAAGAAGATAATAAGACAGCAAAATAAGCAAAAAGTGAATTATGCCCATTACTATTCATAAATATGGAAATTCTTATTTTTATCGAACTTCATCATTAGTGGACGGAGATATTAGAATTACCGGTAAAGTAAAGGCCAGATAACCTCCACGAAATTCAGGTTGCACAGAGAGGTCATTGGCACTAAATGACAACAAGCAGAAGGTAATCAGGATAACATCACTTATAGTAAACTTTCAGCAAAGATAGAATCATCTTTGAATAAAATTAAGGATGTCAATAAATATTTAAATAGCTACCTGAAATCCCTTATATGCAGTTCATATATGCTTATATCAGAGAAAGAATGTAAAATGGGCTTCTCATTTGCCAGATTATCCCATCCATCAGGTTTTAACTCATCAGAGTCAAGATTAAGCAGAAAAGTCCGCCTGCCATCTGATGAAAGTCTGCTTAAATACAAAAAGAAGAAATTAAAACAACAAATCATTAGAAAATTAAATTAAAATCTATATTTAATCACATAGAATTTGTATTACTAAATTGTTATTACGAATTCTAGAAATAGAATCTCGATTATAGAAATAATTTGGAAAAGATCGTTGACGAAAAACTATGCTTACCCTCTAGCATATGGATCATTTGCATAGCATTTTTCAACCCGCGAAGTGCTAGGGTGGTATACACATACTTCATAAACATAGTAACAACCCTCCCAACTTGTTGGCCCTTTAGTTTTCCAAACACCATGTTCCTCCTCAAGGGGAACAATTTCTATGGGATCATCTCCTGATGGGTGCTTATAGATGTAAGCACACACCGACTGTTTTCACCCAAAAAAAGTGCAAAGATCTATCTTAATATGAAGATAAGGCTGAAGAGAGTGTCATAAGATTTTGAAGCTATTTCAATGGAAGAAAATATACTTGAGCAGTAGGCGCCCACAAGTATAGTGACACAGCTTCCTCTGAGAAAATTGCACCAAGGGGGCCATTATATGAGAATAGCTCATCTAAAACACCAGGTAATTGCAAACCAGTACAATTCCTGCATTTCTCATCAGCTGAGCAAAATCATGAAAGGAAATGCTATTAGTAGACACTACGGAATTACCAAGTCTTATTTTTAGCTCCTACAAAATTTTCTGCATGCAGTTGTAGTCCCTATTACTGTTACGCCTTTACTTCATATTTACTAAAAAATGCATCCATCAAATATATGTGTATGATCACTATTCCCCAAGAGATTAAGAATATCGTCATATTTGGAATCAACCATCAAATTTATAGGACCAAAGGGAGTGTGATATAAGCCCAAATAATAATCAAATATAGTGCAAAGCACATTCTTCATAGATTTCATTTTACACAATCTAGTGCAGCATAGGTCAAAAACTAACTGAACTATGCTGCTAAATGTGCTGCTGAACACAAATGTAAGCTTATACAACTTTTAAGCATAGCTTTACGAGCTATTGAAGGCATAAACGACTTACAATCATAAATAGCCACCGCCAACTGGGATTTAAGAAGAGATTTAACATCCGAACCGGGCGGCAGATTAAAAGTTCTGTAACCTCGAATATGTGGAAATTTCTCCACCACCTACAAACACAACATTTGAAGTAATATTTAGTCAAAACAGTGCGTACTTGAAAGCCACCAAACTGTCAAAAAATAATAGAACCATAAAGCTATTACATTTGCAGAAAGGCCAGCCTTATCCTCCTGAAGCTTAATTTTCAAATCCTCACCTATCAATTAGCAATTCAATGAGTCAATGTTCATTTACAATCAAATATAAATTAAAACAAAAAACAAAAGAAAGTAGAAGGCTAGAAACAAAAACCTTGAATTTGAGAATTTGAAATGCTCAATGAAGCATTTTTACTGGAAAGTAAGTAACAAACCCCGTTTTGAACATCGACATTCCAAGCAATAACAGATTCAGTAACCCAATAAGCTCTTGAGTACAACAACAAGCTATCCTCCTGCATCTGGATCATCACGTTTAAACCAAAAGTTAGAAATTCCAACAGAGAAGGGGGTTTCAGCAATGAAACTACGAATGCAATAATTATAAATACAAACACAAGAAAGTGTGTGTGGTTTAAACTACAAACCTGGGAAATGGGAGTGATTTGATCGACGGAGGAAGAAATTGAGCAAGAAAGAGGTTGTAGGGTATTGATGCGAAGTGAAGTTGTTTGGGAAGTAGAATTAGGAAGGTAGAGTGAAGGGCGAGGGAAGGATGAAGGAAGATTGGGGTTGGAAATTGAAGAGAAAGAAAGAGGAAATGGTGATGTTAACCGAAGCATTTTTCGCAGTTTCTCTCCTCACAGTGACACAGAGAAGGTTAACGTGTGAATGAGATGAGTGAGTGAAGCAGGTGATTCCATTTTCTGTTCTTGTCTTTGTGTAGATGAATGCACATGCATGCGTCTGTAATCAAAATATCAAACACTTTTCGGTCACTAAAAGTCAAAAGCCTTTTCAATTAATCCATCATATGTTCTAGTTCTAGATAGTAGTAATTTTTCCTTTTTAATAAATCTACGTATAGAGAAACCGTAATTTTACATACGTTACTTTTATAATTAGAGAACTTTTATGGTCCAATCATCTTTTCGTGCAATTCCTGATTTTTATTATAAACAAAAGTCATTAATTTATAAATTAATTAGTGTTTATATTATTAATGTAAAAGTATTTCATGTTGTAGTTAATTTATCAAATATAAATAGATGACTATACATAAAATCAAGAAAGTTAATTACAATTAATTAATTTTTTTAAACAACGTGGAAGTAATTATTTTTACAAACAAACATATTTATTTAAATGAGATTTTTTTAGAAAAAACTGGTATGGAATATTCAAGCTAAGTCCACCAAATCTTGGATTCACATAATTAAAATTAAGACATTTAACTTACACCTCAATTAAATCTATAACCCTCTGTACTTTTATATTGTCAAATCTGTTTCTAATTGATCGATTGAAATTTGAATGAAATTTATGTTTGAAATTTCTTTTAAACAAAAATAAAATTTTCGATACGGATAAAATTTTCGATAATGTATTGTAAAATTTCGGTATGTTAAAAATTTCAAAATTTTCGGTATGTTCCAAATAATTCTAGAAATTTGAAATTTACTAGTTGATACCGGAAATTTCAACCAAAGTGAAATTTCCGATAATGTTATTTGTTTGAAATTTTAAATGTTCAGAATTTTGTCAACAATTTTGGATGGTATTGCACTGATAACTTTGTTTGGTCCAGAGTAAATACAAAGTTGTATAAATAGTGGTTACATGTTGTTTGATAAAAACATCTCAAAAAAATGTTTCTTCCTCGATTTTTTATTAAGGCAAAAGTGTACTTCAACGGAGCTTCACCTCCCGTACAGTTTCGGCTTCTAGATGACACCATATCTCTTGTCGTTCTAACGTCCAAGTTGAATGAATTTTTGCCCGATATCGAAAACAGAAAGGTGAGAAAGATCGAGTTTTATGAAGATTTGATTGATATTGACGGGAGGGTGAAATTCAACCTTGTTGAGTTGAAGACGGACGAAGATGTGAATAATATGTGGAGATCATTTCGTTGTAGGATAACAAAGGGGTCGATTGAGTTAAATGCTAAGATTTCAAGGTCTATTGACAACATAATGAAGATGTTGAAAACGTCCAAAATCTTCTGGTAGTGTCTAGATTTTCTTATTTATCACCGTTTTTGAAGTTATGTAATTGTTTATCAAATGTTAGTTTATGTTGATGTAGCATGAATGGAATATTAAAAATATTATCTAATAAAAAGTTTCTGATGAAGATGTTTGAGTAATATACAAATAATACATAATATATAAAATATGTATAAATAGGCCCCTCACAGTAGGGATGGGAATAGGTCAAACCAGCATATAGGACCCTACAGCCTAGCCTATTTAAGGCCCGGCCAGACCAAACCTATTTATTAAAAAGTTAGACTTAGGTGTCGCATCCGCGAAAAACAACCGGCGAGACTCAAATAAAAACACAACACAGAGCCGCCACTGCGCGTTATTTATCCCAAAATAGGGAAAGGAAACGCTCAGAGAAACCTGGAAAGGAAATGGTCTTGCGACCAAAGAGAAAGGGTAAGGGAGTCGGTTACGCAAGGGGAAGGTATTAGCACCCCTCACGTCCGTCGTACTCGACGGGATCCACGTTCTAAGAAAAGAAAAAGGTTGCTAAACATCACACACACACACAAGGAACGCAGGTGGGGTTAAGAGAAGGGAGCTCGATAGGACGTCGCATCCTATGCCTACATATCTCGTCTGGAACGAGAATCAGAGCCACTGTAGTTCGGCTTACGCACGCCAAACAACACAAAACGCACAAACAGATGGCAAACATGGAGCCCGACAACCACTCGATGGAATTACGTCAGCATCCGAACCAAAACACGCACAAAACGGCAAACGTGGAGCCCGACTGCCAATCACTGGACTTACGTCGGCATCCGAACCAAACACACAATCAGATAACAGGTAAACACACACAAAAAGAAAAAAAAAGTGCCCGGAGAGGTCTCGCACGACCTCCTGCCTACATACCTCGTCTGGAACAAGGATCAGGGCGATGTAGTTCCCCCTCAAGGGGAAGAAAATCTAGCCAGAAACCAAGGGAAGACACACTACCAGGGAGCTGGACTCGAGCCTAGTGTTGTCATGCATCATTACCCTAAGTTGAGGTTTCTACCTACTTGCACAACTGCAAGCTATTCCTATCCAAGAAGAAAGCAAGCATACAAGCATACAAACAGAACAACCCAAGCATTTCAAACAAATATTCACATAGCACACACTATAACCAATCAAGTGAGGCTCACACAATGGGTTTGACTGCCGAAGCAAGTCATCTGTACATGGGTATTATTCGCTCTTAACCTTGCCATTACGAGGCTAAGGTGAAGCAGATGAAAAGTGAAGTGAGGATGAGACCTCACAGCTCTTATCCCTAACCAGGGAGAGCTTCTGACAAAGGAGCGTGGGTCCAGAATGGAGGGACCCTTCTACGCTCAAAGACTTTGACTCGATTGTGCAACAACACGAGATCTTGGATTTGTGTCCCAGTGCATCAACACACAGCCGTGTGAGCAGAGGGACGACTCACAGAATAGTGGGGGATAGATTGCATATCCCTTTGATCCACCAATTGCCTCATAGAGGTCTTTACCTGCTTGGCACAAATGTAAACATCCACAAACATCGCCTCTTAAGGAGGACTTCAGACAGTTGCCTGGCCAAGTAACAGGCCAGGTCTTCCAGACTACATGAAGAATAGAAGTCCTACCTCAAGCGGTTTAAAAACCAAGCAGCAGCAAGCAAGTTCTTAAAGAACTGTAAGCAACTAAATGTACCTGAAATCAATCAAGTATCATCAGTACTCAGACAGACAAACAATAAACAGCAAATGTTAATCAGTCAGACTATACAAACAACACAAGCACATAAATGCAAGATACAAGCTCAAGCTCAAGCTTCACAACCTACAAAACAAAGTTATATTAGTTCTCCAAAACAAACAAATTCAATTTTATTGTCTTGAATCATTCTCCTTAAGCTTTGTGCATTTCATCCTGAAAAGTCAAACCAAATGTGAGAAACTGGACCACTAGGCCAAGCCTAGGGTCCAAAAGGGAGAAAAACTCTAAACAGCAAACAATTCTCAACCAAAACCAAATTAATGCAAATAGAAAGCCAATGCAATCGATCCCATACTCATATCATTCATCATATTCATTTCATGATCAAAACAAGTCAAACTAGGTCAAATGCAACATCAAAAGTCCAAACAGCATAACTTCAATCAAAAGCATACCAAAACAATTCCAAAAATCCTCAAATAAATCACACCTAAACAGGACATATACAAGGTATAGCATGTCAATTTTCAGCTCAATTGGACAAAAGTAACTATGTCAATGAAAATCAAGAAATCCAGACACAATTATTCAAGCCAAACCATGACATCAACACATGCATTCACTTCAAAAATTCATAAGTCAATGAAAACAATTAAGAAATGAATGGGACCAAAACAGGGATGTCCTACAATTTGTCTACAACCAGCATACCAAATTTCATGTTCATCTAAAACCATATGAGGATTTCACACAAGATATACAAACATGTGTCATATGAACTTGCATAATTGACCAACAGAGATGAAAAATATCAATCAAATTGAAAATGCCATATAAAAATCCAGAAAAATTCACATAGCATCTCAACATATCCATAAACATCCATGTAAAATTTCAACTCAATCAAGCAATCATAGGCTATGCAAACAATTTCATGAAATTAACCTAACTAGGTGTGACACAAATTGTCACACCTAAGTTCAAAAAATCATATCTCACTCCACAGGTATCCAAAAACCACAAACTTTATATGTAAATCACCATCAACATGTCTATAATAAGCTCAAAATATTCCAGACATTTCTTTTAATGTATGAGCATTTCACATTGAAAATGGCAAAACATGCACAAAATACACACAAGTCAAACATCCCTAGGCCAGGTCAACTCTTCACCATGCACAACTTCTAAAATCATGCTCATAAAAAACTAGAGGAAAAATGGGAGCTATCAAAAAAACCTCATATTTTTTGGACTTTCCATTATTTTTTTATGATTTTTCTAAGTGTTAAATGAATTGTGTAATTTTATTAAGTGTTTTATTTAATTAATTGGTTCCAATGGCAATTTGGTAATTAAGCGCGCAGGAACCAAAACGCTGGCGTTTCATTTATTCGGTGGCTTCTCCTGATTGGCTAATTTTTCGCGCTAAACACAATTCAAACGCGGCCAGGAAATCAGATGGATCAAACGCAAGGATTCTCCAGAATTCTATCATCTTCATCATCGGTTTTTCCAGATTTGCCAAGAACACATGAACATCAAACCCTAACCAAAATCTACAAACTAATACTCGTTGGAAAGGTCTCAATGCGTGGAGTACGAATATCATCATAAAAACGTCCAGAAATTCACGTATCTCACGGATCGAACGAATCAAGTTTTGACATCACAACTAAAATTCAAGATAACTTGAGCTATGTTTCGTCATTTCAAAAACCAATCACATCATGATAATCCACGTCAAACACACTATAAAACGCATATAACAATTAAAGCAATGGTGAATTTCGAAATCTAACCTTGATTTGAAGGCAGTGTTGAAATCCGTGTTCTTGAGCTCCAATTTCCAAAAACAGATGCAGCAGAGGATATAGGATGTTGACTGGAGTGCTTTGCTTGGCTCGAATCAGCTTCTAGTGCAAGAAAATCCAATTCACCATGGATGCATCAAGAGTGAACAGTTGCGTTTGGTGATGATTTGGATGATGAATTCACGAAACAGTTGAAGAAGAAGATGAATGGAGATTGAAGCAAAAAGAAAATCGTGATTTGGTGGAGAATTGGAAGAGTTATGCTTCAATTTGCTTGATGTGTTCTTGAGAGGTTTTAGAGAATTTGGAGGGAAAAGAGGTTGAGATCTTGTGATTTGTGATTCTGTTAGAAGTTTGTTATGATTAGATGTTTATACCTCAGCTTAATCAAGCTCTAATCACCTTAATTAGCCAAATGCCATGTAATTAGCAAAGTGTCATTTTCAAAGGCAAGGGCAAAATGGTCTTTTCCTATGGGCTCTGTGACAGCTCATTGACAGCTCACACACTCTCAAAATGACATGTGTGAGTTGTTGCAACTTGTCCCATGGTCATTGGTTGAATATTTTGCAATTTCACTATGTCATGGCACTTTATGCATTTTTCAAGTGCATTTCAAAAGTGGCTTGACCAAATATGGCACCTTAACATGTTATGACCATTCCAACAATTTTCAAATAGCATTTGTGAGGTGTTGCAAAAATCCCCATTCCAAAATTCCCATTATTTCACAAGTTGGACCATTTTGCCCCTGGGTCTTTTAACTGTACACTTGAAATTTGACTTTTTGCATTGACCATTTTTGATGAATTCCAATTATGCACCATGAAAATACATGTCAAATGGAGTTTGTGCATAAAAAGATCACTCAATTTGGACACTCCATGTGGAAGTTATGCCCCTCTGATTATGGGTCATTTTTGAAATTGAATGGACCATAACTTGCCAACCATACATGGGATTTTCAAGTTCTTGGACTTTTTGGAAAGGTGAGAACAAGATATACAACTTTAATGTTGAACAAATTTTCATTTGAAGCTTTTTGGACACGTAATTTTGGGGTCAAAAACTTTCCATTTTTGGAAACTTCTATTACAAGTCACTTTCTATTTTTGGCAATTTTTGTTCTGACTTTATTTTCTCCATTCTTGAGCTTTGACATGTCAAATAACACTTGTTCCAACATGAATGAAGTGTATCCAACTCATTTCCACCTCCCAATCTATCAGATCATGCACAGTTGACCACAGTTGACTTTTTCAACTGATAGATGAATTTGGCAATGCATTGATCAATCTGAGCCCCAATCTTCTGATGAAATGGCTCAAGGGTGAAACCCTAGCCTCAATAATCTCAATAAAACCATAGAATGATCTCCATATACATCATAGACCCCATCTCCTGATTATGCCCTGATTGGCCCAAAGCAACTGATTAGGGTTGACCAGTGGTCAAAACCCTAATCTCAAAGAATCTTGATCACACACCTGATGATGACAAACCATGATGATGATGATGTATCACTTCAATCAAGATCAAGACCAATATCCTTTAGAACCATGAAACCCTAACTTGGACTTCCACATCCTCAGATGATTAATGACCAGTCCAATGAAACCCTAGCTTGCACATGACCTCTTATCTTCTGACCAAGACTTGGGAGGATGATTTGCACAATGTAACCACATGATATGCAATATGCAATGCTTAATGACCTAAAAAATGATATGCAATATGTTAAGCTAGTCCCAAGAGAGGAGGGCAAATTTTGAGGTGTTACAGCTGCCCCTATTCAATCCACTGTGAACCTGTCGATATGAACAGCCTCGGCTTTCAGATGATCAGGATGAAGAGTGATTGAATACCAAGAACAGACGAACAATTTGCACTCCGATGGGAAATAATCAACAACGCCTGTCAGAATCGGCGAAAAAACAGTCTTGAAGGAAAATTCGTCTGGTACGGAGAAAGCCGACCTGAAATGCCGAAACAAAACGTCGACCTGGATACCAAAATAAATGGTAACGCAGGGATAACCCATGGCCTGAACACCACATCCGCTGGGGATTATTATATCTCTTCTTTTTATGCTTTTCTTGAACCCCGAAGTTTTCTCTATTTTTATTTTCTTGGACCCCGAAATTTTCCTGCGCAAACGATCCTCGGATCTCTGCACTTGAACCCCACTCTCCTGTTTGCCAAATAATGAACCCCATTCTCCGATTTGAACCCCAGTCGCCTGACGATAACTCACGATCGCCAATGTGAACCCCGCTCTCCAGAAAATGTCGCAACATTTCCCTTTCTCCATTTGAACCTCGTCTCCAGAAAATGCCTCAACATTTCCTTTTCTCCATTTGAACCCCGTCTCCAGAAAATGCCTCAACATCTCCTTTTCTCCGTGATAATTCTGTTGGCAACGCCGGAAATAACACCAAACACCACTCTGAGGGCGACATGTCAGAGGGTATACCTTCACAAAAGGAAGGTAGCATGTGTATCTCTTCCTCAGAAGACACCTATAACGACCTCCATTGGCCTCAGCCAGAGTCCAAGGTGACACATGAACAGAAGATAATCCTGAGGACCTCATCCCGGATACATTCTTCAACTCCAATCTTCATTTGAACCCCAGAAAATGCCTCAGCATATACTCTTCTCTGATTGAACCCCAGTCTCCAGAAAATGTCTCAACATTTCCTTTTCTCCATTTGAACCCCGGAATCGCGCTGATCGCGTAACGTCTTCTGATATTATTTCCATCTCTGTCTGACGGAAACATTTTCTCCAATATCGCACTACTGGGGAGCACTGCTGATCTGACGTCATGATGCTAGACTCCTCAGAGTACCATCTTCACCATCTGATGAAACCAAACCTTCAAGCGGTAACCACGGCTTGAATCGCGCTGATCGCGTAACCTTTCCATCTCTACCCGACGGAAAAACTCCTCCAGTATCGCACTACTGGGGAAATACCTTTGATCAAATCATGAGGCCAAACTCCTCGGAGTAACACCTCTACTTCTGGTAAAACCACCTCTCAAACGGTAACCACGGCTTGAGACTAGCTTATGCGTGCAATATGATGCATGATTGATTTTTTCTGCGTAATGCTCCATAATTATGGAAATGCTACGCGATTATTTATTTTTTCTATGCAATATGCTATGCTTATTTACATGATGAATGCATAAAAAAATCCCCCTCAAGGGACTCTTCTGAGGAGTACGAGACACTCTGCTGAGGAACTCGCCATTGCTCCAACTCCACCCTGCTGGGGAATAGCACTGCTGCTGGGAAAAGGCCACCCTTGTTGGGGAAACCTCCTTTGCACCCAACCTACCCGGGGAACTGCTGGGGATAAGCACCATCAACGCTCTGTGTGGGATACAACAATTTTGACTTGCGGGGGATATCAATCCCGACTCTGCTTTGGGAAACCCTCACAGATACCCGGTGACTTCATTGGGGAACTGCTCACAGATACTCTGCTGGGAAAACAGCCACCTCCAGGCCTGGCAACTGGGGAAGCATCGATCTGACACCTGCTGGGGATAACCATCCTGACCCTGCTAGGGAAAGCGAATGCCACTCCGCTGGGGACAACCCATGCAATCCATAGGTAAAATCAACTCAGCTGGGGAGGCAGATATCGGCCTGCTACGGAAACTTGTCCAATCCACTGGTAGGATGAACACTGCTGGAGATATATTTCATTGAAACCCGCTCCACTCGGGGAATAGCCACCTTCAGACCTGGCTGCTGAGGAAATACCGTTTTACACCTGCCGGGGATAACCATCTTGACTCGGCTCGGGAATCCACAGACCTTGGATCTGCTGGGGAGTTAGTCCTCTAATTCCGCTTGGGAATTTAGCTGGGGAAATGAGAAAAGTTGGTACAGAACACCCATCGACTCGTCGAACCACGGTATCCGCCTCCCAATCTCGTATCAGCTCTCCACTTTTGAGGACTCCCAGACTCGTCTGGACCTTTTTTGCTCCATCATCTTGTATTCCCAATCGCTCCGCGCTCGACGGAAACGTACTCCTGGGATTTATACATCAATTTCAATTTTCCGACTTTGAAGAGTCTTCTTGATTAATTTCAAGGGTCGTCGGACGTCTCGTCGTCTCTTCCTACCGTCCTTTCTTCATGCACTCGTCCCTGATCGGACTCTGCGGGGAATCTCTACAAACTTTCAAATCTTCTGATTTTGAAGAGTCTTCTTGATTACCATCAAGGACCGCCGTACGTCTCAACGTCTTCATCCTTCCTTTCACATTCATTCGTCCCTGATCGGACTCCCATGGGGATCTGTTACAAAGTTTCCACATCACAACCTGCAAGTGAGTGAAGAATATCTAACAGTACCTGCAAAACAGACCGTCAGATAAAACCGTGCCCCAGGCGTGTCAAGATTTCAACACTTGGGTCACCCAACCTTCCGAATAAGATTTCAAGCTTTCAATCTTATAAACATGCATTGGAAGGGACCTGTATGTCTTAAAATGCAAAATTCTTTATCAAAATATCTGGATGTTTTTGCAATCAAAGCGGTAATGAAAACAAAAACAAAATTATTTGACTGAATATGCATTTTATTGATTGGAAAAGTGTGGCTCAAATTGAGCAATACAAAGGAAGCAATTCCTAAAAAGAGGTAATCGCGCACAAAAGGAAAAATCTATCCTAATGGCAATGTGAAACCCGTAATCTCATCGAGTTCCAACTCGGTTACACCCGATATGTCCTCAGACTCTCCGTGCTTTCTGCCTTCTGAACAAAACGATTCCGATTGATCCCTACCGGGTATTATCCATGATGCTTTAACCAAAGCAAACGATCATGACGGACGCAGTTGTTCGTTTCAATCCCTCTTTTGCCTGGACCGCCCTCTCGGGTTTTCAGTCCACCGGGATACCCTTTTTTGCCCAAGTCGCCTTTTCAGGTTTTCGACTTGCCGGGTGTACAGTTTTTTCATTTTATCCCTAATTTTTGCCCGAACCTTTCTTTCTGTTTTTGATTCGCCGGGATGCCCATTTTTGCCTAGACTATTTTATTTTTTCGTCCAGCGGGTCAATTATACGAAGTATTTTTTAACTGCGTCCGCATTCACAGGGGATGGAAAATCCTCGCCATCCATGGTCGTTAGCAACAAGGCTCCACCAGAGAAAACCTTCTTGACCACGAATGGACCTTCATAATTCGGTGTCCATTTGCCCCTTCGATCGTTTTGAGGAGGAAGGATCCTTTTCAGCACCATATCACCCACGTGATATACCTGAGGTCGTACCTTCTTGTCGAAAGCACGCTTCATCCGCTGTTGGTATAACTGCCCATGACAGATGGCTGCTAGCCTCTTTTCCTCTATCAGGCTCAACTCTTCATACTGGGTCCTTACCCATTCAGCCTCTTGCAACTTGACGTCCATCAGGACTCTCAAAGAGGGAATCTGAACCTCAACAGGTAATACAGCCTCCATCCCATATACCAAGGAGAAAGGCGTTGCCCCAGTAGATGTGCGTACTGACGTTCGATACCCATGCAATGCAAACGGCAGCATCTCATGCCAATCTTTGTAGGTTACCACCATTTTCTGCACAATCTTCTTTATATTCTTGTTGGCTGCCTCAACCGCCCCATTCATCTTTGGACGATAGGGAGAAGAATTGTGATGCTCAATCTTGAATTCCCGGCACAGCTCTGCCATCATCTTATTATTCAAATTAGAACCATTATCAGTAATGATTCTCTCGGGAACCCCATATCTGCAAATGATGTCTCTCTTGAGAAACCTGGCAACGACCTGCTTCGTCACGTTCGTATAAGAGGCTGCTTCCACCCACTTGGTGAAGTAATCGATAGCCACTAATATGAACCTGTGCCCATTCGAAGTTGTAGGCTCAATCTTTCCGATCATATCAATGCCCCACATAGCAAACGGCCATGGAGACGACATTAAGCTCAACGGATTTGGAGGCACGTGCACCTTATCAGCATAAATATGGCATTTATGACACTTCCGCACGAAATTGAAACATTGGGCCTCCATTGTCATCCAGTAATAACCTGCCCTCAACAGCTTCTTTACCATTGCATTCCCACTGGCATGGGTACCGAATGATCCCTCGTGAACCTCTTTCATCAATTGGCTTGCTTCTCTATCATCAACACATCTGAGCAAGACCCAATCAAAATTTCTCTTGTATAGAACCCCATCCTTATTCAGGTAGAACACCATGGCCAACCTCCGCAGAGTCTTTCGGTCCCTTTTCGATGCTCCCTCAGGATACTCTTGAGTCTCCAAATAGCGCTTGATATCATAATACCACGGCTTCTCATCATCAGACGCTGTATCAACAGCAAACACATAAGCCGGTCTATCCAGACGACCTACTTCCACACTGGGGAACCGATTCCACCACTGCACCTTAATCAAGGCGGCCAGAGTAGCCAAAGCATCTGCCAAACGATTCTCCTCTCTGGGCACATGATGCATCTTCACCTTGGTGAAAAACGTCAACAATCTCCTCGTATAATCCCGATATGGCACTAAATGAGATTGATGCGTATACCATTTCCCGTTAACCTGATTTATCACCAGAGCTGAATCTCCATATATGACAAGGTTCTTGATCCTCAAATCAATCGCCTCCTCAATCCCCAAAATGCAAGCTTCGTATTCAGCCACGTTATTGGTACACTCAAATGTTAGCCGGGCAGCAAAAGGAATGTGGGATCCTTTCGGCGTAACCAAAACAGCACCAACACCGCTTCCATTCACGTTAACGGCCCCATCAAACATCAGAATCCATTCGGATTCAGGGTCAAGCCCCTCCTCCGGGATTGGTTCCTCGCAATCTTTCGATTTGAGAAACATGATGTCCTCATCAGGGAATTCAAACTTCATTGGTTGATAATCATCAATGGGTTGCTGAGCGAGGTAATCAGACAATACACTCCCCTTAATTGCCTTCTGAGAGGTATACTGTATATCATATTCAGTCAAAATCATTTGCCACCTCGCAACCCGTCCGGTCAACGCTGGCTTCTCAAAAATGTACTTGATTGGATCCATCTTGGAAATCAATAAAGTGGTATGAACCAGCATATACTGCCTTAGTCGGCGAGCAGCCCAGACCAAAGCACAGCAAGTTTTCTCGAGTAGTGAATATCTTGTTTCACAGTCGGTAAACTTTTTGCTAAGGTAGTATATGGCATGCTCTTTTCGACCAGACTCGTCATGCTGCCCCAATACACACCCCATAGACCCCTCGAGGACTGTCAGGTACAGAATTAACGGTCTTCCTTCCACAGGAGGCATCAGAATCGGAGGCTCCTGCAAATACTTTTTTATTCTTTCAAATGCCGCTTGGCAATCCTCATTCCACCTGACCGTTTGATCTTTTCTCAACAACTTGAAAATTGGCTCGCACGTGGCCGTTAGATGAGATATGAACCGTGAAATGTAGTTCAATCTACCTAAGAAACCACGCACCTCCTTCTCCGTTCTTGGTTCAGGCATTTCTCTTATTGCTTTTACTTTTGCAGGATCAACCTCGATTCCTTTCTCACTCACAATGAACCCCAGCAATTTACCGGACCGCACTCCGAAAGTGCACTTGTTCGGATTCAACCTCAGTCTGAACTGTCTCAGCCGGTCGAACAACTTGGCCAGATCTACCGAATGCCCCTCTTCTGTTTGGGACTTTGCTATCATGTCATCAACATAGCATTCGATTTCATGATGAATCATATCATGAAACAAAGTCACCATGGCCCTCTGATAAGTAGCACCGGCGTTCTTGAGACCAAATGGCATCACCTTGTAACAAAAGGTACCCCACGGTGTGATGAACGTTGTTTTCTCCATATCATCTGGCGACATTTTAATTTGATTATAACCAGAAAAGCCATCCATGAAGGAAAACACCGAGAATTGAGCTGTATTATCTACCAACACGTCAATGTGAGGTAGTGGAAAATCATCTTTCGGACTAGCTCTGTTCAGATCTCGATAGTCCACACACATTCTCACTTTACCATCTTTCTTCGGGACTGGCACGATGTTCGCAACCCATGGCGGATAATTAGTGACAGCAAGGAAACCAGCATCCCACTGCTTCTGCACTTCTTCTTTAATCTTCATCGCCATGTCAGGTCGAGTTCTGCGTAACTTCTGCTTCACTGGAGGACAATCTGTTCTCAACGGTAGCCTGTGCACAATGATATCGGTATCCAACCCTGGCATATCCTGATAAGACCAGGCAAAGATGTCGACATACTCTTTCAACAACACTACCAATCTGCTCTTTACACTTTCCTCCAAAGCAACCCCGATTTTCACTTCTCTCTTGACCTCGTCGGTACCCAGATTCACAACCTCGATCGGCTCTTCATGCGGCTGAATCACCTTCTCCTCTTGTTTCAACCACCTGGCTAATTCCCCTGGCAGTTCACAATCTTCTTCGTCTTCTTCTTCAGCAAGATAAATTGGATTGTCGAAGTCATACAAGGGTGTAACAGGATTGTTATCAATGAGATCCGGGGAGGAATCGCATCTGCATGAATGTTGATTCATGCATTGCTTTAGAACCGGTGTGAGAAATTGAAAAGAAAAATGAAAACATTGCCATTTTTATTTTGTTTTTATTTTTAAACTGCAAAAATAGATGAAAAACAGGGAACACCGCTTTTAACTGAAAAACATCCTTTTATTAATGATGCAAAAATCTTGCAAATTTAAACATGAGGTGGCCCTTACAATGAACCATTACGTGTCGGGCAACACGTAAGGCTTTCATGCATATAAAATGAAAACAAGAAAAATATTACTCTTCGAGCAGAGTGACCCGGATGATCTCTTCAGCCTTCCAGTTCTGGATTCCCATCCCTGGTGTGCACGGCTTTATCCATTGGTCAATTTCGCAGTCGCTATCAGCATCTTCACCCATCATGCAGATGCGATCCGGATCCAGCATTCCGGCGCTCGTGAATGTGACTGACGTACGACGTCCTCTGCCTTGCCCTGAGCCTCGGCCCGGCTGGTACCCCACTCCAAATCGGTCTTTCTTTGCAGGGACCTCCATCATTCTGCCCCAACCAGGAGCCTCTCCACTCTTTACCACCTCGGCGGCCTGCTTGTATGAAGCAATGGACGGCTTTTCTTCCTCCTGCTTAGCAAACAGAGCATTCTCCACCTTAACAGTTTCAAATGCCTGACTAGGCGTCTCCCAGATTTCACCATCCATCTCAACATATTTGAAAGAAGACGGGTGGCTGACAAATATGTCCTCCTCTCCACAAACAGTGACGACTTGGCCTTCCCAGATATACTTCAGCTTCTGGTGCAAAGTCGAGGTAACTGCCCCAGCAGCATGAATCCACGGACGACCCAACAGGCAACTGTATGCCGGCTGAATATCCATGACATAGAAAGTCGACTTGAACACCTCAGGCCCAATCTTTACTGGCAGCTCTACCTCCCCAAACACGGCCCGCTTTGACCCATCAAATGCCCGCACTATCAAATCAGTCGGAGTCAAAATCAGCCCGTCACAATTAAGCTTTGCCAGAGCCTTCTTTGGCAACACATTCAAAGAGGAGCCGGTATCAACCAGCACATGCGAAAGCACGGCTCCTTTGCATTCCATAGCGATGTGTAAAGCCCGATTATGATTCCTCCCATCCACAGTTAGGTCCATGTCTGTAAAGCCCAGCCCATGACTGGCATGTACGTTAGACACCACTGTCTCCAACTGATTGATTGTGATCTCCTGAGGAACATAGGCTTTCTTCAAGATCTTCAGCAAAGCCTCTCTATGCCCCTCGGAGCTTAACAGCAATGACAGAATGGATATTTTGGACGGAGTCTGCTGCAAGTGATCAACCAACTTGTACTCTGACTTTTTGATGATCCTTAGAAATTCTTCAGCATCATCATCAAATTTTCCATCCGACCCCGCAGGCGCCGGTGTCACCACTGGAGTACTATTATCCACCACAGCTTTTCCTTTTGCCCTGGCTAAAGCCTCAGCCTTTTCTTTTTTATCTTTTTCTTCTTCTCCTCTCCTTAACGCATCAGGAGCAAACAATCTACCACTGCGAGTGAAACCGCTGGGACCGGCATTGGAAGAGGAAACAGTTGAAGAAGAAGATGAATGGAGATTAAAGCAAAAAGAAAATCGTGATTTGGTGGAGAATTGGAAGAGTTATGCTTCAATTTGCTTGATGTGTTCTTGAGAGGTTTTAGAGAATTTGGAGGGAAAAGAGGTTGAGATCTTGTGATTTGTGATTCTGTTAGAAGTTTGTTATGATTAGATGTTTATACCTCAGCTTAATCAAGCTCTAATCACCTTAATTAGCCAAATGCCATGTAATTAGCAAAGTGTCATTTTCAAAGGCAAGGGCAAAATGGTCTTTTCCTATGGGCTCTGTGACAGCTCATTGACAGCTCACACACTCTCAAAATGACATGTGTGAGTTGTTGCAACTTGTCCCATGGTCATTGGTTGAATATTTTGCAATTTCACTATGTCATGGCACTTTATGCATTTTTCAAGTGCATTTCAAAAGTGGCTTGACCAAATATGGCACCTTAACATGTTATGACCATTCCAACAATTTTCAAATAGCATTTGTGAGGTGTTGCAAAAATCCCCATTCCAAAATTCCCATTATTTCACAAGTTGGACCATTTTGCCCCTGGGTCTTTTAACTGTACACTTGAAATTTGACTTTTTGCATTGACCATTTTTGATGAATTCCAATTATGCACCATGAAAATACATGTCAAATGGAGTTTGTGCATAAAAAGATCACTCAATTTGGACACTCCATGTGGAAGTTATGCCCCTCTGATTATGGGTCATTTTTGAAATTGAATGGACCATAACTTGCCAACCATACATGGGATTTTCAAGTTCTTGGACTTTTTGGAAAGGTGAGAACAAGATATACAACTTTAATGTTGAACAAATTTTCATTTGAAGCTTTTTTGGACACGTAATTTTGGGGTCAAAAACTTTCCATTTTTGGAAACTTCTATTACAAGTCACTTTCTATTTTTGGCAATTTTTGTTCTGACTTTATTTTCTCCATTCTTGAGCTTTGACATGTCAAATAACACTTGTTCCAACATGAATGAAGTGTATCCAACTCATTTCCACCTCCCAATCTATCAGATCATGCACAGTTGACCACAGTTGACTTTTTCAACTGATAGATGAATTTGGCAATGCATTGATCAATCTGAGCCCCAATCTTCTGATGAAATGGCTCAAGGGTGAAACCCTAGCCTCAATAATCTCAATAAAACCATAGAATGATCTCCATATACATCATAGACCCCATCTCCTGATTATGCCCTGATTGGCCCAAAGCAACTGATTAGGGTTGACCAGTGGTCAAAACCCTAATCTCAAAGAATCTTGATCACACACCTGATGATGACAAACCATGATGATGATGATGTATCACTTCAATCAAGATCAAGACCAATATCCTTTAGAACCATGAAACCCTAACTTGGACTTCCACATCCTCAGATGATTAATGACCAGTCCAATGAAACCCTAGCTTGCACATGACCTCTTATCTTCTGACCAAGACTTGGGAGGATGATTTGCACAATGTAACCACATGATATGCAATATGCAATGCTTAATGACCTAAAAAATGATATGCAATATGTTAAGCTAGTCCCAAGAGAGGAGGGCAAATTTTGAGGTGTTACAGCTGCCCCTATTCAATCCACTGTGAACCTGTCGATATGAACAGCCTCGGCTTTCAGATGATCAGGATGAAGAGTGATTGAATACCAAGAACAGACGAACAATTTGCACTCCGATGGGAAATAATCAACAACGCCTGTCAGAATCGGCGAAAAAACAGTCTTGAAGGAAAATCCGTCTGGTACGGAGAAAGCCGACCTGAAATGCCGAAACAAAAACGTCGACCTGGATACCAAAATAAATGGTAACGCAGGGATAACCCATGGCCTGAACACCACATCCGCTGGGGATTATTATATCTCTTCTTTTTATGCTTTTCTTGAACCCCGAAGTTTTCTCTATTTTTTATTTTCTTGGACCCCGAAATTTTCCTGCGCAAACGATCCTCGGATCTCTGCACTTGAACCCCACTCTCCTGTTTGCCAAATAATGAACCCCATTCTCCGATTTGAACCCCAGTCGCCTGACGATAACTCACGATCGCCAATGTGAACCCCGCTCTCCAGAAAATGTCGCAACATTTCCCTTTCTCCATTTGAACCTCGTCTCCAGAAAATGCCTCAACATTTCCTTTTCTCCATTTGAACCCCGTCTCCAGAAAATGCCTCAACATCTCCTTTTCTCCGTGATAATTCTGTTGGCAACGCCGGAAATAACACCAAACACCACTCTGAGGGCGACATGTCAGAGGGTATACCTTCACAAAAGGAAGGTAGCATGTGTATCTCTTCCTCAGAAGACACCTATAACGACCTCCATTGGCCTCAGCCAGAGTCCAAGGTGACACATGAACAGAAGATAATCCTGAGGACCTCATCCCGGATACATTCTTCAACTCCAATCTTCATTTGAACCCCAGAAAATGCCTCAGCATATACTCTTCTCTGATTGAACCCCAGTCTCCAGAAAATGTCTCAACATTTCCTTTTCTCCATTTGAACCCCGGAATCGCGCTGATCGCGTAACGTCTTCTGATATTATTTCCATCTCTGTCTGACGGAAACATTTTCTCCAATATCGCACTACTGGGGAGCACTGCTGATCTGACGTCATGATGCTAGACTCCTCAGAGTACCATCTTCACCATCTGATGAAACCAAACCTTCAAGCGGTAACCACGGCTTGAATCGCGCTGATCGCGTAACCTTTCCATCTCTACCCGACGGAAAAACTCCTCCAGTATCGCACTACTGGGGAAATACCTTTGATCAAATCATGAGGCCAAACTCCTCGGAGTAACACCTCTACTTCTGGTAAAACCACCTCTCAAACGGTAACCACGGCTTGAGACTAGCTTATGCGTGCAATATGATGCATGATTGATTTTTTCTGCGTAATGCTCCATAATTATGGAAATGCTACGCGATTATTTATTTTTTCTATGCAATATGCTATGCTTATTTACATGATGAATGCATAAAAAATATCCCCCTCAAGGGACTCTTCTGAGGAGTACGAGACACTCTGCTGAGGAACTCGCCATTGCTCCAACTCCACCCTGCTGGGGAATAGCACTGCTGCTGGGAAAAGGCCACCCTTGTTGGGGAAAACCTCCTTTGCACCCAACCTACCCGGGGAACTGCTGGGGATAAGCACCATCAACGCTCTGTGTGGGATACAACAATTTTGACTTGCGGGGGATATCAATCCCGACTCTGCTTTGGGAAACCCTCACAGATACCCGGTGACTTCATTGGGGAACTGCTCACAGATACTCTGCTGGGAAAACAGCCACCTCCAGGCCTGGCAACTGGGGAAGCATCGATCTGACACCTGCTGGGGATAACCATCCTGACCCTGCTAGGGAAAGCGAATGCCACTCCGCTGGGGACAACCCATGCAATCCATAGGTAAAATCAACTCAGCTGGGGAGGCAGATATCGGCCTGCTACGGAAACTTGTCCAATCCACTGGTAGGATGAACACTGCTGGAGATATATTTCATTGAAACCCGCTCCACTCGGGGAATAGCCACCTTCAGACCTGGCTGCTGAGGAAATACCGTTTTACACCTGCCGGGGATAACCATCTTGACTCGGCTCGGGAATCCACAGACCTTGGATCTGCTGGGGAGTTAGTCCTCTAATTCCGCTTGGGAATTTAGCTGGGGAAATGAGAAAAGTTGGTACAGAACACCCATCGACTCGTCGAACCACGGTATCCGCCTCCCAATCTCGTATCAGCTCTCCACTTTTGAGGACTCCCAGACTCGTCTGGACCTTTTTTGCTCCATCATCTTGTATTCCCAATCGCTCCGCGCTCGACGGAAACGTACTCCTGGGATTTATACATCAATTTCAATTTTCCGACTTTGAAGAGTCTTCTTGATTAATTTCAAGGGTCGTCGGACGTCTCGTCGTCTCTTCCTACCGTCCTTTCTTCATGCACTCGTCCCTGATCGGACTCTGCGGGGAATCTCTACAAACTTTCAAATCTTCTGATTTTGAAGAGTCTTCTTGATTACCATCAAGGATCGCCGTACGTCTCAACGTCTTCATCCTTCCTTTCACATTCATTCGTCCCTGATCGGACTCCCATGGGGATCTGTTACAAAGTTTCCACATCACAACCTGCAAGTGAGTGAAGAATATCTAACAGTACCTGCAAAACAGACCGTCAGATAAAACCGTGCCCCAGGCGTGTCAAGATTTCAACACTTGGGTCACCCAACCTTCCGAATAAGATTTCAAGCTTTCAATCTTATAAACATGCATTGGAAGGGACCTGTATGTCTTAAAATGCAAAATTCTTTATCAAAAATATCTGGATGTTTTTGCAATCAAAGCGGTAATGAAAACAAAAACAAAATTATTTGACTGAATATGCATTTTATTGATTGGAAAAGTGTGGCTCAAATTGAGCAATACAAAGGAAGCAATTCCTGAAAAGAGGTAATCGCGCACAAAAGGAAAAATCTATCCTAATGGCAATGTGAAACCCGTAATCTCATCGAGTTCCAACTCGGTTACACCCGATATGTCCTCAGACTCTCCGTGCTTTCTGCCTTCTGAACAAAACGATTCCGATTGATCCCTACCGGGTATTATCCATGATGCTTTAACCAAAGCAAACGATCATGACGGACGCAGTTGTTCGTTTCAATCCCTCTTTTGCCTGGACCGCCCTCTCGGGTTTTCAGTCCACCGGGATACCCTTTTTTGCCCAAGTCGCCTTTTCAGGTTTTCGACTTGCCGGGTGTACAGTTTTTTCATTTTATCCCTAATTTTTGCCCGAACCTTTCTTTCTGTTTTTGATTCGCCGGGATGCCCATTTTTGCCTAGACTATTTTATTTTTTCGTCCAGCGGGTCAATTATACGAAGTATTTTTTAACTGCGTCCGCATTCACAGGGGATGGAAAATCCTCGCCATCCATGGTCGTTAGCAACAAGGCTCCACCAGAGAAAACCTTCTTGACCACGAATGGACCTTCATAATTCGGTGTCCATTTGCCCCTTCGATCGTTTTGAGGAGGAAGGATCCTTTTCAGCACCATATCACCCACGTGATATACCTGAGGTCGTACCTTCTTGTCGAAAGCACGCTTCATCCGCTGTTGGTATAACTGCCCATGACAGATGGCTGCTAGCCTCTTTTCCTCTATCAGGCTCAACTCTTCATACCGGGTCCTTACCCATTCAGCCTCTTGCAACTTGACGTCCATCAGGACTCTCAAAGAGGGAATCTGAACCTCAACAGGTAATACAGCCTCCATCCCATATACCAAGGAGAAAGGCGTTGCCCCAGTAGATGTGCGTACTGACGTTCGATACCCATGCAATGCAAACGGCAGCATCTCATGCCAATCTTTGTAGGTTACCACCATTTTCTGCACAATCTTCTTTATATTCTTGTTGGCTGCCTCAACCGCCCCATTCATCTTTGGACGATAGGGAGAAGAATTGTGATGCTCAATCTTGAATTCCCGGCACAGCTCTGCCATCATCTTATTATTCAAATTAGAACCATTATCAGTAATGATTCTCTCGGGAACCCCATATCTGCAAATGATGTCTCTCTTTGAGAAACCTGGCAACGACCTGCTTCGTCACGTTCGTATAAGAGGCTGCTTCCACCCACTTGGAAGTAATCGATAGCCACTAATATGAACCTGTGCCCATTCGAAGTTGTAGGCTCAATCTTTCCGATCATATCAATGCCCCACATAGCAAACGGCCATGGAGACGACATTAAGCTCAACGGATTTGGAGGCACGTGCACCTTATCAGCATAAATATGGCATTTATGACACTTCCGCACGAAATTGAAACATTGGGCCTCCATTGTCATCCAGTAATAACCTGCCCTCAACAGCTTCATTACCATTGCATTCCCACTGGCATGGGTACCGAATGATCCCTCGTGAACCTCTTTCATCAATTGGCTTGCTTCTCTATCATCAACACATCTGAGCAAGACCCAATCAAAATTTCTCTTGTATAGAACCCCATCCTTATTCAGGTAGAACACCATGGCCAACCTCCGCAGAGTCTTTCGGTCCCTTTTCGATGCTCCCTCAGGATACTCTTGAGTCTCCAAATAGCGCTTGATATCATAATACCACGGCTTCTCATCATCAGACGCTGTATCAACAGCAAACACATAAGCCGGTCTATCCAGACGACCTACTTCCACACTGGGGAACCGATTCCACCACTGCACCTTAATCAAGGCGGCCAGAGTAGCCAAAGCATCTGCCAAACGATTCTCCTCTCTGGGCACATGATGCATCTTCACCTTGGTGAAAAACGTCAACAATCTCCTCGTATAATCCCGATATGGCACTAAATGAGATTGATGCGTATACCATTTCCCGTTAACCTGATTTATCACCAGAGCTGAATCTCCATATATGACAAGGTTCTTGATCCTCAAATCAATCGCCTCCTCAATCCCCAAAATGCAAGCTTCGTATTCAGCCACGTTATTGGTACACTCAAATGTTAGCCGGGCAGCAAAAGGAATGTGGGATCCTTTCGGCGTAACCAAAACAGCACCAACACCGCTTCCATTCACGTTAACGGCCCCATCAAACATCAGAATCCATTCGGATTCAGGGTCAAGCCCCTCCTCCGGGATTGGTTCCTCGCAATCTTTCGATTTGAGAAACATGATGTCCTCATCAGGGAATTCAAACTTCATTGGTTGATAATCATCAATGGGTTGCTGAGCGAGGTAATCAGACAATACACTCCCCTTAATTGCCTTCTGAGAGGTATACTGTATATCATATTCAGTCAAAATCATTTGCCACCTCGCAACCCGTCCGGTCAACGCTGGCTTCTCAAAAATGTACTTGATTGGATCCATCTTGGAAATCAATAAAGTGGTATGAACCAGCATATACTGCCTTAGTCGGCGAGCAGCCCAGACCAAAGCACAGCAAGTTTTCTCGAGTAGTGAATATCTTGTTTCACAGTCGGTAAACTTTTTGCTAAGGTAGTATATGGCATGCTCTTTTCGACCAGACTCGTCATGCTGCCCCAATACACACCCCATAGACCCCTCGAGGACTGTCAGGTACAGAATTAACGGTCTTCCTTCCACAGGAGGCATCAGAATCGGAGGCTCCTGCAAATACTTTTTTATTCTTTCAAATGCCGCTTGGCAATCCTCATTCCACCTGACCGTTTGATCTTTTCTCAACAACTTGAAAATTGGCTCGCACGTGGCCGTTAGATGAGATATGAACCGTGAAATGTAGTTCAATCTACCTAAGAAACCACGCACCTCCTTCTCCGTTCTTGGTTCAGGCATTTCTCTTATTGCTTTTACTTTTGCAGGATCAACCTCGATTCCTTTCTCACTCACAATGAACCCCAGCAATTTACCGGACCGCACTCCGAAAGTGCACTTGTTCGGATTCAACCTCAGTCTGAACTGTCTCAGCCGGTCGAACAACTTGGCCAGATCTACCAAATGCCCCTCTTCTGTTTGGGACTTTGCTATCATGTCATCAACATAGCATTCGATTTCATGATGAATCATATCATGAAACAAAGTCACCATGGCCCTCTGATAAGTAGCACCGGCGTTCTTGAGACCAAATGGCATCACCTTGTAACAAAAGGTACCCCACGGTGTGATGAACGTTGTTTTCTCCATATCATCTGGCGACATTTTAATTTGATTATAACCAGAAAAGCCATCCATGAAGGAAAACACCGAGAATTGAGCTGTATTATCTACCAACACGTCAATGTGAGGTAGTGGAAAATCATCTTTCGGACTAGCTCTGTTCAGATCTCGATAGTCCACACACATTCTCACTTTACCATCTTTCTTCGGGACTGGCACGATGTTCGCAACCCATGGCGGATAATTAGTGACAGCAAGGAAACCAGCATCCCACTGCTTCTGCACTTCTTCTTTAATCTTCATCGCCATGTCAGGTCGAGTTCTGCGTAACTTCTGCTTCACTGGAGGACAATCTGTTCTCAACGGTAGCCTGTGCACAATGATATCGGTATCCAACCCTGGCATATCCTGATAAGACCAGGCAAAGATGTCGACATACTCTTTCAACAACACTACCAATCTGCTCTTTACACTTTCCTCCAAAGCAGCCCCGATTTTCACTTCTCTCTTGACCTCGTCGGTACCCAGATTCACAACCTCGATCGGCTCTTCATGCGGCTGAATCACCTTCTCCTCTTGTTTCAACCACCTGGCTAATTCCCCTGGCAGTTCACAATCTTCTTCGTCTTCTTCTTCAGCAAGATAAATTGGATTGTCGAAGTCATACAAGGGTGTAACAGGATTGTTATCAATGAGATCCGGGGAGGAATCGCATCTGCATGAATGTTGATTCATGCATTGCTTTAGAACCGGTGTGAGAAATTGAAAAGAAAAATGAAAACATTGCCATTTTTATTTTGTTTTTATTTTTAAACTGCAAAAATAGATGAAAAACAGGGAACACCGCTTTTAACTGAAAAACATCCTTTTATTAATGATGCAAAAATCTTGCAAATTTAAACATGAGGTGGCCCTTACAATGAACCATTACGTGTCGGGCAACACGTAAGGCTTTCATGCATATAAAATGAAAACAAGAAAAATATTACTCTTCGAGCAGAGTGACCCGGATGATCTCTTCAGCCTTCCAGTTCTGGATTCCCATCCCTGGTGTGCACGGCTTTATCCATTGGTCAATTTCGCAGTCGCTATCAGCATCTTCACCCATCATGCAGATGCGATCCGGATCCAGCATTCCGGCGCTCGTGAATGTGACTGACGTACGACGTCCTCTGCCTTGCCCTGAGCCTCGGCCCGGCTGGTACCCCACTCCAAATCGGTCTTTCTTTGCAGGGACCTCCATCATTCTGCCCCAACCAGGAGCCTCTCCACTCTTTACCACCTCGGCGGCCTGCTTGTATGAAGCAATGGACGGCTTTTCTTCCTCCTGCTTAGCAAACAGAGCATTCTCCACCTTAACAGTTTCAAATGCCTGACTAGGCGTCTCCCAGATTTCACCATCCATCTCAACATATTTGAAAGAAGACAGGTGGCTGACAAATATGTCCTCTTCTCCACAAACAGTGACGACTTGGCCTTCCCAGATATACTTCAGCTTCTGGTGCAAAGTCGAGGTAACTGCCCCAGCAGCATGAATCCACGGACGACCCAACAGGCAACTGTATGTCGGCTGAATATCCATGACATAGAAAGTCGACTTGAACACCTCAGGCCCAATCTTTACTGGCAGCTCTACCTCCCCAAACACGGCCCGCTTTGACCCATCAAATGCCCGCACTATCAAATCAGTCGGAGTCAAAATCAGCCCGTCACAATTAAGCTTTGCCAGAGCCTTCTTTGGCAACACATTCAAAGAGGAGCCGGTATCAACCAGCACATGCGAAAGCACGGCTCCTTTGCATTCCATAGCGATGTGTAAAGCCCGATTATGATTCCTCCCATCCATAGTTAGGTCCATGTCTGTAAAGCCCAGCCCATGACTGGCATGTACGTTAGACACCACTGTCTCCAACTGATTGATTGTGATCTCCTGAGGAACATAGGCTTTCTTCAAGATCTTCAGCAAAGCCTCTCTATGCCCCTCGGAGCTTAACAGCAATGACAGAATGGATATTTTGGACGGAGTCTGCTGCAAGTGATCAACCAACTTGTACTCTGACTTTTTGATGATCCTTAGAAATTCTTCAGCATCATCATCAAATTTTCCATCCGACCCCGCAGGCGCCGGTGTCACCACTGGAGTACTATTATCCACCACAGCTTTTCCTTTTGCCCTGGCTAAAGCCTCGGCCTTTTCTTTTTTATCTTTTTCTTCTTCTCCTCTCCTTAACGCATCAGGAGCAAACAATCTACCACTGCGAGTGAAACCGCTGGGACCGGCATTATCCACCTTTAACACGGTGGTTTCACTTGCAGATTGTTCCTCCAACTTCTCGCCATTACAATAAACCTCCCCACCATAGTGCCACGGCACGGCGTCATCTTTGTCGTATGGAATCGGTCCAGGTACCGTGATGGTAACTGGAGCCGCTTCAGCAAGGTTCGACAAATCCACCGGATCGAAATAGATTGTTATGGTGGAGATCTCCTCTTTTCCCACATCAACCTTCTTCTCAACCACAATATCCCCATTGTCCATCAGACCCTGGACAGTCTTCCTCAGAAGTTCACACCCATTAACAGAACCAGTGCACTCAGCACAATCATCTTCACAGCCCGGATGAACCCCATTTTTCAACAACAGCCCTTTGACCTCAGCCAACGGAGTCCTCAACTGGTCAACATACAACAACCCAACTCGGCTCTCCTCGGAGATAACATTCACCCCCCTTTGACCATGCGCAGGCATGGGATTGGCGTTAACATTGGGAGATGGCGCGAAGTTTATTGCCTTTGAATCCACCAGGTCCTGAACTGTGTGCTTAAAAGCTTTACAGTTCTCAATGTTATGTCCGGGCGCACCGGAGTGGAATTCACATTTGGCGTTTTCATCATAACTGGCTGGCCTTTGATCAGGTCTCAAAGGTGCCAGAGTCCTTGTTTGTACTAGCCCCAAATCCTGCAGCTTTTTAAACAGAAAAGCATAGGTCACTGGAGGTCTGTCAAATTGTCTATCCACTGCTCTCCCCCTGACCTGATAACCAGCCCTTTGCGGCCTCTGTTGAAATGGTTGCCTCTGTTGCTGAGATTGTTGTTGTTGTGGTTGTTGTTCAGCAGGAATAGTTACCGCAGCAGTGTGCTGAAAGTAACGATCCCTACTGGGTCCTCGTTGAGCATACACAGCACTGGTGTCACCTTCCTTCTTCCTCTGCCCATTACTACCGAATGGCTTCTTTGAACCAGACGACGAAGAAGAAGCAGCGCCCTGAATTTTTCCAAGCTTCAACCAGCTCTCTATTCGTTCCCCAGCCACCACGATATCAGAAAAGTTGGTCACCGGACAACCAACCATTCTCTCAGCAAACGACCCCTGCAGGGTTCCCATAAACAGATCTGACATCTCACGATCAACCAGAGGAGGTTGCACTCTTGCAGCCAGTTCTCTCCACCGCTGAGCATACTCTTTAAATCCTTCATTGTTTTTCTGAGACATACCCTGCAACTGGGTACGGCTCGGAGCCATGTCAGCATTAAACTGATATTGCTTGAAGAAAGCATCCCCAAGATCCTGCCAGTTTTTAATGTCCGAGGATTTCAACTTGGTATACCATTCCAGGGAACCTCCGGACAGGCTGTCCTGGAAAAAGTACATCCACAGTTTCTGATCCATGGTGTAAGCAGAAATTTTGCGGACAAAGGCCTGAAGGTGCGTCTCAGGACAAGAACTTCCATTGTAACGGTCAAAAGTGGGCGCCTTAAACTTCTGTGGGATCACGATCCCCTCAACCAACCCCATGTTAGACATATTGACCACCCCAGGAGTGGCATAGCTCTCCAATACCTTAATCTTCTCAGCCAGCAGCTGAATCTCCTTGTTCTGAGGCGGAGCACTGTAGGGAACAAACGGTTCATTATGCATTGAGAACTGGTCAGCCTCCCTATCTTCCTCTCCGTTTTCATCAAACCCATAGAATGGAGGCACCAAACCATCCTTTATATTCTGACCCGGCCCAGGTTGACCACCAACACCAAAACCAGCAGCATTGTTTACAACACCCACAGTCGTCCTCTTTCCGCCATCACGAGACCCCAGCCCCTGGTTGGAGACACCATCCAGGTTTACACCGCTGTTTGCTGCAGAAGCCCGCTCGAGCTTTTCAACTTTGTCTGCCAACGCCTTCTGACCAACTGCAAAGCCTTGCATGATGTTGATCAACTCATTCATTTTGTCTTTCAGCTCGAGGAGATCTGTGCTTGGAAGATCCATGAGTCTGGGAGTATTCCGCCTGGTATAATATCTGTGAGGGCGTGTTGAGTGCAAAGGTACAGTTCTTCGAGCACGAGCAATGATTCCTGTAACAATCAAGCACGTTAGCAACAGATACCTGCAAAATAAAACACAAGTTATTATGATCAATGCATGGATGCAGTGTCTATCCATATAAAGGACACTTTGTCTCTCGATCCTGGCATCATCGAGACAAAATAATACTTTGGCAGCAATATTTTGACATTCATCATTCAATTTCAACATACAGATCAGGGATAGATGATTTAGCAAAGATATCACCAAACCATGTGTGTGCTCGTGCGAGTGCATACGGTAAAGCAAATAAAGCTTGAAGATCAATCACTGAATGAAAATAACCATCACATAGCAAAATGCACAATAAGTGCCATAGTCATACATCAAATCAGATACAAATCTCCAGAATCGGGAAAAGAAATACAAGCAAAATGAATTCCGTCAACAAGCCTGACGGTAATCCAACACAAATAAGAAAGGTCTACACTGAAGGAGGTCCCGCAGACGGCTCTGCATCGTCAACCATCTGGGTAAACTTCACCGCGAACCTAAGCTCAGTGTTCTCTTGTTGCAATCTCCCTATCTCCTTCTGGTGCATCTTAATCTGTCTGAAGTAATGATCCCTCTCAGCAAGATAGTGATCTCTCTCAGCAATAATCTTTGCTTTCTCAGCTTCCCATTTTGTAGCAAGGACTTTGGCTCCGGCATCTCTCTGATCCCTCACAAGGATTTGCCTCCTCTTCTCTTCTTCAATAACCCTCAAGGCCCTAGCTAGTTTCTCCTTGGTAAGGTCATGCTCCTTTATGGATGACTCTAGTGCTTGGCTGACCTTGCCATAATACGCGGTGTCTATCTCAAAGCGCTCCACCACAAGAGCATGTCTCTTATCCTGGTCTTCCATTTTCCCTTTGATTTCCTGATTAGTCATTTGGATTCTAGCAACCCTCATTTCCAACTCGGTCTTCTCTACCTGCAACTGATCCCTCTCCCTCTTCATCTCCAAGAACTCTTCTATACTGATAGAAGAACAAGACTTCTCAATCACCGGATACCAAAGATCACCCACAGGAAAAGGTAGACGAGTGAACTCCACTCTCCTTCTGAGCCATTCATCAAACAAAGGGAAAGACCTACTATTAGCTCTACCAAAAGGAATCTTGCCTTTCCTTTGAATATTACGCCATGCCTTAGACACTTTCTCCAATGCTGACCGGTTACTCTCGACAGGGAAGTAACAAGAGTCCTGAATCTCATACTCGAGAGGAGGAGCCTCCATAGCAAATCCCCTTTGTCTCTTAAGAAGTGTCGGGTTATAACTGATACACCCTTGAACTCCTATAAGAGGCACATTAGGAAAACTCCCGCAGCTACAAATGAAATCTCGTCCCGCCTCATCGATATGAGTCCAAGTTATGTCCTTGGCACGCAAACCCATCAACTTGGTCGCCCAACTGACAGTATGGTCAAGAAGAACAAAAGCACCCTTGGTAGGCAAATATCCCATGAACCATTTGTATAGCAACTGAGCGCAACATCGAATCAATCCCCCACGCCTCTTCTCGTTCCGATTATGGACCGAGTAATAGACATCTCCGATCAAGGTGGGGATAGGATTCCTCTGAACAAACAAGCGGATGGCATTAATATCCACGAAATTCTTCTGATTAGGGAACAAGATGATTCCATAGACGCTCACAGCAATCAAAGCACATACAGCCCTCCAATTGCCCAAAGCAGCATACTCCTTGGCCTTAGCTTCCAAGAGGCTTAGATGAAAACCGGGAAAATTCCCCTTCTCCTTCAAACCTCCTCTAATCACTTCCTGGCTCAAATAAAGAGCACGAGAGATCTCCCCAACATCAGGCTCCTCCTTAGTGGCAAGGAAAGGTACCTGGTTTTTGATCTGAATACCCAGGATGCCAGCATAGTCTTCCATCAAAGGCCCCAGCAAGTAGTCCAGAAAAATGAAACACCTCAAACCAGAATCATAAAACTGGAGAAAAGTGTGGATGGCGTCCCTATTACTGTCAGTGAGTCTGAAAACCATCTTCAGAATACCACCGTATGCCTCTCTGAACATCCCCACATGGTCAGGCGCAATCAATGCTATCATATCCTTCAGGACACTGATCTCTGGGTCAAAGAAACTGTAAGCCACATCGTCCTTCAAACCGGGTCTCCTCATGTCTAAGAAGCCTCTCAACCAGGATCTCGATAAAAAAGGTCCCTGCATATGGATAAACATGTGTTAGATGCAGATAAATGCAAAATGGGATGATGCTGATGAATGAATGCAATGCGTTGCCATCCTCCAAGTCATCTGATCATCTGGTGCACTGAAGCCTGATCTCTGGACTGATCACAATCATCTGAAGGAATATGCAACCACAAATCCCACTCAAGGGTTCCGAAATAAACGGAACTGCAAGATACACCATCATCATCATCAACCTCAGAGATCCACTGAACAGATAACCACAACCTCTGAATCGGCCCGGGGAATCCTGAAATAAACGGATCCCCACTGATAAATAACTCGGACAGCACTCCGGCGTCTCGGCAAGAAATGCCCATAAATCCGACTTATAAATATGACTCTGATCAACGGAACCAAAAGTCACCATCTGAGTCACCAATAGAACATGCATCTGTAAGAATCAACCCTCCCCTCACAGGTAAATTCTAATCAGGTCATCCTAAGGCGGATAATAGCCTCGACAATCGGGCGGAGATACTCAATGGGTTTGCCCTTTCGGGTGTGCCATTGTAGCTCTCCTGAGATCGTCTAAACCAAAGATCCGGGAAATGATCGGTCACCGAAGTCAACAGCTCAAAAGAGATAAAACTCAACCATAGTGGAAACTCCACAAGGAAGAGCCCTCTCAGAAGAACCTCGTCCGGCTTGTGGTATGTCACGTCACAACAATCATGTCAACCCAACATGTGAAGAACGTGAGACCACACTAATCCTAGGTGTATACTCGGGCCTGGGTTTTAGCCCCACTCAGAACACCCACCCCATAACAGAGGAACCACCTGCACAGAGGACGGCAATAATGATAGTATGATGCATGCAAATATTTATGCAAATATATACACAGGTTAGAATAATAAATGCAATAAATCAAGCAAAACAAGCAACCTAAACTATCCTAAAACGCTAGGAAGGACCCGCTTAGGGAAGATGGACCAGCACAGGTCTACATCAGCGATGTCCCCAGCAGAGTCGCCAGCTGTCGCATCCGCGAAAAACAACCGGCGAGACTCAAATAAAAACACAACACAGAGCCGCCACTGCGCGTTATTTATCCCAAAATAGGGAAAGGAAACGCTCAGAGAAACCTGGAAAGGAAATGGTCTTGCGACCAAAGAGAAAGGGTAAGGGAGTCGGTTACGCAAGGGGAAGGTATTAGCACCCCTCACGTCCGTCGTACTCGACGGGATCCACGTTCTAAGAAAAGAAAAAGGTTGCTAAACATCACACACACACACAAGGAACGCAGGTGGGGTTAAGAGAAGGGAGCTCGATAGGACGTCGCATCCTATGCCTACATATCTCGTCTGGAACGAGAATCAGAGCCACTGTAGTTCGGCTTACGCACGCCAAACAACACAAAACGCACAAACAGATGGCAAACATGGAGCCCGACAACCACTCGATGGAATTACGTCAGCATCCGAACCAAAACACGCACAAAACGGCAAACGTGGAGCCCGACTGCCAATCACTGGACTTACGTCGGCATCCGAACCAAACACACAATCAGATAACAGGTAAACACACACAAAAAGAAAAAAAAGTGCCCGGAGAGGTCTCGCACGACCTCCTGCCTACATACCTCGTCTGGAACAAGGATCAGGGCGATGTAGTTCCCCCTCAAGGGGAAGAAAATCTAGCCAGAAACCAAGGGAAGACACACTACCAGGGAGCTGGACTCGAGCCTAGTGTTGTCATGCATCATTACCCTAAGTTGAGGTTTCTACCTACTTGCACAACTGCAAGCTACTCCTATCCAGGAAGAAAGCAAGCATACAAGCATACAAACAGAACAACCCAAGCATTTCAAACAAATATTCACATAGCACACACTATAACCAATCAAGTGAGGCTCACACAATGGGTTTGACTGCCGAAGCAAGTCATCTGTACATGGGTATTATTCGCTCTTAACCTTGCCATTACGAGGCTAAGGTGAAGCAGATGAAAAGTGAAGTGAGGATGAGACCTCACAGCTCTTATCCCTAACCAGGGAGAGCTTCTGACAAAGGAGCGTGGGTCCAGAATGGAGGGACCCTTCTACGCTCAAAGACTCTGACTCGATTGTGCAACAACACGAGATCTTGGGTTTGTGTCCCAGTGCATCAACACACAGCCGTGTGAGCAGAGGGACGACTCACAGAATAGTGGGGGATAGATTGCATATCCCTTTGATCCACCAATTGCCTCATAGAGGTCTTTACCTGCTTGGCACAAATGTAAACATCCACAAACATCGCCTCTTAAGGAGGACTTCAGACAGTTGCCTGGCCAAGTAACAGGCCAGGTCTTCCAGACTACATGAAGAATAGAAGTCCTACCTCAAGCGGTTTAAAAACCAAGCAGCAGCAAGCAAGTTCTTAAAGAACTGTAAGCAACTAAATGTACCTGAAATCAATCAAGTATCATTAGTACTCAGACAGACAAACAATAAACAACAAATGTTAATCAGTCAGACTATACAAACAACACAAGCACATAAATGCAAGATACAAGCTCAAGCTCAAGCTTCACAACCTACAAAACAAAGTTATATTAGTTCTCCAAAACAAACAAATTCAATTTTATTATCTTGAATCATTCTCCTTAAGCTTTGTGCATTTCATCCTGAAAAGTCAAACCAAATGTGAGAAACTGGACCACTAGGCCAAGCCTAGGGTCCAAAAGGGAGAAAAACTCTAAACAGCAAACAATTCTCAACCAAAACCAAATTAATGCAAATAGAAAGCCAATGCAATCGATCCCATACTCATATCATTCATCATATTCATTTCATGATCAAAACAAGTCAAACTAGGTCAAATGCAACATCAAAAGTCCAAACAGCATAACTTCAATCAAAAGCATACCAAAACAATTCCAAAAATCCTCAAATAAATCACACCTAAACAGGACATATACAAGGTATAGCATGTCAATTTTCATCTCAATTGGACAAAAGTAACTATGTCAATGAAAATCAAGAAATCCAGACACAATTATTCAAGCCAAACCATGACATCAACACATGCATTCACTTCAAAAATTCATAAGTCAATGAAAACAATTAAGAAATGAATGGGACCAAAACAGGGATGTCCTACAATGTGTCTACAACCAGCATACCAAATTTCATGTTCATCTAAAACCATATGAGGATTTCACACAAGATATACAAACATGTGTCATATGAACTTGCATAATTGACCAACAGAGATGAAAAATATCAATCAAATTGAAAATGCCATATAAAAATCCAGAAAAATTCACATAGCATCTCAACATATCCATAAACATCCATGTAAAATTTCAACTCAATCAAGCAATCATAGGCTATGCAAACAATTTCATGAAATTAACCTAACTAGGTGTGACACAAATTGTCACACCTAAGTTCAAAAAATCATATCTCACTCCACAGGTATCCAAAAACCACAAACTTTATATGTAAATCACCATCAACATGTCTATAATAAGCTCAAAAAATTCCAGACATTTCTTTTAATGTATGAGCATTTCACATTGAAAATGGCAAAACATGCACAAAATACACACAAGTCAAACATCCCTAGGCAAGGTCAACTCTTCACCATGCACAACTTCTAAAATCATGCTCATAAAAAACTAGAGGAAAAATGGGAGCTATCAAAAAAAACCTCATATTTTTTGGACTTTCCATTATTTTTTAATGATTTTTCTAAGTGTTAAATGAATTGTGTAATTTTATTAAGTGTTTTATTTAATTAATTGGTTCCAATGGCAATTTGGTAATTAAGCGCGCAGGAACCAAAACGCTGGCGTTTCATTTATTCGGTGGCTTCTCCTGATTGGCTAATTTTTTGCGCTAAACACAATTCAAACGCGGCCAGGAAATCAGATGGATCAAACGCAAGGATTCTCCAGAATTCTATCATCTTCATCATCGGTTTTTCCAGATTTGCCAAGAACACATGAACATCAAACCCTAACCAAAATCTACAAACTAATACTCGTTGGAAAGGTCTCAATGCGTGGAGTACGAATATCATCATAAAAACGTCCAGAAATTCACGTATCTCACGGATCGAACGAATCAAGTTTTGACATCACAACTAAAATTCAAGATAACTTGAGCTATGTTTCGTCATTTCAAAAACCAATCACATCATGATAATCCACGTCAAACACACTATAAAACGCATATAACAATTAAAGCAATGGTGAATTTCGAAATCTAACCTTGATTTGAAGGCAGTGTTGAAATCCGTGTTCTTGAGCTCCAATTTCCAAAAACAGATGCAGCAGAGGATATAGGATGTTGACTGGAGTGCTTTGCTTGGCTCGAATCAGCTTCTAGTGCAAGAAAATCCAATTCACCATGGATGCATCAAGAGTGAACAGTTGCGTTTGGTGATGATTTGGATGATGAATTCACGAAACAGTTGAAGAAGAAGATGAATGGAGATTGAAGCAAAAAGAAAATCGTGATTTGGTGGAGAATTGGAAGAGTTATGCTTCAATTTGCTTGATGTGTTCTTGAGAGGTTTTAGAGAATTTGGAGGGAAAAGAGGTTGAGATCTTGTGATTTGTGATTCTGTTAGAAGTTTGTTATGATTAGATGTTTATACCTCAGCTTAATCAAGCTCTAATCACCTTAATTAGCCAAATGCCATGTAATTAGCAAAGTGTCATTTTCAAAGGCAAGGGCAAAATGGTCTTTTCCTATGGGCTCTGTGACAGCTCATTGACAGCTCACACACTCTCAAAATGACATGTGTGAGTTGTTGCAACTTGTCCCATGGTCATTGGTTGAATATTTTGCAATTTCACTATGTCATGGCACTTTATGCATTTTTCAAGTGCATTTCAAAAGTGGCTTGACCAAATATGGCACCTTAACATGTTATGACCATTCCAACAATTTTCAAATAGCATTTGTGAGGTGTTGCAAAAATCCCCATTCCAAAATTCCCATTATTTCACAAGTTGGACCATTTTGCCCCTGGGTCTTTTAACTGTACACTTGAAATTTGACTTTTTGCATTGACCATTTTTGATGAATTCCAATTATGCACCATGAAAATACATGTCAAATGGAGTTTGTGCATAAAAAGATCACTCAATTTGGACACTCCATGTGGAAGTTATGCCCCTCTGATTATGGGTCATTTTTGAAATTGAATGGACCATAACTTGCCAACCATACATGGGATTTTCAAGTTCTTGGACTTTTTGGAAAGGTGAGAACAAGATCTACAACTTTAATGTTGAACAAATTTTCATTTGAAGCTTTTTTGGACACGTAATTTTGGGGTCAAAAACTTTCCATTTTTGGAAACTTCTATTACAAGTCACTTTCTATTTTTGGCAATTTTTGTTCTGACTTTATTTTCTCCATTCTTGAGCTTTGACATGTCAAATAACACTTGTTCCAACATGAATGAAGTGTATCCAACTCATTTCCACCTCCCAATCTATCAGATCATGCACAGTTGACCACAGTTGACTTTTTCAACTGATAGATGAATTTGGCAATGCATTGATCAATCTGAGCCCCAATCTTCTGATGAAATGGCTCAAGGGTGAAACCCTAGCCTCAATAATCTCAATAAAACCATAGAATGATCTCCATATACATCATAGACCCCATCTCCTGATCATGCCCTGATTGGCCCAAAGCAACTGATTAGGGTTGACCAGTGGTCAAAACCCTAATCTCAAAGAATCTTGATCACACACCTGATGATGACAAACCATGATGATGATGATGTATCACTTCAATCAAGATCAAGACCAATATCCTTTAGAACCATGAAACCCTAACTTGGACTTCCACATCCTCAGATGATTAATGACCAGTCCAATGAAACCCTAGCTTGCACATGACCTCTTATCTTCTGACCAAGACTTGGGAGGATGATTTGCACAATGTAACCACATGATATGCAATATGCAATGCTTAATGACCTAAAAAATGATATGCAATATGTTAAGCTAGTCCCAAGAGAGGAGGGCAAATTTTGAGGTGTTACATTAGGCTTTTTTTTAAATCTATTTAATTAAATAGGCCAGGCTTAGGCTATTAATAAAGCCTATGAAGCCTTTATAGGGCGACCTATATTTTCTTTTATATATATATATATATATATATATATATATATATATATATATATATATATATATTATATATATATATATATATTATATATATATATATATATATATATATATATATATAGGTGTTCAAAACCAACCAAACCAATAGAAAACCGCAAACCAAACCAAACCAAATCGAAACCGCTAAAAACCGCATTTGATTCGGATTCGTTTGGGTCATTTTTTAATAAAACCGCACGGTTTGGTTTGGTTTGCGGTTTGTATTTTACAAACCGAACTAAACCAAACCAAACCGCATTATGTTACAACCCAAAGTTCACTTATCCCACATCCAACCCAAACCTCAAATCTAGTATGCCTTAACCTTACAATTACAAACGATTTTCTCTTAATCACACTTAGGGTTTCAATTTCAACCTTCTTAAATCTTTCATAGTAGTATCACACATTCTTCTCATATTCTTTTCCATGTAGGTCTCACATATTCTACTCTAATAAGTCCTATATTATGTTCTTTCTTTTTTATCTTTTATGTTACTATTTTCTCTTCCAATTATGTTTTTATTGCACTTTTCTTCTCAATCTCGCATCTCTTATGTTCTTTTTTTCATCTTCTCTAATCTCTCATCTCATATGTTTTTTTTTTATGTTTTATTATAATGTCTTTGATATTATTTTATGCTAATATTTATATTTGTCTTTTATTCCACTTTTGTCTAATCTGGTTTTTTGTATATTGAATGAAACGTTTTTGTCTAAATATGATGAATTTTGATGTTATTTAGTAATGTATGAATGACTAAACACAAAGTTATGTCGTTATTTATAGGAGTATATATGACTCAATAAAAATATTATAAAAAACCGAACCAACCGAACCAACCCAAACCGCATTGATTTGGTTTGGTTTGGTTTTATTTCTAAAAGTCAACCGAACCAAACCGAACCGCATGCTTTTTTCTCTCTGCGGTTCGGGTGATTTTTATCGTAAAAACCGCCCAAACCGCATCGCGAACACCCCTATATATAGTCTAAATAGAATTACCTATATATGCATATATATTAGGAAAGAAATGATAAATAGGTTGGCCTACATATGCATATATATTATAAAAAACACTAAATAGGTCGACCTATATATGCATATATAGACCGACGTATAAGGCTTCTTAAGTAATATAGATTAATTGAAAACCTTAATAAAAAACATGCTTTTAAATAGACTTTCAGGCTAGGCCAGACAAAAAAGAGAGCCTATAGTAGGCCATAGGCCAGGCTCAGGCCTTGTAAGTTTATCGTAGGTCAGACTCAGGTCTTCTAAATCATAGCGTAGTCTAGCCTATTTCCACCCATATTCACGGGCTATGTGTGCAGCCCGAGCTAATCTAGTATAAACCTCGCCATTTGGATTCACCAAACCCATGAGATTATCCATAATAACTGCAATTATCTGGAGGCGCTGCTGGTCATCGACATTAGTTGTAGAAGGCGGTGGCGGCACGTCATCAGCAGGTACCCCAACATCAGAAGGTCCAACATCACCTGTATCCTCGACATATGGAATGATGTGAGGGTGTGATACAGTGAGGTACCACTCTAGGTATCCATCCTCACACTATGATGGGTGATGAACCCTAACTGCTCGATTTCTAATGGCACGACCGGAGTTGATAAAGTTACTCTGAAACCATCAATCAATGCCCACAGATGATATATTTGGAACTGGTCGTGAGATACTCTGAACCTAACCATATTGTCGCAGACACCTCTCAGGCATAACAAGTAATAAATAAGAAATATTATTTGTAACAATTAAATAAGAAATCAACAACAAATAATAAGTGATATCGTACCTGTAACAGACTCAAATAACCAACAAGTTGTCTGATCTCAAATATTGTCACCACTCCAAGTGATGTATACATGATAGTCAATGCAGCACAATGCCAAGCCCAACTGATAACGTCGAGGCTACTGAACAGACGCACGTATCGGGCATCGATATAAACATATGACTTGTCCACAAAGAGAGTACATGCTACTAGATGTAGCATGTACACCACCTCATAACTCCCATCCGCTACAAGCTTGTTATACGTTTGCCAACCATAACTACCCCCTCAGCAACTTATCCAACAACATCTCCAACAACAACCTCATCTCCCACGTCACCCGCCACTTTATCTCTGGGCTGCTCAACTGATCGTACATGTCAGTGTCGAGTGCTACGAGGTGCGTGAAACTGCTCATCCAACAGTTTCTTATGTGAATCGGTTGGAACCACTCGTCTAGTCTGTATCTGGGAAGATTCAGCCTCAGTAGCCCTAGTCTGGTCTGTCGTTCTATTGATAACTCTGTCTGCAATAGTATCGTCCATGCCTCTATATTTCACTGCAAAAGAAGAATTTTTTTCTTAAAAAAATAGCAACTACCGGAAATTTTAGAAATCCCGGTATAAAACAAAGTTTTTATCCATACCAGAAATTTCAGAATTTCCAATAAAAAACAAAGTGTGTATAACCAGCGGAATTCTGAAATTTCTGGGAAATCAAATGGGATCTTGTACCATAAATTTTATAATTTTCGATAATATTGTTAGAATTAATGCCGAAATTTTGGAATTTTGATACAAAATCCAAGAAATTTTGATAATTGCAGTAAAAAACATATTGTTTTTGAAATTTCTGGTAGTTGCTTTAAAATTTCCGGTATCACCCCAGAATTTTCAAAAATACGCGTGAATTCTGTAAATTTAGAAAATGAGTGAAGTGATTTTGCAAGGGCAATGTTATCTTTTCATACGCAATATGGGGTGTCAGGTTTAATTGAATGGTGGCAGGAAGAAATCTCCAAGTATTTGGTTGATAGATCATTTTATTTGCTACAAAGAGGACTGGTTCACTAGTTTAAAACTCAATCTTCAAAGCTAATGAGGTTCTTAAAAGGGTCACTATTATAGAGTTAGTAATGGAAGCTTAGAGTGATTTTGGACGAGGTAATTTGAAATTTTTAAAGAATTCAAAATTTTAAGCAACTCAAATGATTTAATTGAAATTCATTTACTTTTAATTTTTTTATGGAATATTAAAATGATAAATTTTAAAAAATTTGGGCCAAATTTAAAATATGAAAAATAAGGACTAGTTTGTAATTTTTGGCAATTTGAATGGACCAATTTGTAAAATTTGAATATCATTAGGGACATATTTGCAATTTTTGAAAATATTTGGGGTTAATTTGAAATTTTTATAAAATATAAGGACCATCTTGCAATATTTTAAAAATTAATAATAAACAATTGAACATTCTCATTTTATATAGCAAATGAGCAAGTTCAATTTTTTTTTTTACTTTTTTGTGTTATTTGAAATTCCTTAAATTTAACTTGAATAAAATACTTCATAAATTTATATCGTTTTAACAATTCTCCATATTTTTTATTCAAACAATAGATTTCGGTAAATCATTTTAAATTCTCACAAAAATTATTTTTCTTCATTATAATACTTCATCCAAACACATTCTATGTGTTTTTGTATGCTCTTTAAATAAATAATAATCCTCTTTGTTAACAAGTTATTTATTTTTTTGTACAAGTGAGAAAAGGAAAAGAAAATTATTTTAAAAAATAAAGTTTTACTAGTGTCAATTAGCAGGAGAGTGATGATTTAAACAAGAGGCTCCGCAAATGACTTGCACGCTGCATCATTCCAAGTCTCATATTTTGCCAGATAGTAAGCACAAACATTTCCCTCCCTACAAGTATGAAATATTTGAACTCACCAATTCCCTATAGAAAAGCTCTTTAATATTATGAAGAATCGTGACATAGTGATGTCAAACATTAACAGACTCTGAGATAAGATTGATAGCAGAGTTAGAGTCAGAATAACATATCAGATCTTTGATGTCAAGTTTCCATATCAAAAAGTTGATTATGTAGTCATTCAAGACACTCGCTATTTATTAAAGATGTGTTCTTATTGATGATAAGTGGCAGCTTAATTATGTCTCCACACATATGCCTATTGAGTTGGTTGAATCTATTTATAAACAAGATGTTGTTCTGAATAACCACATACCAACTTATTTATTTGGCAGGGGAGGCAAATGGAAGTTACTCAGCATCAAAAGGTTATGTTTGGTTGACGAAGAAGAGATTCAATATAAATATAGAGTTTTCTTTGTCTTGTATATGGAAGATTGGTTTTTCACAAAATATTTGTTCATATGGAGTGTGCGTCATCAACTTATTTATTTGGTGAAGTCATCATTTGATGGAGTAATCAAGTTGTGGTGCTTTAACATTAAGATATCAAAGCTCATATATGTGGTGATTAAGTTATGGTCAAAGCTCATATATGTGGTGATTCGTTTTCCACAAAATATTTCTTCATATGGAGTATCCTTCTCGTACACATTTACCATTTGCATGTCCTTCCTAACAAAAATCGCATCACAATACATGTATTAATTGAGTTACTTTTTTAGAGCTATAATGTTGATCGTCAATTGTTTTTATAAAGATTTGATATGCACCAACAAAGTAGTGTGTGCATTAACCTTGGTCATCCCTTTCTTTACCGAGGTCTTTTCACATGTACGATGGGCATTCTAGTTTGAACTTACAAGCCTCGTATGAAATGTTGCATCTGTTCCATGTTGTCCATATTAGGATTTGGACATTTCCTTAACAATAACCTGAACCTTCCCCAAGCATCATAAAGAGTTTTTGATTCACCTTGTTCGAAACTTGAAATTTCAACCCTTCTCTCCACGAATTGGGATTAGTGTATAATCGTTCTACGAACTTGTTTTCTATCTCTTTTCAAGCATGAATGGTCCTAATGGAAAAACACTGAAACAAATCTTTAGCTCTTCTAGTCAAAGTGAATCAAACAACCTGAATTTTATCTAACTATCAGTGACTCCCTCTAGTCCACACACTGAATAAGTTTCATAGAAACGGGAAGATGTCCCATAGATCTCTGATCGTGCTACCATAAAAAAGATTATCCCTAAAAAATTTTAGAATTGTATTCTTTATATGAAATGCTACAAGATTTGCTGGCTGGAACCCATGAGAAATTTGTCTCGCGTCATAATCCGCCCAGATGGTGGATTTCCCATAACTGTTGCTTTTTGACTAGTCTTGTCGTCACACAATTATGTTGGTACTTCTTTCTTTTTGTGCCTTTTATGTTGTACGTGTTAACCGAGCAACCATACAAATTGCTCTGGTTGTTTTCTCTCTTTCTTGTTGTATAAAAACCAGAAACAACAATACTCGGCACCGTTCAACACAAAACTAATAACAAAAAGTAAAAAAAACTAATAACAAAATTTAACATAAAATCAAAAATAAAAATAAAATAAAACAATTAAAAATAAATAAATCTAAAACACAAACTAATTGTATTGAAATTAATCAATAATCTCCAACAATGGCGTCAAAAACATGTATGAATATTTTAGGAAGTGAACTAAAATATCATAAAGTAATAAAATTCTAAGTAATTTCAACACATCAATTCAAGAGTACTAAAATTATTAATGTTGAACAAGTCACTTTAAGCGCAAAAGGGAGGTAAATTGTGGTATTTAAAATTCGTTATTAATTGAAAAAATTATTTACTTAAAACAATAATTTGTGTTAGTATTGAAATATCACATAGAATAACAGCGGAAAGAAATAAAACAATAAAGTGAATAACAAACAAAGTAAAGATATAGGATTAGAGAGATGACACTGAGATTTATACAGGTACGACCGGATGTTGACCTACTTATGTCCCCCAAAAGATCATCTCGAGAGTTTTAAAAACAACTTGAGTTTTTAGAGGCTGTCCTGGTTGTCCAGACACTAGAATATGTTCCTCTAGTAATTGTTGTGTTTATCTTGATGATAATTTGATCTTATGGTCCGCCAAACATCAACTTACCTTATCTCTTTCAAGTCTTGATGCTAGATTATAGAGGAGTAGCTAATGTAATGTCTGAATTATGCTAGCTTCACAACTTACTCTTGGAAGTATGTTATCCTATCACAAAAACTACTTTGGTTATTGTGACAACATAAACGTGGTTTATCTCTTTGACAATCCAGTTCAACATCAACACACTAAACATATTGAAATGGATATACATTTCGTGTGTGAGAAAATTGCTCGCGGTCAAGTACGTGTTCTACACATTTTCTCTCAGGTTTCAAATTGTTGACATATTCATAAAGGGACTCTTGTTACAACGCTTTGATGACTTTCAAGATAATCTCAATATTCGTTCACCTTCAATTTTGACTAAGAGAGCGTATTAAAGTATATAAATTCAACAAGTTTATTATTAGTATTGATCGTAAATAATTAACAAAATCATGAGCACAAGATCGTCCTAGTGGTAGGCCACAAAGGTTGTCGTCTAGGGTCTCAATTTTTATTTTATATTTATATGACTCTAATTAGTTTACTTTCAAAAAATTAAAATTATTTTATACGTCAATTAAATAATATCGCATATCTAAAATATATAATAATAATGATAATTTATAATATGTATCGTTTGATTTGTTAATTTAAGAACACGTAAAAATAACAATTTTTAATTTTTAAATAATAGGAGACTTGACATCAAAGTATTTTTACTTTTAGAATTTTAGTATTATTTTTAGTTATGATTTTTTTTAAACAATGAGAAAAATATTCAAATGAGTTAATTTTATTATCAATTAAAAATAAAATATTAAATTAAATTTAAAATATTAATTTATAAAAAATATT